>NC_134982.1:24731672-25372387 GCF_965638725.1 Aptenodytes patagonicus
AGTTGTAGAGTTGCACACTCAACATCTGCAGCCCTTTGCACAGGAAGATGTGTCAGCTTTCCTAAGTGTTTATCTTAAATTTATTGGCTTTATTTGCAAAGGCTCTGGAAAAAAAAACCAAACACATTCTTGAGATGATACTTCACTGTTAGTTCCAAATGTCTGCAAGGCCATGTACAGGAGGAGCTGAGTTATTTCAGATTTTGCCTCTACAGAGTGCAACAAAATACTAGAGGAAATAGAGAAGAGTTAAAGCTATCTAAGAAAAGTAACATACAAGAGAAGTCATGTATGAAATATGATTTTTAAAGTAAAAAGGACTGTTAAACATCTTTACTTTATGCATTACCTGAATTTGCATCTTATTAAAGCAACTGAAAAAACCCTCCACAATGCAAATCTTGGCATCACTTGCCATAAAACTGAAAGCCAACTGTAACTCTGAGCAGTTAAAGTAGGATTTTTTGTCTTTTCTCATATTTCACACTCTGACCAGATATACACTTTATTAAATAAGAAAAAGAATAATCAAATCATCCAACAAGAAGAGGTTGCTGATATGAAAAAACCTTATCATAAAACATAAGTATGTCTTAGCCCCCAAGTAAGAGTACTGGTGCTTTATTTTGTTTTACAGTAAACACGTAGGTCACGCTACATGTGAAAGGCTTCTAGGCGTATTCTGTTTGGATCTTCTGGATGTCTCAGGGCAATTCCATATCGCAGCAGCAGCTCAATATAAGGTGGCCAAAATGAGTCACTGATTGTTACATAGGGTTCATGTGGTGTGGTCATTGATTTGTTTATAAGAATCTGGAAGACCAAAAGGATAAGATTTATGAAATGAACAAAACAGCTAGATTATCTCCTTTAACTAAATTTATACAAATGATTGCAATGAGACACTTATGTAGGCATTATAAGAAATACAAGACTACAGGAGAAATAAGACCTGTTCAAGGTAGAAGTAAAACAAAGAACTTCCAATTTACTTCATTACATCTTTTTTGATGTAAACATTAGAAGCAGAATTCTCCTTTTATCCAGACTAAGTTTTTCACCATCTGTCAAAAATTCTTACTGGATTTTAGATAGTGTAACTGTAAATGTCTAAAAAAATCTGAACATGAAGGTGGTAAATCATTATATAATTAATCTTTAAGTCAGTAGCTGTTAATTTAAGATTAAAAGCATTAAACAAGAGGGAAAGCTAGATTTTTGGGAATCACTTGCCTCAAAACCATATGACTTATTGTCAACAAATCACTGTCCCTCACTCTTCCAGATTTTAGCAGAGAAGAATGTCCACCTTACAACTTTTCTAAATTTAATCTCACTAATAAGCTAAAAGAAAAAAAATGTCATCTTAGATTGGGAAGAACTCTTTCCTCTATTTTGTGTCCCTCTGTAGGTAGCATTAGAAATAAGTAAGTTTGCACCAGTAAAAAGTTAAACTTAACAGTCCTAGTTTAACTTCACTATGCTTGCACATCAAATCTTTTTGCTGATCTCATAAATGGATTATCCAAATTCTTAATATCACTTCTTATTTGGGCATCACAAGCACCTTACAACAATTCACCTCCTCTTGATATTTCCTTACTTCTCCTTTGTTCCTTATCTAAATATAGAATTAGTTAATGGAGTCAAAAAAAGATCAGTTTTTAGATTCTTTTTCTGTTCTTGGAGACCATGTTTATGCCCTCATAATATTGCTCATGGGGAATACTGCAGACAGTACAGATTATTTAATCTCACCCATACCATTGTGCTTTCTCTATTCATCCCAGATATTTCATCTTTCTACTCAGAGCTTCTAAATGTTATAGCTTTCCTGATTTCACTAGATACAAAATACTGTCTGCATCTTTACTGCTAAAGAAAAACTCAATCCTCACTACCAGACTTAAATCTTTTTTCACCCATTGCTATTTAAAAAAAAAAATACTGCTCTTCTTTTTCAGAACATTCCAAAGAATTATTCCAGTTTGTCTTTTTACTTATCTGCCCCAATTCTGAATATTTACTCCAAATGTATTATTTTAGATGAATTGTTACTTAGTCTTTTCTGACATCTGATATTCCAAAACAGCCTTTATGGCTGTAGCTTTACATACATTCGTATTGTAAACAGTCTTTCAAATCTTAAATGAGTTCACTAAATTCTCAATCAGAAGGGAATAATCCTCAAACTGCTTAAAAGGACAAGAATTACTACACTTGTAAAAAATTACAGTTCATTACTGGAATAAAAAGTAGTCTAACAAAAATTGAGGTTTACATGAGAAAAGAGGTTACTGCTTGCTTACCACTTACGCTAGTTTAATGAAGTAGGTACTGATATACCTATGTAATATAAATGTATACACCTAGCTTGTCAAAGTGTATTTATTAAAAATGTACACTTTCATTATTTAACAAAACATATGGAGATTGAGGAGACATGGTTAGGAACACATACACTGATTGTAATTCTGTGAATGAATTACATTTTTACAACAGCAAATCCTAAGTCTGTAACTATAATACAAAGATGACTTCGCATTTGTCTCTTTAAGAAACTATTATCTGTATCTAAGAAAACACTTTTGAAATTTAACAGGCACTTGAAGCTAGAACCAAGTTGCTCAACAAAAAGAAAACCCATAAAACAAAGATAAGGGACATTGACAGTTTACGCCAAGATAGTTAAAATTAAAAATAAGTCTGAATTTTTGGAAGTAGTATGTTCTTCCAAATGGAAATCAGACATTACTTGGATGTGTTCATATTTTGAGGAGATTAACAATGTCAGAAAAATATGAAGGGCAATTTTAAAGCATTAGAAGAGCTTTAAAATTTTAATTCCATAGGGAATGTGGCTATTTTAAATTCTGATCTGTTTTCAAGCTCTGCCTAATTTGGCATTAATAGGCATGCTGAGATACTTGAAGCATGTAAAATGATTTTGATTATGTAAGCTCGAAGTCTGGGCTTTAAACTAAAGTACAACAATGTCACAGTGACCAGATCATAGCATCTTAATACCAGAAAGTTGTTATTCATCAAGTTTTCCCTCAGGACAAAACTTCCCCCCAACCCCGGAGGTCTTACACAGTGATGCTTACAACTGCCTGAACAGTGAGGATGAAGGAGGAATAGGAAATTTCACTTCAAATGCTACATTTAAGACAAGAAGGAACAATGCTACTGAAAAGATTTTTAATGCTCCTTCAAAATTATGCTTTGCAATTCAAATTCATAAATTGCACTGTGATTAAAAATACACACTAAGCAATGCTGGCATACTTATAAAACCAATTAGAAATGCATGAATCAGATTAATTGATTTCCTCGTATGAGAAGGTACTCCAGTTAATACATGAGACTACACATTAACTGGTCCTTTTATAACTGTTATTGTATTATATTTCAGAAATACCTTTATTGAAACAGTACAAAATACAGCATGAAATGGAACAATTGATATTTTTGTTAAGCATAGTGGCTCATATTAGGGGAGACAAATGCTAAGGCTCATAAGACTTCTTCAAAATTATAATTATAAAATTAAGACACAAGGAATAATCATTCTCCAGCTTAACTAAATCTTCAGTTTATCTAAATTATTACCACATCTCTTGTTAAAAATTAGGGGTATAATTTGATAGGAATTAAAATAGAAATCTGACATAACATTCTTAAACATTCTACTTTTCAATTAACGATCTTAACTGTACATCATATACTGTTATTTATCTTTTTAATATACTATCATCCAATCTGATTATTGGAAAATCCCTCAAATCTCTACGTAACAAAACCATCTTACCTCTAAAATTTCATGCAGTGTTATCAATTCTACAGCTGGCTCTTCAGAAGAATTCTGCAGAGATAATCACCCCCCCAGCCAAGTTAACAGAAACCAAAACTGGAAAAATTGTCAGGAAAATTGTTAATTGAAAAAGAAAAATAATCACACAATTATTTGATTGCATAGTACACAACAGATGAAGACTTACTTAGATTTAGTCATGACAAAAATACAAGGTAGTATTTAAATCATTCATCTACCAGTTCAATATTATAGACTTTAAATGTAATATTTTTTGAATTAATTATTAAAAAAGATTAATCTTAAGTGATCATAGTATATCTACCTGGATTTACATTTAAATAAAACCAAGTACACCATATTTATAAATGTAGTGCAGTGCAAAACATTCTATGAATATGATCTGTTAGGGAAAAAAGAAGTTTTTCTTGAACTTTAGAAAAATGTTTACAATGCAAATTTGACACAGCTCAGGACTTGAGTTCATAGTGCCTTAGTATTTTTTCATGATTTGCTGATGAATATTTGTTTACTTTTACTCTGATTAAAAAAAAAAAAAAAATCAGCCAAGCTTAAGAGATAGAATCATTAAAAACTTGGAAAAAAAAGTCCTTGATAAATTATCATTTGTACAGCAATCCATTAGAAGATTACTTGTTTTTATTTGCAGCAAGCAAATCAAGCCATTTGCCTATAAATTGACAGGGATTCCCTTAGGCAGCAATACCAACAAAACTGCTTGTGCTGTTGCACAGTGAACCTGATTCTTTTATTTTTCAATTTTATCCTTTTTCCCCTTCCACTTCACATTCAACAAAATAAAGGAGATTAAGCAGCCACCAGTGCTGTATTTTCAGCACTGCTGTTGAGTATGTCAGCTTAAGTCTAAGATACTAACAGATGTGCAACACCTTATATGAACTCCACTTCTGGAACAGAAGAATACAAGCAATAAAGAAGAATTTGTAAAAGGCAAGTTCTGGCTGCTTTTTTCCAGTCACAGTTCTTAATATTCTCACTTTCAGAAAGCCACAACGGAGACATACTGCCTGCTCCATGGAAATCTTGCAAACCACAGAGGTAAGGCTCAATAATACCTATCTTTGTGCCTTTATCTTGATACGAGGCTGAGGAAATAGAATCGACACTAAGAAGCTGCAAAAGCTTCCTTGGAGCAATCACAAAGATTCTTTGTAGCCTCGTCTGTTGTATTTCCTTGGCCAAAAATATTACTTCGTAACTTAAGTAGTGGGTTCAATATTCATGTTTCAAAGTTGAAATTAGGTTATGACTTCAGTAATTACTGAAACTGATATCCAAAGAATAAAATTCTAAGGATATTAGTGTAAAAAGGTTTGCACTCTCACAGAACTAGCAAACTTACTTTTCTAGGTTTATAATATACATTGTGTATATTGTTTTATAAAATTATATTACTTACATATTTAAGTGTCACCAATATAATAGATACCTCTAATTAATTAATGCTTATGAAGTCACTTCTAAGCAGGATGCTCAGCATTTATTTATTTAACCTGAAAGGCAACTTCTCCCTTCCATGAGATAGATTGGCATAAAGAATATTCCTCAACATATGACTTCTCATATTTCTTATCTTGAAAAAAAATGTGGTTTTTTTAAATCCAAGATTTAAAATGCAAGATAGTTCTTACCTCAGTCACTACCTATACTAAAGGTCTTGGACCATGGCAACAGAAGCTAACCTGGGCTGCTGTGATTCAGTCTTCCTGCCCATTCCCAATCCCAGACGCAGGTGCCTGGTGAAAGGAGGGTGGAACCAGAACAGAGGCTTGGAGCAGTCTGCACTACTCTGGAGCTGTGCCCTACGGATGTCAGCCCTACACATTTGCCCTCACACAGAACTGCTGAGAACACAAGAATCTTTCACGAAGTGAAGCAAAATTACGGATATACAGAGTTAAGACTTCGGTACTTCCACAGTGGTGAACCAAGCTGATAATAGATGTGAATAGCATGCTCCAAAAAAATGTAGCAGCAAATTTCATTGCTAATGCTGTCAATTTGTATTTCTGACACAATAAAGAAAACAATATAGGTGAAAATGGCTGTCTCTCCTGCCTTCACAGTTAATCACTTCGATGCGGATTACAGGGGACCTGCAGTTGAGCCATTGAGATTCAGCTTAGTAAAAAGATAGAGAAGAAGCTATGAATTCACAAGGAGTGAAAAGAAAGACTTGCTAGAAGACAAACTGTGTTCAAGAGTCCAGGAAATGCATAAATAAAATTAAAACTAAGAAAAGACAAGACCTTGCTTGGAAATGGGTCAAAATAAATTTTACATTAAGTAAAAAGGAAAGGTAGAAGGTGAGCTTCTGTGAGCAGGGGAAGGATTAGTTAATCCCAAACACCTTGGGTGATTATTTTTTTCTTTAGATTTTACTAAGGAAAATTGCATGGAAGAGAGATGAAGGCAGGGTAGCTAGTAAGAATTTCTGACAGTAGGTATAACAGAGGCTGAGAAAATTCAGGCAGTTGATTTTGCTCTGGGGCGGGAGATTTTACATAAAATCTTCCTCAGAATTCTGAAACACACACATGAATTCACTGTTTCTTGTATTTAAAACACAGCTGGATATGACCATGAGCAACTCAATCCAACTTTGACATTGGCACTACCTTGATGATGGTGTTGGAATGGAAGATCGAGAGGTCACTTTCAGCCCATGTTTTTCTATGACATCACATAAATGGGAGCAAATAAATTGGTTTATCTCATTATAGGAAATAATGATATATATGGGAAAATGGGCAATTGCTTAAAATGCATCTGGGACTCATTAGTGTTTGAAGAGACATGTCCTAGAACAATTGTAGGATGAATGAGAACCAGCAAATAGGGAGATGACGTATCAGGCTAAAATCAGGAAATATACGATTGAAACACGAGTGTTAATTAAGCTTTAATTTAAATGAAGTTTTAATTTCTTAATGTTGGAACAAAGTACATTGTTAATATTACAATGTTACTATATTTAGTAATAGCAGGAAACTGGAAGGCATTGATATGCAGAATAACTAAGATATAATAGAATAAGATGTTTGAAGATGGTTGAGTAAGACTTTGAAAATGGACATCATGCCTTGAAGGCTCCATTTGGTATTTTTATGTGCAAAATATATACTTCTATGCAAAAACAAGTTTTTTTTTTTTTAATTAAAAGCTAGGGTTCATCAGTTGGAAATAACAGGAAGAAAAAGACAAGGGTGTAATCAGTTGCTTTTGTGATGACTGTTAGCTAGCAGTTTTGTTCATAATATTGTTTTTTACCAGGTTCCAAAAAAGATTAATCCAATTGGAAGCAAATATAGAAAATGGATATTATTAGGATAAGCCAGGGAATTGAAAAAAATTATGTTACAGAACAAGAAAGGTTTGCTAGTTCAATTAGCAAAACAAAGAAAGAGAGGGTATAAGATTGCTGTCCATAAATATATCAGGAGGAATAAACATAAGAAAGAAAAAGAGCTATTCTAAGGACAATACTGGTGTAAGAATACATGGATCTGTGTTAGACATAAATAAATTTAGACTGGAAGTTAGGGGACAGTTTCTAACCAGAGTACTGAGGTACTAGAACATACCCCAATAGAAACAGTAGTAACAAAAATAATTCGTTTTAAAATGGACCTCAGTGATAATATTTAAGAAATTATATTATGGGGTTGTCTGAAATAACAGGGAACTGGATTAAAGAAACCCTTTTTATTTCTGTATTCTTAAGTCTGTCTGAAATCAAAATCAACGCCTGCCTTTTTTGTAGCTTTTTTGTAACTATTCTTTCAAATAGCAATGGTAAAAGTTTTATTTTTACTGCAGACTTTGAATTTATTATGCAAAATACTCCCTGACTGCCTATTTTCCCCTAAAGTTTCAAGATAATTTTTGGCCCAGTTTGCCTGAACAGAAACTGATGGTTAACATTCCAAACTACACTGTAATTATAAACACTTGTTCTTATTACTGTTCCAAAAACATTGTTAGACAATTAAAATTTGCTTTGCCAAGGAAAATATGAATCCACTTGCCTAGTCCAGTAAAGAAGAAATGGAACAATTTGGAGTAAACCCCTCACCGTTTCCAAATTTGGCACAGCTTGCAGTTCAGTAAGAAATACAATACATTGCTATGCATCTCAGTGGGTAAAGGATATGCATTAAAAAGAAAATATCCAGCTGGGAACAGCCTTAAATAATATAAACTAACCTGAAAAATATCAATTAAACCTAAAAGATCAGCTGTAAGAACTATAGTTACTTCAATATAACTGCAGATTCTATGCTACTGACTTTAAAAAGATATTGCATCTAATTAAACAGAAATTGAACATTCCAAATTTAATAATTACTAAGAAAATCTTACCTTCTTCTTAGCACTTCCACCTTTCTCTGGAAGCGGAAAATGTTCTTCTAGGAATTCACCCAGAGCATTCAAGAGTTCTTCCTTATATATCTTTAGTTTCAACATTTTATTTTGCAGTTCATGAAATGCTCTAATATTCAGACTAATAGTAAAAACATAGCAATAGAATATGAAATTCAATAAAATAATTAAAAAGTTCTTCTTAAGTAAAAAAATCCCTTCTTTTCTATTGTTATAAGTTCAACATCTTCAGTCACAGCATATAAGCAGACAGTAGCAATATTTTCCATGTTTCGAATATGGATTACTGAGTTATTTGATCTATTTAACAAAACAAGAAGTATGTTTTAAGAGTTTGTTTGCTCATTTGCTCTTGTTGATATTTAAATTCTTCAATATAAAAACTCAACACTGTAGAAATACCTTTTTTTGGAAAGTTGTTCAACTTGGGTTTTTGTCTCTTCTTCAATTCCATTAAGAGTATCTAGTATCTGCTCCTGTTCCTCATGCCACTGCTGTTCTCTTTGAAACATGAAAAGTAGGAAGTGACATAACAAATAAATAGTTTTCCTGGACAGTCAAAAAAAAAAAAGTGGTAAAAAAGCTTACAGCATTCATAAGTCCAAATTATTATATTACCTTTTCAGATCTTCTTCCAGTTGTTTATTCTTCGACTGAACTGTTGACAGCACCATTTCAAGATCATTCTTTACTTTCTGCAACTATAAAAAAGTAAAAATAAACCTACAGTTCGCATATAGCCCAGTCTGTAGTATTTGTTCTATGTAAGGTTACATCTGTAAATCTGGTAAAGAGGGCCAAAATTATCTGTGGTTTCTTAAGAAATACGGCTATAGAGTGACACGCTATTTTTAAATCCAGTTGGAGCTATTTAAAATGTTACCGTCACCAGTTGCTCATTAATGTCTTATTGAAGCTCTGTAAAACATAGTTGATTTTACCTGAAGCAGATTATGGAGCACACACACATGAACTGCTCATCTGATGAAAAGACTGAGGAGAAGACATCTACAGCACCAGAGCTGTGTTGTCTAAATCATTGCAGCTGTTTGCAGAGGAGGCTGAGGGGAGACCTCATCGCTCTCTACAACTACCTGAAAGGAGGTTGTAGTGAGGTGGGTGTCGGTCTCTTCTCCCAAGTAACTAGCGATAGGACAAGAGGAAATGGCCTTAAGTTGCACCAGGGGAGGTTTAGATTGGATGTAAGGAAAAATTTCTTTCCTGAAAAAGAGTGGTTAAACATTGGAACAGGCTGCCCAGGGAAGTGGTTGAGTCGCCATCCCTGGAGGTATTTAAAAGACGAGTAGATGAGGCACTTAGGGACATGGCTTAGTGGGTGGTGGTGTTGGGTCGACAGTTGGACTCGATGATCTTAGAGGTCTTTTCCAACCTCAATGATTCTATGATTCTATGTTTGCAAGAATGAATCCATGCTAATTGCACCAACATAAGATGTTGGTGCACTTGGAAAACAAAGATGCCGCAAAGAAAGACTAATTGCATCCATGAATTAAATGGTCCTCAGTGATACGGACATATTTGGGAGAGAAAAGGAGGAGAAATAAAACTACTGCAGCCAGAAGTTATATGCGCTGCTAAAGATAGGGAACAGTGGACTCTCAGTGGACTGGGTCTTTCATTAGTGCATTATGTTCTACAAAGTAGTATTTCTAATAGTTTAGTGTTTGTTTTTTTTTTTTAATATAAACCTATGATTTGGATGTATTTTGTCTCCTTCCATACAAACTATGAGAACTTTTATTTAGCTCAAAGAAATAAAAATTGTGAAAATATTCTACAGAAGCAAATATGCTCTATATATGCAACATCTGGGAAAAAAAAAATTAGAATCCTCAACAAAATAGGCCACAAAATGGGATATCAGATAAAACATGCCATAGCAATACAGTCAAATGAAAGTGTGTAACCAAACAACTTGTTAATAGTGACTCTGAACAGGAGTTGGGTTCCCTGTTGTGAGTGATACTGGAGGGAAGAAAGCTGCTAGGAAGAAGAAAACCAAAAAGTTTTTTTTTCCTGAAGCCATAGCTACAGGAATATTCTCAGGTCATGTTGCATACCAACGTCCAATCAATATAGTGTAACGCTACCCCTAAGACATTCTTGATTTGTTCCTTCTTCCAAAGGTGGAAGAACAAAATATTTGCAAATTATTGCCACAGAACTCCAGATCTAAGAATACTGACTCCTCTGTGTAACACCATGTTACATTATTTTATATCAAGTATGAAATGCAATATACAAAGACTTTTTGTTTAAAAGATCATTCATTACAACTAGGAAATTTTAGTTGTTATAGTACAGGGGAAGAAAAAAAAAACACATTAGAACAACAATGCCTGAAGAAACATACACAGTATCTTACCAATAGTCCACCACAGGAGTAGTCACAGGAAAATGCAGCAATTGTATATACTTTTTCCTTTTCCTTTTTCATTTCTTTTTCAATGGAATTTTATTACCTCTTAACAAACAAAAAGACTTACCTCTTCTTTTCCTAATGCTAACAGTACATCTGGATTGGTAGAAATTACTGAAAAATAAAATAAATTGGGGTTTTTGCACTGGATGATATAGACTTGTTTATATCAAAAAAGCAGCCTACCTACAGAGAAACTTGTGTAGCATCTAAAAAACTAGCTTGGCTGTCAGCAGCAGTTTAACCACATTCTGTGGTGTCCTCTGGGTGAACCTACTGTCACTTTTCAGCAAGTTAAATTAGACTGAAAAAAGTGTGGTGGTGTTAATGCTTCTGCGTTATTTTTTTATACCTGAAGTAGCTCAGGTACACAATATTGAAATGTGAACGAGTCATACTTCAAGATAAGCAAGCCTGATTTTTTCAGTGGAAGGGATTCCATCAACATTACCAATGTGGGCAATGAAATTCTTCCAGTCTTCCAATTCCTTGTTAAACAGCCTCCCAAATGCTTGATCAGGGTTGTAAAACCTATCAGATTTAAAGAACTTCAAAAGCATGTCACCATCCTTACTGTTCACAAGAACAGCTACATGTAGGGAGATGAAATGCCCAGCAAAGCCAATATCCTAACTCCAACCCTGAGCAACAGCAGAACTTAAGGGTAAGTACGGTACTATTCAAGGATGTGGCAATGTTTCCCCAGAATGCTTCTGCAAAATGCAGTGATTTATGGCTCACAGATTTTCTGAATAAAAAGTGAATTGTTGTATTTGGTAGCCTTCAATGGACTCCAATCAATTCTCAGTTCCATGTCAACTTGCAGCATCTGCATAAACGTTTGACTTTTTCAGAAGTGAAGCATTTGGATCTATTAACAGAAGAAATGAAAGCTACTCTAACAGATTTAAGTTTAATATGATGAGGATATTTTTTGCCCAAACTTGGGCTCCAAATCTCTAATCTTAAAAATAATTACTTCTATAAAAGCTTTTCCTTTAACAAAAAGGAAAACCCCTAACTCTCTCATAAAAGCATTAAATATCTCCTAAATACAACACAGTTGATTTCTAAAGTTTATAAAAGTACTTTTTTTGGTTATTTTAGTTTTTATCTCCACAAATTTTGAGAAGCCTTAGATTTGTAGTTTTAAAAGCAGCATTTGTTCCGAGATGAAAATCAGCAAGACTACTGAGTTCAAAATACATTAAATTACATGTCACAAGAAAATCCCTTTTACTTAGAGAATAAACTGTCTCTAAATCTTGACACAAAATTTGAGTAGAGTGCTCCCAAATTAAGCTTATGTTTAAGAGCTGTGGGAGGTAGTTGTCTGGGCTATTATTAGAGCAAGATTTCTTTAGTGACACGAATATCCTACATACACATGATGAAATTCATCGGTGCGCTTTTATTCACATTCACTGGCATATTGCAAGAAACCCATACAACTCTTCCCCTTGCCACTCCCCCCCCCCCGCAACATGATTATTGTGAGCCCTCGCTACCTGGAATTATCAATTTCTACTATTGGTTTCTAACACTTAATTTTTAGATACCTAATCCTGAGTATGTACTTCCCATTCAATATTCATATTGTGTGAGTATCAGAATAGAAGGTCACATCTTCCTAGGAAAGAAATCACTAACCCTCATTTAGTGAAGGAACAGTGCAGATATAAGACACTGGGACAACACATTTATGGCAGGTGCTACTGTAAAGAACACAGGTTGCCCTGCCTACTATCAGCTAAAGCTTTTTCAGTTATGAATCACTACACTTGCAAAAATCAAATGTCAAACAGGATTGCCTAGTGATACATAGTACAATTACTAAGCAAAATACTACCAGATGCTAAGAATGTAAAAGCAACTACTATGCGCATGTTTATACAGAAACTCCTATTAAAATAAGAGGAATTTGGCAGAATACTGGTATTTTGCAAAGAAAAATAGAAATTATGCAGAGACCACAACTGTTTTATATGGTTTAAAATATGGTTGCTTCCACTTCCTTATTTTGCAAAAGTAGAAGTTAAATTCTATTTTTATGAGCCACACACTTGTTAAGAAGTTTTAATTCAGCTGATTTAGCAGCTCTAGAGCTACATAAATAGTACCAGAAATTGAGAACAAACAAGAGACTAAACTAAAAAGCTTTGCAAAAATAAAATTTGCATTGTGGATTCAAGTCTGTTTGCCAATGTTGTGCCCAAAGAAATGTAGAACTGCCAAGTTACAACCTCTGAAAATAAGGTTTAAAGTTTAAATGCTGACAGGCCCTCATTTACAAGAAATTAACTGGCCATTACTAAAAGCAGAAACCAAAGTAACAAGACTGCCTGAATTTATCTAAACAGACATAGCAGAAATACTAATTTCATACAATTTACTAATAGAGCATGGATGTCAGGCTATGTTTTCAATTAAGTAATTCCTCCTTCAAAACAAACAGTAGGTAGAAAGGAGCCAAGATGGACAGAGAAGATGTAAGCACAGTAGACTTCATTTTCATACAAGCACTATAACTCTATTCAAATTCTTAGCAGCAACTTTTTTTCTTCCCTCAGAAAGGTAGCCAAAAAGGCAAAGCTTTGGCTGCAAAATATTATTTGCATTATAATATGCATAGATCATTTCTCTAGTACAAAATTAAGATTTCTAATAATAAATCTTATCACCTGGGAACAAGTAAGAATGGTTGAGCAAAGCAAGTCAGCAAGCCAATAAAAATAGGTCAAGCCCCAAGAATATTTTTAAGTAAATAGCTTAAAGTTTAAAATAATTACATATTTTAGTCAGGAAACCTAACATCTCTAGGTTTTTTATCCAGATAAAAACTGTAAGTGCTTTCAATTCATTTGCTTTAATCCAGCAGTTTATTCAGAAGCAGCAGCCAAGAACCAGTATTTCCCAAATTCATTCAATGTCATACTTCTGGTCTACATACCTCTAAGAAGCTTTTGAGGCTCACCATTTTTAGAGATGGGCTTACAAAGCACATGAACTATGAAGTTATTCTAACAGAGCAACAATATCTATTTATAAGAAAGAAGAAATACTTATTTTTTTCCAGCTCCTATTATTTGATCACAATATGCAGCAAGTACATGAGCTTTTAAAGCCACTTCTCCAGCTTCTTTCATGTTCGTCTGAAAATGCATTCCAATGTGGCCAAGTGACAACATATTGGAAATCACCATTTGCCATCTAAAACACATTCCTATCATTTTGTAAACACTAAGAAAACCAAGCTTCTTCTGGCATAAAAATATTCAAATGAGTCAATGTATCCATTTAAAGATTAACTAATAAGTTTTACTGGGTTGAAAGGTGCTAACAGTTCCTTGACAGGAGACATAACAGTGAGTGCTACCAGAAAACTAATGATAGCGTAGTGTGAACTGTTTTAGTGGTCTCCAAATGGGACATCTGAAAAAACAGATTACTTTACTCACACTTAGATTCCGAATGGTTTTATTTTCCGTGTCTGACCACATCAGCCTTGCAACAGAGTGAAATCAGTCAGCACTGATCCTTATGTACAAAAAATTTTGAAGAACTGAGGAATTTATACCATTTGACTGATAATGCCTAACAAATGTAAGAGCTACCACTTGTCTCAGTGGTTTGTGCTTCTCAGGATCAATAAGTAACCTGGGTTCCTGTGTTGTTAAAATAAACTGAGTATCTTTTACCACCTTTTCTTGACCTGAAATCTCTGACCCCTGTTAAATCCAAGCTAGATATTTTATTGTGGTGTAACAGGCTTACCGCTAAAGGTTTACTTCTAAGTTTCAGCTAGTACATCATAATACAACACACTTTTGTGAAGCAGTATGTTGTAGTTAAACCACAACACAGTAATAAAAAAAAATAATCAAAGGAGGTATGGTTAAAAACATGTCTGGGTAAATTATTGTTAGTTTATTAGCAATACATGCAAAGAAAAAAGATATATCAGCTTCTTAAAAGACAAAATGAACACAAAATTCTTTGCCAAAGTAGTTCTGTCCTAAAAAGGAAATACAAATGAAAGATGGAGAAGAAACCATCACAGAAAGGAGAAACCTGAATGAGGGTAACAGCACAATGAACTGTAGTTATTTTGTTAGGAGATCTGCTAACCGTTTTTCTTCCATTAAACTGACTGATGAATGGTGGTATGAATAATGCATTTATTTGTCCAGAATCATAATATTAAGTTAAATAGAATTAACTTTGAATTTTAAGTTCATTTAGAACTGAAGTGCAAAAAGAATATAGAAATGAAACATACATGCTACTGTGGGAAGTATTTAATTTAATATTTAAGTAGTTATAGTATGAAAATACAGTTAGACATTTAATATATACACAGTTTAAGATGCCTAGATGAAAGAGACTTTGCAGAAATTTGTATGAGTATACCTTACATGGAAGCAGTTACTTACATTCAGGACTTCTTTTTTGCCATTGATTGTATTCCGCTGTTAAAGCTTTCACTCGCATCATTAACAAGGAAAGCTGTATAACAAGAAAAGAAGCATCTTTTGAAGTGTGTTGAGTTGCATTGGAGTAAAATGAGATAGTACGGGATAGAAATTCAATTATTAAGTTTATACAGCAGAAAACAAAAGAGCATCTATTACAATAGACCACTTAGTCCTTCAAAAGGTTTAAAAAGCCACTTGCAGGGATTAAGAAACATGTTGATGCTTTTTTCAAAAGGAGGAAATCAGAAGTAGTCAGAGTTGGAATTTTTCTCCTAATTTCTTCTGTAATATCAGACAATGACCACAACTGAACATGAGCCACTAGAACCAATGACAATACTTCACATCCCCACTACTCCAGATGCATGGTTGATACACATTTAAGGTTAAATGGACTGTGCTTGATGACTACACAAAAGATTGGCTTCCAAAAAACCAGTACTCAAATAAATCTTCTATCAAAACCACACCTGTGGACTCAACAAAAAATGCTTTAGAACTAGTGCTCTAGCTCACTGTAATTACTGAAAATATAGGAGCAATAAGAAAAACACCAGTTCACAAGTTTATTAAAAAACCCCAAATTAAACAACCATAGATTTTTAAAGATGTACTTATTTTAGTATCTTACTATGTTCTGGAGAAAGCATATATTCATTATTACTATTCCACTTCCTGAAACTGAGGACTACACCTATAATTTTTCTTCAAATACATTGTAAATTACATCTAGATATCATATTACAAGTAACCTGATAAATTAAGCATACATTTAAATACAAAAGGTACTGCTGATATGGTCAAGCATTCTGTAAAAAGCACTGCAGACTGCATTTGGCTTTACATCAACTAAAGAGAAAAATATACTAAGAATCATCAGCCAAGTTCTTATAATAAAAATATCAAGAATTGACAACTTAGACTTAGCTTTTCACTAGTCAAAATAACTTTATGAAGTGCATCTTCAAAAGACAACCTTATAAAAGAAAGGAGAAGAAAACAAACCCAAAGCAAAAGAAATAATCACCATACAAACATTTCTTATTTTCTACATCAGGTGGTGTCATCTCTTTTGTAATGGAGCACTACTCTTGACATCAGCTCATTCTTTGTTCCTTTAAAATTGATAAAAAAGGATGTACGAAACGTTCTAGATATTCCAGCAACTGGACAAAAAACTTTCAGATAAATTAATACTACCATTCAGCAACCTTAAATCAAGGACCATCTTTTCAACAGACAAATACATACAGCAAATATGTACAGATGTCTCCCTCTCATGCCCTATATACATTCCTAGCAAAGTATGCTGCTCAGTAAGTAATCCATTACATCACAGACCAGAATCAGTCTCCAAATTTAAAGGATAAAACCATAGAGAGTACACTGCAAGATTACAGTCTTGAGGTGATTAAGGAATGAACATTAGTGACAGTGTCAACAGCAAGGAAAAAAACACATAGCTTCTCTGCCAGCTACAATGAAAACAGAATAGAATAGTCCCAGTTGGAAGAGACCTACAATGATCATCTAGTCCAACTGCCTGACAAATTCAGGGCTGACCAAAAGTTAAAGCATATTATTGAGGGCATTGTTCAAACACCTCTTGAACACTGACGTGCTTGGGGCATCAACCACCTCTCTGCAAAGCCTGTTCCAGTGTTTGACCACCTTCTCAGTAAAGAAACACTTCCTAATGTCCGGTCTGAACCTCCCCTGACACAGCTTTGAATTATTCTCATGTGTCGTCACTGGGTAGCAGGGAGAAGAGCTCAGAACCTCCTTCTCCATGTCCCCTCCTCAGGAAGCTGTAGAGAGCAATGAGGTCGCCCCTCAGCCTCCTTTTCTCCAAACTAGACAAGCCCAAAGTCCTCAGCCACTCTTCACAGGACATGCCTTCCAGCCCTTTTTCACCAGCTTTGTTGCCCTCCTCTGGACACATTCAAGGACCTTCACATCCTTCTTAAATCGTGGGCCCCAGAACTGCACACAGTACTCAAGGTGAAGCCGCACCAACGCCGAATACAGCAGGAGAATTACCTCTTTTGACTGGCTGGTTATACTGTTTGGTGCACCCCAGGATGCGGTTTGCCCTCTTGGCTGCCAGGGCACACTGCTGACCCATATTGACCTTAGCATCAGACCAGCACCCCCAGATCCCTTTCTGCAGGGATGCTCTCCAGCCACTCCTCTCCCGGTTTATAGTTGTGCCTGGCATTACTCCGTCCCAAGTGCAGAATCCAACATTTGTTCTTGTTAAATGTTGATTGCCACTGATGATTGCCCAATGCTGCAATCTACCTAGATTCCTCTGCAAGACATCTTGTCCCTCAAGAGAGTCAACAGCACCTCCCAGTTTGGTATCATCAGCAAACTTGCTAATGGTACATTCAACTCCTGCAGCTAGATCATTGATAAATATATTGAACAGAACTGTCCCTAGAATTGAACCCTGAGGAACACAGCTGGTGACTAGCCACCAGCCAGATGCAGCCCCATTCACTACAACCCTTTGAGCCCTGCCATCCAGCCAGTTCTTCACCGAAAACACTGTGTACCTGCTCATCTCACAGTTGGACAACATGTCCAGAAGGATGCTGTGAGGGACAGTGTCAAAAGCCTTACTAAAAATCCAGAAAAACTACATCCACCACCTTCCCTTCATCCACTGGGCAGGTGACCTTATCATAGAAGGGTATCAAATTAGTTAAACAGGACTTTCCCTTTGTGAACCCATGTTGACTGTGCCTGATGATTGCATTAGTCTTTAAGTGTCTTTCAATAGCACCCAGTATAATCTTCTCCATAATTTTTCCAGGAACTGAGGTTAGACTAACAGGTCTGTAGTTTCCTGGGTCAATACAAGTGCCTATGTTAGGGCTGCAATAAAATCCCATGAAAGTTGCTGACAGAGGATATAACATGACCTTTTTGTCTCTTCCCTATTTTCTATTATGAAGTGCAATCTTAAGATTAATCTTCATTTTTGCAACTCCATTTAATCATTGTCTTGCTATGACAGTTTAAGAAAAGCATATCCTGAAAGTCTAAGTATTAATTACAAGGGTATGATGTGCTTCAGTAAAGCTGCAAAGAAATATAAAAACCTCAGTCTACATCCAATTAAAGTTATAAAAAATTTATTTCTACTTATAGGATTTCATCCAAATTCCTAAAAGGAGAAAAAGATTGTATTTTATGCATTTGAATATGCATCTTCATTTACTTATTCCAATTAAATAATAGTTTAGAACACAGTTTATTACTAGCAAGAGGTAAATGTTAGTAATTACATAGTAATTAAATATCTGAATGTATTCAACAGATACACCTCTGAAGAAAAGTGCTCTTTTTGTTAATTGTTCAGTCAAGTGTATTGAATTAACTACCCGAATGCTCTTACTGAAGTCACACAAGATGGAGATTTGTAAGACCTACATATTTCACCCAACCAGCCCAATGTTTAACTATTTATACTTTCCAAATTTGGAGTCCTCATCTAAATAGGAACTTTTAAAATAGAATTTATAATTTATAAACAACTGAACAGTGAGCCAGCATTGTCTTTTTGCATGTTCCCCAAAATTTGAGGGATACAGGAGCTCACTTCCATGCACTCAACATCACTCAGTTCATTTCTAATTCAAGCACATCAGTTTCCTAATGAAATCCACAAATGGGGAACAACTGTAATTTGCAAATGCAAAGTTCCAGACTAAAACTAAAAGGATCCATATAGTTTCACAAATTACATATAAACTGATTAAGAAATAGTCCAAACGGGTATTAAGTTACAGACCCCTCCATTTTGCTGCCTATGTTAGTCATTTTTATCAGTTGTGGCAGGACTGTATCTAGACTCTTTGCTATACATAAATGCAACTTTCCAGTATTTGCTAGAACCTTACTTGACAATACAGCTTCAAAGTTAATAAGAGTAAAAGTGTCAGCTTTAGAGAATAAGTGAAGATAATTTAGTTTCCTTCTTTTGGAAACACACCATATCTTTACAGAAAACTAAATACTTTGTGGAGAATAAAAAATAACTGTCTTACCTTGGCATCCGATTTTAACAGTGTTTCCGTTCCTAGAAGCATTAGCTTGCTCTGACACTTGGTAGAAAACAAACAAAACACAAACAATGTTTACTTACTCTTCCCTTTTGTAAGGAAGAAACATGATGCTTAGAAATTCCGACAAAAGTTGTATAACATAGAAAAAAGTGGTTTTATTTGGCTCCTACCACATCCCTCAGAGCCTGACCCAGAACAGCAAATTAAGAAATATTTTTAAATCATACCACAGTAGAACTTCAATTAATTGAAAAGTAGAAAAGTAGCAGCTAACAAAAGATGTATGATTTGAGGTACTTAGGAGCTAATTCAATGACTACTAGGTGTTTAAACTTTTTGCTGAAACATGCATGCATCCAGGATGCAACAATCAAATTAATAAAAATCCTACTGTTTTTATCAACTTCCAAAAATAACGCAAATTATCACTGCCTGTATTGTTTTGGGGATGCTGGGAACAAGATACAAGATAGCAAAGATTTTCAATTAAATTCAAAATAATAAACATTCTAACTTCCCTTCTAATCTGAAAATTTCAAAGAAAGTTCACGTCCTCGGAAGTGGTACCAAACAAAACCTCTGTTGATAACTTATTACAGTACTTCAGAAACCTAGACACAGGATTCCCTGTCACTTTTTCAATATTAAGATAACTTTACATGTAACAACAAATAAAAATCACATTAGTCTTTTTAAAATCTAATTCTGTAAAAACATTGCACTGTGGGTTGTCTATACTTTGTTCTACTTTAAGTTTGGAAGTATTTTTACTTCAGTTTCTGATACTTTTAATGCTTTGAATCTACAACTCAGAACTCAAGCAAATACCATATAAATACCACATAAAATTGAATGAAGCAATTAAGACTCTCAAAATATAATTTAGAACATGACTTTTCATCAGACTCAGCAGAATCTTACAGGATGCACAGCATTCCCTCAGAACTGTTAAAGTTTATCTTTCCTGGGATTCCTGTAAATAAAAATAACTTGCTCTAAAGTGTTATTATTAGCATATTGGACCATATATCGAGAGAGATAAATTTTATTCTTGAGGATGTAACTGTCAGTTTGCATGAGTGTATGCTAACATCATCGTCCTTCTAAGCCTCTTTCTCCTCCCATTCTCCCTCTCTCCTTTAAGATCAAAAGTACTTGTGAACAGCAGTTAAATCCTATCTTGTATGAGGCTAAAGAGAGAAGGATCTCAAGTCTCAGTGTGCTGGTACTACCAGAACACAAGTAAATTGTTTAATTTTCCCTAGTTAAAGGAAAGGCAAGGCATTCTTCACCCCTGCCACCACTTCTACTTTTGGCCTTTCTGAAGATCTTCTCTTCTGCTGTGTGTCATCCCGTCCCCCCGTCCCCCCCGCTTTTTTTTCTTGTTTTGTTGCGGTGGTTTCTTTGGAGGGGGTGAGATAAGCATGCAGTGAAGAATGAAGAGATGAACAAAGAAATGTTCAGGAAAGTTTACAACAAATCTAGTCTATCACTTGTGATTTGCATACCTCTTCCATCTGCTTCCAAATACTCTCACATTCATCCAAGAGTTCTTCCTTGGCATCAACAGGACAAACTGAGTCCTTGGTGATTTCTGGTAAATATTCAGCCTATTAACAAGCAAATAGAACAGTTATCATGTAGATCTACAATAATTAACAGGTTACTCAATCATACCTGCTACTTCAGGTCAAATATGTAACAGAGCAATCCCTCTGAACCCAAAGTTTTCAGTTAACTCCCCTATATTTCTAGGCAGCACCCAATCATTCAGTACAATCAGCTAACTATATTACTATAGTAAAATTTCAAGACACTAACAATGTTTTTTTTTCAAATTGAATCACAAAGTCCTAAATTTTCAAAACTGTTTTGATTATCTGCAATTGTGTCTTTTGTTTTCTGACAACTTTAATAAAGAAACAATAAGAGAATCTCACATCTACAAAGTCAAGCTTTTCTTCCATGTATCTGCAAAGTTCTTAAGCATAGTTACTTCTGATCTGTCTTCCAATAAACATCCTAATCTACTTCTCCTTGTGACAACCTGAATTCAGAATCTTTTTGATTAACAAATTAAAGTGTCCTGGAGGTTACTAGAAAAAAAAAACAAACGAAAGATATGCAGGCAACCAAGGAAAGAGGGCACCAGGACAGCCAAGAGAAAAATCAACCCAAGTTAAATTAAAAGTTTGAGAAACTGTTGGGTCAGATAGAAAACATACAAATTCAGAAATTTAATGCTAGTCAAGTCTATAGAGAGATACATGAACGACAACAGCAATTAAGAGGGAAAAACAAGAAGGGCCAAAATGACACTCAAAGGGAATTTTTTTTTTTAAGGTTAAACAACCAACAGGAATTTCCTAGATGTACAAGATGCAGGAAGCCTTTAAAAATACTTAAATGGCTCACTAAGACCACCGTACACTTAGAGATTAAAAAGAGACATTAAAAAAAGATAAAGATCTAAAGAAGAAATAAACATCTCTGCCTTCTTAATGATGCACTCAACCTTTTGTTCATTTTCAGAACAAAAACACAGCATCAGAGAATATTATGTTGAAAACCCAAGTAATTTAAAAGGAGTGAAATATTCACCAAGGACCTCCAAAGTTCAGGTATGCCATAGCAGACTGGCTAAGAAAAAAATCAGAATGTCTCACTGAACACTGGAAGTATTCTAGAGAACTGAAAGGTAGCAATACTTCTATTAAGCCTTCCAGGCAAATGCATTGCATCAATAATTAAAAACAGAACACTAGAAAAATCTGGATTGCCATGATCTGATAAGGTCTAACGAGCAGTTTTCGCAAAGGAAAATCATTATCTTAAGAGCCTTGGAATGTCTCCATAACATAAAAGAGAACTAGTTCACATAATTTATTAAGCCTTCTGAAATGCCTCCAGCAAAGTCCCCCACAGAAGGTTAATAAAGAAACTAAGCAGTCTTGAGATGCAATGTACTTTTTTCCTCAGACCTAAAACTGTCAAGGAGACAAACAAACAAAAAAGCCTAAACAAATAGTTTTCATCATGGCAAAAAGGCTCAGCAGCAGAACTAAGAGGGCCTGAATGAAAAAAAAAAAAGAAAAGAAAATATGATCTCTGGAAATTTGAAAGGGGTCTTGGGGTGGAATAAAAAGTCCTATCCCCCTGTAATAATACAAGCCATTAGCATGAAAACATGTGAAATAAGTCTGAGCACATAGCAAAACCCCCCAAAAAATGTTTAAACGATAAATTATAACAATTTTATTATTATTGACCTTCAAAATTTCCATGATTGATTTCACACAAAGTTTCAGAATGTACATATTATGAGGAGATACTACAGGGCTCTGTAGCGCAAGCCAAACTGACTTGTGGTCCCCAATACCATGCTGTTAATTACCATATAATGTATATACATCAAAGTGTCATGTTCAGATATTTTTCCTTGTAGCTTGCAGTTTTCCCTATTTCTGTATGGTAAAATTAGGTTTCTATTTGTACACCATATCTGAAAACTGAAGACTTCTTTGCATGTCATTAATATTAATGCATTCCAGTTTCAACATGGTACTCCTTCTTACCTCATTTTAGAACTACATAATTAAGTAAAAAATACAGGCAGGGACAAAAGTGCATTGTAGGCTCTATGCCAGCCAGGCTTCATGGGAGATGTTTCATGTCAACAAATACAAAACGACCAACTACTAGAAGAAATTCAGAGATGAGAAAGGAAAGTAACAGCAGCCTTGAGAAAACTGATAGGAAGGAAAAAAAAAAAAAACCCAGACCGCAGCCTTGAGAAAACTGATAGGAAGGAAAAAAAAAAACCCAGACAGAAAGCCGGGAGTTCACCTTAGGAAGGAGAATAATAAAAGAATACAAATAACATCACGCAAGAGGTTAGACAGGGAGCTCCCACGCTCCCTGACATAAACCCCAGGACTACACCAGCGACAGGAAAACATGGGAAGGAGGTTACTCCTCACAGGCTAGGGCCGAACGCAGCCTTTTCCCACGCGGGAGCCGGCGGGCACGGCCGCAGGGGTCGGTCAGCCCGCTCCCCTCCCAGCAGCCCCGCGGCCCTAACGGCCGCCAGCCCCCCCGAGGCGCCGCGGCCGCCCCGGCTCCACAGCCGAGGAGCTGCTCCGCTCGGTCGTCGAAATCCGGGAGCCCCCCTGGGGCCGGCGGCGGCGCTCAGGGCAGCCGGGCGGCCCGCGGGGCAGAGGCCGGCGGCCGCCCCCTTCCCGCCCGTTACCATGGCGGCTCCGCGCTCCAGCTCCGCTCGGCCCGCGTCCGCCGCTGCGCGCGCTCTGCGCTCACTGGCTGCGCTCTGCGGCGTCACTTTTAAAGCGCCCGGCACGGGGTGTGGCGAGAACGGGAAGCGTCGCGGAGAAGTGACGTTCGGCAGCATGGCGTCGTCCGACTCGGAGCGTAAGCGAAAGCAGGCCGAGACGGCGGGCGGCGGCGAGGCGGCGGCGGCGGCGGCGGCAGCGGCAGACGAGGAGGATGAGGAGGAGCGCTGGGTCGGGCCGCTCCCGGGGGAGGCCGCGCAGGCGAAAAAGAGGAGAGGTAACGGGAGGAGTGGAGCCTTCGCCCGCCTGCCCCTTCTCTGGGGAGCGGTCCGGGAGGCGTCCGTGGCGCTGCCCCGGGCCGGGTCCGGAGCGGTGGGATCGCCTCCGGGCCGCGGGCCCTGCCGGGAGCGGCAGCGGCCCCAGCCCCAGCCCCGGGGTGGAGGCGCCTGGTAGCTGGGCTGCCCTCGGGCGGTTCCTCCGCGCCCGGGAGGGGGGACGCGACGGGCGGGCGGAAGCTCGTTGCCTGAAGCGGTGTCTCGTACGTAAAGTGAGCGGGCTGTGGAGGGACCCCTCGGCTGTAGAATTATAGGCCGGGGGCACCGTATTTCTGCTTTCCCCAAGACACCCTGAGGCTGAGAGGCCCTGCTTTGCAGCGTCTGCATCGCTGAAGCCGTGCTGCGTGCAGCTGCGGAGTTAACGGTCCCCTGGATCACTGCCCCAAGCTGGAGGAGTGGGAGCAGCCTCTAGGCTGTATTTTGACATATGGTATTGACATGTCCGGCAACTCACAGCTCTGTGGGTGTCATTGTAAAGTAAATGTGAGTTTAACAGTGTTCAACAGACGCAAACCTGCCGGTTCAGTAATAAATGGCATTGCGCAGGTGTTAACGGTTAGGATGTAAAAATCGGAGACGAGCAGAAAATCAGGTTATTTTAGGTGGGCCAGCTAAGCAATGAAATAGGTAGATGCTAGCATGTAGAATTTAAGCTACGATACCTGTGTAGGACCTTGAATCTCATAACAACAACGGGGATACATTGGGGTTTGGGAGAAAATGAGGTGCAGATGACCTTCTGTTTTCTGGCAGTAACTTAAAAATTGTTGTATTGAATTTTTTTTTTTAATATTTTCAGACAGCCGAGGTAATAGTTGCTTTAAAAGGGGGCATCACCTGAGTTAAAGCAGTTTGAGTGGCTTTAGTCTACCAAGAATCTGTAAGTCTGAGTAAAAAAGCCACAGTGGAAACCCTTTTTATTATGTTTGCACAAAATCCTGACTTATTCTTGACTAAAATGGGAGTGAGCTATTCAAGGGTAAATAAGGGAGAACAGAAGCTAGATGTACCTTTATGAAAAAAAAAAATTTCCTGATTTTTCTTTTTGTTATGTTTAGTTCTTGAATTTGAACATGTTTATCTTGAAAATCTACCATGTGCTTCGATGTATGAACGCAGTTACATGCACAGAGATGTCATTACACATGTGGCATGTACTAAGTAAGTGTCCTTTTTTCCCACTGTATCTCATTGTCAGAGATGTATTTTTGTATATGCTAGGAAGTTTTCAGTGTAGAAGTTTAATAATGGAAAGTTACTGTGTCCAGAGGTGGTATTTAAAGGTTTTTTTTTGAAAACTAAGTGCAAAGGAAAGGGCTTACTGAGAAGCAAGATAAAAATTGTTTAAATAGACTAAAAGAAGGTCTTAAAATCCGTATTGCAATGTGCAATATATACAGGAATACGAGCAACTGACTGTATCTGAAGAAAATATGATTCAGTAGAACTGCACAGATTGAGGAGATAGCTTTCTTCTCTTTTATATATATATATATATGTATACACACACATATACAGACACACACACATACATTAGTAAATCGTAACTACTGTGAAACCAGACCTAAAGCAGGAGTAAAATTTACATAGTCAAAAGGGAAAGTATTATATATTTCTTCAATTCAGGCTGCTGACTTTTCATAGATTAATCCAGAGTGCATTAAAGTACTTGTTTGCTTTTCCGGAAGTGATAGTACCCATTCAGACAGATTATCACAGTAATTTGTTTGAAGTTCATTCTCTACACAGCATTAATTATAGTGCAGATTACTGCCCCAGAGTGGTGTGAAAGTGCATAATATGTGTATCTTTTTTTCTTTTTTTTTTGTTTTGTTATTTTTCTTTTGTAATTGTAGGACAGATTTTATCATAACAGCCAGTCACGATGGACATGTAAAATTCTGGAAAAAAATAGAAGAAGGGATTGAGTTTGTTAAACACTTCCGGAGTCACCTGGGTAAGAAGTTGCTTTTTCTTCTCTAAAGAACCTCACTTTTTCCTCCCCCTTGCTCTTAGTCGTTTGAAGAGGGAGTGCAAATAAAGAGGAGAGGGGTTCTAGGATTCATTTACTGCAGTCAGGGTTTAAATGATATCTACCTGTCTTCCTTCATTCCCCTGTCCTGTTACGTTTTCCTCCCAAACTGCAGGAGGGATAGGGTGAGAATAAAACATGTGGGACTCCTGCACAGATCCCCTACATCCTTTGCATTGCCTTGTGCCCTGCCTGTGGGGAGAATGTCTAGGACATGAAGAAACTGTCTATTTAAAAATAAGTGAACAAGGTACATAACAGGGTTCATAAAATCCAGAGAAGTTTAAAAAGATGTTACTTTAAGTAAGGTTGCCTTCATCCCTTATCTTTTTTTTTTGTTGTTTTTTCCCCTGCAGTATGGGAAAAAAAATGGTTATTTTCCTCTGGAGTTATTGCAACTGTAGAGTAAATTCTGCATCGTTGTCATGATTATCAGCTGAATTGCAATTACGAATTAATAATTTTAACCCAATTTTTTGAGTTAGTAAGTACACATAGTCTTCTATACTATGCTAAGCATTAAATAGGCTGGGCAGAAAGTGAGGTTCTCATTGCTATTAGAAATGATGATATGCCTGATGGAAAAAAACAGTTTGATATGCAGACTGTTAAATAAGAAAAATATTTAATAATAGATAGTAAAAGTACTGTTTCTTTTTAGAGTTAGGAAAAAATGTTATGGTGGGTTCTTGATCTTAACTATCAGCTTCTCACTATATACAGAAACAAAATGTGAGAATAAGGGCTACCAAGCAAAAATAAGTATTGTGAAAAGCTTATGGAAGGCTCAATTGCAAAGTAATTTTGAGTATTATGCATGTTAATAGCAGGATTGTAATAGTCTGTAGAGTTCTGCTGCTTTTTCTCTTTCAAGAGATGCAAGCTGAAGAGCAGATAATTTTTTACTGTATCATAATGTTCTCAATTTTTTTAAATGAGCGTTTTAAAGGAAAATAATTGCCATTATAATCTTTCATTTATTTATATGGTAAGTAGTTCATTATCACGTACCTGATTCTAAACAGTGATAAGATACAAAGTGTTGTTTTGTAGGGTTTTTTTGTTTTTTGGTTTTTTTAATTAAAGTCAGGTAGTTTTTTAAGTCAAAAAGGTGGAGAAACAGCTGAGAAACAGAATTACACCTCTGTAGGTTTTTTCCTGTGGAATACGGAAATGAAGTATGTCCCTTTCCTGTGTTTTAATAGTATGTTAATTTTTTTAATAGGTGTTATCGAGAGTATTGCTGTTAGTTCGGAGGGGGCATTATTCTGTT
The DNA here is from genome assembly GCF_965638725.1 of Aptenodytes patagonicus. Lineage (NCBI taxonomy): Eukaryota > Metazoa > Chordata > Aves > Sphenisciformes > Spheniscidae > Aptenodytes > Aptenodytes patagonicus. The sequence goes on from NC_134982.1 coordinate 24,758,826, forward strand.
CAGTTGGAGATGACAAAGCAATGAAGGTGTTTGATGTTGTCAACTTTGACATGATCAACATGCTGAAACTTGGGTAAATTACTTAGTTCTTGAAAATGTTTGTTTTGGATTATAAATGGGGGTTATTTGGCTAAGAGGTAAGTCAGTAATTTGGGTTTTTTGAAGTTTTTTTTCCCCCCAGCCAGGTGAAGTTGGGTAAGTTGCATTATCCAAAATGCATCTAGTGGCTGGAGACTGCCTGACTGAATAGAAAAATTTATGACTCTATGCAACAGAACATGAGTGGAGTAGGTCTGTGCCTTTCCTCACTGTCAAATACTGTTCACAAAGATGTGGTGTTTCTCAAAATACTTAGCTAGGCATAATTTTTTTTCTGTTGTTTGGCACTGAATTTAAAAATTACAGCCAATTAATAGTTCCAGTAGAGAAGGAATCCAGCCTGTATGTGTTGTCTTATTTGTTGTCATAGGGATAGAAATTTCCTTCTTGTGTTAGAAAGAATGTTGTTGTTTTCCTTAGTCTTGCTGTTGTAGGATTTCTGTAGTTATACAGTATGTAGCTAAAGAATCTGGGAGAAACAGGAATGGATGTTGTTGGAATTATAATACCAGAGGAAAACAAGCCTCACACTGTTACAAGGGTGGGTTTAGAGGGTTGGAGGATCAATAAATGCTGTACCAAGAATGGTAGAAATACTGATATTTCCACAAGCCTTTTAAAAATGGAAAACTTATTCCTCATAGTCTACTATTCGTTGGTTAATTGTGAAACTGAATAGAAGTATAAGCTCAGGGAAAAAAAAGAAAGCTTTTCAGAATGCCTATATAAAAGTTTATGTTATCTGCTTTGCTGGTTATAGTTTTAGTATCATCCTCCAGATAATGTAGTTAGCCTACAGGAATTGATTCCCTCTTGGCTGTCTGCTGTGGAAAAATTCCAGTAAGCCTTCATCTTTTGTTTTTGCTGGTCTTTTCTACTTAGCAGCTCTGTATTGTCACTACAAAATTGGTAAAATTACAGGATGAAATAAGATTAATTTAATACTAAGAAAAACTTAATTTGATGTTGCGATAGAAAGTGCTTTTTTTCTGTTTGAGAATTCTGAGAAAACTGAGGTAGAATTTAAATCAATTTTACTTCAGGGATACCCTGAGAATGCTACCTATAACATTTTTCTATAGTATGTTCCCTGATTTATCTTGAAGTAGATTTTTTTTCAACCTCAGTAATCAAGACCCTCCTCCCCCCATATATTTTTTTCAGAGATAATTGGGTTTTACCTGAAGTGAACTCTTTAATGAAGAAAACATTGAGCTGTAATATAAGCATTGTCCTGAATAGCCTTTCAAAACTTGATGTTTGTTGCTCTGTCATCTTCTGCATTACTGTTTATTGAGCAGATAGTTTCTGTTGACCTGCCTGAGAATTTTTTCATGGCTGTTTGCTCAGGCTTGCAATGGTTAATGTAGAATCATAAGTTCTGTGTGGTCTTTTCAGCTCACGTTATCTTGTGTTGCCTGCTTTGATAGGTATATACCAGTATATTGCAGGGTTGATTAGCTTTGTCTCAAATTCTTCAGATCCTTTCAGTTCTAACTAATCTATACAGTGTGGCTATCTGCAAATCCCCATGCTTTATGCTTCCATCAATGATCTGGAGAAGAGCGGCTATTTCTGCAGAAACTTTGGATAATGATGCATACATAGATCAATGGGACATCATACTTGTTTATATAGGTATTTATTTGATCCCGTTCTTTCTAGTGAACCTGAGACAAAGTTCTGGTTATGTTTCTCTTTATGAGAATCTTTACTAGACAGGCATTGAAAATCCAAATTATTAGCATCTGTGATTTGTCAGTCCTTCAGTATCTGTTACTTTGGTTTGTGAAAGGATACTAAACGCGAGTTTCCTATGGAGACTGTATCATTTCTTTGCGGTCTGTCATTTAGCTTCCGAGTTCTGGTTCTCAAAATCTTTGCTTACAGACTTTTTAAAAAGAGACATAACTTACATTATTGTCCATATCTCTGGCTTGTTTTATTTGTAGAGTATGTTTTTGCTAGTAGCAAGTGAGTTCCTTCTTAAATGCATTGAGAACGCTTATTGAATATAGGGTAATTGTCTTAATTTTACTCATATATAGTTCTTTGGTTTTTGTTTTGGGTTTGGTTTTTTGGTTTTTGGGGTTTTTTGTTTTTTTGGGGTTGGTTTTCTTTGGCAAGACCTAGTTGAACTTTTCTGTAAGTGTATGGCAAAGGTGTAGTTGTCTTCATTTCCACTGAAGCATTAATCACTTAACACATGGAAGAGAAATGCTGTTGAGTCATAGAAGTTGAGTAGAAATCATTAACGCCACTTGTGCTATTTAGCTGGATTTCTGTCCTTATGCTTCTTTTATACCCACCTTCTACCTTCGCTTTCTATCACAGGCTCTTTGTAAAACAATATGGGAGCAACAGAAATTGGCCAAGCCATCCACTGAATTGTGTTGCTTGGAAACGCTTGTTATAACACTGTTGAATTTTAGCAAGACAAATATTAGCAAGACTAGTAAATAAAGTTCAAAATTTGCTTCTGATATTTGATTTCAAGTTTGTAGCATAACTCGATTCTTATCTAAGTAACACCAGTCCTTATTTCTTTTTTTTTTTTTTTCTCCTTCCACTCTTTGTTGCAGCTACTACCCTGGCCAATGTGAATGGGTATATTGCCCTGGAGATGCCATATCTTCCGTTGCAACGTCTGAGAAGAGCACAGGAAAAATATTCATATATGATGGACGAGGAAATAACCAGCCACTTCATGTTTTTGATAAACTCCATACATCGTCTCTTACTCAGATACGGTTGAACCCTGTCTACAAAGTAGTAGTGTCTTCTGACAAATCTGGAATGATCGAGTACTGGACTGGTACTCCTCACGAATACAAATTTCCCAAGAATGTGAACTGGGAGTACAAAACAGATACTGATCTATATGAATTTGCTAAATGCAAGGCTTACCCATCCAGTATAAGTTTTTCACCTGATGGCAAGAAAATGGCCACTCTTGGGTCTGACAGAAAAGTCAGAATTTTCCGTTTTTTGACGGGGAAGCTCATGAGAGTCTTTGATGAATCTCTGAGTGTGAGTTTGGTTCTTGCTTCTCTTTTTTTGAGGCTTTTTCTTTACTTATTTGAATTTATTTACCAGCACATTCACCTAAGTTATCATCTGTTTCTAAAGCTGAGCTTCCTTGCTGTATTTTTCTTGCAGGAAAGGTTTTCTGTGTTCTCTTCCTTGCTTCTTGTGTTGCTTTGTCCCAAAATTAATTCTTACTGATTTATGTTAGTTACGTAGTGAAACAGTTGTTGATTTTCATCTGTGTTTTCATACTGCTAGATTACTTTTTACTAGAAAGCAATTATGGAAAATGCCCATTTCAAATAACATCATAATAATGAAATAAATCTGTCATCTTCTAAGAAATTTGTTAAACAGCTACACACTTTTCTTTCTTTGCTTAAGCCTGGTACTACAACATGCCTATTGAGTCATTAAAATAAAGTATCACTTATATCTATTTTAATTCTTCAGTTAAGTTTGAGTGGAGTAGTCTCACTTGAATTCTGTATTTTGTAAGCACGTGGATCAGTGTTTTGCTAGATCAAAAGTTTAAAATACATTCATATAATAGTGATTTTTTTTTTTCTTCTTTTTTTCTGTAGATGTTTACTGAACTTCAGCAGATGAGACAGCAACTACCAGACATGGAGTTTGGCCGACGTATGGCAGTTGAGCGTGAGCTGGAGAAAGTGGATGCAGTAAGATTAATTAATATAATTTTTGATGAAACTGGACACTTCGTTCTCTATGGAACAATGTTAGGCATTAAGGTCATAAATGTAGAGACTAACAGGTAAGTTCCAATGACACATGTTGAGATAAATATGTTTGTTTCAAAGCCTATATTCAGTCAAATTTGTAGTATATTTAAAACTTGATATGACTGGGAGGGTTTCTAATCTTTTTTTGTTTTATTTGGGAGCCTTACGTTGGACTGTAGATAAGATACTCCATGCTTCGTAATGAGTCACTGCAGTTTAAAGCTTAGTAAAATGAGAAAACATGGCAAGTGTATTTGTATTAAAAATGTGTAATCAATTCACCTCTGGCTAACTGGATGTGATAATGTGGATCATGCAGTTGGGATTTCATCGCATAAGGAGGCTGACTAGTAAATTATGTAGCAAGTTTGAATAGAGAAGCATCATAAAAACAATTAGTAAAAAAAATTATTTTGAGAGGGTTTTGGAATTTTGCTTTGAGTCTTGCAGTCAGATAGGAGACGTTCTCTGACTGTGAGCAGCTAACAGTAGTTACACGGTTTTCCATCTTGTACTTCAGGTGTATTCGTATCTTGGGAAAACAAGAGAACATCAGAATGATGCAACTAGCTTTGTTCCAAGGAGTAGCAAAGAAACATCGTGCTGCAATCACTATAGAGATGAAGGCATCTGAAAATCCTGTTCTCCAGAATATCCAGGCAGATCCGACAGTAATCTGCACAGCTTTTAAAAAAAATAGGTTTTACATGGTGTGTGTGGTTTCTATTTAAATAACTCAATTCTTGTATTGATGTTTTCTCTGTATTATTTTTCTCCTTGCACCTTTGAGTGCTTTTTGTCTTGAGTATTTGCGAACACAACTTTTCCAGAGGAGTCCCTTTACATTGCAAGTATATTCTAGAATTTTTAGCTTAAACTAGCTATAAATTGACTAGAAACAGCTTTAATTTTTTCATTATTGCTCAAGCAGTTAAATAAACTTGGATGGTTTTGGCTGTCTAAATTATAGTTCTTCAAGAACGTTACATGCTTTTGTTCTAGTTGAAAAAAAACCCCAACCCTTAAATAAGATCATTTAAAAAACCTAACCAGATCTTATGCTGCTAAAGAAAAAATAATTAACTGTATTATAAATTATGTAATAAAAAATAATTACATTCAGAGCAGCATCAGGACTCGGTAGCACCCAGGACATTATGGGCAACTAACTGAGACAGGAGTCATCTTCCTGGTCACAATTTAGATTTTAGGTGAGACACAATAAATAAGCCAAACAGACAAGCAATTCCAGAGTAGTTAGTAGTTGGTCTGGGATGTGATCACCATAGAGGTTAGAAATTGCTCTGTCTGTTGTTACTTGTGCTTGAATTTGATCGTGTTTTCCGTTGGAGCAAGATAGTACACTTTCTAAAGCTTTGTGTGGTTAGTGTGTAGTATATAATGGAATATACTACTCTGGACGATTTGACAAGTGAGGAGGAAAACTTAGACAAAATCTGGAAACATTACTTGCTGTTAGAGAAAACATGACTGTATGCATGCAGAAAGATTAGCAATTGTCATTTGATATGTAAGTGTACTACTCACTTAAGCGGATGCTCATGTACTCATGTATTTATCCTATGTTTTCCTGTAAGTACCATAAAAATTACATTTCTGAGATTTCTCCTGTTCTGAGTTAAATTTGCTGTTTTTCTATAGTTTTGTATTAATGCAGAATTGGAATAAGAGGATTTAGTTTGACTTTGGAGTGAAACTAAAAGTTTTGTGATGAAACCTGCCAGTTTTGTCTGAATATAACAGAACAACTTTATATTCTCCACTCTTTTTTTTTTTTAAGAAAAGATCCTGAACTACTGTGGGCTTTCTGTTGAAAAGGGGAGAAAGTTTAAAGATAACAGATTATAAAAAGTTACTTGGATTTGCATGTAGTTGTCCTGGAATTTGTGACTGTGGAAATGCTGGTAACGCACAACACTGAAATGCAAGGATAAACTGTCTATGAATTCTCTGCCTACATTTCAAATCTAGTTGGGTGTTTAGCAGGTTGAATAATCACGTTGACGTCTTGGGTACAGAGCAGTGTGTAAGATAAGGGGAAAAAAGAGAAAGCCAAACAGTTAACCTTCTATTCTTTTGTTCTTCAGTTTACTAAACGTGAACCAGAAGATACAAAGAGTGCAGATTCTGACAGAGATGTATTTAATGAGAAACCTTCTAAAGAAGAGGTCATGGCAGCCACTCAGGCAGAAGGTCCGAAAAGAGTTTCAGACAGTGCCATCATCCACACGAGCATGGGAGATATTCATATCAAGCTTTTTCCCGTTGAGTATGTATTTGGTAGTTTCTCTGTTATTTCATTTTTCCTTCCTTCTGTGCTTTTTCGTGGCAGTATCCAAGACTTAGATTTCAAGCTAGGAATAATTATCTTCTTCCCTGTTTTCTACTGTCCTTGTTTCCTGACAGTTTCTTAATACATCAAGCTAGGAATATGACTGTTGACAAACAGAAATCAAGTAGGATAAAAATAGGTCTAAATAACAGTTGGGGGCACAGGGGTTGTGTTTAGAATTTTTGCTTTTATTTAATTACTGGTTCAGGGGGTTTATTTCTTTCTTTTGTTTTTTCTCTAAACCGCAGATGTGGATAGGTCATGATGCTCTTCTGTGTAAGCTACATATTCTTGTAAGGCAGTGCTGTTTCATTCTGCCTTGAAAAAGAATGATGATGTTGGCAGCAGCAGTAGATTTGGCAGTAGGTCTGCGTAAGCCAGAGGAATAGTAGTTTGCAACTTCCAAATGTGGCCATTGTACTACATTCTATGTTATTGCAGCTCCTTCAAGAGCAACACAGAATTTATACCAGCATATAATAGTAGCGCTGTGTATATCCAAAACGAGGCATGTAATTGAAAGAGTTTTATGCACGACAATTGCTAACATTATTGTGTCAGCATCTCTCCTTTGTGATGCTAATATGTGCAAAGATTTTGTTATGAAACAGTAAATTTATATAATATATTGCTGTACATTGAAACTTAAACCATTTAAGTGTAGTCCATGCTTCTCCAAAAAGAAGTTCATGTTTTGTCATAAGCCCAGGTAAGGCAACACAACGTCAATGCTACCCTGTAGGGCAGCTTGTCTTTTAAAGCTCTCTTCACCAACGTCTCCTTGCATCAGGCCTTAGTTTCTGGAATTCATCATTGTAACATAGAGGTTGCAGTAGTGGTAGAGCCCTTGCCAGAGAGTGACAGGCCAAGCTACATTATTTCTTGACTTTTTTTTTTAATTCTTATGCCAGTGTGTCACTATGTTTGCATACATAGTATTGCTAGGTGCTTCACTGCAATGTTTTGTATGCAATTTTAAGTTAAATACAGTATTACCAGGCTTGGTTATTGTTAGGTTTGTCCTTTCTTGTTCTAGTATTTCCTCCCAGCTGAGCTTTGAATTTAAAATCTCTTTAAGATGAATGTGATTAAAAATTTAAAGAGCATAGAGGATGTGGCTTTGTATGCTCTTTAAATCTTTGGCCATGTGCTCGTGGAATGAAGTTGTGAATGTACTGCTCAGCAGGAACTGGGACTATAATCTTGTCTGTTCCATTAGTGATGCCATTGGCGCTCTGTTTCACAAGATGGTTTAGAGTATCACTAAGCCCAAGCTAATGTTCCTTGTCACAGCTAAAGTAACTCTACAGCTATGAACTCAACTTGGCTATTTTCTCATTTGCTGTGAAAATGTGTGTGACTGCGTAAACCTGTCTATAGATCTACCCTGGCTACTAATCCATTTTATAAAACTAGTGGAAGAGCTATCGCAAAGAATTTTCACTCTGGTAGCAAATCTCAGAAGTAAAAAATCAAGTCACAAAGGTGAAGGGGTTGGTTTTTTTGGTTTTTTCCCTTCTTATTCCATCAACAGTAATATTCCACCTCTTCACCCTGCTTCCAAACAATGTTTGTGAGTAGTTTCAGAGGACTCTGCTGACTGCAAGTTCTATAATAGTAAAACATTGTATTTTTAGATTTTCCTTCTTGTATGCAAGACTGGACACGTTACATATAGAGCTTAATAGAATTATAGAGGTAAAAGAGTGAACAACTTTCTGCTTATGGAGCATACACTCCTTAATTGATTTTGTAAATAAACTATAGAAGTAGAAAGCTGGGGAAGGAACATCTAATCAGTGGTGCCTTGAACTAGGCTTTGACGAAATAGATTTGTTTCCTGACTGTCATGGTTTAACCCCAGCTGGCAACTAAGCACCACACAGCCTCTCGCTCACTCCCCCCCGCTGGGATGGGGGAGAGAATCGGAAGGGTAAAAGTGAGAAAACTCGTGGGTTGAGATAAAGGCAGTTTAATAAGTAAAGCAAAAGCCGTGCATGCAAGCAAAGCAAAACAAGGAATTCATTCCCTACTTCCCATTGGCAGGCAGGTGTTCAGCCATCTCCAGGAAAGCAGGGCTCCGTCATGCGTAACGGTTACTTGGGAAGACAAACGCCATCACTCCAAATGTCCTCCCCCTTCCTTCTTCTTCCCCCAGCTTTATATGCTGAGCATGACGTCACATGGTATGGAATGTCCCTTTGGTCAGCTGGGGTCAGCTGTCCCAGCTGTGTCCCCTCCCAGCTTCTTGTGCACCCCCAGCCTACTCGCTGCTGGGGCGGGGCGAGGAGCAGAAAAGGCCTTGACTCTGTGTCAGCACTGCTCAGCAGTAACTAAAACATCCCTGTGTTATCAACACTGCTGCTGCCTTCCTGTGTAATCATGCAACTTTGTACTCCTCTCAGCTATTTTTTGCTTCCAGCTCTGGGTTTGAGGAGGTGAGGATTTGTTTTTTTCCTTACTTGATGAAAGCCCTTTCTACAGTGTTCTGAAACACTGCTCAGTACCACAGGAACTTAGTCTCAGCTGAAATCTTTATGGCCTTGCCACTGTACAATTAAATATTTATTGTAGCCTGTATTTTCTGTTACATGATCTTAGGTGCCCCAAAACAGTGGAAAACTTCTGTGTGCACAGCAGAAATGGTTATTACAATGGACACATATTTCACCGTATCATCAAGGTAACTTGTAAAAAGTTAATTTTTTGTTGGTTTAGATAATGTACCTTTGTGTCCTCTCTGTTAACCCGTTCATTTCCCTTTTGCACAAAGGATTTCTGGAATAGCTTCAGAGTTCCCCGTAAAGTCTGAACAATTCCGAGGTTCTAAACAGCTTTATCACTTACTGAAGTTGTTTAATAGTTGTTCTGCAACTGACAAGGTGGAAGAAATCTGAAAAGTGAGAGAAAGATCAATTCAGCAATCCTGCTTGAATTAAGACTTTGTTTCATGTCAGAAGGCATTTCTTGTAAGGCTTCTTATTTCTGTTGCTCCAGAATCAAGTGATACAACCTAAGTGTTTGCAGAAGGTACAGGTAGTCAGGTTTCTGTCCTTCACTATTGGGGAACAGTGAGTAAGCTTGTTTTTTCACAAGTAGTTGATTATCACTTAAGGAAGCCCTGAATGCTTTGTCTCTTATCCACAGCATTTTAACACCTGGATTTTGTTGAAAGGTTTGAAGTAAGTTTGAAAAAAATGTCACCTGGCATAAACCACTTTTGCATATTTATTCTATGTGATGATGTAGTAACATTTAATTTCTGTGTAGGGTTTCATGATTCAGACTGGTGACCCAACTGGTACAGGAATGGGAGGTGAAAGTATTTGGGGAGGAGAATTTGAAGATGAGTTTCATTCAACTTTACGACATGACAGACCATACACACTCAGCATGGCTAATGCAGGACCAAATACCAATGGATCCCAGTTTTTTGTAACAGTAGTGCCAACCGTAAGTAATACTAAAAGCTCAATTTAAGGCCTGAGATGCTAACTACATAGTAAAAATACATGTTTTTCTGGTGGAAAAAGGAACACACTAGTACGATCTAAATAATCTTTTCTTGTTATTTTGCAAATAAATGCTGCACACAACGATGTCTGCTGTGTAGGCTTCACTGAAACCGTCCTGTAAGAAATAGAAAAGTATTTTTGTCAGTTGTGATCAAGAGGCCTTTTGCCTTTAATTGGAGTAAGGGTGGTATCAAATTCTTTGTAAATCGGACATGTTCGCAATTGTGTATTACTAGAGTATTTTATATTTATATACTGGTTTAAACTTGATGGAAATATAGCTATTGCTTAGATTGTTCAAAGTTTTTTTGAAATGGTACCAGGATGACTCCTTAATATCGCCAAATTATAGCTATGCAAAGAAGCCAATATTCAGGTTTGAAGATTTCCTTTGATCTGTGTACAATTTCAGAGCCAAAAAAAGAAATTTTGGTATGTGAATCTCACAGATACAAAACAAATCCTTAAAGGTAACACTTACAGAAACTGCATTCTTATAGCACTGACTTCAAAATCATGTGTCTTTTTTTAAAGAGCGCCCATCTACCATAATTTTGAGGCTTATTAAGTTATATCAGTGCCTATATTCAGATTGCTAATTGGGCATCCTGTATGAATATGACTTTGAATTAAGTAGTATTCTGGACTGGCACTTACAATTCAGCTGTGAAAATACCATGAAATAGACTGAAACAGCATTTCTGTGAACTGAGAACATGCTTTAAAATAAACTATGAAATGCTACTGCGTTGCTAGAACTTGACCTCTGTAGTACTTTAAGAAAACAATTGAAAAGTTGAGTTTAAATGCATATGAATGTGTATTTGCTGCACTCTAATATTTACTTACATGCTAATATTTGCATGGTCTTAAGTTTCATAGTCTGAACATATAAAATGTATCCATGTTCACTTATTCTAAGTCAGTCTCTTTCTGGTTTGGTACCTAACCTACATGCTGCTTTCTATTTTAATATGCTTTTTCTTTCTCCTCCTGTGCCCTCAAACAGCCATGGCTAGACAACAAGCACAGCGTGTTTGGACGGGTGACGAAAGGAATGGAAGTTGTTCAGAGAATCTCAAATGTAAAAGTCAATCCCAAAACTGACAAACCCTATGAGGATATCAGCATCATTAATATCACAGTGAAGTAAGCTAGGAGTTGGAGGTTCCAGCTTAAGCAGAAAAAACTCGGCATGGTGGGACCCAAAAAAAGGACCTAGAAAGAACATAGAATCATAGAATCATTAAGGTTGGAAAAGACCTGTAAGGTCATCGAGTCCAACCGTCGACCCAACACCACCACCCACTAAACCATGTCCCTAAGCGCCGCATCTACTCGTCTTTTAAATACGTCCAGGGATGGTGACTCAACCACTTCCCTGGGCAGCCTGTTCCAATGTTTAACCACTACAGGAACACTTTTGATAATTCCTGGATAGAAGAAGTGCCAGGAACAGCAATCACCAGTTCTACTATTTTTAATGTACCTAAAGTGCCCTAAGTCTGTATTTCTGGTAACTTTGTATTTTAAAGTAAAAACATCCGCATGTTTCTTAACAAAGTCTGCTGTTTTTCTTGCATCTCTTCTATGCAAAACTGAAGATGAAAACCCACACCATGTCTCATGACAGTGTTTATAAAATAGGATCAGGATATGGTTTGTAACTTTTTCGTGTTTATTTGCATCTTTCATATTTAATTAATCCTTTTCACACTATTGAAATCTTTGACAGAGGAAAAAGTTAGAAATCCTAAGCTGAGTAAACTCTTCAGTCATACGTACATGCATCAAAAATTAGATTAAGTTACAATACTGTTATGACAAGGTATGTAGTCTACCTCTGTCATTTAAAAATGGTTGTGTACATGTGTTCTGTGTCCAAGAGCAATGATCAACTCGTGGAATGCTGGTGTATAAAGTCCTGTGCAACTTGTTTGGCAGTGCCAATAATGTTTTTTTCTTTCAATGTTTGCTTTCTCATTATTTTAGCCTAGGGATTCTGTTTCTAGCTTCATTTTTACCCAAAGTCCTACAAACATTACTACGTCTACTGAACTATGTAGTTCAAAATAAATGATGGCAATCATCTCAACTAAGCTTACGTCAGGTGTTTCTGACACAGTTCTCAATGAAAGCTCAGACAACTCAAGCTGCTGTGAATCTGGCTAGATAGGGTGCTGTTACTATGTTGGATAGTTAAGTCTACTCTAACTACAGTAACATTAACTTTTGACTGTTCACGCTCAGATAACACCACTGCACTCATACAAGATGCAGGAGTTGACAGTTCTGGTAGCTTCATTCATGAAATGAGATGTGATGCATGCTAATCAAATTCAGTCCCTCAAAAGCTGTTACCGTTAGGAAGCTTATATTCAGTGAGACAAAGGGATATCTTCAGCGATCAATGAGAAAAATTCTACAGCAAGTTAAATGTAGCACACCTCTGTTCTGAGATGACCGTAACAAAAAAAAAGGCAAATTTATTAAAATTCATTCTCAAAGTTTTAGATGCTTTTATTGAAATGAATTAATTTTCTGGGCGACTCAAATTGCAGCAGCTCATGAATTGTTTCCACTAAAAGAGCCCTTTCTTTCAAGAAATCTTTACATAACATCCACACTTAATCCAACAGTCCAGAGTAAGAACTATCTCAGAATAAAACCCTCGTGTACCACATAGTCCACAATAAATTTGAAGGTAGCATACAGTAAGACCATACCAAGTGATAAAACATTGTTTTTCAGTTAGTCTAGACATGCTATTTTTGAGCTGAGATTCTTTAAAGAAAGCCACAACACAAGTCACTGGATGTTGTATTTACTCAATTTCACAATTAAGTCAAAATCCTATGGAAAGTTATTCAGTCTTTTCAAATAATCCTCATAGTTAGTAATGCTTGAGTGAGTTCTAGTTAAGGAAATATTCCAATTACATATTGCGTAAGTCAGTACACTAAAAACTAAAGTTCAGTAAAACTGGTGAAACAAGCTTAAATTTATAACTGAAGCAGTTCATAGGTAGTATTAATTTATAATACGAATAAACCTCTTAGTGTACCTGTTTACACTGAAGAGTTCACAGACGAATGCAACTTTCACAGTTACTTCAAGTAATCTTAAATAAATTCCATTTAAAAACACTTTTATGGTAGCATTCCATGTGTCACAAGCAATCCTTTGTACTAAAAAATATGCTTGAATGAGAATTTTTCCTCTGCCCTCAAATATAATGTTACAAAAAATCCAAGCTGATCACCTTGAACATTTTAAAGTAGAAGTAGAACTATACTGAGAGGGATGTATAACTGAAGCATAAGCCAGTTAAAACAAAATTACAGAATCAGGATTTTTCTAAAGAATGCATGTCTTCTCTGTTAAAAATATTCCAGGAGAAGGTATCTACCATGCTTAGCAGAACTTGTTCATATTTTAAAAAGAGCTATGAAGGGACAGTCAGCCCTAACTAAGTCTGGCACTGCTCTGCTGTGCGCGCTAAGCAGATGCTCAAGTCAGAGCAGCCAACTGTCTACTGTGCAAGAAGTTACAGGCTGGGAAGGATGAACAATTTTTAGTTCGATAGGTGCAAGAAGACACCTTTCATTCCATTGTAAACCATTTCCAAATTTATCAGGTTGTCTGAAGAAAGAGTAGATACCCCTTCTCAGTACCTATGTACATACGTAGGCATTAAAGCCCATTTCACAAATGTTTAACTACTTCAAAGCTTAGTGTTCTTTCAGATACTATGCAAGTCATTAGACTTGCTGAATCTGAAGCTGTGTTTAATACCATTTACATGAAATTTAAGTAAAAGAGAAAACAACAAATAAGTATCATTATGAGGAAGTAGTTACCTTACCTGCTTCCTCTTGAAGAAAAGTGCAAATGTACTAAATTATTTGTTTATACATTCTTGGCTTTACCTAAGGTATGTAGTGGGAAAACATCGTAAAATTGATAATATTACAATAAAAGCCATAGCCACAGATAATGGGATACATTTTTTTTGCGAGGTGAGGTTTAGAGTTCTCACAGGTAGACATGCTTTTCAGTGTGGCAAAAATATCTACCCATCTGTGAAACAACACTGCTCACTTCCACTGTCTGGTTCTCCCAATGCACCTCTACTCCAGTAAGAAAAGTGATGATACGCAGTTTTGACCTATTGGCCGTGCTCTTCGTAGCTCCTCTGACGACATGAAGAGGTCCATGACATGGCTTCTACAATTGGCAATGGCTGTGCACTTAAAGAGGAGGGCGGAAGATTCTGGTGTGCATACCAGACAGATAAAATTGTTAGCAGAGTTCCATATGCAGCAGAAAAAGAGACATCACTAAGTCGTTGCAACCTTCTCTAAATTTAAACAGCACTACACCCATATTTCATGGGTTTGTGAATGAGTAATCTTCGAAAATAGAGGCATTGGTGACAGTTCCATGTAGAAGATACAGTAAGAATTGAAAATCTAATTATGGAAAGTTTATATCACGTTTTACCATCTGCTCTTCTAAGTAAGAGTTATAATTAGCATACACTGCTTTTACATTGTGTTATTTAATATTTTAAGGCCACTACCTTAATCTGGTAGCATGACTTCTACATAAGAGTACATAGCTGGATTGACATGACACCACCCTACTTCTTTAAGAAGTTTTGTGGTTTTTTTTAAACTTCATTTGACCTCTTGAGGAGTAAGCTTAATCTCTAAAGGCAGATTATGTCCTCAAGCACGCACAAAACACTTTCACCTCACTATCACTATAGTCTGTCCATAAATAATTTAGCAGGTGTACAATTAACAAAAAAACCCCAACTAACGCCTCCCCCAGCTAGAAAACAACTAGCCAAACAATGCCACAGCCCCCTAGCCCTGCAACACCGTTCCCCATTCTTTGCCCAGTTATGCTGCCTTCTGGTAACAAATGGGGAAGCTAATAAATAGTGGGGGAAACATTTTCTTTTTGTGGTGTATTTGCATGTAATTTTCAATGCCACCTTTAGATGAATGCATTCTTTAGATATTAAAGAGTAGCACCATTTATTTCCGACTAATAGACAGCTGGCTATTCTAATAACTTGAGATGGATTTTGGAATCGTTTCCTGGGAAAGTATTTCTAAACCACTCAAAATTCTTCTGATATCATTTAACTACTGTAACCTTGTTATAATTATTAGATGAACTCCAATGCCTATTTTATCAGGGAAGAATTTGAAATTGTAACAACCTAATTTCACCAAAAATAATTTCAAGGCACCCTTGTAACAAGCCCATTCCATTACTTGTAAATATATCAAATTTCAAAAACACTGTAACGGCACAAGTTTACTGAACCAATTATCCAATCTAGGATAAAAGCTTGTATTTTTCTGTAACCACCAAGTTAAATAAAGTCCCCTCTTCAGACAGCAGACCTGGCTACAACATCCTAAACTGTGCAAACAAAACAAAACAGTAAACTACAACCTTAAATTGCAGCTGCTGTAAAATTAAGCCACATCCAGGACACCAGCAGCCACTAACTGCCTCGAAAGCCAGTCCAGTCCTTCATAAAGTCCTGTACCACTTCGGGCATCACAACCCTGAATATACCAGCTACGGCCACAGCAGAGTTTGTGGAGACTCAGCAGTTCTGTGATTTCTTCCACTGAAAGCGCACCTGCTACATCCTGCAACAGAATCAGATACAAAGACTCAATTATTCTTCTGCATTATGTTTGAAGCATTTTATTTTTAACTGATGGCTTAGACTGAAGCTATGGATCACATAATAGCTTTCCAAACACAAAAGCCAAATAAAAGTTACACATTTACTACTTGTTTCCATAAACCAAAACCTGGTTGTTTAATCTACTAAGCACTCTAGCATCGCTTATTTTACCAGCATTAAACATACGGAAAACATCTACATTTTATGCTTTCCACATCACCATTCCCTACCCACAGCAGAGGGTTCAGAAAGTTGGAATGTGATACACAAACTGAGAAAAAGAGTAACAGAGTGAAAAAAAAATCACAAGTACCTGTTTATTAGCAAAGATCAAGAGCAAGGCATCCCTCAATTCCTTCTCTGTTAATAATTTTGCAAGTTCACTGTGTGCTTCACTGACCCGGTCTCTGTGACTGCTATCAACAACAAACACCACCGCTATGAAAGAAAGAGAGAAATGTTTTACACATATTCAAATATAAACTCTGTAAAATTAGCTTTCAACTTACACAATTCTTTTTTTCTAGCAGTATTCTATGTGAAGTTTCTCAGCAGTGTGCAACTTCAATTTTAAATCCAGGAGGACTGAGAAATGCCTTACATACCTCTATACTTTTGACAAAAATCTAGAATTCATCCTAAAACAGGGAAAAAAAGACTGATGTTTTTTGCCTAGTCTAACATAAAGGCTGTGATATTTTAACTACTTAGGTCTAAAACCAGATTTACTGTGTGTGGATTGAGTATCTCAGTTTAAACCATTTCTTGATCCACTTACACTCAGTCAACTCCCACACGACTGTTCCAGTTTCCCTTAACTGGCTGTAAAATCTACAGGTTCAGCCAAATCGGCACAGCTTCCTTCAGCTACAGACTACACAATCCCCAGAAGATTGCCATGGACCCGACACAGCAGCAGTAGATTTTACTATCCACTACAGAGTAACCAAGATGCCAGAAAGATTGGAGAGTCAGGGAGGCAGAGCTAGAGGACAGAATTTAAACGCATGGTTTTTGCAATGAAAAAGCCCCCAACACCAAAACTAAACAAACTTACTGCAGGTATGCACCAGGTTAACTGCTTAGACTTTCCCTCCAACATACAATTCTTCAAGGCAGACATGATTCCATGCTACTGGTGTTTACACAGTAAGTTTTAAGAGGACAACAGAAATCCCGAAATAAAATTTTTAAAAGTTTGAAAAGATGAACAATTTAAAGTGTTAAAAGTTTGCAATGAAGGCTGAAATAATACACAAAGTGGAGTACGTAAACTAATGTTTGTCATTCCTAAGTATTTCAGATAATTCTGAATGAATTACCTGAATTAATTAAGAGGAACCCCTTTCTAAATTGGAAAACAACTATGGAGGATTTACAGAAGGACAGCATTAATTTCTAAGTTGGTGCCGTTTAGATCAATTTTTTCAGAATCAGTGATCTGGTCTATGACCAGATATTACACTGCAATACCAAGTCAGAAGTTACAGAACTTAGCAGAATTTTTTAAGTTGCCAACTAAAGGCTCCTAAAGGCTGAGTATTTTCATTTCAAGTGCTATTTAAATTTCATACCTGGCAAGTACTACTTCTCACTATGCAAACTTTGGAACGCTGCACCTTGTCTGTTGTCAGCTAGAACCAGTTTAACAGAGATTCTAATTTTGTTTGGCTCCATGAACTGTCTGATGGATTTATGGAGAATGCACCTTTATCATGCAGCAGACGCTATGACCAACTGGCTTAAAATTTCTTAGTTCATGAATCTAGCAGCTGTACTTTGCATTAGATGAACAATTTTCTACAGTTATAAATTATTTCTATTAATAATCTTTTTGGCTCTGAAATACAAGCTAGATGACAAAATACAGTTTAAAAGTTGTATTAGTCTCACCTTGTGTATTGAGATAATAATGTTTCCACAAGGGCCTCAATTTGTGCTTCCCTCCTACATCCCAAATAGTAAACTTCAAATTCTTGTATTCTACTGTTTCAACATTAAAACCTAGAATAAAAATATTGAAGTTTTATAGTCTTGTTCTGTATGAATATAAAATAATCAAATTCTACAGATAAGTCAAACACTCAGAAAAATCATTACATTTAAATTGTTGCTACTAACCTATTGTTGGAATTGGCTGCATGAATTCATCTTGCTTTAACTTAAACAAAATAGTTGTTTTGCCAGCTCCATCTAATCCTAGAGTGACAACCCGAATTTCCATTTTTGGTCCAATATGTACCCTGTTGTCCTGGAAGAAACAGCATATAAAAAACAAGAGCAAGTTTAGGAAATTCAAATTAGAAAACCCTTATATTTAAGATACTTATCTTGTCACTATTTGTAAACTGATTAAATGGATGGACTCCAAAAATACAAGGCGCAATCACCAATCACCTCCAGCAATAATACAAACTAAAATATCCAATAGTTTCTGTAGTGAACCTGTAACTTCTGCCTGTGTTATCACACACCTTTTAGAAAGACAGCCAATCTCATGCTAGTATGTCTGTACTTGATAAAAGTTCAAATTCTTTCACCATTCTTGGCTAAAACCACATGAGGAGTTGTTCATAGCAGTAAGTTAGAATTCTCTGACCAGAGAAAACTCTGCTGGTTTTGTAGCTTTTCCACTAAGTTTTATCGTATTATTAATGCCCCCACCTACAGAACTATTTCCTTGCTGGAGGCTCCATAGCTACGCCCGTTCACCTCAAGCCACTTCCAATTCTTTACCACACTACAACAGTAACTTTATTAGCATTAAGCAGTTATCTGAAATAGGGAAGAAAAACAAACAAAAAAACCCCCAAGTCTCGCTTGGAGGCAAGAAAAGAGAATCAACTTCCTATTTGTAGTTTAGACCAAGCTACTATGAATATTGAACAAGTTGACGCTAACAATGCAATCAACTGGTATTACTAATATAAAGCAGCAAACTGTACATTGTAAAATAAACAGCATAGGCTAAGATTACTATGTATCCCTGAAACATATTCTCAAGTACTTAGAAATGACACCTTGATGAAATACCAGAGTTTCAATCATCAGAATTATGTGGCAATACACTTGTTTTCTTGCAAAATCCAGACAGCACTGTGCTGGGCAAGCAATACACAAAAACATGTGTCTACCCCACCCAGCTTTTTATTTCTTTGTGCATTAGAAATGCTATTTATTGAGTGGAAAAATGCTACAACCTCTCCTGGTACAAGAGCAACATGTACCAGTGTAACTGGATGTATAAACATCTACACCATGTGCCTTGAGAGATACACACACACACACAGAGGATCCGTTATATAGCTGGATATATGTCATCATGACATGCAACTCCATTCTTCCCTCTGTCACAGATGAAGTAGCGTACTGCCAGAATCAATCAATACAGATTAATTCAATGACCTTATGCTATTGCAATCTCCAAAGACAGTAAAACCACCTTGGGAAACTGTGTTCTAAAAAAAAACCCCAAAAAAACCCCAAAAAACCATCATGCAAATACCACAATGCAAAAGTCAGCAACATCACGATTTTAAGTGTAAGAATCAGATCAAAGGCCCATCTAATCTAGCACATTGTCTGAAACTAGGTAAAGATGGATACTTGTGAAAGTAAGGAACACATAGAAAGCACATAGTGATACCTCCCCTAAATACCCTCCCTGTGTTTAACAGCTTGCAGCTCATGGACTTACTGAGCCAACTGTGTGGTTTCTGCAACTAACAGATCTTGATGTATTATTCATCTATGAATCTGTCTGTTTGCTTCTTGAAATGACACACATTTAGGCCCCAGAAGATCCTTGGCATAGAACTCCACAGGTTATTTGTTGCGAAAAAATGACTTTATTTGAATCTGTGAAATAACCTTGTACAAGCTGAGCAGTTTCAGCGCTAGAGCTTTGATATTGCACAAGGCAGATGCTCCAAAACCAAAAGACTAACTGAATATTTGAGAATTGGAAAATAAAACATTGAGACTTACTTGCTTTTTAATAAATTTCCTCTAAGTTCTAGATTTTTTGATTCAGAGCTGAAGTTGCCAAATTCAGTGACAATATTGCAACACAGCATGTTATCAGAAAGGGTTATCTCCTTCTGGAGACGAAAAACCTGTGGGCAGCAGCAGGAAAGGTGCAGGCAAAGAGAAAGAACACAAAGAAGTATGCAAAGGGCACTGAAGTGCCTAAAAAATGCCATGCCTCCAGCACCCTTCTCACACTCAAGCCTCTAAAATTTCCGGGGATGAATCTTCCCAGTCTCTGTACCTGAAAGGAAGGAGGAAAGAAAAGAGGCAGCTCTGGACAGAGTTGCTAAGTTCACAGATTTCTTGCTGGAGGCAGCACCCTGGCTATGGCCAGAGCTTGCTGACAGTGAGCCAGCCTGGCCATCCCCTCAGGGCTCCACCAGAAGCACCAGTCACCTCTACAGCTCCCATGGCTGGAGGGCAGAGGCAATGCTGGCCTGTGCAACTTAAAGTATCAGGGAAGTGGAGGAGATGAATGATTCTGTCAAATTTAGCCATACTGTTGCAGTTTGCTTTCTGTAAGGTTTAGAGTGAAAACAGGTTGTTCTCAGTATGTTTGTACTCCCTCAGAAGGACTCAAAATGCACTCTGTCATGGACACCAAATTTCCACTTTTTATATGAGTAGTTCTGTCACTTCAGGAAGAACCTTGCAAGAAAAGTTCCTACTCAGAAAACAATGTATAGCACCTGTAATATGAGTTCAGAAATAATTGACTATTGATGATCACAGCTAGAAATTGACAGATGAAAAAAATATCTCTGCATCAACTATATCAGCACCTGTAATCAAAATGTTATTTAAAAAAATCTGGCCAGTAAAACCCCTTTGTGTCTGTGTTTCTGGCAGGTGCATAACTTGATAGCTGTCCTGGTTTCAGCTGGGATAGAGTTAATTTTCTTCCTAGTAGCTGGTACAGTGCTGTGTTTTGGATTTGGGATGAGAATAACATTGATAACACACTGATGTTTCAGTTGTTGCTAAGTAGTGCTTACACTAGTCAAGGACTTTTCAGCTTCCCATGCTCTACTGACTGAGAAGGCTGGAGGTGCACAAGAAGCTGGGAGGGGGCACAGCCAGGACAGCTGACCCAAACTGGCCAAAGGGACATTCCATACCATGTGACGTCATGCTCAGTACATCAACTGGGGGAAGCTGGCGGGGGGGCCGCTGCTTGGGGACTGGCTGGGCATCGGTTGGTGGGTGGTGAGCAATTGCACTGTGCATCACTTGCTTTGTATATTCTTTTATTATTATTACTATTATTATTTTATTTCAATTATTAAACTGTCTTTATCTCAACTCATGAGTTTTCTCACTTTTACTCTTCTGATTCTCTCCCCCATCCCACCGGGTGGGGGGGAGAGTGAGCGAGCAGCTGTATGGTGCTCAGTTGCCGGCTGAGGCTAAACCAAGACAATGGCATACTTAAAAACAGGTAACCTGTGACTTCTGTTCAAGTAAAACTTGGTGTTTTCTTAAATCTCAGTACAGAAAGTCCAGAAGAAAAACCCACACCACAACTGTGATCTCGTTTTTTGTCCTTGTCCTTTGTTAAGAAATTTATTGACGTGACAAAAGCTGTATATAGGTTTACTCAAAGATAGCGTTAAGTGCTTTCCCTCTGACAGATTACTGTCTTCTTGGGTACTCTTGGTGTTGGTAAGGGTTAGCAGTTTCCCATACTTGCTTCAACACTGACGGGTAAGTGTTCTTTACTGTCTCAGGTACTGTCTCTTAATCATTTTCCCTCTCCCCAGTACATACGCACAAATATTTAGGGTGACCAATTGCTATGCCTGTATATAACACTCCACAGCCACTGCTCTCATTTGACAAGGACAAAACAGCAATCTCTCTCTTCAAATAAGGATCATACTCCTGGATGAGGAGCCATTTCCTTGCCAACAAGCTAAGTACATGAAGACATCTCAACCTTATTTGGTCAAAGTCCTCATAAATACATAGGTAAACAAGGATCCATTGGAAACAATATATTAATAACATTTGGGAAAAAATTATTATATACTAACATATTTCTTGAAAGATTTTCAGCATCTTGTCCTGGAATTCTCCAAATCCTCCCTTCAGAGCTTATATATGGTGTTTCTCTTGATGGTTTAGGAGGAAACAGCACTATCCATGTCTTTCATGTCATCAGTGAAACAAAAAATGTGGATAAAACCTACTCACTTTCAATAGTGAAAAGGACTTCTCCCTCCCCTCCTTAAATCTCCACAACCTTCACTGGATATGGAACGTTCCTCTGATCTGGTACTGTTTGAAAAGCTTTTTTAATTTTATAATGGCTGCAGCCTTCAGCGCATGAGAGTTCCTGAGAAAGACCTTTTCAGAGATATAATAACAGTTTATAGTTTTTGATCTGAAGATTTTATTTCTGTTTGAAATCTGTTGCCAGGCACAGACCTTTCAGGTACACACTATAAGTCACAACAGTGGCCATCAGCACAACAGTATTCTAAAAAAACATTGTGTAGAAAGAGAGCTTTAAACTTTATCAGAAGTGAGAAAACATAAAAAGTAGGAGACTGAAGTAATTATTTTCACCTTACTTTTTCATGGCTGCTGCTGTTTTTGTGAAAAATGACATTTGGTTTGGCACCTTTGAAATTCAGAATCTAAGCTTTAGAAGATTTCATAAAAATACCAATTTGTCCCCAGAGAAAATCAATAGAAGCCCCATTTCTTTCTAAAGAAAGCTGAGGTGCAGAGAGACACTGGAAGACTTCTGGGTCCCCCAAGCTGAGACCTATTTCAGATCTCCTATTACAGCTTAGCTGGCTGCAACCATTTGCCTTCCAAATGCTCAGAAATTGGCAATCAAAATTTTCTTCGTCAGATTAACAGCTCCTGGCAAAACCAGACATCCAAAATGCCTCTGACTCAGCCCTGTGAGATGGCAGCATCAATCAACTCTGAATACACAGAATGCAATTCATCATCTGTGAGATGTGAATGCTGCTTCATTCATGGAACAATGGGGGTTGGCAGAAGAGCTCTCCCTGACCCTACCAACTCTGGTCTCTGCTGAATGGGGAAGGGAGGGGCAGAAGTGAAAATGTTGCATTTATTGATCTGACAAAGCAGTTACTACATGGAAATTCAAATATACTGAAGTTACAAAACAAATTATTTGGAAGAACTTGAATTTCTGACATCAACAAGGACTGGGACAGAATCCCCATGGAAGCATTCATTTCCTTATAGTAAAAGCTTCAACAGCAACAGTTAAATCCTCAGTTTCATCTCAGCAACAATAGATCCTATTCCTCTTTCACCCATTCAGAATGAAAAAAACCCATAAATCAAAGTAATTCCTGTTCTTTAGAGTTTCAAACTTATTTATTCTCCTACGTGAAAAGTATCACCATTATCAAACTCCAAATAATTTTATCCCTTTCAAAGAATACGTGGTATTGAAATGATATTAAAGCAATAAAAAAACCTACTTAGATGAACTGTGTCTAAACTATCAGTGAATACAAACCAACTGTAAGACAAATTATCATCTAATGAATTGAAAGAAATACATCATTTTTAATATTATAAACTGAAAGTTATAATAGCATTATTGCATTTAAAAATAGGTGTGCAATTTTCAGGAAATAAAATAATAAACATTCTGCAGAAGTTATGCTGTCCTCATGAAAAAGCCAAAAATACATGGAAAAACAAAGGGTAGATTCCTGGTCTGAGTTGAATGTACAACAAATCAGGGATGTTTCCAAAGAAAGGTGTTTCTAGAATTCACAAATACTATCTTACATATTTAAAAGAAAGCAGCTAATGTTCAAACAAAGCTACTGATGTAGTCAGTGTCAAACGAACGTTTCTCACACTAATTATAACAGCACAGTGGTTTTGTTGCTCAGATACCAGATGGCACTCATCGTATGATAAGACACTGTGGCTCTAACTGATACTGAACTGCCTAAATTTGCTGCAACAAATACAGCATCATAATGAGCATATATTATTCCTGCTTTCTTTTAAATTACATTTGGGACTTCATAAAGTGGATAGCTGTACTTTCACGAGATGAAGAATACCTTTGTAAAAGTGACAGGTATGCTAGCATCCAGCTGTATGTGATCTGCAAGTTCTGTAAACTGCTGCTGCTGTTTCTGTAATGTCTCTAGCAATCTTGTAATTTCCTGTTTGGCCAACACTACTCTGCAGTCATCCTAAACAGATGAAGAAAACAAAAGCATACCTTTCCTTTAGTAACTTACTTAAAATAACCAAACATAACGTAGATATGATGGCTAGAAATAAAGCATTTTAAATAGAACTACTCTAATTAAAAAAATTCATATTTACCAGATAGATTTATTTAAAATTGCAATACAAATGTGAAGGCCTTGTCATTCTTCCTAATACTAATAGATACTAAATAGTTTTGCTGTTTTAAAAAACTTTTTCTTTGACCTCTCTTAGTCCTGTAGGAATAAGAATATAAATTATAAGAGACAGTAATGTAATACATAAATAATATTTATATCATTCATGTATCATTCCAGCAGCCAGAATAGAGCAGCTGCTTTGCAGCACGCAGCAACACATAACACAAAAAGATTAATATCCACCTATTAATGACGGGAACATTTGCAGAGTTAAAAGTACACCTAACTAAGCAACCAGACACTAGCTCTAAACAAATTAAAAAAGTACAAATAACACAATAATGAAGTAATTTCTCACACTCAGTTTACTGTTTGCTACATATACTATTCACTTCTTGCTATCACTAAATTAAGTGAGTAATGGACCAATGAAATACTCCCATATAGCCACTTCTTCACACAATTAATATGTTGAATTACCCGTATTACAAGTGCTAATGAAAGGTTTTTAGGACTAAAACACTTTTTCCTACCAGCCTTGTATGACAACTATCTTCGAACACCTATACTGGTAATTGCAACTGTTAAATGCTTCCCATAAAGCTTGTAGGTTTTTTGCTTCAGTTTCATCCCTCCTTCCCACTAACCTCACAAATAACCAGAAATTACTCCAGACAAGAGAATCATGCCACAGGATTTCCAGCAACTGGAGGACTTGGTGCTTCTGTACTGATTATCCTTGTCTAACACCCCCTTGTAATGAATACCTCAATCTCGTATTGTATCATTATTGTTTTAACATTGTAAAGGAAATAAAAATGCAGAGTACCATCTAACCTTTTCATTTGTAGCCTAAACTGAATTTGCAGTTCCACGTATCTTGCCATATGTTACAGCTCACTTGCCAACCTACCTGTTGTAAAGTCTTTTCACAATGAAGGCAAGCTGTTGAAACCTGTGACAAGAGGATGGTCATGTCTTCTTGCTGTTGCCTAAGCCAAATCAACTTCTCTCTCACGTGAGCATCAACAACACTAAGAGCCATTTCCTCCTGACGACAAAGGGTTTCATGAAGATCAGAAAAATAGGCTCGGACACATGAGCGAGCGTTCTCTGCAGTCCCTGGTACCTACAGTGTTGCAGTCAGGAGATCCAGAGGATTAAGGACACCAGTTGATTCCAGAAGTACATTTTTCATTTTATTCCAGTTTCTAACTTATGTTCACATCTGCTTGGCTACATCACAGTTCAAGTCCCAGTTATACAGAAAGTCTTATCAGCCCTAAGACCAAGATCCTCCAAGAAGTTACTCCAATAATTAAGTAGCTTATTTGTATGTATACACACCTTACTAAAAATGACCAGGGAAAAAAGCCTCAACAGTATCACAGCACCTGAGAACAGATGCAGCCTGTCACAGTACTTCAATACTGTACTAGCAATTATACAGCTGTACTAGCAATTATACAGCTTTCCCTACTGCCTCCCTATTTTCATGTAGCCGAAAAACATTGTCATGGACTACAAGTCCCCCTCTATCTGCTGGCTTAAGCCTCAATACCGACTTGGTAGAGATAAGAACTTAAGGTCTTGTCTTATAAAACCTATGTATAATTTTCAAAGAAATTCCTTATCTTGGTTATTACAAAAAGCAAATATTCCGTGCATATGGGGGAGGGGGGGAAGCATACGTGTTCAGTATGGGCCATTCCAACTCCATCTTCAACTACTTGTTCTCCTCCTTCTATATGCTGAACAATTCCAACTAATTTTCTGGAATAATCTGAGATTTCTTCTGTGAAAGTTCTTATACAGTGGGCCATGTCCAAAATGGATGCACGAATCTGGTTTGCTTCTGGTTCCAAGACAGAATGCTATTAATTAAAAGCAACATATCAAAGATGAATCATAAATATCTTCCTTAATAATCTTTTCCATTTTACTACATATTTAATATATATACGTGTGTGTGTATGTATAAGTGTGTATATGTAGGAAAGGCAAGTAAGAATTTAAAACCATCCTGCAATTTAAAATGCAATCAGGATTACAGATTATGCTGAGGCTAAAATAGGCATCTAGCAATTACACAAGTAAACATACTAATTTGCCTGTTTACCATAATCAATTATAAAAAAAGAAGGGTGGTTAGATTGCACCAGGTTGGTGAACCTAGTGCTTGCATGATGAAAACAACTTTCAGAACTGGTGACTCAGTGCTGTGAGAAGTTCAGAAAAGCATCAGATAAAGGGACTGTCATCTTAATATATAAATAACTTATTGCGGTCTTAGAAATAATGTTTTTTTTCTTGTAATTTTACCATGGCTGTTATCTGAAATGAAGGGAAAACGAAAGAACAGTATTAAGTTACTTCTATAAAGACCTATCAAGAATCTATCCTCCTTTGTTGATGGTATTTTGTACTTTAATTGGATAAATAATTATGCAAACCACCCCATGGCATGACTAGAAAGAGATTATTAGCAGTACCTTATGACCTTGATGCTTCCCATATTCTTTGCAGACACAACACATAAGAGGACTCGCCTGACAGCCCTCTTCTAAACAAACAAACTCAATAGCATGCACTTGGTGTTGGGAGCACATGGTCTTCTCATGAGGCTTATCAGCAAGAGGCACACGCCTGTGTTTTGCTAGTGTCTTTGTAGAATGAGTAAGCTGGGAACAGTCTGCGCACAGGTGAGTGGCACAAACAGTGCAATATACAGATGCAACGTGGGCTTCATCTTCATCACAACGAATGATACTCTAACAAACAAAAAGAAAAAGACAAAACTGAAGTTGTTAACATTTAATCCCAGCAACTGAGGATAATCAGAAGACCTGCCACCAATATAAGCCTGAAAACAGGCTTTCTTAAAAGTTACACACTAAGAAATATTTGGACTACATTGAAAACTTGATTTTAAGTTGTCAATAAATCTTTAAAAAAAAAAAAAATCAGTCTCCTTTACCGTCAACTGCCATAAATTATTCTAAAGGTGTTGAGTGATTTTATAAATCCAAACTTCAGTGGAAGTCTGGAGGATAAAATAATTCAGGCTCCGCTCATTTCCTCCAAAGCAGTCATTACAGAACAAAGAATTACAAAGTTACAGACAAAACACCAGTGGACAAATAGGCACTTAGGACAGTTATCTATTCCTAGAATGGCACTGCATTATACTTTTTGCATACCAGTTGTTAATACTGAAATGATTAAAGCAGCTAGTTTTGATAATGAAGTACTATCACATGATATAGTGATATCAAATGACTATAAAAGGCAACTACTCGAGAAGAAGAGTTGAAGTCTTTAGGAAGAGTTTCTAAGAAGTTTTAGAAAACTGTCCTTAAATCACTATAATTAAAATATCCAAATGAGTAACCTTTTCTAGAAATCTTAAAAGCCTAAAAAAGGGGAAAAGAGTATGCATGCTTGGCAATACCTTTTTATTTTCTGCTTTAGTCAGTACAGATTAGCATTTAATTATGAAGCAATTAATTGAAGCCTTAATACAAGGTACTGAAAGAAAACAGCAGCATTATTAGCGAAATTACATTTGGCAAAGAACCGATTTTCATTTTTTTTTTCTATCTAGAGATAACTTTCAGCAAACGTAACAAACTTTTTCCTTTTTTTAAAACTCAGTACCTCTCCAGATAGACCAATGGCTTCTTCTGCCGTCCCACACTGCCCAGCAGGTCCATTCTGCAACCGTTCCAAGAGTTCCAACAAAGCAAAATTCTTTTTCAAGCCCCAGACACCAGAATCTCCTATGTTTGAGGAAGAGTTAAATGAAGGAGAGGAAGTAAAACCTCAAGCAAATACCATCAGAAGAAGTTCCACAAACCACAGCTGAGATTCTGACAAATATTAAGAGCACATTAACTACAGTGATATTAACTAGAGTGAGATATATCTACCACTTTTTCTATGTAAGCTCACACTACCTTTCTATCCTCTTCCTTCCTTCCATCATGGAACTATTTAATATTTATGCAGATTTGCCCTACTTAAAAGATGCCAAGATTATTAAAAATTTACAAAAACTCAGTAAAAACACTTGTAAAATAATCCACAATAGCTAACAACTAAACACTACACGGAACACACAAACTCTAATGTGTATCATAAAAATTAGTATTTTGCATAACTACATACAGTGAACATTTCTACTGTATGAACAGAAGGTGTGAAGAATTCACACTGACAAACCTCATATTCCCTGAATCACAAGATGCAACACCTATTGCAGATCTCAGTCCAGTAAAAACCTGAGTAAGGGTTAAAACAATATTCAGAAAGGAAGACCCACATACAGCACTATTTGATATAACAAAAAACAAGATACCTCACTCTCCCTAGAGCAAAGCAGAAGTCCACGTCTACTCCTGTATCATCCTCATTTTGTAAAGGTTAACATGAGAAACAAAACCAGAATCACATTCCCAATGACTGCTGCTAAATGCCACCTGCATAGGCCATGTAGCATATGAGAACCCTAGTAACTGCTTCTCCAAGAAAGTATCATCCCTTGACTTTTTTCAACATCACTGTCATAAATTTAAAGACATTTTCTCTGTTGCAAGGCCAAGGTGCCTCAAGAGATGAAGCATCATCTTTGAGCACTGGATTATTACTTTTTAGCCATTACAGAATCACAGAATGGTTGAGGTTGGAAGGGACCTCTGGACATCACCTTGCCCAGTCCCCCTGCTCAAGCAGGGTCACCTAGAGCTGGTTGCCCAGGACAACGCCCAGGCAGCTTTTGAAGATCTCCAAGGAGGGAGATTCCACCACCTCTCTGGGCAACCTGTGCCAGAGCTTGGTTATCCTCACAGTCAAAATTGTTTCCTTATGTGCAGACAGAACTTCCTGTGTTTCAGCTTGTGCACATTGCCTCTGGTTTTGTCACCAGACACACTGAAAAAAGCCTGGCTCTGTTGTCTTTACACCCTCCCTTCAGATATTTGTAAAATATCTCTCAGCCTTTCCTCATATAAGAGATGCTCCAGTCCCTCCATTATCTTACTGGCCTTTTGCTCCAGTAGCTCCACATCACTCTTGTACTGGGGAGCCTAAAACTGGACATAGTACTCCAGGTGTGGCCTCACCAGTGCTGAGGACAGGGGAAGGATCACCACCCTGGACTTGCTGGCAACACTCCACCTAATGTAGAAGAGAGCCAAGGAGAATCTCCATCCTTTATTGGATGCAGGGGGGAACATTGTCACCGAGGATGAGGAAAAGGCTGAGGTACTCAATGCCTTCTTTGCCTCAGTCTTTAACAGGCAGACCAGTTATCCTCAGGGTATTCAGCCCCCTGAGCTGGAAGACAGGGATGGCGAGCAGGATGAACCCTCCATAACCCAAGAGGAAGCAGTCAACGACCTGCTATGCCACCTGGATGCTCACAAGTCTATGGGGCCGGATGGGATCCACCTGAGGGTGCTGAGGGAGCTGGCGGAGGAGCTCACCAAGCCACTCTCCATCATTTATCAGCAGTCCTGGTTAACGGGGGAGGTCCTGGATGACTGGAGGCTTGCCAATGTGACGCCCATCTACAAGAAGGGCTGGAAGGAGGATCCGGGGAACTACAGGCCTGTCAGCCTGACCTCAGTGCCGGGGAAGATCATGGAGCGGTTCATCTTGAGGGCGCTCACAAGGCATGAGCGGGACAACCAGGGGATCAGGCCCAGCCAGCACGGGTTCATGAGAGGCAGGTCCTGCCTGACCAACCTGATCTCCTTCTATGACCAGGTGACCCGCCTAGTGGATGAGGGAAAGGCTGTGGATGTGGTCTACCTGGACTTCAGTAAGGCCTTTGACACTGTCTCCCACAGCATTCTCCTAGAGAAGCTGGCGGCTCACGGCTTAGACAGGTGTACTCTGCGCTGGGTCAAAAACTGGCTGGACAGCCAGGCCCAGAGAGTTGTGGTGAATGGAGTTCAATCCAGTTGGCGGCCGGTCACGAGCAGTGTTCCCCAGGGCTCAGTTTTGGGGCCGGTCTTGTTCAATACCTTTATCAATGATCTGGATGAGGGGATTGAGTGCACCCTCAATAAGTTTGCAGACGACACCAAGTTGGGCGGGAGTGTTGATCTGCTCGAGGGTAGGAAGGCTCTGCAGAGGGACCTGGACAGGCTGGATTGATGGGCCCAGGCCAACTGTATGAGGTTCAACAAGGCCAAGTGCCAGGTCCTGCACTTCGGCCACAACAACCCCATGCAGCGCTACAGGCTTGGGGAAGAGTGGCTGGAAAGCTGCCTGTGGGAAAAGGACCTGGGGGTGCTGGTTGACAGCCGGCTGAACATGAGCTGGCAGTGTGCCCAGGTGGCCAAGAAGGCCAGTAGCATCCTGGCTTGTATCAGAAATAGTGTGGCCAGCAGGAGTAGGGAAGTGATTGTGCCCCTGTACTCAGCACTGGTGAGGCCGCACCTCGAATACTGTGTTCAGTTTTGGGCCCCTCACTACAAGAGGGACGTCGAGGTGCTGGAGCGTGTCCAGAGAAGGGCAACGAGGCTGGTGAGGGGTCTGGAGAACAAGTCTTATGAGGAGCGGCTGAGGGAACAGGGGTTGTTTAGCCTGGAGAAAAGGAGGCTGAGGGGAGACCTCATTGCTCTCTACAACTACCTGAAAGGAGGTTGTAGTGAGGTGGGTGTTGGTCTCTTCTCCCAAGTAACTAGCGATAGGACGAGAGGAAATGGCCTCAAGTTGTGCCAGGGGAGGTTTAGATTGGACGTGAGGAAAAATTTTTTTTCCTGAAAGAGTGGTTAAACATTGGAACAGGCTGCCCAGGGAAGTGGTTGAGTCGCCATCCCTGGACATATTTAAAAGACGTGTAGATGAGGCACTTAGGGACATGGTTTAGTGAGCATGGTGGTGTTGGGTCAATGGTTGGACTCGATGACCTTAGAGGTCTTTTCCAACCTCAATGATTCTATGATTCTAATGTAGCCCAGGATACTGTTAGCCTCCTTTGCCGCAACAGCACGCCAGGTAAACCAAGACCTCCAGCTCCTTTTCTGCAAAGGTGCCCTCCAACTGGTTGGCCCACTGTCTTCTCTCATCCTCCTCCCAAATGAGAAAATTAGAATCATAGAATATCTCAAGTTGGAAGGGACCCACAAGAGTCATCGAGTCCAACTCCTTGCTCCTTGCAGGACTACCTAAAACTAAACCATATGACTAAGAGCATCATCCAGATGCTCCTTGAACTCTGACAGGCTTGGTGCCATGACCACTTCCCTGGGGAGCCTGTCCCAGTGACCGACCACCCTCTCTGTGAAGAACCTTTTCCTAATGCCCAGCCTGAACTGCCCCGACACAGCTTCATTCCATGTCCTCATGTCCTATCGCTGGTCACCAGAGAGAGGAGATCAGCACCTCCCCCTCCACTGCCCCCCTTGAGGAAGTTGTAGGCTGCAATGAGGTCACCCCTCAGCCATCTCTTCTCCAAGCTGAACAAGCCAAGCGACCTCAGCCGCTCCTCCTAAGTCTTGCCCTTGAGACCTTTTACCATCTTGGTCGCCCCCCTCTGGACACACTCTAATAGTTTGATGTGCCCAAAACTGCACAGTACTCGAGGTGGGGCCGCACCCGTGCAGCGTAGACTGGGACAATCACCTCCCTCAACCAGCTAGTGATGCTGTGCTTGATGCACCCCAGGACGTGGTTGGAACTTTTGGCTGCCAGGGCACACTGTTGACTCGTACTCAACTTGCCACCAACCCAAACCCCCAGATCTTTCGGCAGGGCTGTTCTCCAGCCTCTCATCCCCCAACTTGTAAGTATAACCAGGATTACCCCAGGATTAAACATCTACGCTTTGTGTACGTCCTTATTTGTGAGGTGACCGACCACATAAAGCAACAGACCAATGTTATTTCTGATCCTGCTTTTGCTGTTAACATATTTTAAAAAGCCTTTTTTGTTGTCCTTCACAG
This sequence comes from Aptenodytes patagonicus, assembly GCF_965638725.1. Lineage (NCBI taxonomy): Eukaryota > Metazoa > Chordata > Aves > Sphenisciformes > Spheniscidae > Aptenodytes > Aptenodytes patagonicus. The sequence continues at coordinate 24,790,624 of NC_134982.1, forward strand.
TGCTGACCAACTTGAACTCTAACCGAGCTTTGGCCACACAAATTTTCTCCCTACATCGGTGAACAGCATCTCTGTAGTCCTTCCATGTCACCTATCCTTGCTTCCAACATCTGTACACTTTCCTTTTCCAGCTAAGTTCTAGAAGAAGATCCCTGCTTAGCCAAGCTGGCCTTCTGCCCCGCTTGCTTGACTTCTGACACTTTGGAATTGCCTGCTCCTGCGCTCTTAAGAGATGGCCCTTAAAAAGTGATTTACCTAATGCAGAAAGCACCTAGCAACTTCCTCTCAGCAGAGCTGTTATGTGTAAAAGAAAAAAACCATGTTTTAGTAGTATGCTATCAGACATTCCTCAAACGGGGTGTTTGCCATTCTCAAGGACTGAGTACACATAATCTGAGGTTCTCCTCAATATACAACATCTAGAAAGTTATATTCGATCAACTGCAATAGGCTGACTACCGTTGCTGAATCACAACTATATACTTCTGGAAATCAGGAATGTCCAATTACAGATGGACAATCTGAGAATAGAGAGGTGTTTTTAATGGAGCTTAGTGTTGAATTCACTATGAATTTCCAGAATGAGTGTCACTTCTGTGTGTAGGTTTGGGTGGGTTTTTTTTCTTTTCTTCTTTAAAATCAGGAGCAGATCAACTTTTTAAGTTGTTTACTGCCCAACCTAAACCCTTATTTGTGCACAGTATAGAATCAATTTAAATCCTAATTGACACTAACAAGGCTGTTCATATATAGTATCAATACATGCCAATCCAAGGTAGAGGGTGTAATTACTTGCTGACAATTTCTAATTTGGAAGGGACAAGTAAAGAAATGCATGTGCTCTTCCTCCAGCCTCAATGCTATGATGACCTCTTCTGCTATTGTCACAGGGATTTTATTACGATCAGTTCACCAAAATTGGTAGAACACAGATATATACACCAATCCTCATTAAAACCTCCAAACACCCTGCTTTCCTGACAAATATCACAGTTAACCCATGAACACCTATGATCTTGTAACATTATTTTTACCAGCTCTTGAAACAACATATCTGAGAACAAAGACAAGCTCAAGAAATTACTTGATTATATCCAACATTACTGTTGAATACTAACAGAGCACTTCTTTGGTGCACTGAAAGGAAGGCAAGATGTGGACGTTAGTTTCTTCACGTAACATTGCCCTTATCACTTTCTCAGATGTTTACATTAAGTGTACAGAAGCTACTAACTTCAGGAAAAGAAATGGGGGAGGGACTTGCTAGCTTTGAGTAGAATGATAGAAGGCACAACATTACCAGTAGTGCCCAGGGTAGTGACAGAGGTATATTTATGTAGCTAAGAAGGTGCCTAGAAATGCCAACTTGTATTTAAACAGAATACGTAGGACCTGAAATTGGCTCATCTATTTTATGATGGAACTTTTGACCTGTGTTTGTAAGACAAGAAAAGGTTGCTGCAGTTACTATTTAGAGTGTGGGACACCACTATCTGGACAAAACTGCATATGCATGCTGCTTTTGTAATTCAAATATTTGTCTTGTACTTCATGCAAACATACCCATCTAAGAATATGAGCCAAACTTTTAGTGAACTTCTACTATTCACTGTAAAAAAATAATACATACTACAGTTCTTTATTAAATTCAAGTAACTGCTTTATTCGATTTACGCTGTGCTTCAAGCATGACCTGGAAAGCACAATTTTAGAAAACAATGCCAGATCTGGAAAAAAGTTGGGCTGCCTCTCATAATCCAAATGCAAAGACTAGCAGAACAGCAACTGGAGCCTGAGGTTGGTTCCAGATGGTGCCTAAAAACTCTTGACATTTTCAGTCCACATATCTGGTGTCTGACAGAAGTCTGCATCTGACATGCTCACAGAAACTGTATCCCATGCATTTTCCCAAAGAGAAAGACCAGGCTACTTGAGTTGTCTGGTTTTCCTGAGTGTCGTTTCATAACTACTAAATTATGCTGCCCTGTGGTGGTCTGGTAGGCTTACACCCTCTGCATCCTTCTAGAATTCAGATGTCATCCCACTGATCCTATACAGACATTAAGTTTTCCTTCTTCAATACTGATATTTATCGAACACTCCATAGATTTTAATGTATCATTAGAGTGAAAGTGTTGTTCCAAACGAACAGACAGACACCAACTACTATGAGTAGCAGGCAGTTATGAGAACCAGCAAAATGAAGTACCCATCCCAAATACTCATGTTTCACTGCTCCTCAGCTTGGTGCACATAGCCAGAGAATAATCAGCGCTTTCATGGTTCTAAGAATGCAGATCTTCAGCTCTCACAGGAGTCTAGATTTGCAGCACACGGAGAGTATACACTGCTATAAAGGCTCTTTGTAGACACAAACGCTGTTCAGATATAGTCACTACATAAAATGCTTTTACGAGCATCACAAAAAGATGCTTTTAAGAGCTAGATATGTTACAATATTGTTTGTAAGGAAGTGTACACAAAAGCAAAAAAAAACCCCCAAAAACAAATGGATCTGCAAGTTCTCCTATTTTCAGCTTCAGCTTGTTAAGAATTATTCTCTGTACTGGTTTTGGCTGGGATTGAGTTAATTTTTTTCATAATAGCTGGTATGGGGCTATGTTTTGCGTTTGTGACCAAAACAGTAATGATAACACACCTGTATTTTAGCTATTGCTGAGCAGTGCTTACACAGAGTCAAGGCCTTTTCTGCTCCTCACACCACCCCAGCAGTGAGTAGGCTGGGGGTGCACAAGAAGCTGGGAGGGGGCACAGCCGGGACAGCTGACCTCAGCTGACCAAAGGGACATTCCATACCATGTGACATCATGCTCAGCATATAAAGCTGGGGGAAGAAGAAGGAAGGGGGGGGGGCATTCGGAGGGATGGTGTTTGTCTTCCCAAGTAACCATTACGCATGATGGAACCCCGCTTTCCTGGAGATGGCTGAACACCTGCCTGCCAATGGGAAGGAGTAAATGAATTCCTTGTTTTGCTTTGCTTGCTCATACAGCTTTTGCTTCCCCTATTAAACTGTCTTTATCTCAACCACACACTTTTGCCCTTCTGATTCTCTCCCGTCCCACCGCGGGGGAGTGAGCGGCTGTGTGGGGCTGAGCTGCCCACTGGGGTTAAACCACAACATTCTCTTTTAGTTCAAGAGCTATGAAACAAGAAAAATGAGACTGGCTTTCAATCTTAAGTCTTCAAAACTTGTTTGAAATATATGCAAGTGCTTTTACTACCTCGCAACATTTTTCCTGCAGTACTGTTTCGAAGAACAGAGCTGCATTACATGGCTAGGCACAATTATGTGGAAGACTGGAATGCTCACATGCCAACTGTTTTCCCATCAAGGGGAGCAGAACAAGCAGTTTCTTGAGGTGCATGCCACATCTGGACAACAATGCTATGATACCTCTGAAGAGGGATGTGAACAGGAACCAACATATCCACACTGTACACCTTATTGTTTTGTGTAGCTTCCAGTTTTGCTACATGAAACTTTCTTTCCTAGGCATTTTTCCCCACAGTTTAAACCATCAACCATAATATTCTCAGCAGCCAAACTCAAAACAGAAGTTATATGCCTCACAGATAAAAGGTAGAGTTCAGAGAACAGATAAATGGTAGAGTTCAGAGAACAGATAAATGGATGAATAGTGTTTTCCTATAGCTATAAATGGGAGCATATATAAGCTATTCTCCCCTCCACCACCCTCAACTGGTACAAAACAACACTGACTATCTGTTTAAAAAAAAAATGCTTACCAGTAAAAGACCATTCATTTTGGCAAATCTGCTGTTTCTGAAATGGGCCTATCAAGGTACTGGTTAGTAACTTTGAAGTTAGGTATAAAGCAAGGGCATGTCAGTGCTCTCTGCAGTTATCAGTTCCACAGTGGAAGCCTTCTCTGGTACAGATAGCATTACCAACACCCAATCTAAGCTCAGTGCACTACACAAAATAAATTGCGAACAAAAAAAAGAAGTATTTTAACTTTTGTTTGCCACAGATCCTGAAGAAGTTAACAGAAGTTATGTTCTGGTCCTCCACAATTACAGTTAGCACCAGCAGAGTCATCTGCCTTGATACATTCTGACTTCAGAGTTTAGTTATTTTTTAGCTCTAGCACTCCTAGCAGGATCACAGTGTTTTTCATAACACAGAGCAAGGAAGAGTCACCTCTTATTACAAGCTGAAGAAATACAGAGTGCAATATCCACTTTTAGAATCTAAATTATGTCAAGCCAGTTTGTAAATGGAGTCTGCATTTGCTGACACTGTATCTAGGCAGATTTCTAGACACTACCTCCCAGAAAGCAAAGCACAGAAAAGTGGCTGGATGATTCTCTTCTACAGTGTTTAGAACAGCACTGTTCTGTAGCAAACTGGCTGTGCACAACCTTCAGTTACTACAGTATACAAAATACTCACATTAACAACACACCAATATAATGACTGCCGATACTAATGTGGACCTCATATCTCCAGATTAACCACTAATCCAGATAGCCATTAATAGCAGAGTATATATGGATGTACACGCACCAAAAGGATAAACCTACTTATGAAATAGATTATAGCAAATTAGCCTTTAAGCAAACATTGTCTTAGCCTTTAAGCAAACGTTGGATAAGGCTGGGAGAGGAAGAAGCTGTTCAATCACTATAGAGTTTCTTATAAAAGTATTTTCTTTCACAGGTTTTATTGTTTATTAAAAAAAAACAAACTAAGAAGTACTCTCCTCAGTTTACATTCTCGTACCTGATTTTAATCATGTTAGTTCTGTTCCATGTCTAGCATGAAGAGAAAGCCAAGCCAGAAAAGTCAAAGCAGAACTAATTTACTGAAATGTAACCAACAGAAAAGATCAGAAAAGATATGTCTGTAGCTATTCTGTGTTTATTTTCTAGTTCCTAACTTAAAGCTGTCAGGAGAAACAAAATTACACTGCTTTTACATTCTTTCTTTAACTTTCTATTATGTATCCTGAGATTTGCTAATACATGTTATACATTGTCAGTGCACTGTTGATCTTGGACACAGATGGAAAAACAGGCAAAGTTTACGTATCAACTATTAATCTACTAAACCAGAATTTATAACCAGTAAACATCCTATAAAACATGCATTGTCATATATTTCACTGGTATCTACCACAAAGTTTACGTATTTGAGAAAAAGCCACTTCGCTTCTTTTTACATGAAACCTACTATAAAATTACTACATACTCAACATACACATTTTCAACACATCTGATCAAGTGTTTATTTTATATTTAAAAACACTAAAAGATGAGTCATGTAAATACATCTATTTAATCTCTTGGACTTTAGCTCAAATTCTGCTTTGGTCACAAATGTAAGAGTCTAGTGATCTCATCCTTGTGCCTACAAGGGATGTTTGTGCCCATCACAAAACCACTACACAATCTGACTGTCTCTTCTCAAAAGAAGAATAAGACATGAATAGCAGGAAGTGTGTCAGCCAGGAATGAGATAGTGACGGAGTGAAGATATTAAGACTGACTCCAGCCAACAATACAAATGTCATTTTCAAAAGAATGAAGCTTGTCTGCAAAAGGTTTATAAATAATGCAAGGAATAAAGGAGCAACTTTTGTCTAAATCTCTGAACAAAGTCGAGAGGATGTTATGTTATAGCCTCATTTTCTTGCACAAAGTTTTGAAGTTTTATCTTAGCACTCAAACACTAGCAAAAGAATATATAAATGTAAACAATACCAATGGGATGGATTCCATGAAGGATGCCAACACCTGCATACATCAGTTCAACAAGTTCTCATGATAGAAAATAGTTTCAGCCCTGTAATGTGATGATGGTAGGGGGAGTTCACCTGAGCCATAAACTGTTAAAGACTTCTGGCTTTTGATTTTAGTTGAGCAGCTCTGCTAAGGAAAAGCTGTTACATAAGCACATCCTTCCCAACAGTTCCCTGGTCCATATATTTAAAAAAACCAACAACCCACTAACCCAATGCAGGAAGAAGAGAGAAAGCAGTTTGCAAGAAATGATTCATCTCTTCTCCCAAATCAAGATACTTTAAGGAAAAGGCTTTAAGAAGAGTCTCTTCTTCTACAAAGACCACTTTATAAATTTTTCCCTAAATATATTGCCTGAGTAAACATAATCTCCAGAATATATGGCGTCAAAATTTTGAAAATTAAAAAAGCTTTTCCATTACCTCTTTTTGGTTAAAGAATGTCAATCCAGTTGAAGATAACCACTAGACATCTCACATACCTTCAACATGCACATACTCATTTAAAATTCTCCACTAGAAGATTAATTACAGGCAACTTCATTAAAGAACTTTCAAAAAAAAACCCCAAATCTGCAAACTAATACGATTTGGGCAGGCTTTAGTCCTACCAGTTCATTACTAAATATTTTCTCTCATAGCAAGTTTTTATGAATTATTAGAATATTTTGCTAAGCATATAAATGATTTGTTGTCAATTTTCACTTGCAGACTCCGTATTTCCAGAAATCCTCATTGATGAAGTACTTCTAACCCTGCCTTCCCACACAGTTTTATATATATATATAGAAGAGACAGGCCAGTAAATTTAAACCAAGTGTCTACTTCAGAAGGGAGAAAATACAGCTATATCTATACATATATAGATCCTTGAGTATTTCTTTCAAAAAGTTCCCAAGATTCCTGGGGAAACCTTGGACAAATACAGGATTAAGTGATTTAGTAATAAGAGCAAAGGAAAACAAGCAAGTCTATCTATTGAACTGTATAGGTTAAATGACCAACTAAAAGCATCCGTAAAATCCACAGTTACTAATTAAGGAAATTTTTTCAACACAAGTAGCTTTACACCCTGATTATACAGCTTTTCTTTCAAAGAACTTTCTCTTGGCAGCAATACTATAATCTAGATTTAGATACTGAACAGCTTCCTGTGACTACCTCATTAAACGGCAGAATGGCAATTGCAGAAATGGGTGACAAAGGAGCTTGCTTTCTCTCATGCCCTCAAATGGAGGGGAGGGAAGGATGAGAAGTTCCCTGGGCCCAGAGTCGCCATGCCTCCCTCCCAGCTCCACTCCTGAGCTCTCAGAAGGAAACAGAACTACAAGCACAGCGGATTTAACCAACAGCAGTAACTACTAGGTGATTAGAGAAGACAACAAATGCACAGATGCCTCAAAGGGGGGCCATGACGAGCTGCACTCCACCAAACACCCCATTTTTACATGCTGGAAGCAATAATATTTCTAAGACTTCTTAAGATTTCTGCCCCAAATCACTAGGCAGAACATTTTTATTCACAGAATTATTTTTACTTTCAAGCTGTTTTGCTAAAGTTTTCTAACTATCAGTTTTTTGAGCAACTGCTGGTCACAGTATATCATCCTTCTTTCTAGTACTAGCCAGTAGGAGGCAAGGCTACTATCCTAGACACAAAAGCTGAAGCTTTTCTTCCCTCTTCCTATCTGTAGGAGCCTTACAAGTTTAATAACATTTCACTGTGTTTCATCAGAAGCTCCTCAGTATTATGCAAGATGAAAAAACTTTAAATGTTTTTATAAAGCTTCATTTTTGTTAAACCTGAAACCCACAAAAAATTATGATAGGATACTTTCAGATGCCCGGGAAAAAAATGCACAATAAAAACTAAGAAGTGACAAGTTCCCTAGCATAATAAAAATGCTGCTTTTACTTTACAAGATACAAGCTGTGGTCTTGGATGAAATGTTTCACACAGCAGGACTGAGTCTTGTGCTCTAACGTTCTCCCCCTTAAAAGCATACTTTAAGAAATCTCGTGCAGCTGTGCAGTGCCTTAATATTCCTCTCAGTTTGGTCTACAATCTAGCAGATTCTCTTACTGCAAAGTAAATTCTTATTCGAGCAAATTTGCTATTTAAAGATTTCTTTCATGGATTACTAGATTAGAGATCTTCTCTGAGGATTCTCCTCCTTCCAACAGCTTTTTTCCCCTGTGCTATTCAAAGCTGCTGGAGCCAGTTCTATTAACAAGTTCTTCTCAGTACAAATTCTTCTGATAACTGATGTGCTCTGTAACCCTATGTTGAATAGGCAATTCCTATTCTGAAGGAATTATAAGCATGTGTCATCTTTTGCCTAAAAAAAACGGCCACTGTTGGATAAAAGCTGTATCTTATCCTTTCAAATACTATCTGCAGACACTCCTAGAGTAGGGGAATTCCTGTTGATAGCCTGCCACTATCAGCTACTGTATAAACAGAATTACTTTACATTTTAAAAAACAGGTTTGTTATCACTGATACTTCCCTCTCTATCACTCCATCACAAATTCAGACAAATCTGTTTGTTAAAGAAACTACCTATTTAATTGCATGGTTTATTTAGTGTTTAGGACAACAACAAACTAATACCCATTCAGGAACCCTTAGACACTAATAAAATAGAGTAGTCCCTTTGTAAATATAGGTGTACAAAAAGACTTTAAGGTATAAAGCTTGCAAGCCCAGGTTCAAGAAGATAAAGATAAAATCTTGACTTTCTTTTTCTAAGATACCTATTTTACTAGTGCTTAACAGTGCTATGAGCTTCTCTGAATGAAAAGGAACACTGCACATTCACTACTTGGAAATATTATCACTAAGAAGAGCATTAAGAATCTATATCTAGCATTATCTTCTAGATATCCTTGGCTGACAGGTTTTAAGAACTTTAGACTTACATTTTCTTACCTAGTTCAGTAACTTGTCGATCAAAAGGACAACGAACTGCTCTGCCATGAAGGGGAAGCCGGGTAAGACAGTCATGGCAGACAGTATGGCCACACAAAAGCAGCCGGGGAACTTTGTCACCTTGCAAAGAAAATACATCTTCACAGACTCCACACTCAAGAACCTATAATTTAAAGAGACCATATTTGTTTCCAAGATGATAAAAAAGCAAAACTTTATACAGTAAGTAATATGACACACTTTATTTTACAGAAGTTCCTGCAATCACAGCAGATAGGCTGAATCATTGATTTTGCTTTGTACGCACAAATAATGATCATACAAATGATATTTAAAAAATAAATAGAATTTATTTAAAAAAAAACAAATTTAGAAAAAATGAACAGAACAACAGAACTCTTCAGCATTCCACCTGATCACCACTAGTTCTTGCCCGCTTCATTTAATGCGCTGCCACAAAAAAAGTCCACTGGTCAAGCAGTACAACTAAGCAAGCAGAAGTGTCCTTTCAGGAAAAGGAAACGGAGGGCAAGACCCTGCCAAAGCAGACTATCAGCCGGTGGAGAAAGTTTCCATTCATAGCTGGTGCGCATAAAAAGGTCAGTCATACCAAGTGAACCATTTATGAAGCTACAAACGCAGCATCGAGGTAGCAGGAACAAACAGCAGGGGACCAGAACATCTTACACCGCTAATAAAAAGCAAAATTGAACGTCATTTAGGAAAAAAAAAAAACCACCCGACAATCCATAAGACAATAGCGTCAGCTAACCACCTTAGGGAGCCCAGGCGTTACGTTTTCTCCGAGACAGCTCCCCGCTTTGAGGCATTCACCCTTCCCCTCACACAGAGGCCTCCCGCCTCGCAGCCCGCTCCGAGGCACCCCACGACAGCACGGCTCTGCGCGGACGAGGCGGGGAAAGGACTTCCTTTCCTGAGTCGAACCGAGCCGAGCCGAGCCCCGCCGCCTCAGGGGACGTCTCCTGTGCCGGAGACCCCTCGCTCCCGCGCTACCCCTTCCCCCAGCTGGGGCAGCGACGGTGCAACCCCGGCCGCCGCAGCCTGCCCTGCCGCGGGAGGCGGCCGAGCCGGACGGCGCGAAGGGCCGAGCAGTCCGTCTCACCTTCACTGCGGCGCCAGCTGGGCCGCGGCCGCTGCCACCGGACCCCCGACTGCCGTCCAGCCCGGCACCAGCCCCGACCTTGTTTACACCTAGGGCCGCCATCTTGGGGAGGGCGGAGCAGAGCGGCCACCGGCAGGAAGGAGCCAGGAGGCGGCAGCCGCCCCCCGCCTCAGGCACCGCCCCGGTAAGCGCATGCGCTCCCCCGCCGCCGCATAGGGCCGGTCTGCTCCCGCCTCCTTTGACTCGCGCCGGAGAACTACGGTTCCCATCGTGCCGCGCCGCACAGCTGCCTCGGTGTCTTCTGGAGGACTACATATCCCAGCATGCAAAGGAGGAGGCGGTGGTTCCCTCAGACCGCCCACGGAGCACTCGCCCCCCCCGTCCGCCAACGGGGGAGCGGGAGGCAGTGCGTTCTGGGGGCTGTAGTTTCGCCCGCCGCGCTGGTGCGGTGCCGTGCCGTGACGGTGACGAGTTGCATCCTGGGACAGCTGTTTCCGGGTCGGCGGTGTTTACCGCGCCCGGGCTTCGCGCACAGGTTCATCTCGTCTCTCCTGGCCGAGCGTTTATCCGCCACCGGCAGCGTTTTGGTCCGTCTGCCCGCCCGTAGGGGTGAAGGCTGGCGCCATGGATGTTAACCAGCCCAAGCAGGAGCACTTGCTGGCTCTGAAAGGTACCGACAGCGCGGCCTGCCGATGCCCGCCCGCCCTCCCTCCCAGGCCGCTCGTCCTCCCTCCCAGGCCGCTCGTCCCGCGGCAGCAGCGCCTCCGCCGGCCCTGTCCTCGCCCCCTTCCCTGCCTTGGGGCCGGCCCTGAGGGGCGACTCGAGCCGGCCGGGCCCGGGCCCGGGGCCGAGGCGGGGCGCTGCGGCCGGGCCGGGCGCCGCGGTCAGGGAGGGCGCCGGGGCGGCTCCAGCTCCGGGTTGCGAAGCGGTCGTGAAAGACCGTGTCCGTTCCAGAGGCAAGGCTGTTTCTTCCGTCCCTTTTAGAAGAAGGTCGAGTAGGGAGCGGCGGCCCGGCAGGAGCGCCGGGCGGTGGGGCGCAAGGCGGGAGGTGCCTGAGGGTAAAAGGAGGCTGGGGGGGGCCGAGCTATTGTAAGTGACAGAGGGCCCCGCACACGGGTGTGCGCCTGGCTTGATGGGACCGTCGAGGCTGTTCGATGCATTTGCACGTTGCACATGGCTTTCAGCAGTTACAAGAAAACGTTTTTTAAAAATTTCCTTTCCGGTTCCCTGCTGTCTCTTTTGTTTGTTTATTTTTTCCCCTTTTAATGGTTTTTGCCTTTTTAACCTCATGCTTAATGCACAGCTACTGGGCTTACATCCTTGATTCAGGAATCACATATAGTGAAAATAAAAATGTGTATGTCTCTCGCATACCTTGCAGAATTAGTACAGAAATCAAGAGAGCCCTGTAAAGAATTTGATCATTTCTGCTGGCAGTTGGGTACCAGTAAGTCAGCAATTGAAACACTGAAAAGCCTGAATCTACTTTCACCCTTATTGCAATCAACAGACATAATATTTACTCTCTTTTTTTCTGACCATGCTTGTTTATAAAATAAATGCTGCTAGTTAAGTAGGAGTAATAAATAGTTGGATAAAATCTCAATTCTGCAAGTGTTCCGAGTCAGTCAGGCTGCTCGGATGGCTAAGGTAGTGCAGGTGTGTAGATGATTTCAGAGCCCATCTTCTGCCCATTTACTAGTTTTACAACACTCCTGGAGAGAGTTTTTAATGGTGTCTGCATGTCACAGTAAAATCTGTTAACCATCATTTAACGATCAACAAGCCCTTTTTCATATATGTACACACACACAAACAAAATAAAGCCAAAAACCTGAGAACACAAAACATCATCACTGTCATTACAAATAGTAATTAATTCAAAGCAAAAAGTTTTATGATGGATCCTTTTGCTTTTGTAAGAAACCAACATAATCCTTGGGCTTGTATTGAATTTGGTGCAGTGTCCAGGCTGTAGATTTTGCAAAAGAAGCAAGAAAGGTATCAGGGTTTCTTTGCATTGTGACTTTTTAAAATAAAATCTTGACAGTGTAATGATTAAGCAATCCTAGATTTTATTGATTTTAATATCATTGTATATTGCTGATCTCTGGCAGGGAACCTGAAATGATTGCAAACTTTCTAGGGGGGAAAAACAGGAGAGCAAGAGAGTGCATGTTATGTTATGTTTCATAGTAGCGTTTGTAGTTGCTACAACACCCACCCCACCCCCCCGGTTTAATATAATCTCTGTATGAAAGAAAGCAACGATGTATGAAAGTATAAAGTCTTTAAGGACTTAATGAGTCTTTCAGTTATTCTAGAAGTCTAATAAATTAAGGAATTATCAGGTCCTTAAGTCAAGGACTAAAAGGATGGCTGCATGTATTGCTCGGAAGCTTTGAGACTAAAATTAAATGTGTAGGTCTGATATGAAATGGAAGCAGACAACTTCAAGTTGCCTATAGCACTTCCCTTTTAACCTGTGACTTTAAAAACTGCTATATGGGTCAGTACTATTTCAGGAAGGGTTTTTGTAACACACGTGTTTTCTAGTTGCTTTATATGTCCTGGCTTAAAATGTTGAAGTGTAGGAGGAAAATGCTTTAAAAAAAAAAAAGTCTGGTAAATTTGAGAAAATAGGCAGTAGTAATTGTATGTCTTTCAATATGCATCACAACAGCATAGTAAGAATAATGACGCATGGCAAGTATGAGACAGTGACAGTAAAAGAATAGTCTTGGGAGGGACAGTGTTGAGTAAACTGTGTGCATACGGATAATATTCAGCACACTGAAGTTAGGCTGGTAATGATGGAATACAGTCGCTAATGTTCAGCCTGGATAAAGTAGAATGTTCCGATATATATCTTGCTTATTTTTACAACATGTTGCTTTTTTGTAAAATATCCTAGCAGTGCTTTTCTTAATATGGTAGTGTCTTATTTTTTTATAATACTTCTGCTTTAGGTCCTGTTATCCACTGATCTTTGCAGCATGGGGCAAGGAAATTCTTGTAAATAAGATGTTTCAGTCTAGATTTGAGAATCCTAATCAAGAGACTGTTCCTTTTCTTAAGAATAACTGGATTCCTACTGTACAAGCATGGAAGTGGTCTTGCATTATCGACCACATCAGAGAGATCTAATAAAACTGCAGAAATTTGCAGAAGCAGCAGTGAAGGAGTTTCCCATTCGTCAGTTACCAAGATTTACACCCTGGTTTCCAAATGATTTGTACAGACTTCCCCTCAAACCAAAAAAGCGGCCACCTGTTATTTCTTGTGAGGAAGCAGAAGAATTGAAACAACTTTCTACACCTTCAGAATATGTTACAGGATCTCCTGATTATGACTGCACAAAAAATCTCCTTGAGTTTCAGTCTAATGTGAAACATGGGCAGACTTTAACCCAAGCACAAACTGTTCACAGACCAATTAACTTGGAGAATCAAGGAGAACCACCACCTAATGGAAAACAAAAATTGAAAAGGTCTTGGAGTGTCTCTCTCTCTAGCCCTAAGCTTAAAGAAAAGATTCTTCCTTTATCTCAAGAACTGCAAAATAATTTGGAAAGACTAAAACTGCATGCATTTTATAGAGCAAGGTGGACAATTGAAGAGTCTATTTGTAATAATCAGAATTTGGAGGACATCTGGATAAAATTGAATAGACTTATCAAGCAGAATGAATTGCCATCTTGCAATGCTACTATCCAAAGATCTGTGGGACAGATATGGATTTTCTGTGATATATTATACTGTGAATATGTTAGAAATATTCTTAGGGAAAAGCTAAGCCTTACTGATAAAATGAATTTGCTTGTACATAAATTTGGAATTATATTTAGTTTATAATTGTAAGATAGAGTTTCATAATAAAAATGCTGTCTGAAGTTCTAGAGTTTTTTAGCAGCTTAGAATATACAAACTTTAGAACAACTGATGAATTAACAAGCAGAAAACTACTTAGTATTACTTTGCTACAGTTTTTTAACTGTAATAATATATTTATTTAACTTTGTTTTGCCAGGTGACTTATGAATGGTTCTATTAATATTAGTAAGTTTCTGTTTGGCTTAGTACTGCATTTTGTACCTTTTTTCTACTTCGGTAGTCTAAAGGAAAAAAATTAAAATAAATTCCACACAATTATGGCAAGCTGTGTCATATAATAAAATTAATGCTTTCAATCAAGCAAAGTACATCCTCACTGTGCTTCTTTGAAATTAGGAGAAGGAAAAATATTTTTAAGTGAGTTGTTATAATCGCTATAAGGATCTGTAATTATTTTTGACACTGAGACTTTCAAGATCTGATTATTTCCTCAAAGTAGTGTGTGGGGGTTTTTTAATGAAGGCATAGCCCTTGCATGAAATACAAACTTACTTTCTATTGCATGTATACACTGCCTTAGTAAGGTTACCCCTATTTTCCCAGAAATGCTAATGAAAGTTTCAGTGGAAGTTGTGTGCTGAAAAATAATGAACAACTTAGCATTTGCTGTTTTATGACTTTGGTAATAAGATTTTTTTTTTCTTCCTGATGTTTCTGGTCTTTTGTCTCTAATTATATTGGGGAACAAGAAAGCACTAACTTCCAGCTATGTGTCAGGAACTTAAGAAACCAGACATATCTGTAAACCTCTCTTTGCTGTCATTATGGAAGGTAAAGGTCTCTGAGGATTTGAATGCGTTCAGTGGTGATAAAAGACTGAGTTCAGCATTACTTTTTGTCACCTGAAAGAATAAAGTGTTTCAAGGTCATGCTGTTCCTTTTCAATTCAACGTTTGGAGGGTCAGTAGAGCAGTTAAACTGGGATCGATATGACTGCAAGGGTCTGTATTTTTCTTGGGCACCCTTACTAACTCCGGATAGTTTTGCTGTAGCTGGAGGTCAAGGTCTGTGGCATCTGGAAAAGGGGGAAAATAAGTGAATGGTATTTGTAGATTGTTAGATTATCATTAACACTGATCAAATAGAAGTGCACGTAAGCATAATGGACATGCCTCTGTGTAAAAACTAAATAAAATCCCCTTGCACTTTTACTTACATTTTTCTTTTGATGACATCCGTATGTTGGAATAATTATATTTTATTATAGGCATTACATATCTTTTTGTAGTTTAAAATTAAGGATATTGCTCAGTTTGGATCATTGACATATATTTCTAAACCTTGACTGAATGTTAAGGGAGTCTTATATTGACATTTGAGGTGTTTGTGACATTTAATATTACCACTTAGCAGAATTGATGTAAAATGCTGCCTAGAGTAACTGAGGGTCATTATTATTTTTAAAGCTTTTATAGCCAAGTTATTTCACTGAAATTCTTTTTCTGAGCTTAATACTAAGAGTAACAAAGTTTCTTTGTGAGTAAGCATTTTTAAACATATAACGGAGTAGAATGCAGCGTGATTTGAGTTTTATTTAATGTTGTATTTTGTGTCTAGGATCTTAGAAGAAAAGAGATGAGAGGTCATCCTGCAAAGATATTTTCTAATATTAATTTAGTAGTCCTATTAAATATGATAATCTAAATATCTTAATTTATTTGTGTTTTGACTTCATTCTGCGATCTATTTATTTACTGTCTTAAATGTGACTAAACTTGATCTGTAACTGTTCCTTTAGAAAGAGTCAGCAAGCACTAGTTTATATGGGCTCACTGTAGATTTGAATAAAATTAGGTAACTGCCAGTAATACAGTCCCACTATATTTATTTAATATACCGACAAAAGAGCTAAACAAACATCTTACTAAACAGAAGGAGAGATCGGTGTCGCTGTTCAGTGGTAGCTGTCAGCTTTCAGCTGCTTTGGGTTGGCTTGTATGTGAATAATGATACATGCACTGTTAATTGTGAGCACCTCAGCTGGGTAACCGTCATGTAATAAAAAGTGAACACCACATTTGGATTCTCTACAGAATTATTACAGTCCTGGGTAGAACCAATGTACAAGCTGAAATCCAGAATTTCATTCTTAACTGTTCCAGAAATGCTTAGTTCATATGCATGTATAGTTCAGTATTTATCTTTTTAATTTTCAATATTGAATCTGGTTCTCCATTTACTCTGTTTTGTATATTTTGAGGCTTTTTATTTACCTCGTGGTTCTTAGCCTTCAGAAGTCATGTTTTTCAACTTTTCACCATAACAAAGAGAATGTATTGCCTTTTTTAATGTGAAAACTGAGATGTGTTTGTGTCAATGCTAACTTGCATAGGTCTGCTTTATGGTAGTGTAAATTCTTGTGAACCAGTACAGCCCACTACACCCAAATGTATATCAAAATAATTGAGTATTTTACACAACTGGAAATAGTGAATGCTGACTGGACATGTAAGATGTACAAAAGTACAATAAAGATAAAAGCACGATACATGGGTCAGTGCAAGGATGTTGATTAACTTGTTGCAGTCAAGAGAAATCCTTTTATTTTATTTTTTAGTTTTAGTTTTCAGAAATTATATGGGTTTATGTTTGTTAAAGGTTCGAAGAACAACAAATTAGTGATTTTTACATATTCAGATCAACACCTAAGGTTACAAATGCTGAACTTTGTTTCATGTGAATGCTTTCATGAGAAGCTGTATGCAAGATTAGGGTCATTGGTTATATGAATAGGGAGGATTTTTTTTAAAAAGCAACATCTTAAATCTGTAATACAAATAAAAATAATATAATTTTGAGTATTCTGAGTTAAAATAGCCTTTGAAAATACTTTCTTGAAGTAGAGGGGTTTTTTAATAGCAAGATCTCAATGATTTTGATTTTGTCAGTATTTATAAAATAAGGGGGTTTGTAAGTGTGTTCCTGAGGTTTTTGTGATGGTTTTGCTGGTTTGAGTTTAAAGTTTGTGACTAAAAGAAAAAGCAGTTGTATAAATAATGTAGGCTTTTAGACTTGTAACTCTATCTTGCATATGTTTTGGAGATTAGGGTGTAAATGCAATTCCTTATAGCCTGGAGTTTGACTGAAAGGGTCCGTGCTACTCATCATGTCCCATTCTAGAGCAACCAGGATCACAGAACAGGCACTTAGCCTAGAAGAGTCCACAAAAAAATGAAACTGGTACACTTCTCCTGAAGTCCACAAAGCACTTAACACTGTAACAGGTATAAGATCATTAGCACACAAGATTGAAAGCAGTAGATGTTAGTGCACCAGGGGAATAAAGCAAGACGGAGCAATGGCATCACCAGTGCTCTTGGATCTCAGAGTAGCAAGGAATTTGTTATATTGAAAAAGGCCAGGTGATCCAAAACGGTGTTACCCTTTTTCAGGCTAAGATTTGGTGGTTGGGGTTTTTTTTGGTGGAAGGAGAGCAAGACAAAATTATACTTAAAAAAAAAAAAAAAAAAATTAAAAAATACTTGTTTAATTGACCTATGGTTTATTTTCTGATTTTTGCAGTGATGAGGCTAACCAAACCTACTTTATTCACTAATATTCCAGTGACTTGTGAAGAAAGAGATTTGCCAGGTACGTCTTTTCTACTGACTGATTATTGTGTACATATTACCAGGTTTAAGCAATGTGAGCATCTGCGACTTAGATGTCAGAGGAGTCTTATGACCTCCCATAGACGGTAATCTGAAACAGCAATATATTTTGTTTGGTAATGGCTATAGGAAGATACCAAGGTGCACTCTACTACTCTTGACCTACAGCTTTGAAAGCTTGGTGATGATACTGCAAACATGTGACCTCCAAGTCTGGGCAATTAACACACAAGATGGAAGGCAGTTGTGAGAGACAAATGTGTAATTGTAGGATGTTCGGCGTTACTATCTTCTTTATCTGGAGAAAATGCCCTGGTAATTAGAATCAACACATGAATGTTGTATGGAAAATTATTTTGCAAGAATCACTGCTTCTGAATTGTGTTATGCTTGGTATACAGTCATAAATTGGAAATCCCTGGGTTGTCCCCCGGTAATAGTTGCAGTCTAGAAGTCAAGTATAAGAAAGAGGCAAAGGAAAGATTCAAGAGAAGAGGATTGTGTGGAAATACAAAGCAAGCAGGGGAAGACAGTAAGTGTGGTTGTTAGTTCTGTTATGTAATGTGCTTTACTCGGGCAGAATTTCCCTTAAAGTTTAATGTTAATTTGAGCAATGCCTTTGGGATTGTGCCCTTCAGTATGTATACTGAATGATTTATTGGACACGAGTGCCTGGAAGTAAGTTATAATTTATAGGCAGGCCTATAGATACGTATTTTATCGCTAAACAAGTTGGTTGTAAAATAAGTATATCTAAAATAAACTACATCTAAATAAGTGATTAAGTGTCATAACCTAAATCTAGACAAAACTTTAGACTTAGCAAATATTTAGATACTAGCAATTTGATATTTCCACAGGTAATCTATTTAACCAGCTCATGAAGGATGATCCTTCTACTGTAAAGGGAGCAGAAACTTTGATGCTAGGAGAAATGCTGACTTTGCCTCAAAATTTTGGGTAAGAATGAATTATTGTAACTGTAACATGCAAGGTTTGGGATTCATTTAACGATAACGTGTTTGTTACTTTTCTTTCTTTTTCAACATCGTTGTTATGCAATGAGATGTTAAATTATTTGAAAAATAATCTGTGGCTTGATTTATAATGTGGCATAATATATAAATGTGTGCTGCCTGATGTTCCTTTTCTGTAGCCTGACTCTGAATGTAATAAGGATTGAAAGCTGAAAGAAATTTGCAACTGTAGGTGAATTTCTAACATAATGCACTACTATAAACCACATCTTACACTAACAGAATTTACTACGGTGATTTTTGTGGGTACTATAAGCCATCTTCTTATTCTTCTCAGATTTTTATCTAGAAAAAAATTCTGATTTGTTTGTTCTCTTTTGAAGTTGTTTGTCTTAGAAGGATTACATTTAGAAGTATGGGTGTGAAAATGCCAAAGCAGTTTTAGGATTTGATCTGGCAAACACTTGTGTGTGTGTGTGTGTGTGTGTATATATGTTTTAATTAGAACTTGAAGGGGTTTCAATGAAATGTTCTGTATTTTTTTAAATAACTGTTACTCAACATATTTTTTTTTTTAAACACAGAAATATATTTCTGGGAGAGACGTTCTCCAGTTACATTAGTGTACACAATGATAGTAATCAAGTTGTCAAGGACATACTGGTGAAGGTATGTGAAGATCTACTTACTGGATTTCTAAAAAAAATAAAATGTTGAGTATGTTTTCTGACAATATCTTGTATGTTTAATGCTAATATATAGACTTTAGGAAATATCTGTCACTTTTTCCAATCCAGAAAATATACCGGGAAATTGGAAACAATGAGACATAAAAATAGAAATGATGATAGAAATCTTTGAAGAGTAAAATGAAAAACTAGGGTTGTATCGAAAAAATAGCTACGTAATAAATCTTCTCTGGAGAATTGGTGTAGCAAAACTTCCAGAGCTAAAAAATTGAACTTATATTTGCCTACATGCACTTTCAATGAGGTCATCAAAGCAAGTCTCTGTAAAGCATGCGTTGACTTGTATTTTGCTTATAGTTCAAATGAGTTCTTTTCTAGTGCATTGGGTTTTTTGCATTTTCTGCTGAACAAATAATACATTGAGAATAAAAATTCCAGAAGTCATTGTGGAACTCAATGGAAAAAGTAAATAGAGATTTTATAAGCTGCATGTTAAAGGATTGTACCATTTATATATATTTTAGGGCTTGTCTTTAGCTTTGACAAGTATCTCATCATCTCAACATATCTTAATTATATGTATAAAAGCATATAGGGTACAAAATGCTCTGTGAAACTTAGTACTTTATGACATGTTATTTTTCTTCAGATTGCTTTAAGCAGCTGCAGTTTTAACCAATGTTTTGTTTTTTTCTGTCCCCAGGCTGATCTTCAGACAAGTTCTCAGCGCTTGAACCTTTCAGCTTCTAGTTCTGCAGTGGCAGAACTTAAACCTGACTGTTGCATTGATGATGTCATCCATCATGAAGTAAAGGAGATAGGAACACACATGTAAGGTTTTAAATTTTTCTGTAATTAAATGACCTTAAATGAAACTGCAGCACATGAATGCTATTCTGTTGCTGCTTTGACATAGGCATAAAATTTAAGTAATTCAAAATTATTTTTTAAAAAATTGTTTCTTTCAGCTTAGTTTGTGCAGTAAGTTACACTACACAGACAGGAGAGAAGATGTACTTCAGAAAGTTCTTCAAATTTCAGGTATTGCATGAAGTATTCTACTTTTAATAAGTGGGTGAATCTGGAAAATCCATTTTAAAACATTTGATACTTCTAAAGCACTTTTACATACTAAAAATCTGTTTGACTTCTAAAAGTGAACTGATAAAAAACTTTGCTTCAAACTTCACATGAAATGATGGTTTCTAATTACCATGCAGTTAAACATTTCAGAAATAATAATAAATATTACATGTTATAGTTTTTATTCATTTATTGAGAAAGAAAAATCTACTCTTTAAAGAAACCCTTTTTATAGCAGCCGGCTTTATGATTATTTTTAAACAGAACAAGTATTGTTCATTCTGACTTTGACACATCTAACCTTTGAGTTTAGACTATAAAATTCTGGTTTTTCTTTTAGGGTGTGTAACCTTTTTTAAATTGGAACTTAGTGGTTTGTTTTTTAAAGGAAACTAAGCGAAGAAGTCTGATGTGTTATGTCTGACTAATACCCACAGGAGTAGTTGATAGAGTTGAAACTTTTTGTTCCACCGCAGAAATTTCAAGACTTGAGATTAAAGTAACGGAGGAAAGCAGGAAATTACTGTTATCTGTGGACTGATTCTGGCAGGAAAGTCTATTTTAGCTGTGTATTTAATGGATGTTTATTTTTTAGAGAAATATGCTGAGACTTGGATAATTGTGGGCTCTTTCCCGTAGAATGGAGGATTAGGTGACATGTTTTACTGAATACACTTTCGGATACTCTCACAGAGTGGCAATACAGGAGCATTACAGAATTGAGACTTGTATCTTTTGCAAGTTGCAGGTGATTTCATTTTGCTCTTTTCTAGTATTCTATCTAGATACTTCAGAAAAAAGCATTTCAGTCTTTAAGAGGCTAAATTGCCATGTGCTACAGACAAAGAACACCCAGGTGCTGTTAGTACTTGTGGGCCTTGAAATGGCAGGTATTGATTAGTCAAAGGTGTTTCCAGACAATCCTAGGGAAAATCATTCCATATCAATTTTCGTGTTACACTCTCCTCTAAACCCAGAAACTCTGCAGTATTTCTTTATCTCTATTGAAGCTGATTTTCATCTTTGTGTTTTGTCTTGCTCTCCTTGTGAAACCGTTTCCCTTTCAATTTCTCCATTCTTTGTCCCCCAGGAGTTCAGTATTCTGTCCCCTCTGGTCACTAATGTATGCATCTGCAGGCTTCCAGTTCTCATCTTCTCTCCCTTCCCTACCCTTGTTCTTGCCAGAGCCTTGTTCAAGATGTCAATTTGTCTCCTTCAGATTTCATATGGAAACATATTTGTGTACATTTTTCAGTGTGCGTCTGTATGCGTCTTGTAATTTCTATGTTTTTTAACTGAACACAACACAGGCAACTTTAATGTCAAAATAGCTAAGGCCAGCTATCTGTCAAATATGAAGCTCTTCCTTCAAAGAAGGAAGCATAAGAGCTTCTCAAAAAGTGTATATACGCTTTAACACCATTCTATAAATACTCTCTGATTCATTATGAGCAAAACACTTCACTGAGCAATTTTGGTTGTTGTTTTTTAAATTTGACATGGAGACACCAGCTAGAAAATCTGAGAACAAACAAAAAGAAATATTACAGAAAACTGAACAATGTCTTTACAGTGGGAATTGATGGGTGCTAGTGATCAAGGTACCACCAGCTATTTTATAATAAAAAAAAATTTTCTTTTTGACAGATTCTCTACTTTTTCAGTTATGTTTTCTAGGATCTTTTAAGTTGAACTGGTGTTACAGTTGGTTTTAAACAGCTTCTTTTTCAACCATTATGTGTAGTTTAATACTGATCAATAGTGCCTTTTTGTTCCAAAGCTTTCTCTGAGTAATTAACACCATTATGTTTATATGGAAAAGGAGTGATTCTTTCTACGGTTTGGTGGTTGTTTGATTGCGGGGTGGCGGGGGGGGGGGGTGTGAACATCACAATAATTATTTGATTTTTTTTTTTTACTGGAATGCCACTTGAAATCTACTGGAATGAATGGAAAGACTTCATTTATCAGAGAGAGAAAACATCAGCACTTAGGGAAATCAGTAAGAAGCTTGCTGAAGCAAAATATTTGGCAGAAAAAAACACTCAACCAACAAACACCTAAATTAAAATGTTGACTTTTTTTTCTGACTAGAGAGAGTTATGATTACTTGAAAGAATTGAACGTTATGCCTGTTATAATGCAAAAATCTCTGTGAAGGCTACTTTTAAATACTGAATTCTTCAGGACTAAAAAATTTGTTCACAACTTGGAACTTCAGGGGTCTCAGGGTGCAGTACACTTATATGTAAACAAAATAAAGTTTCCCTGTGTAAAGGGAAATAAATGTCTTCAGCAAGATAATTTGAATTTGTTTCCTTACGAGTATAATAGAAGATTATTTCTTTCAGTTACATCAGTGTATATCCATTTCATATCTGAATGTGTTAATGGTACTAGCTTTATGCACAAAATTCAGGCACTTAAGAACCAACACTTTTTTATCACCTTTAAATCAGCAAGAGAAAACAATTTGATTATATAAATCTCATGGGATTAAAATGATTTATTGGCTTTTTTATTTCTTGTAACAGTTGCATTTTCAAGAAGGAAGTAAAGCCTAGTAATGGTTTGTTGCTTAAGCTAATCACATGAATAGTTCTCTATTTTATTTATTTTTAGAGAAGCCCTCAGCAACTTTTGGTTGCTGCAGAACACTGAAGGACTTGTAACTATTACATGGTTCTTGCTCACTCTTGAAAGCAAGTCCAGACCACTTCAGGATACAAGATGGATGTAATGTTATTTTTAAAGGCATAGATCTACTCAGTGCACAGGGTTTGTCTGGTTCCGTAAGAGGCCAGTGCTTTGGTGGAGAAGTAATTGTTTTCAGTCTGAGAAAACTGCTTAGTAGCAAAGCAGTCAAGTGTGCAAATAAGAAGCAGCAAGTATATACTCTGAATTGTGAGGTTTTAGCTGAGTTTGTTGTATCATGTATTCCATTGTGCACCTGTTCTGTGTAAGATCTAAAAGAAAAATAACACTTTAGTGAAGATCCTAGTACTTATAAACAGTTTATGCTGATGTTATATGAGAAACCAGTTGTCAATCTGTCTTTTTTCCATTTCATTCAGGTCCTTAAACCACTAGATGTGAAAACCAAATTCTACAATGCTGAGGTAAGTGAGAGCTGCGTGTATTTGGGTTTGTTTTAGTGTGCTGGGTTTATTACGTCACATTAGGTGGTTAGATTAAATTCAAAGAGCTTCTTAAGTACACGTTTCTGAGAAAGATGATCAGTTCTAAAAGGAAAAAAATAGGTGGCGGGTTTATATCATTTAGTTTAAAAATAGATACACTTTTGATGAAGCGGGGGAAAGAGATGGTAACTAAGGCAGATATGTCAGGACTTTAATGCAATTGACTGACAGTTTTGCATATTTTCTGCTTTCCCGTGAACTCAAATACTTTCAGTTATTGCCTGTATATTTAGGCTGATAGAGTACATACTGTAAGGGAGATTAATTGTTCACAAAGCAGATAAAAATTTACCAGATTGGGGAAATTTAAAATTAAATTATTGAACAAAGGGGTCATATTTACATTGGGGAAATTTTAAATTTAAATGTAAATATTACCCCTTTGTTCAATAATTTAATTTTTAGGTTTGTGGCAGTTATACACAGTGCTCCAAAACTAAATGACCTTATATATGACTTGTATATTTATTTGGACATACTTAGGCATCTGTCTTTGACTTTTTATGGGAAGAAATTTAACTGAAGGTGACACACTGGAAACTCTTACAGATTACGTACAGCATTCTTTTTATTTGTAGGCATTCCCTGTGGATATATGTATTCTATAGGTCTGTTGTAGGGTATAAACTTCCACAATGTCTCATTACATAGGAAGTTAGGACATTTGTTTCCATCAGTATCACTTACCTGCTTTGTGATAGTGAGCAAGTAGCTTAATTTTGTGAGCATCATATTCTGTATTGTTTGTACGAAGTTCAGACTGATACTTGTGAAGTGCTTTGGGAGCTTCTGTTATGAGTATTAAACTTTTTCTGTAACACCTGAAATATGGTCAACTATTACACTGCTAGCCATTTGGTTGAAAACCTTCATTAGTATTCTTAAACAGTTTGTTTGAAATAGTTTAAAAGATAGGGTGAAGTTGTAGGTGTTGCAGTGAATAGTAGATGGGAGAAAAAAGACCAAAGTGTGAGTAAGAGGAGAAGAAAATATATGGAATTTTGGCGATTTGAAAAAATAACTTGTGTTAAGCTAAGTAGAAAGTATTTTGCTCTCCTGTTTGTTCTTAACTAAGCAGGTATATGTGCTATGATTTTGCATGTAGAAAAGCAGAGAGTCTCCAAATCTATTGTTCTAATTATTTATCTCCATCATAGTCACACCTGGGGTTCATCATGCAAGATTATGGCTATAGAGGTGTGAAAGGTATATTTCTTTCCTGTCCTGACAGTATCAGTTGAGAAAACAGAAGGGAGAAATAACTGATAAGAATTTCTGCTTTACAAATGAGGATTCCAGATGCAAAGATCTGTCTTATTCAGAGTTGTGCAGGAAACTTTCCATAAAGATTTTCTCTCTGCTGTGAATGAATAGCACGTAAATTATAAGACATATAATATATAGCATGTGACTTATTTAGAGGAAGGATAAATCAAGGCATAAGTCACAAGCAATTTAAATATCATAGTACAGAGGAAAAGAGAAAAACATTTTCCTAAAAATACCTTGGTACATGTATCTAGGCCACAGGCTTCAATCCTTAGGTTGACCAGGTGTGAGATACCTGAGTAGGGTCGGAACGTAAGCACATACCATGGTCGACTGCGTTATAGAACTGGTGTTATCAGTAAATGGGAATGTCTGGAAATGTCTCCTGCTGTGATTTAAGAACAAAAATAATCCTAAGAAACTAGGTAATTCCTCTGGGAACAAAATAAACCTCCATTTTGTGAGTGGATTATATTATTTTTTCAGATAGATACGTGATGGGGGAAAGAGGGATAGATAAATCAAATGTAGCTGTCTCTCTATACTTCATGTGTAAATTTTGTTTTCTGCTGAAACATTTCATAACAAATGGAAATAAAAACCTCTTTAAGGTAAATTCTGGGCAAACTTTTGACACAGGTCAAAAGTATTCTTTTCTTACAAAATTGTTTTACTGACTGGCCTTGATAGGGGACTTAATAAACTCCATTCCTCAATTAGCCACCAATTCCTCATGATAAAGATCTATGAGAAACTTTGGTATTTGTGGGTTTTTTGGTTTTGTCGTGTCCTTCCCGTAAAGGTTTTAAAAGGCTGCTTTGATGCCTTTTGTTCTTCCTCTTCAGGAATTTATGCAACTCCCATTACCATAGTATCCATATGATTGACTGAAAAAAAATTTTTTTAAGATTTTTGGATTATATTAACTGAGCAATTTTCATTTGCCTAGCAAACTGATACAGTACCATCCATATTTCATTTCTGGAAGTCTATAAAGTGCTGCTATATGTTGTGATGACAGAAGTCAAATAAAATTAAAAAACCTAGAAATAACCCTTTGTTTAGATGTTGTATGTGATACTACATTGCTGTCAAAGCACAAAGACCTTCACCCTGAATGTTAAGAAAGACTGTTATCCTTGGGAGCAGGGGAGAAAAAAAAAATGCTTTATGTGTCAGTTACTAGTTAACTAAAGGTCTTTAAAGGTTCACTAGCCAGTTAAACTGTTACCATTAATATTACAGATGTGGTGCTATCTATTCATAAATTCATTATTTGCTACTAGAAATTTCAATCCATAATTTCATTTTTTCTAAGACAAGGAATGACGCTGAACCTTAATTTTCTTGCTTGTTGCTCATATTGCAATAGCATCCAAATCAAGTTGATCACTGAAATTCATGCACAGAACGCATGCCCTGTCGCCCTAACCTGCTGCAATCCTGAAACTGAATTACCTGCCCCAGACTATAGAGAGTCTCTCACTGACTTTGGCGTGCCTTGGAAAAGGCTCTGTAAAAGGTTTTGTTCCTGCAAACATGCATAGGGAGGCAAATATGCAGACACTTAAGAAAACAAAGTTTGCAATTAAAGTTGGGTTTTTTGGAATGATGGATATTCAAAAAAGAGTTTTTCCTGATTATGTTGTGCCAAATTTTGTTATGAGCTGCAGTATTGTAGCTTTGCTAGAACACATAACCACATTATTTTTATTTTGAGACCTTATATATGTGGATACTTCAAATTATCTGTAAAATGACAAGGACTGTTTTTCCATTTCATACACAACCCATTGCATGGATTTAAATTCAGGGCAAACTTTTAACGTGCTCAAAAACTAACTTTTTTCTGGGTCAGTTTGTTCTACCATACCTTATCTGTGACTTGTGTGCCTTAGGCTCTACTTTGGATTGGTTCTGAAGCAAAGCTAGTAAACCATGTAACCATACTAGCTATAACTTATTAGAAATGTAGTTGTCATCTTTGTTTGCATCCATTTTAATTTACGTTTCTGTCTTACTAATGCTATCTTGTTTAGATGGTGCAAAAAAATGCAGAAATGCATTTTGTTTGAAAGTTAGCCTCCTTTTTCTTTAACATTTAACCCTAATTTCTCTAATGTATTCTTTTTTTATTTTCCCATTAGAGTGACCTCAGTTCTGTGGTAATTTTTATTTATTTTTTTATGAATATGTATGCTTTTCTAATTGCTGATCTGTCTCTGTGCTTGTTGACATTCTTTTAAAAACATAATGGAAAAGCAATGTTTGTTCTGCATATCATGAACTGACGTTTTCTCATCTTTATATGTGCAGCTAATCATTTAAATGGTTAGCTCTTTCTTTAATACCCATTGTTGAAACTAAAAGGTGATTATTACAGACTCTTGCTTGTGGGGGTCCTCCTATAAAATACCTCACCAAAACTTGACTAGATTCATTATTTGAAAATGGGAGTTAATCCCTTCTAAAATCTTCCTGCTTTTGACCCATAGAAATGTAGGGTTTACTACAGCACTGCTTGTGTAATCTGTGACAGAACTTTTCACGTCTGGTTGGTGGAGACAGTGGGTTTGAGGAGAGAGCAGCAGTTGGATGTTCTTCCTTCCTTTCGCTAGCTGGAACTGCGCTTTCCAACTTTTAACTGCATGTAACAGTTGATGAGTTAGTATGGTAATTCTGCAGTCTGATTTCACTTTAAGGTGTGCCTTGTATTAAAATAATATGTGCATTCTTCTGAAGTACTTAAGGATTTTTTTTTTTTTTTAAACCATGTGATATTAAACCAACTTAGGAATAACACAAAACTAACTTGCTTTTTCATTATGCTGCTTGTTTTTTCTTTTCCCTTTCCAATTAGCTTTTTCTAAATTTCTGCCTATGGTTGCTGCATTGAAAACAACTAAAATTTGGGTAAATGGACACTTTGAGCAATGGATTTATGGGATATAAACTATCAATTTAAGTGACAGTCAGGTGGTAGTAGTAATGATTACTGAGAGCCATGTTTTAGTTGGGGTTATTTCCAGCTCCTTCTGCAAGTGTGAGGTCTGTCCGTAACCTATGGAGCTTGCACAGTTTTCGTTACTATATATATGCAATCATCTGTTTTGTGTTTAACATGTTTATAGGGCACAACGAATAGTTCCAGTACCATTCTGTATTTCTCCTTCTAACACAATGCCTTTTGAGACTAAAAATATTTTTACTATTTTGTCCCACTTTTATTTTGTAATTTACAAGCAGGACTCCATTTGTATAATGAAGTAATTTATTTACACTGATTAAAAAGAAACTGTAAGCTTCCTTCGACCTTCCCCATAAAAATACTTTTTTTTATTTATCATAACAAAATACCTAAACTGCTTCATACTGAATTTATAGAATAGAATATTTCAGTTGGAAGGGACCTACAATGATCATCTAGTCCAACTGCCTGAATAAATAACTCCCTTGTAAATGCCGATTTGGTACCCCCTGCCTTTTTTTTTTAATTCGCACTTCTTTGGTTTTGTTTTTCACTTCTCCAGGGGCTCTCATCTCTAGTAGACTGAGCCTTCCGTGATTATTCTGTCCCGAGATTTTAAAGCTGCAAAGTGACTTCACTATTCCGCAATTCCACAGAAGCAGTGAGGCAAAAACACCTTGTTCCATGTTTTTTCAGCTTGTGAAGTTTAACAGTCTGTAGCTTTCATTCCTGTACTAGAATTGGTCCTTATATACCATCTTCAGGCATTAGCTTTATTTAACAGATATGTCTTAGAGGATGTTTTGAAGGTAGAGCACCAGTTAAATTGTTGGATGCATATAATATTGGTAACCATTGGCATGACGCAGCTGAGTGAGACAGGAGGCAGGTTTTTGCTTTTTAGCCAGTGCATCGATGTTTCAGAATAATGATAAAATCTCAGAGCATGTACCTGAACTATTTTACTTCAGTCAAAGAAAAACACACACACACTTAATTTTTTTTATACAGCTTGATGCACTAGTAATCTGGCATGGCATGTCGTTGTGCACTGCAATTCCTTACCATTTATTCTATTTTTTCTTTTTTAATAATATGGATTAAAACTTGACTTGCTACTTCAACTTTGAGTTGACGAAAGTCTTGGGAAGTGGTGATCTGATGCATTATAAATAAGCAATAGCTAGAACTTAGCGAAATTATCCCACATCCATTGTTTGGCAAGATACCTGTTGACTAACACTTTTGCTCCTATTGTTACTGGGATTAAGGTTTTTTCTTGCGTTAATTAATTTGATTTGCAGGCATGAACTAAACACATGTGACTTTTTTTTTTAACAGTAGGACTGTCTACTCTTCAATAACATCACGTTTTCACGAACTTGCACTTTTGGTTTTTTTCCAGACAGATGAAGTGTTTCTGGAAGCTCAGATTCAGAATATCACTACCTCTCCAATGTTTATGGAGAAGGTTTCTTTAGAGCCATCTATGATGTACAATGTTGCAGAACTGAACACAGTTGACACAGCAGGGGAAAGGTATGTTCAGATTCAGGATATTTGACTTTGAAACTCTTTGTATTGTGATTTCATGCGACATAAGCTTTGCAGTTAGTGATTTGTCTGTAATGGAAGGATTATATTTCTTTGCTGGATTAAAAATATCCAATTCCTGTTACATATTCAGCTGGAAAAGCTGCTACAGTTTTCTTTTTTGAGAAACTAGTCTTAAAACTTTGTAATTCTACCTAGGAGAGAAATCCCCAGCTTAATTCTCAAATAATTGGTAACATGAATGACATGGTAACATGAGAACAGACTACTTCTTCAGTATCTCCTATATAAAATTTAGCCCACATCTGGTTCTGACTTGATCTGTGTATACATATTTAGCCTTACAGGACCCATCTAACTTGTCCTTGCTTCCTTCTAGTAGACTGGTAACTGTTTTCAGTTGTTCTAATCAAGATCTAGCAAGGCAGCAGTCAAGGTGAATCAGTGCAACACTCTTACAGGATCTTAGAATATAAAAATTTGTCATGCCGAAATAAATTAAATGTCATTTAGTGTCAATTAGTAAAACACCAAATGCCAGAAGAATTTTCTACTGTGCTCAGTAAACTGTTGTGGATACAAAAGCTTGTGATACCTGGGTAGAAGTTAACTTTGGCTGAGCTTTGCAGTTGCTTGGGTTTTTGGAGGAGGTGATGTTTGGGTGCTTCTGCAGTGGCAGCTGAGGTGAAAATTCTGTCTTCTCCCTGCCTGTCAAAGGGTTCGCCTGCAGCGTAGTGGAACATTGTTCTTACAAAGTGTTTGCATCCGCTGTAATGGTTCTTGTCCTGAACAGGAATCTTAGGCTCATGACACTGAGGCTTACTGGGAGGGAACCAAATAGCAGAAGTAAAATTACCAGCATCATTTAAATGCTAAGATGCCAGGTAATAAATTATAATGTTGCAAAGCAGATTTCTACCTCAGATGTCTCTGGCTTAGATAAATAACTTTTTTTCCCTTGGTCCTTGATGCTACATAAATTCTAGAATGGTTTTCTGTTGTGGAAAAAAAAAAAAAAAAAAAAAATTGTGTTTTGCCATGAATAAAACACACACACAGTAAGACTGGTGAGGGATGGGGAAAAAAGGTTGGATTCTTAAGTCTTCCTGAAAATAACTCTTTAAATTAAGACCCAATTTTTTTTTCTTTTAGTGAGTCTACTTTTGGCTCAAGGACTTATTTACAACCTATGGATACACGTCAGTACTTGTACTGCCTAAAACCAAAGCAAGAATTTGCAGAGAAAGCTGGAGTAATAAAAGGTGTCACAGTGATTGGTAAACTAGACATTGTATGGAAGACTAATCTGGGTGAACGAGGAAGGCTGCAAACTAGCCAGCTCCAAAGAATGGTAAGTTTAACTTAAGCATCAGTTTAACCTGACATCCATTTTTAAGGCAACTCAATGAACAATTTAATAATGACTTGAAAGAAAAGTTCAGGCTGCTTACTTTCTGGACCTCATTCTGAATTCACATGTTTCTATATGTATTTGAGAAAGTTATTTAATACGTTTGGTCAGTGAAGTGTGGAAAAAAGACTGTTGCAAGGGACTCTAGCTGAACAAAAGCATTCTTGTTCCTTTTGGTCATGTGAATGGCAACATTTTTTGTTTTCTTGAGGATTTGTTTTCTGGCACATAACATGCCTCTTTCTTTTTTCACAGCACTGAACAACATAACTTAATGGATTGTGCACTTGAATTGCCAGAATCAAGTAACCTATGTAGCAAAATACATTGCTTAGAATAAAATTAACTTCTTGGATGGCATTTGGCAACAAACTGAAAAGCAAAGACAAAAGAACTCCTTTAAGTATGCTAACTGTTGACACAGAAGTCTGCTCCCTAATTCATACAGACATTTTGGCTTTGAGTAACAATTTTTATGTAAGAATAATACTATTTATCTTTCATGTCCACAGTTTTGATTGAATCTATTCAATTCTGTTTTTTTTAGAAATTTTTCATGAATTTTAAGTTGTAATTACTAGCTTGCTTAAGTCAGCTGCACAGCCTGTCTACTCTAATGCCTAAACCTGACTTGCGTCTTTTGAATTGAGGATGGTGTAATATGGGGGAGAAGTAAAAAAGCTTTGACAATTGAATCTTAGTCTGAGTTTACAAAGCTTGTAATTGGGTTTCTGCCTCTGTCTCTCCCCCCGCCCACCACCCCCATCTTCTAGTAAATCGAGCAATTCTGTAGGGAAATCACAATGCTTTGGATTTAGGCAAGGAAACTTGGATCCTGGAAATTCACAGCTAAGTCATTCTCTTTGTTTTTAGTTGAGGTGTTAAGTGTCTGTATAACCCCATTAAATTAGGAACTGCCGTTTTTTCTAAACTTAGTTACTCCTGTTACTTTGAAACTTGTTGCTTGGTTTTTAACTAATAAACGGTCTCATTTTCAACTGACCTTTCCTATCATTTAAAGGCAGATTTTTTTTTTTCCCCTCCCTAAATCAGTATTCTCTCACTCTGCATCCCTTCTTGTTGAACCTTTGAGAATTGCACTTGAAACACAGTGGTGACTAACACACCTCCACACTCCAGGATTAGTTTTAGTCATCCATCATTGTTTTGTGCTAGTGATTAACAGAGAAACTTGAGCTATTTTGTGTACTTTGAGCAACATCTGTCTTTTGGAAAAGCAGCAAACAGTTTTTGGTTTTGTTTTTTTCCCCTTCGAGTTTCAGTGCAACTCCCTCTCGTCTTCTCCTCACCTTTTAAGGGCTATCAGATTATTTCATTTCTAGGCTCCTTTCACCTTCCATCATTTTCCTCCTAATCCATTTACTAGCCCTATAACCTTTGTTTCCCCCACAGGCCCAGAATTTTACCTGCACTGTGCCCCCCTGTCATTGTTTTGGTTCAGATCAGGAATGCGCTTTTCAAACAAGTATCCTGGATCACCCCCACATACCATAATTTGGGGGGTTTTGTGGAGTGGTTTTGGAATTCACATCTACATTCTTTTTGGGTGACATTAAACCAGACAGATACATGTCCACAGTATGCCAAGGGTGCTCCACCTGCTCACGGGCATTCAATCCAGGACTAGACTAGAACCAGTCCAAAGTTAAAGAACATTGTGCTTGGGTAGCACAAGCAAGGAATTGTCTAGTTGATTCCAAACTCTGAGCAATTATCTCATTTTTGGATGAAAACTACATTCCTCCTGTTGGTGTTACTGTAAGGCCTTTACCTCTAGCCATCAGTTCTTGCAAGTATCTCATTGTTAAGGCCAACAGGAATGTACTGGTTTAGGCCTTCTTATCTGCTCTGATCCTGTCTTGATTTGGTCAATTGCTGCTAAGCTTATTCTGTAAAATACTGCTCTTATTGTTGTTGTTTTTTTCTTAATATACCTCTCAAGAGTCTAATGTTATGACAAACTACCCGTTGTTTAGGGAACTGGGTATAATTTTTCTAGTAGATTCCTTCCTGCCACCTAATACAGCTGAAAATGTGTGCCTTTTTCCAGTGCTGGATAATTACATCTCTTATGTTGCTCAAGTGGTCTGAAGTCTCCATCGGTTTGACATCCCTTTGCTCATTCTAATGTCCAATTTAATACGCTTTCTAAAACTTCATCTGTCTTCAGTCTGTAATGAACTGTATATGACTAAAACCTGTTCCCAACCTGTCAGTCACCGGCTTTCTGGACCTCTTCGGGAATATCTTTTAATCAAGCTGTAAATGTAACTTTTACTACAGCATCCTTCTATCAGCAGAATTGGAACATGTGTCACAACTAAGCCTTGTCAGGCAGGACAAATTTTTCCCTTGTTTTTTCCTTACGATGTATCATTTGTGGGGATTGAAAACCTAAAGCTTTTCATCTGCAGGCTACCATCTTGAATCAGCCCTGGTTGGTAGTAACTAGGATATTTATCATAGGTTTGTTAGTAGACCATATGAAATATGTTCGGCTCTTGACAGAATTGGATAGTTGATAAGTGTTCATATCATGTGCCTTTCTAACTGGTGGCAATTAATTATTTTGGCAGAGGCTTGGAGGACTGAAATAGCAAGGAGAATGAACAATCCTCTTATTTCTTAGGTTGTGGAATAGTGGTGGGTTTATGCAGGAAAACTATACTTATGTGGTCCATAGTATATCTGTTACCTGCCTAACAGCAGTCTTAGAATAAAGCTGATCTTCTCAGGAGCTGTATGTGGGTATTCAAACTTTAAGGATGTGAACTATCTGAAAAACTTAGTAATAAGATCATCCTTGTCTAATGAATTGTTAAACCTATCAAGAAGGTGGTCACCGGTAGTGGATGGAACACTGCTGTGACTTTGGTACAAATCAAAAGCACAAAGAGTCAATCTTCTTTCTTCAAATTCCTCTTATTCCAAGCTTGTTGCAGTAAATGAAAACTTGAGTAGTAAAAACTTCAGCTTTACTATCCAGCATCTGAGAATATACATTCTTGTACCTTCTCAGGCTCCTGGTTATGGCGATGTAAGGCTTTCTTTGGAGACAATACCAGACACCGTAAATCTGGAAGAACCTTTTGACATTACATGCAAAATAACAAATTGCAGGTAATGATGTCATGCGATTCTTGTGCTTTTTCCTGAGTGGGTAAGTTGTGGCTGTCTTCGTTTCATTTTTCAATGCTTTCTCCTGAAACAACTCAAACCTGGTCTTTACTATGAGTTGTAGCAACATGAAACTACTTGAAACACATCTTTTGGATTACAATGACTTTAAAAAACCCAAAGAAACAAACAAACAAACAAAACCTTCCATCATGATCTGTTAATACTACTTGAACTAGGAGATTGCCAGAAGTCTGTAGTGGAATTCCATGGAACTGGCTGCAATGTCATTTAAGACTGCACCCCACACTTAAATAACAAATCTTCTTAGTCCTTCTTAGTTAATCTAATAACAAAATGTGTGTATGTAGGATTTTTTTTTTTAACTACAACTAATTTTATCAGAATAAAAAATGCCATTTGTATCCAGTCTGATTTTACCGCTAGTTCTGCACCGCTGCTAGAATGCCTCCTAAACACTGTCACCGTAGTCTTTTGTACGTCTTTATCCATGTTTTGACTTGATTTGTGCTTATACTAGGATCTACAGTAGCCCTTTATAAAAGGGTTGCAAGAGTGACATTTAAATAAAGCAATTCTAAATAGAAGTTGAAGCCAGGGACTCAAGCATGTGTCTGGTCTGCAGATACTTCTCACGAAAATCTTTACTCCATCCAAAATGTGAGCAGTATTATGCTATCCAGTATTGCTATACCCATGACAGGACGCTCGTGTCAGACAAAGCTATATGCAACTGAATTACTGCGCATCACAGTAAATATTGCTTGCTGCCTTATAATTATTTATAAATGCTTGATTAATAGTAACCTGAATAATAAAGTAATCAAGCTTTTACATGTCTGCAGTCCTTGAATGCTTAAAAAAAAGCCCACAGGTTTATTCTTGTTTTTCAATTTCCTCTAGCAGCGAAAGGACTATGGACCTGGTTTTAGAAATGTGCAATACTAATTCCATCCACTGGTGTGGAGTTTCAGGAAGGCAACTTGGAAAGCTGCACCCAAGTTCATCCCTCCATCTTGCGCTTACATTGTTATCTTCAGTGCAGGGATTGCAAGTAAGTCTTTATAGCATAGTTTTGTTATAAAATAGCTGTTTTATAAGCTCAGTAATTCTTTCTAATAACAACGCTTATAAATATTTTCCCTTTCTAGAGTGTCTCTGGCTTAAGACTTACAGACACATTTTTGAAGAGAACGTATGAGTATGACGATATTGCACAAGTCTGTGTAGTTTCTTCAGAAGTCAAACAAAGCTGAAGAAAAAATTCCGTATTTCTGCTGGGCTTTTTTTTTTTGACCAACTTCTTGATGATTTTGCAGCCGAATCACATTAAAATGTGTACAAACGGAACCAAATCCCTATATATCTGTAAATGTAACTATGCTTATTTAATTTCTCTGAACATTTTTCGAATGTTTTAAAATCTTTTAAAAACATGCATATGCATTTTATCTACTGAAAATAAAGCCTTTGAAAAAAGTGTAGCACTAGCAAATTATATTGCATTAACATCACCTTGGGGAAGGGGGGTGAGGTTGGTATGAAATAGTAGCACTTTGTACTTATTTTTGTCTTAATTATTTTTTAAATATTTGAACAGTTTTTAAATTGTGGTTCTGACAAAACTGTTCAGTTGGAAGGAACTGGCCTTTTACAGACAAGTTCCTGGAATCCAAACCCCTGAAAGAAATACTTTGGGGTACCTGGCGCGGCAGTGTGTTTGCATGGTACATGCATAGCCATAAGAACTAGAGCCTGGTAAAGGCATGAGATGAGGGAGCGCAGCTGGCACTGTTGAGGCGCTAACAGCTAGAAAGTAGAGTATCAGCCAAAGAATGTGCTGGTTGTGGCTCAGTCTTTGGAAAGGAGTAATACAGCAAATCTGTCCCAATTAGCTGCAGTCTTGTGCAGAGCTGTGCGTCCCTGCAGTACAGGGCATGCTGTGAATAGGCTGTTACTTCCCAATTAGTAGGGAACTGAAAACTAAAATAGCAGAACTTGGGCATTTTTTATTGTTAAATTGAGGTGGTGCAAATTATCCTTCTCATCCCATCAGCACTTGAGTAGACTTTTAGGAAAATGAGGAGAAAAACCCCACATGGCTGCCCTAGATCAAATTCTCCAAAGCATATGCAGGAAGGAATTCAGGACTTGGTTAAGCACTGAAATGTACTTTTCCCTAGCTTTGTTTTGACAAAAGATGGAAATATTTTTGGCTGAAATATCTAAGGTCACCCAAAGGTAGCCATTCAATACAGAAAATGGTGACTGGCTTTCCTAGTTTAACACTAGTTAAACTAGTCTTAAAGATTCTACTCACTGGCTTGTGATATTTCTCAGCTACCATATTGGCACTTAGCACCCTTAGTTAGTTTTGACAGTATTTTACTTAAGGCTTTCCTGTGCATAAAATCTTGAAGTGTAGAATTCGATTTTAAAATATCAGATAAATTTAGGACCAGCTTACTAAATTGAGGGAATGAGTCCATACAGGAAAAAAAATAAATTAAAACTGTATCCTACATACCTAATAAAATGCAGAGCAACCAACATAAACAGGTATTTTAAAGAATGCAATCTACCTGTTACTCTAGATACAAACTAAAGCAGTAAAACCACAACTATCCAGACAAAAAATGTAAATAACTTTATTAATGATCTGTTTTCAAGTTAAACTGACACAAGTTGAAGGAGATGTAACCATATGGTTGTAAGAGGTAGGAGAGGTACAGAAATGGTAGACAAGTTGTATTTTGCCAGTATGACTTTCTGTAGCCCTGAAACCGTGTATGAATCCAAAGCTGCAGACTTAGTTCTTTCTCACTACGCATGAGTGATTTTACTTTGTAGTTGTTACAAAACCAAAAATGCAACTGAAACAATTTCTAAGCTGAGTATTTCATTAGGTGTCTTTATGATCAGGCATAGTTAGAAGAATATAATTCCATGCAAGCAGGTTACAGGAGTTTACAATCTGAGTGCAAAACATTTTCTTTAACAACTACCACACTTATATGCTGATGGAACAGTAATGGTACAAAACCAATTAGGTGTTAAATGCATATTTGCTCAGTTGAATGATAAACTGCAATTGACCTTAAATTAAAGCAGTATTTATGGGGATTGTGGTTTACCACTTGATCTAGTGGGATGAAAAATTTTAGTGCGAAATAAAGTGCAGTTATTACACAGGAAAAGACTCCTTCCTCACCCTGTGATTAAGACATATTGCATGACTCTCTGAAACAATCTAGCCTATTCAAGGCAAAATAGACTTTAGCATAAATGATCCCTCTGTTCCTGGTTTCAATGGAAAAGCATGTAATGACAGCTCCTGTTATTGGTTTCACTGTTTTTTATTTAGGCTATAAAGCCCTTTTTGTTAATATACAAGAAACAAAGAATGTTTACAAGTTAAGTATTGTGCCAGTTGTAGCACATTCCTAAAGGGTTAGCTAATGCCATCAATGTTTATTAATAAATACTCTGGTTACATATTATCTATACTGGAGTAAAACTTAAACATGACAATATTGTAGTATGTGAAATGAAAGCTACCACTCTATAACAATGATTTCAAGAGTAGTTTTCAGATAACTAACCAATGCTTCATTCCTTTTAACCTTGGGGATAGTTCTCCCATAAATCCAGTAAGCTACAGGGCTCGTACTTGACAGTGCACCTTCTACAGCCAGTCTTTGAATATTACTGTATTCTGTAGTTCTTAAGGAACTCTCAGGAGGTTCTTGACACTCTTTCTGTCTTAAAGTAGAAAGGTAACTGAGCATATGAAGATTGCTGTCACAAAGTAAGGATAAATTGAGCGTAAGAGATACTGCAGTGCTGTCCAGTCCACTCTGGATTTACTGGTTCCCCTTACCAAAGTTAGTAAAACTCACATTGAGCAGCTGAAAATATGAGAGAGAACTAAGAGGAACCATGAAGTTTAACAGGAGATATGCTAGGAGCAATGCTTCTCTCCTGACGCCACACACTACTCCAAGCAATGTTTGTACAGTAGTTGTAGCCCACCTACAGCCTCCATCGATCTTTCTTGTAAATGGTATCCTGTCCTATAAAATGTAACTGAACTTCAGTAGCAGTTTTCTTGAATGGATTAGATTCAGGATCTGAACTACCTCTGAAAAAAGATCCTGTTAGGGATTTTCTTCTTTATCATCAGATGTTAAGTCAGAAGCTGTTACTTGGAAATGTGTTTGATGTAAAGCTTAACTATTTCTACAGCCTCAAAAAGGCAGCTACAGCAACTTATATAGAGAATTTTAAAAAGCATTTTAATGCTGTGTATAGGCAAGCTCTATTGAATAAAGTATAAAATGTCTTAAAGTTGTTTAAGTTGCTCTATTAAGCTTTACCTCTTTATTCAACAGATGGTAATACCGATTTCCTATTTTTGTGTTTTCTTCAATTCTTTTCATTTCTCCTTGGATCCAGCTGTATTTCCCCCCACCATTTTAGTAGGGGAAGACTCATACAACAGATGCACAGCTAGCATTTGTTAGAGTCAAGTATGTGACTTAGCCCCAAATTTTGCATTTGCTTCTACCTGAGGTGCTCTTTTTTGACCACAAGATGAATCAGATATAATGTCTGAGGTCCAGGAATTCCTGTGTATTTCTCCATTTGGGAGTCTATCATTATTCCTCCGCATACCTTCTCCAGTCTAACTGGCCAGCAGAGATCACTTTGTCTTAGGAATCAGAGCAGGCTCCTCAAATTACTTTTGATATACAAAGAGGAAAGTGTGAGTGTTGAGAACATCCCCGGAGTAAAAACAAGTGTACCTTGTACCAGAAAGCAGTGTGAACAGTAAGCAGAATTAAAAAAGTTAACATAATAAAAATACAGAAAAGCAGTGGTCTCTGAAAGAGTAAGATTAAATAAGCAAGAAAAGCCAGGGTAGGAACAGAAATAATATAGAGTGGAAAAATCATTAACTTGGCTATATAACCATCACTTAAGATAGATATGTGTAATGAAACTTAAAAAAAAAAAAATCCTTAATTGTTTAAGCCAGTGATTTACCACACAAGAATAGAAAGAGAATCCTTCTTTCTAAGGCAGTTATTTTTTGATAAATTTTCAGTACTAGTTACTTGTACGGTCACAGGATCAGTTTTAGCTTATTACAGTTAAGAATTTTAAGCATGTGTTAAATACTGCATACATACAGAATGTAATACAGTTTGCCATGCCTAGGAAAATAGTGCCATAATACTGACCTCCAGGGCTACCATCATGATTTGAGGGTATACGTGGCAGTAGAAAAACCTAAAACTTCTTAATACTCTTTCCTTTCCCAAGCCAAGTTTCGTTTTGGTTTTTCTGTATTATCCTACTCAGGATTAGTGTTTTCTTTCTCTTCAGTTTGTGCTCCTTCATATGCAATCATCTCCCTCCCTCCTGCCCAATGAAGTTGAAAAATATTTCATGTTACTAATGACGGCCCCTCCACAGGCTTAAAGAAAAAGAGTTTTTCAAGCATTAAGTACGCTATTCTCCAGCAGTGATTTATGATCATTATAAAAGGGCACATCAGATAGGCCTACTGTTTCAATATTTGTCAGGGAGTACAGCCATAATGATTTTCACCATAAGAATAATGTGCCTTTTACACTAAGATTTTTAGAATCAAGCTGTTATGCAAGATCAGCCCACTACAAAACTCCTCCCCACTCAGTAGCCCTGGAGATCAATCTAATGCACATACTGAAAATGACTTGTACTTAGAGATTTTAATAAACCACCTATTTAGTGTATTAATTTTCAGAGGAGTAACTGTACATAAACGATATGTTCCAAGTTATGTGCAATAGATCTGTTTAACAGATTTATTCTTGTTTGCAAACACGCACAAAGAATTTTCTGTCTTCTATTCAAGCAGAAGAGTTACAATGGTGCTTTTGCTACTAACTATGGTATGCATTTTGGGGATATATACCATTCCAATTCACATGCCTCCTCTAAGTCAGGAATGCTCTTCAGTGCTGCCACTGAAAGATCTGCTCCGGACATGGTTTCTCAGTTGCTCTATCAGCTCTGGATTCTGCTGCTGTATCTGTTGTGCAAACTGCTGCCCCCTGTATTGAACAGTTTTAAGTAAAATCAACAAGTGAAAGAAACTGACAAGCAGCATTTGTAAGAAAACAGGATTTCCCAATACAACTGAAAGGTGCATTATGTGGAAGTTAAGACTAAAGAAAACTTGCTGTATAGTCACAATCGAGATATTTGTAGTATTATGACTTTATCTAGTTAAAGTCACTCCAAAAAGGGTTATCATCAGATCTTCATTTTCATTCCTTAGGACTATTACTTCTACTTGATAACATGGAGGAAAAAGTATTACCTTACTTCATAAAACTAAAATTTAGCAACAAATCTGCTCCAGTGATTTGCTCCCTTCTTTTTGAGAGGATCCATTCTAGTTGTTTAAGGTAACTACGCTTGTAGTTGAAGTGCAACCTTATGTTAGTTTTTCCAGAAATACAGTGTGTGGCTGCCAGCTTGTACTTGTGAGCAAGATGTCATTAGTAAAAAGCAAGCATACAGTTACACCTTTATGTCTTGTATGACTGAAGTAATGACAGAACAGTTGTAGCTTAAGAGTTAAATTAATAGATGAGATTAATTCCATGTAAAAAATGAGCATAACACTGGTTTACTAGAAAAAGCAAGTGAGTAAAACATATTACTTCATGAATAGCCTGGCATGGCTTCTCTGAACTTCTGCATTTTGCCCAGGTAGCAAATTATCAAGACTCCTTTAAACCACAGTGCAGGTTGAAGGAAAGCCACCATTTTCATAGATCTAGGTGTAGTACCTGGTTTTTGTTAAAACAGCCCTTGATTTTTTGGGGGCACATTCCTGTCTGGGATGTGAATTATAAATTACTTTTGCCCTGAAGGGGCAAAACTTAAAAATAGTTTGAAACAGGCTAGAATGCTGAAATAAAGTAAAATTGTATGCCCTTTAAGAGGTCTTGCCATATAAGCAAATGGCATGGTTTTGTGCAGACTCTTCCAGATGGATTATCATTATTATACTATAAAAGACTTGGGTCCTGTTTTTTGTAAAAGCTACTCCTCATTATACTGAGTTCCCTGAAGCTTTCCTAGTCTAAATGGAGGGATGCCAGAGCAGAACCTGTTGCAACCTGTGCTAAGTAAATCTGTAGCTTTTCTAACTAGTGTCTGGGATATCGGGTAGTAAATTTATCAACACAATTTGAAAGCACGTGTAGGAGTACTTAAAGATTTAAAGGAGCATTTTTAGTAAGTGGCATTTAGAAAGTAAACGGTGCATGAGAACCAGAAAGTGAAACTGAGCACGCAGCTCAGTCATTCCAATTGATGGAAATGTACAAAGCAAACAAACAAGATAGTGGAAAATAAGTCTTGAAGTTCTCAGTTTTAATAATAATCAGGCATACAATGGCAACAGGCCACAGTGTAGTTGGCTTGACACTGTCCCTTTTAAATAGATGTTGCACAATGATGCTTCTACAAATGTAACAGTTAAAACTATGCAATTCTTACTTACGCATGGATCAGGCTGGACAAATCTGACAGGCCACCAACACCTGCAGCAGGGCCACCAATGGCGTTTGACATCATCCCCGACATCCTGGAACAGTTAGCACAGTGTTGACATTGGGGTATGCAGGGACCTTTACAGTAAGCAATAAACCGTAGTTCTTTTTTGAAATGCTGGGAGAAAATAAGCTGGAAGTAGTTTTATTTACAGTAAGCAAAAACAAAATTACATTTTCAGGAATACAGTACTATCCACCTTTTCTCTTATTAATTCAAACTCCTCAAGACATTTGTTTTAATGGTAGTCCATTTTAATACTTACAATTGTTGAACTTGAGGATTCTGCATTAAGCTTGCTGCCTAGAATAGACAACATATAGCTGAAATTATAACACATTTACTACTTAGGTGTCATTGAAGAAATGTGGAAAAAAACAACCCAAAAAACCCCATGCTGTATTCTATGTGTTATTACAAAATTAAGCTAAGTTTATGTCCACAGAGATGTATGGTCCCCAGCAAAAAGAATCATTACAGGAATGTATTTCAAGGATATGAAGCTGAGACAATTTGCTACATGTTAGATAAAAAATAGTGGTTACAGATTCAGACATGAAAAAGATGACAAGAAGACATTAAACATAAAAACCCAGTATCAGAAAACTAAAAAAAAAAAAAAAAAAAAATTAACTTAAGACTTCCAAGGACAAAGGTTTTCTATTGGGCTTCTTGGAGAAAGGTCTGTACTTTGTTGGTTCCCAGCCTGGATAAATCAGTTTTGCAACTACTATTACTACTGGGTATAAACTTAAGATTATGGCCACAAAATGGTGCAGAGTAAACCAGAGTGTGGACTTACTCTGTAGCATGGTTTTGTGGTAACATATATCTTCTGAGGTAATTGCATATCTTCTTACTTTGTAGTAAGCATGAGGTTATTTAAATTTCTCACTCATACCTCAATAATTATATTCTGTTTACCATAGTGTAAGGGTGTATACAGACAGATACTATAGAATAAACCAGGTGATGTTTTAAAGTTAGTAACATAATTCCTACAGAAATCAGTGTTTGTATGAATACAAGACCAATAGGCACAATGCAGTATCTGTTTATTCACTCTCATTAAAGGTACTACAAAAAGCAGATATATACAATATTCATTTTATTGATCAATATATCTCCATATATATATCTCAAAAGTAAATCAGCTGTTTTCTCTAGTCTACAGTTGGATGTAAAATACCAAATTCAGGTCAATCCTATGGGTAATATAGGATTTTTTTCTTTCTTCCATCAGTAACAAGTCTGATCAAGGTTAGGGGCCCAAAATAGAGGCTAGAAGTAACTTTCTCAAGGTCAGACAGTGAGTCATTTTTTTCTCCTTCAAAATAAAACAAAAAACTATACCACAGGAAAATAATTAATTTGTTCCTGGCTGAATGCCCTGTGTTCTATCCACTTGACCAGGCATCTTCTGGAAATGATGCAAAAAATCCTTTCCCCATAGTTAGCTCCATATTGAAGAGTACATCTTTGACTCTAAACAGATGCAGACTAAGTCATGTGGCCAATGAAGTGGTACGCAGAGTTCCAGTGCTATTTAATCACTAATGCCATCGGAGAACTCACTGACTTCTTCCTTGCCTACTGTCTCTATTATTTGCACCACAGTATCAGAGCAGATGTATTGATCTCTCTTGCATGCAGTGCATTTCCATACGGAAGTACTGATTGAAATGCCCTGTCCTAATGAAGCTACCAGAGGGTCAGTAAAGTTTTAACTGAGTTCTCAAAGGAAGTAAGTATTTTTACATTTTTTTCTCCAAATTCCATTCTTCAAAGTTAATTAATACCATTTAGCTAAGAAAGCCATGCATGGAGAAAAACTACTGAGGGACAAAACCACAATTTGCCATTGTACTGGAAGTAAAGGAATGCACTGTATGTTATTTATATTCATTGTTTGCACATCTCATGAAGTTTTGCACACTTAAGGATGTCAGGGATAATTTGAAAGAGTAAGAACAGAAAGGTCACTTGGGTAGTTCTCCCCAA
The DNA here is from genome assembly GCF_965638725.1 of Aptenodytes patagonicus. NCBI lineage: Eukaryota > Metazoa > Chordata > Aves > Sphenisciformes > Spheniscidae > Aptenodytes > Aptenodytes patagonicus. Next base: position 24,833,894 of record NC_134982.1, read on the forward strand.
GCAGAGTTACTTTAGTCTTGGGTAGACTGCATCTGAATCAACTGCTGTTCACTTAAAAGGTGATTTCTTTGTATTCATTGTTAACTGCTATGTGGAGAATAGAAAAGAAATTTTCACCATGCTGCTGACAAGTGTTTTACTATCATGCTGTCTATAAAAACAGCATAGCTAATCTGTGCACATTGTTGTTCATAAGTAAGATAGAATCAATTGGAAATAAGACAGGCATTATAGGAGATTTATGCTTCACTTCTTGTTTTGAGTGTAAAATGACTTAGAAAAGTTTAAATTCAGTATAATGAAACCATTGCCATTATAATAAGCATTAAAATTGCTTGTGTTATTAAACAAGAGTTGTTCTTAAAACTTCAGTTTTAAAAACAGTATAATATAAAACTTGAAATATACTCACCATACTAATGAAGGCAGGATTGTTTATCAAGCTTGCCATGTCAAAACTCAGTCCAGTTCCAGTCTACAAACAAATTGCAATTGAAGATAAGTTTGCCTACAAAATCCCAGTTAAAACTATTGTAAATAAATAGATACAGAGCTAACTTACAGGACTGGACATGTCTCTTAGTTTCTGTTCCGCTATTTTCAAATTTGACTTATAAGAGTCATTCTCTGGATCAAGATCCAGTGCTTTTTGGTAACTGGTAACTGCTTCTTCATATTTATTCACTGAGGTCAGAGCCAACCTAATGTGAAATAAAGAAACCCTGGGTAGAACATAAATGACCGTCAAAAGATAATGATACATTTTCTGTTCTAAGTAAAACAGTATCTCACAACTAATTTTTAGCTTGAGCACTAAGTTAAAGCAAGTTTTGCTATTGTGCTACTACAACTTAGTGTAAGCACTTGTTTTTGCAGAAGAGATGATCCCTCAAGAACTCATCTTGTATTGTCTGTTCCATATATATGCAAGTTTCATTAAAAACTCCTTGGCATCATCAAGTGATTTAGTCTGTATTTGAGAGCTGGATCCAGCATACGTGACTTTTGCATAAGGTCAGGAATTCCTCTGTGTGTTTCCTCCCGTCCTTTTGATCCAAGAGATTATTCAGAGGGGTACATGGGTAAGTAAGGCGAAGATACCCTTAACGTGAGTTCTGCCGCTTCCAGAAACCAAATACTGGAACCATGAGTTTCAGCATAATAGATTTTTGTCCTAGGATCAGTGCAAGGTTCTCCTTTCAGATCTTCTACTTCAACAGCTTGACAAATGGGTTATACAGGATAGCAGTAACATCTGTAAGAAACCCTTGTATCAGGGAAGTCTGCTTAATGTTTTGAAAAACATTCTTCTCCAGCAGCTCAGGAGAGCACAGGACAGATCTACTACTTTTGAAACAGTATTTGTTTTCAAATTTGATTAGCTACTACATTTAAAACATCATCTTTCTTTGAGCTATTCTAGAAGTCCATCTGGTTGCAGTTTCAATTCTATCTTCTACTGTATTTTCAATTTATACTGACCACAAAACTAAACTGATCTTTTCCACATTTTGTGAAAGATCTGCGTAACCCACATTCAGCTGTTTAGTACTCCGGTCCCCCTTTGGTATGTGCTGAGCTACACAGACTGGGTTGATAAGCCTGTGCTAATGCCAACTAACAGACCTTAGTCTTTTATCTCAGGCAAGAGAGCTCAGTGTGTTAGATAACATCAGTCACAGTCATTACTCTCAGTGATGATGAACTCAGTAACAGTATGAAACTCAAGGATTTACCAGTAATGCTCCTGGAGGAATCCACACAATAGTAATGTTCTCTCTCTTAACACAGTTACTCCCATAAAAAACGTTCTCCCTTTTGGCCCACTGACTTGCCAAAATAGTTTCTGACCAGACAAGAAATGCAATCTGGTATTTCTGTGATGCAATCATGTTTTTTTACAGAGAAAGCATGTGAAATTCTGCTTCTTGGAACACAGTACAAGTCAGAATAGTGGGCGACAGTTTCTTTGCTCACAATTCCTACCCAGACAAGTGCTCTCTCAGGGTCATGCTGGAAGTATCACTTCACTCTCTACATGGCTCCCATCTCTGAAAATTTCTGTGACACTTCTGCATCTTTCTGTGACATATAGAGTTTCTGTCAAATCCTGAGAAAAACTGATATGCCTGCATAATGCAGTCAGAAAACACAGCTTTCTCATGAGGACTTTTTGTTGAGAAGGTGGTTTCTGCACTTGGTTTTTTCAGTTATTACTAAACAAGCACTGTTTCCTCATTCAGCCTATGCCAAATGTATTATTATATCCATCTGCCGAGTTAAGCAATGACTTGTAGCTCAAAATATATCCTCTATCAAAACAACCAGACAATCAAAAAAAGAGAAGCTTGATTGCCTGAGAATGATCCCACTTACATTGTGTATCAAAAGGCACACTGGTCTTACACCCGAAACTCTAAAATAACCTTTAATTTCCAATTAAATCAGCCTGTAGCTTTCCTCCATCTCACTGAAACGGGGATCTTGGGTTGTGCTATATCAAGAAATGATCTAAAGAGAGTTAAATAGGACAAAACCAATTCAACAGTCCCTGAAATTTCAAAGGGAATTAATCATCTCAAAAGCCAGTCAGGCTACATTTATATTAGTAAAATAAACTGTATTGTTGAAAGTTTTCAAGTAATAGAATTCCATCATCTTTGATCTTAAATAAATGCCCCCTGGCATGGTTTTATCCCAGGCCAACAAGCATTATCCCAGACAATTTTGGGGCATGGTTCAGAATTTAAGACAGGCCAATGCAATTTAGCAATAGGCAGTTTGGATGTGGCCACTCCATACTGCAAACTAGATTTTAATAACATGGACATGGGCCATTTGGTGCCAGCTGACCCAACGAACAATCCCAAGCATTTTTTAATTTACTAGTATAGATATAACCTCAAAAGCCTTATGCAGCATTCAGCCCACACCCACAACATGTTTGATGATTGAAAATGCAAAGCTGCACATCTTGGAAGAATGGCCCTTCACTCAAGTAGATATCCCATTCAGAACATTCCTGACATTTTTTTCAGATAGCACTTAACCAGACCCACCACCTAAAGAGGGTATACTGTTAATCTCTCAGACATGACTGAGAAAAACTACCGAAGGGACATAGCTTAGTCCTGCTAAAATACCTGCTTCCAAAGAGGTATTGAACAGAGAAATTAAGCCTCTGTTCCTGCTAGTGTGAAGCCCCAGTACTTTTAGGATTCTGTTCTCTAACAGCATCATTAACAGATTCACTGTTTCAACTGCAGAAATTTGATTACTCATAACTAGGTAGGAGGTAGAAAAAACACATCATGACTTTCTAAACTAAATTTGCAAAGCTGATAAACTGAAAGAAAAAAAATTGCAAACTAGTGAAATCTGATATGAAAATGCTGAGATCAACCACGTATATAAAACTTAAAGCTGACAGCCTGATAGGGTCATCTTCAGAAAATTGCTACACTTTCAGAACAAGAATGTCAGCTAAGTAAAACAACCTAGCTCCACTTATTTCAGAAAATCTATGGTGATTTACACTTGGGTCTTCAGTGTTTACTAAGATTTGTATTAGCTTACCCCATTCTCCCATAAGCTTTGCTGTACTTTGGATCTATTGCTATGGCTCTCTCACAATCCTTTATTGCTTCACTGTAGTTGTTGAGCTTACTTTGAGCAGCAGCCCTAAGAGGAAGACAGGAGGGAAGGGAGAGAGCTTTGTCAAAAAAACCATAAAAGAAAAAAAAAAACAATCTTGGATGTTCACATGTCCATGACTAACTTTAAGACTTGTTTCATCTTCCTGACTTTTCATTCACTATTTAGGCAATGCCTCAGCTTTCCTCAGTTAAGTAGGACAAGCAAATGTTCTGAATTAAGTATGTGCTTAAGTGCATTGCTAGACTAGGGCTTTGGAGAACATGCACTCACCTTTGAGGACACAAAGGATAAATAATTCTAAGGAACTGGTTTAGATCCAGCATATGACTATGCACAAAATACATCATAAAACCTATTACAAAAAGTGAAACTCTCAAGTAGTAGTTTACATAAAATCATTGTTTAAGCAGAAGTATCTTATACAATTGGCGTTTTCCAGCAAGAAGTATAGTTTTACTGCCGTTCAAAGGAATGCTGTGATTTTTCCCTGCTCAATTTTTTAGCAAGCAGCTCATGCTTGCAAGTAAATCAAGATAACATTTCTCAATAATCTCTGAATTACTAAGTTACAACTGCATCTCTATACCAGAGAAATATGAAATGTTGCAGACATTTATACATCAGATTAAAGACTTGCCCAAATTAAAAAGGACATTAGAACAGATTAATAATCAAAACTTCCCCAGTTTGGAAGGTCTCAAAACACTCTAATTGGTTCTTCCTTGATTAAAAAACTAAGTAGAAATGACAATATTTCCATTGCATAAAGCATTCTTCTTTTTTATTAGGAATGCTAGATGCTACAATCATCACTATATTCAATCCTTTCTCCTGTGATAACCTCCAAATTGCATGTTTTTTCTGACTTTGATTAAAATCTCTTCTGAATGGGACTACTTACATATTTTAAATATTTAGGCTGCATAACAGTTGTCCAACTCCACAGATGCCAGTGAAGATGTATGGATAAAAGCTGGAGACAATGCTTAGTCTCTCATGTGTTTGAACAGAAAATGTTTTCTCCACGTTTACAAAAAATTTACATGGCCAGTTAAAACTTCGAGGCCATCTCAGCTCTCTCTTTTTCTCACTGCTGTGAGTAAAAAGCAATATTGTTGAAGGCAATACATCTCCATTGCTCCCCAACTAGCTTAAGAAAGATAAGAATAAGGCCTATATTCAAATATCACATCACCCACAAAACTCCAAGCAACTGCCCGTCTTCTTTTAAATAACTTCATACAATACTGTGCTTCCTGACATCAAGATTCATTTTGGTCCTCACAAATGTGATATGTGATGATGTAACACACAGAGTGATGTATTTCTACTCTTGCCAATTACAGATTTGGTGCTTAAGCCCATTCTACTGAGGAAACTTTTGGTGCTTTTGGGAGGCTTTTAAATCTGGTTTTCTTATATTTCCATTTTATACCTAAAATCACTTAGGTGATCAGTTTTCTCAAGGAAAATAGATGATTTACACTTTGAAAGTCCTAAAGATGTAAAATACTAGTAAACTGTGCATTTCCTTTCTCTGTATGCTTGCCAAGAAACACTGAATCTTTCACTTTTATCACAAACTCAACTCTGGAGTAATGGAAGCACAGCTCCAAAAATAGAAAAATCCACTGGGTACAATGCCACAAGGCCAGATTGACAGCACTTAAGTTAATATATCCTTCCAGTAACTGAGGCACTGAAGAGTATAGAGCAGAGCGGCTCTAGCAGCAGGCTAGTTCCAGTAGGGTTCATAGACCATACTGCCTTTGCAATTATGCTGGTCTTCTGGGCAGTATATTGAAAGAGCATACTTCTGCTACTGGGTTAACATGCACTTCCAGACTTCATCTGGTCCCATGTCACTATGTCTTCACTATGGTGAAGAATAGATTATACAATGAAACTACAACAGCAGTCGTCTTATTTTTCAACAGGTCATGCGTAAAAATGCTGAGTATTTACACAGTGCTTGAAATCTCCAAAACGGTATTCCCAAATTGATGCTATTTTTTCCAGAGGAAGTCAATACTAGGGGAGATAGAGATGGCAGCTGTATCACTAGAACACCAGAAAAAAAGGCTCTTACTACTTTCAACAGACTGGGAATCACAGCCTATGTTATGATTTAATATAGACAACCTAACTCACAAAAACCTGATCTCAAGTGTTACAAGTAACTTTAAAGCCCATATTACACCTTCAACTGATACAGATATGCTGAATGAGCTCACTTTTGCTTTACATCTTTTACAAATTTAACACGATAATTTTCTGAATAGTGGGGTTTTCTAGCCTCATGTTGTTTTGATCTACTTCACAATTTATCTTTAAAATAATGTTAATGAAGCTTGGGAATGAAAAGTGTGTAAGTTTTATTTTTACCTGTTGCAGTAATAGACTGCATTGTTTGGATCCAGTTCTATAGCCCTAGTATAACAATCCACTGCAGCACCATAATTTTCTTCTTTCATATGATTATTACCTGAAATAAATTATAAAAAGCTCTTAAGTAGTTAAAAGATACAGTGCTACGTATGAAAGAAATAGAGCAGCCACATTATAGCATCTATATAAGGTAGTTTTTTGAGATACATTCTTTTAAATAGAATTGGCACGGAATAATGCCAATAAAAATATGTACTATGTCTGTAAAATTTATTATGTACATTGTAGTCCACCACATAAACCTTCCCCTTCTCATCTTGCTATTTCACACCTTCCAGCTAGTTTCTGCTGTTAAGCAAAGATGCCTTTGTTGAGAAGTGTAATTGTAATTGCAGTTCCACTCTAATACAGATGAATCAGTCTTAACTATCTTTGCAAGCCTCATAAACTAATAGGATATATGTTAATTCCTTTTTGGTCTCATTTTCTCACATGTCCCAACAACTTGCTTGTAAGTATCCATGGAAACATGGAAAACCAAACAAAAGCAAAACTAAGCATATAAGCCCCACTTTTGTGATGCCACATAATTAATTCATTAAGATAATGAAAAGTATGTATAGCACAGGCAATCTAAAATGATTCAGAGGTAACATTTCTCACCGAAGTTCAGAACTTCTACTCTATAACAAAGTTTCATTTTTCGTATTTTTAAGTCCAGTGAAAAAAATAGAAAAATATAACTTTTCTATGGAAAGAAAATTCTGGAGTAAGGTCTTTCAAAACAAAAGATATCTTACACATTCTTTCCTCCCCAACACAGGGCAGTCCTGATAGTTTCTTTCTTTCCTGATGACAGAGTAGTAGAGAAAAAGTCCTAGATCAGAGTGCCCAAGCTTAAGTTTGTCCCTGGTCCTGCGACTACGGATCTTTGGCCTGCTGGATCCTACAGAAGCCTTGGTTTCCCAGCAATGTCAAGAAATTGTCAGGAAAATTATAGACTTCCACTGACTTCCTTGTATTTTGGCAAAATATTTCAACCCTCTCCCAAAATAAGCAAAAGAAGGGATAGGTCAACAGGTTACTACAGAGGTAGGTAACTGCATAAGCAAAGGCTGGAAAAGTTCAGTGAGTGCAACATTTTGTCTCTGACAGAAAGCAAGACCGTGGAGCAAGCAGTCCCAGGTGCCTGTAGTAACTGAAAACAACTATACTTGCATTTATTTGTGAACATGGAGAGCTTAATAAACAAAACCAGATCTGTAACTAAGTATCATCAAGGTAGTACAAAATCACCTCTTCTCAATAGTGATATACTAGACCATAATTATAGTCAGCAATCCCTGCCAGTGAGAAGGCAAACTGAAACTGTAATTGCGTGTATACTTTCAAAATATACACAGAACGTATATATGGACCTGTCATTTCTTCAGGTCCACCATCTACACATCATTCCTTTGATCTAAGGTAAAGGTCTGTACACTAAATCCTGTTGTCAGATAAAAGACTTGCAAGTTAGCTGCACTCAACAAGATTGCAGCAGTTATCATTTCTCTAAAACAAAACCGCCATCAATGACTATCAAAGTTGGAATCTCTGATACTGCTCTGAACTAAAGATGACCTGGGGTACAGGGCTAAGTTGGAGCTAGTATCAGTGGGTACCTTTTTTGCTCTCTGTCTCTCTCCAGCTCAAAATTGACTAAAGGAAAACAGAAAAATAGCTAGACCTACTATTTCTGCTGAGATTAAGCAATTCAGGACAAAAGGAAAAGCAACTGTAATATTTTATTTTAACACCAGACAAAAATTCTTAAGATTAAAAAAAACCACAAATGGTTATACTTTTGAATGTGTGTCCTCCATAATGAAAATACTACCTATTGTTATAATTTATACTGTGGTAATACCCATATCTTTTTAGGATCAAGCCACTGTTGCACTACAAAAACCTGCACGTAATCTGTGCTCTTACATTGTTTACATTAAGCCAAAGTGTCAAGTGATACACAAGGGTAGGCAAGTAAATTCAAGTATTTACTAGTCTGGAGGGTATATTACTTCCTGGTTTTATAACAACCAAGAAAGAAAACTCAGCTATCTGATTTTGTTTTGCCATTCATTAGCCAATTTCTACAAGTACTAGGGCTGGTTTGAGAGCAGAGGAGGAGCAGGCTGGTGGCTACAAAGGTGAGGGAAGTTATTCCATTGGTAAGGACATACAGATAGAAATAAGGAAATGACAGAGTTATAGAATTACAGTATTATAGAAGATATGGGTCAAATGGACTTCCCCAAGTTATCTAATTTATGTCCCTAATTCAGGGCAGAAAGTACTCATAACTGAAAAGCATGATAGTGGTGACAGATAATACATGTGTGAAAATGAGGAGGATTAATATGACAGAGCAGCATTAGAAAACAGTACAGAAGTTTCAATTTTATTATGGGAAATTAACCAGAGGCATTTCAAGCAGTTCCAAACTGCTTACTAATGCCCCTGATAGCTGACACTGTAAATGGCCCTTTGTTGAAGTTTAGACCTTTTCAATTTTTTCAGTAGAGACATGGAATTGTAACACCACACAAAGACTAACACACAGCACACATTAATTTCATTTACTCAGTCTAATTCACAAACCCCTGTGGGCTGACAGATGACAAGGCAGAAGCCACAGATTTAAAACAGGCATTGCTATAACACCCACACCTGGAAAGTGCTGAATATCCCTACAGTCCAATAACCATACTGAGTGCTACAGGTATTCTTCACTTTCCATGAGCCAGCAGTAACAGACAGCAAAATGAAAAGCCAGCATGCACAGCAGGTAGGTTACAACTTACATGACCTAACCTTGTTTGAGCCCTTATCCTTAGAATTAAAGAGCTAATGAGCAACTTCAACAGTTAGGAAAACTTACTTTCAGAGCCAGTAGTGGACTGCATTCATGACTACAGATGACCAGTTTTAAGATAAGACAGACATGGAACTCATTCGCAAAAACAGCAGAACTTTTTCCACATCATTAGCCTGAAATTTTTGAGAAGCCTACATCTGCCTTGCAATTAGAAACTTACTTAATTTTTCTACAAAACTCAAATATCTGAAAATCCAACAGGTCATAAGAAATGTGATTTGTACAGCATCGATGTAATTGATACAATTCATATCAGTTATCAGTGCTACATGCCATTTTTTTTCCCCCTTCTTTTTGGGGGGAAATAAAATGGATTCCTTCTTGGGTAGCATTAGTGAACACTTCTATGGTACAGCTGCTTTTCCTCACATAACAGCAATAACATCTATCAAAGGGAAAATAAACAACTGGCTTTTCTGCAATTTTTATAGAGCACACAAAGTATTTCACATAAGTGAAATACTAACCCTAGTAAGTTCACAAGAATTTTTCTGTTGGCTTCAGCTGGGTCAGGTTTTTACTAATGTTTTAACATTCAGTTAGCACATAATCCTTGATATCGCATAACCTTTTCAATATAAAGTAGAAACTTGTATAGCGATTCCATGGACAAACAGAGAAATCTGTAATACACAGGACAGTAACTGTTCATGCTTTAAAGCTTCTACTACTCAGGGATGTTGCCCAGGACTTCAGGTGTTATCCCTTAGTTTTTAAGCAACCTCCTGAGCAAGGGCGAGAACAGACTATATTTTCTTAAACCCCAGATGGAGCAAATCACTTAGCCCTCTTAAAACATAACAATCACCAGAGAATGTAAGCTTAAGTTTTTGTGCGGGGTGTGTGTTGCCCAGCTGCTATACTGTCACTATCCATGATAACCCCAAAATCTTAATAAAAGCATAAGATGTTTATTCCTATGTTTATTACAAACCTTCATCCTTCAGTTGGTCAGCCTTTTCAACATCCTCTGGTAAAGAATCTGAGAGAGGCAACATGTCATTCTGTATGTAAACAAACCAAGATTTTTTTCATTAAAATATAAGCCCTGATTTTATTAAAAACTTCTTTCTTCCTGGGCAGCATTGTATCAACAAGCAACCAGATTTTCTGTAGTGCAAAGGAAGTATGAAAGAACTAAACGTCCCTAAAACATCCTTAGAAGAGAAAGATAGCTTGCTTTCTACTACTAAAAAAACCTTATGGCTCACCACACATTTTAAGGAAGTCAAGGGGAAGAGAGCTGATTATGTCTGTACAGTCTTGGTTTTCTTACTTCTGACTCTCCTATTTGCCACCCTGGTGGTTCCTGTGCTTCCTGTACTGGGGATCCCAGATAACACGTATTATTAGTCCACATTTTTGAAGTTCCCATTTTAAGCTTAGTGTTCATGGAGATGTTTCTAAAACTGAACAACTAAATTATTTTCAGATGGGAGTGAGAAGCATCAGCAAACTACGAATGACCTCAAGCACTCTGCATACATTTATCTCCGGGAATTGCAAAATGCTTAACTGAAGGGTAAAATCCTTCAAGTGAGAATGAGACATCCACTGTTTAGTAATTTTCTATATGGAATTGTCCTTGTCTAGCTGAAATTAATTCCTCCCACTGCCCCAGAAGATTCTTATTCTGCTAGCTTTTATGGAAATTTCACTTTTTTCATGTTTTCCTCAAGTTTCCACATCGTTTTGACCTATGCAGCACTTTAAGGTTGTATATACAATATGAAATCTTAGCACATATTGGCAGAGCAGCTCTAGAATCTAAATGAAATTCTTACCTTGTGAAAAGAATTTGTGAACATTTCTATCAAATGCTGTGGAGGTGCAAGATGAGTATCTTCCAGGTTAATCTTAAACACAGTCTCCAGACACTGAATTGCAACTTACAAGAAAAAAAAGAGCATGTCACTAGTTTCTCAATAGAAGTGTAATTTCGCTAATTTATTTATTAAGCTGTGATTCACTTCCTTATTCAGCTAGTAAAAGCAGCTCTTTGGAACATAAAATATAAAGAGAGGCTAGCTGATCCCCATAGAATTGACTTGCTGAAAAATAGGATAAGCTATACAGAATCTATACATAGTTCAGCCATTATTCTTAAACCAATTTAAAACTTTTATTTCAATTCTTTCAATAATCTAATGTCTTTTTTTTAAAAAACATAAAAATATGACAATTTAACAAAAGCACCACAATTTGTAATACAACTATGCATGTGTCACACACCCCACCTCAAAACACCACAACTGCCATATATTTGTGTGGCATAATAGTTGGAAGAAAATGGCTTATCTTTACTGTAAAGAATAAATCCAAGATACTTATTACTCTTATCTTTTTTTGGAATAAAATATATTCATTCGAAGACACTTTATTAATAAAATGCTTCATTAATCACAAGCCTTTATCCTATAAAACGAAAATATATCTGCAGTATCCTTTCACATGTTCTATTGTGTAAGGATTAAATGGCCCTCCCAAACCTTCAATAAAGCAAATATACTCACAATAAGCAATTTTTTAAAAAGTAGAGCCAAATACTTAACTGAAGTTTTAAATGTGCTCACATATTTTTAGGCAAAAGAAGATCAATGGCAATTACTATATAGAATCCTATATACATATGTATTCTGGTAATTATAGTATCTCAAATTATATAATTATTTTCCCTATCATCTTGAGAATCTAGCAGAATGTTTTTATTAAGGTATATCATCTAAATGTTTGTCGTGGTTTAATTTCAGTCGGCAACTAAGCACCACGCAGCCACTCGCTCACTCCCCCCCACCTGGTGGGATGAGGGAGAGAATTGGAGGAGCACAAGTTAGAAAAACTCGTGGGTTGAGATAAAAACAGTTTAATAATTGAAATAAAATGATAATAATAATATGATAATAATAATAATAATACACAAAACAAGTGATGCACAGTACAATTGCTCACCACCCGCCGACCAATGCCCAGCCAGTCCCCGAGCAGCGGCCCCCCCCGGCCAGCTTTCCCAGTTTATGTACTGAGCATGACGTCACATGGTATGGAATGTCCCTTTGGCCAGTTTGGCTGTGCCCCCTCCCAGCTTCTTGTGCACCTCCAGCCTTCTCAGTCAGTAGAGCATGGGAAGCTGAAAAGTCCTTGGCTAGTGTAAGCATTACCTAGCAACAACTAAAACACCGGTGTGTTATCAACTTTGTTCTCATCCTAAATCCAAAACACTGTACCAGCTACTAGAAAGGAAATTAACTCTATCCCTGCCGAAACCAGGACAATGTTTTAGACTGAACACTGAGGAGGAACAAAGAGTAGTCTTTGTAAGGCCTAGTTTGAACAGAAAAATGACTTTCTTAACTCGAACTATAGATTACCAGGAGTAGCTGAATTCAAATTAAGTATCAATAAAAACTGAATCTTAGAATTTAAATTGCATTTCAGTCCAATGTTAATATAATATTCAAATATCATTTGAATTTTTATTTGCATTTTAATGAACCTGAACACTGACCCAAAATTAGAAAAGTAAAATTACTGAAAGTTAACAACAGTAAGTCCAGTTTGAGGAGCCTATTTTCTACGTCACAGCTGGGAGAAAGGGGGGAAAAGTAGACTTGTAAAATAAAAACCTGGAAGATGTAATTTTTTTTAAAACTCTGATAACATACAATAGAAATTATTCAGAAAAAGTCAAGTATGATACAAAATTAATGTTGATAACATGTAACAATTGAATACATTGCTAAATATGCATACAACTTGTTCCTATAACCTATAAATGCTAAAAATGTATCAATTTGCTGGGTTCTAAATTACCCAGTAAGAGTGCTGAAGGATTTGGGTTAAACTCCTTTGCCTCCTGCTATGTAGAAAAACTTAATTCTTGTAAAGTAAGCACTGATTGTGCTAAATTCTGAATTATATATTAATAGCACTTATTACCAGGCCTATCATAAAATCAGTGGAATTACATATCTCGTTTTTCCTTATATGACTTACTAGAAAGCCACTTGTCATAGTATACTTACCAATTTTCCCCTCACACTTATTTTCACCTAAAGGCATTCCCTTTCCTGAATGCATCACCTCATTTGTAGTTTTGCATACATTTAAAATACAGCCCCCTTCTTTATCTTTCTCAAGGCATTAAGTCTGTGACACCAACTCTCTATCATACAGATTTTTGCAACATGCAGCAGTGCAAATTATGCTTAAACAAAATAATCCTGAGTATAGTATTATTATTAGTAAGCATTTCCATGAAATAATCAGTTGTTACAGTGAACTCCCACATTTCTCCTTTAAGTGAAAAGTGGAATTTATAATCCTTATATTCTATCTACCACAGGTATAACAAAATCAGGAGTTCTTATGGGATGAATCCATAGGTTAGAATAATAACCACTGGTTAACATGCAAGCCAACAATAGAAACCTGTGTAAAAACAAACATATCCAAAACAGAAATTTTTCCAAATCAGAAGACGTATTAAGTTCTGACAAGATCAATAACCACCGTGTTTTAATGTGACGTAAAAACCTGACCCCAGTAAAATCAAAGGAGCGAAGCCTTGTTTTTTGTCTGAAAAGAATCTCAAGAGACTAGATGCCAGCATCTCACTAACCCATTATCGAAGTGAGGCACTGTCAACTGCCACAAGCTCGGTATCATCAGTACATTGGGAAAGACTTGCTGCACCACGTGAGTTATTAATCTAAGATTCTTCTTGTGTCTGATTCTAAAGGCCACAGTTATCTGTCCTCCCTATTATCTCCGTCATCACACCCACTTTCAGAGGCCTCGGCAGTTGCTGAAGCTTGTACTGACCACCTTGCAAACCAGTACGGATACCTACCTCCCTGCTGAACAGCTGGGGCTCACACACACACCTACTACCTGACAACAGGAGCACTTGGGCTATGCTGGAGCCCAGCTCAGCATCCCCAGCGCCACATTAGCTCCAGGATTTTTTGCTGTCCAAGCACAAGTTGCAAGCAACATCAAGGCATCACAGCAGACATGCAGGCTGTTGATCACTGAATAATGAATATTAATTGGGCTGCTGAGGCCCCTTCAGTACTCGGTATCATCTTGCTTCATCTTACACATAACCTTCCCCACCTCAAGTATTACATGCATCCCTCACCTTAACAGGTGCATTCCACTGTTTTGGAAACACTGCCTTAGAGAAATTCATTGTGGTACATTGATCTTAGAAGTAAGAAAAAAGAAATCACAGCCTTGTGCACATTGTAAAGAGTTTCTACTCTAATCCCACAGAAATAGGTGCTATAGACAAGGAAAAAAAAATAGAAACTGTAAACAGGAAAGAGAAATAACTGCCATTTAAACACACTGTCTAAAATACAACTTGGAAGAAGTGAAGTTTCTAGTTCATACAACAGAGTTGAGCATTAACCACCAGAAATCTGTATCACTGCTCTAGATCCTAGGTTGTTGGGAGTGTATTTCTCCATCTACCTTGCAATCACTCTGCGTTCTCAAAATAAGGCATTTTATTCATCATGCAAGTACAAAATTCCTAGAGGAAATTTACACTATCATTGACGTCGCTATATAATTCAAACATGCAGAATGCAGGTTATCAATATAAATGGAGTTTGAATACATGGTAGACTTCTATTTTGATAAAGTCTCAATTTTATTTGTAATGTTCTAGCTCTTTTTGTTGTTTTGTGGGGAATGGGAACTGTTTACATTACTTCCTGGCACAGATACTTAATCATACAGTGTTTTATCTTTCCATAGACACCAAGTAGGTACATAAGGTACCAATGAAAAACATCAGTCAAATTTTTTCACCCCTTATGTCTCCACCTAACATTAAACACTTCAATGGGTGGGACTTGGGCTATTGCTACTCTACATGCACTAAAGATATTCTGCACAACTAAAATGACTCAATAATTCAGAATGCCCGCCTCCTATCCTCTAACGCATAGCATATGGTACCATGCTTTTGGCAGGGTACAGCTCTAAAATTAGGATTTCATATCTGTATTAAAATGGTAAATTTTACATCAGCATTTAAGCACAACTGAGCTTTTATAATATTTTTTGTTCAGAAAACAGAATCTTAAAATTGATTCCTTCATACAGACATTGGCTAAGGCAGCTCTAAAACATGTTATCAGGTAAATTTTCAGTCATAACCCAATGTTTATCAGTTTTATTATAAAACCAAAAGGAATACTCTTAATCTCTCATTATATGATTTCCAAAAACACTGCTTTCTTTCATCAGCTGAACATCATCATAATCTGATACAGGTTAAACTTATAGATGACTACCACTTTTCGAATGTACAAAATGTTCCAGATTCTGATGTAAAACCAAATCTTTTGGCTTTTATTCTTTTGGGAGTATCCTTTGAATATCATGACAGAAATGTTTCCTCCTAGCTTACATTAGTGAACGAGTACACTGTAAAACCAATAGACACTGGAAGGAAGCACACTACAGGTTTATCTTTTTAAGTTTATGCCTCTGAGAAGCAGGACTTGCTTTGCACTTCAGGAAAGTCTACTCTCCACACCTCAGATTTCAGGTAACTCAGTGATCAACTGCCTGGATGTTGTTTATTGCACTGCTGGTCCTAGACTTCCCCCTCTTACCTCCAAATTCCTCCTCTGGTTGAGTAATACAACCAAAGACTGCTTGAAACAGTGCAAAGGTCTTTTAAATAGATGCTATGAAAAGCTCATTGCAGAATTATGACTTTTTGTTCTTCTCTTGCTTAATTCCACATTGTGATACCACCTGCTATGAAGCCTCCAGGAATTAGGGAAAAGGAGTAAGAGCAGTATGAAGGAGAAAGACAGATACTATGAAGTTACAAAGACTTAATGAATGTCTGTCAACAGAGGAATACACACAGAAGTCCATCTTTCTGTAGCTATGTCTAGCTAGAAACTATACCATACTGAAAATATTCACTGTCATGCGCTCTTTGGAAACACTATTCAAGTGAAAAAGAAATGCAAAGTATTTATTTTATTTTCCGTATTCTTAGGATCTCTTAGCCTTCCCTCATAAATTACATGGAATTCTTGCAAGTATGAAACAGGAGTTCTTCCCATATACCAAAACCAATATATGGTAACTGTTTTACTTCCTCCGTGGCCAGCATAGCTACTATCAGACACAAAATGCGGAAAGAAACCAAACATAAAAGAGAAAAAGAATCAGCAGGCAAAAATTTGTGGGACACATACACAAATCATTACCATAGTCTGCATTATAGCACTACTTGATGTGATTCAAAGTATCTGTTGCTCAAAATTAAGGTAGTACACATTTCGTAACTTTAGAACATTTTTTAAGTGAGAAATGTTTTAAAATTAATAATCTCAGAAACATTAAGACCATGATCTTATTCACAGATAATATTTGGTGGCAGTTTCAGTTAGATCACTCCAGTTAATTTCTATGATAATATACATCAAGCAATTTAACACATGGGTAGGTATTATACATATATATATATATATATATATATATATATAAAAGCACCTTTATCACTTACCTTCCAAGCTTTCTTGTTCATCTGGAGTGAAAGTATCCATCTGACTCTGCTCTCTCAAGAAATGGATGACTGCATAAACCAAGCGTTTGACTGATGACATTTTGAAATTGACGAGTTTCTCCTATGTCTTAAAACAACAGGATCTCTTATTGCAGAAAAATGAATTCCTAGAGTATTTCAGCCTCCCATTGACCTCCCTAAGAAGTACACACAATACACAAAAACTTACCCTTCACCAGAAAGCCCAATAAAGCGATGCCTTGAAACAAGTGGTTAAATTGTATGGATTAGGGAAAACTCCTACAATCATCTAGTCTAACTACCAGCAAAAGAGCACAGATTTCCTCAGATTCATTCCTGCGGGAGAGTTCACCGAGGCTAAAATAATTTAGTAACTTATTTTTCATTTTTATTCTTTTATAGTTTGGATTTTATTTCTAAGACATATGCATTTGGAAGCAGGAGCACATGCTGAAGTCAAAATCAATTAAAAAGCCACATTGATAAATATAATGACATAAAGAAGCCCACTTTAACAAAAGGTATGCTATTCTCTGACATTGTGCTGCTGAACGGTTTATATTAACTTTGGACAAAAACTGGAACGCTGTGACCTCAGTGCACACTTGTGATTAGTGACACTACTGGCTCAGTCTGATTTGCATTCAGCATCAGCTGGGAGTTACGTAACTTTGAGGTAAATTTTAATTCCAACTTTCCAAGTTATTCTTCCTTAAACCATTTCGATTTTAAAGGGCACAACCTTACC
The DNA here is from genome assembly GCF_965638725.1 of Aptenodytes patagonicus. Taxonomy (NCBI): domain Eukaryota; kingdom Metazoa; phylum Chordata; class Aves; order Sphenisciformes; family Spheniscidae; genus Aptenodytes; species Aptenodytes patagonicus. Next base: position 24,851,165 of record NC_134982.1, read on the forward strand.
CAGTGGCCAGGGGAAGCAGGTTAAAAAAAAGCGTTAAATGAATGGCAAGACCAGGGTCAACCCTCGCTAGATTACTTTCTCTCCACAACCCCCGAGCAAACCGATGCGCAGCCAAACCCACGCCGAGCAACCGCCGCCGTGAGGACGGGGGAAAGGCGGCTCCTCGCCAGCGGGGCGGCTGCCGGGGGTGCACAGCGGCGGCGGCCGCCGTATTCTGGCTCCCCGCACGGAAGGGCCGGGGAGGCGGCCGCCGCCGTGCCCTGGTCCGCGGCCGCCGACACGCCCCACCGGACGGGCAGCACGGGGTCCCGCTGGCTGGGGCGCGCCCCCACGGCCACGGGCACGGCTGGGGGCCGCGATCCCTGTCCCCCCGCACCCCACCCCACCCCGCCCACCTCCCGGGCAGGCCCGGGTCGCTCGCTCAGGCCCGGAGGACAGGTCTGCCCCGCACAAGCGGGGCGCCCCGCCGCCCGCGGACCCCCCTCGGCACCGCGGGGACAGCGGCCGCGCCGCCCCGCCCCTCCCGCCGCCTCGGACCCACCGAACGCCCGGACGGGGCCCGATCCGCCCCACCACCCCCGAGCTCCGGGGACGAGGGGCTGCGGGGAGGCGGCGCGCAGCCTCCCCGCCCCGGCAGAGCTGTGCTCGCCGCGGAGACGGGGCATCGCCCTTACCGTGCGAGACGCAGCGAGCCCCGCGGCAAACGCCGTCCCCGTCCCTGTCAGAGCCGCCGCCGGGTGGGAGAGACAAGGGGCGCGAGGGCGGGCGCGCGCGCCGCCGCGGCGGGAGGAAAAAAGCAGAGGTGGGGAGGCGCGTGCGGTGGCTGCGCGCGCGCGCGCGCGCTCGCTCGGTAGCGGCGGGAAGGGCGTGAGGAGGCGGCGACGGAAGCGGATGCGCAGGTCGGCGGCGCGGGGCTGAGGGCTGTGCCCGCGGCCGGCAGGAGGGCGGGGCGGCAGCGGGAGTGAAGCCGCCCCTTCCTCCTCCTCCTGCTTCTGCTCCGACCCTGCCTCCCCTCGCACCACCCTCCCCATGCTGGCCCTGTGCGCGGGCGCGGCTCGCAGGTAGGCGCGGAGGGGAAGGTGGTGCCGCGGGCCCCGGGAGGGGGGCGTCTCACGGCCAGCTGCCGCGGGCGGTCTCCGGTGTGGGGGCCGCCTGACTGGAAGCCGTGAGAGCCCTGAACCGCCCGCGGCTGACAGGGAGGTCCTCGTCCCTCGGGCAGCCGGGCCTGAGCTGTGGCCGGGCGTCCTGGCGTGGCGTCGGTGGTGGGGCCTGGTTGATCTCCGTGCGGCCGGGCCGAGGGGGGAGCTGCCGGGCGCCTCTGAAGAGAGAAACGCCCGCTTGTTGGCGGGGCGGGCGGTGGGCTGCAGGTGTGCGGGGTGTGCTCCCAGGCGCAAGGCAGACAATAGGGAGGAAACTACAGCCTGTGGGGTTTATTGCCTCAGCTCCTGGCATGTTTCCCGCAGTCCGTCTTCCCTGCAATAACCTCCGTTATGTACAACTTCCAGGTGGGCAGGGCGGGTGAGGCGAGGTCTCCGCCTTGTAATTCTTGCACCGAGTATCCGACGTACCGCAGGAGAAATGGGCAGGAAAACAATAGAGTGAGGGCTAGGGCTATAGCAGTGGGGCTCTTCAGCAAGGTGTATGTGAAGCGAGATGGGGCAATGTGCTTTCAGTAGCTTTACAAAAAGGTGTGTCACTATTTCACGTTATATGAGGAGTGAGATGGTAAAAATATATTATCAAAGGGTTTTAAACTGAGGGATTAATTCTTTTCTCTGTGACAAATAGTAGCTCTAAATGGACCCAGAAAATCGGTGTGGAAGAAGGCTTGTAGGTGGTTCTAGGTGGACTCGACAGGTGAGCATCATTGGAGGAATCGAGAGGGCAGAAGAATATAAGCAAAGGACCAGATTTAATAGGAAACATGGAAATAGTAGGAGAGTCACAGCGTTGTGGTAATGAGAATGGAGCTAAATTTGAGTGTAAAATGAAGAAGATGGTTACCTCTTGTGGACTTCTGAGAAATGACAGTTATGTGCTTACTGCATAAAACGTACCATTTTTGTCCTATTTCACAGCCTTTGTTCAGGTCGAATTAGGATTGAGGGGTACTAGCAGTTAGAAAATAAGAACCAGAATCTTCTCTTTTCATAAGGCTCCTGCTGTTGTAAATTAGTTGACCAATTTACTGTTGTCAAATAAAGTGCACAACTATTTTCTTTTCCTGATATACATTTACATTCTTTTTGTATAGTCCTTTTCACTGTTCTCCATATTTTGTGTTGACTGTCCTTGTTTGTCCTACAGATTTTTCCAACAAAAAGAAGGAAAGGAAAGAAAGGAAAAGAAGGATGGAAGGTTTTTTTCTTTAGAAAAAAAAATCTATCTTTGTTTGCAGTTTGCATTTGGAAACTAAAGATGTCTCCTTCTTAAGTAATAATAAAGTATTGGATATTGGTTTAATTTTTTTTCATCACTTGTTGTAAGTACAGCAGGGAATGATCACTGCACTTTGTTAATTGTTTTTTTTTCTTCCCAGCCATCATTTGGATGTGCCCAAATAATTGTTTCACACAAGAGAGTGATCTTGAATGGCTAATAATGACTTCTGACTTTCAAAAGTTAGTCAATTTGTCACAGAAATGTTGAATAGCAAAGATTCTCAGCTTCTGTTTTTCCCAAGGGCATCTTAACATGAGATAAAAATGACAGTTCTTAGCAAGTTTCAAGTATCATGCCTTATGTTGAATAAAACTACATTAAGGGTTTGATTCTTTTGGTTAAAATAGGCAGCTTTTGGGAGGGAGGCTATTTCCAATTAAATACTTTTCCTATTGGAATCCAAAAGACTCAAAGATTAATATTTAGTTCAATAAAATGCACAGAAAAAGGCAGGCTAAGATGTAGATTAACTAATGGAGTAGTTAATCTCGCAGTAGTCTGTTTACCTTTTGAGGATATTCTTAGAAATAGAAAAAAAATCTGAATAAAAGTAGACATGCTGATTTAAATAGTTTCAGTGTCCTAAAATAATTCTCTGGGATTCTTGAATTCTGGGGTCTTTCTTTGAAAATCTTCAAAATCAGGTTTTTAATAGGAAAATATATGTACATGGACTATGGAAAAACTAGAATTTATGTTTATATTTAACTTTAGATTTCCCTCACTGGAAAGAAACTCTGAGTACTGGCTTTCCTCTTGATGAGGAAATAAACCAGCAAGAAACTGGAGCTAGGGGGAAAGAGGCAGGAGGAGGAATGACATTGGAAGGCAAAGAAAGAGGAAGAACTTGCATAGTCACTTTCTTATTTCATACTTATCACCATAGTGTGTGTGCATACCTTTATTAAACTATCAGGTCCAACACCTCGGCAATGACAAGGGCCAGACAGAACGCTTGGAACATTTTTCCCTTTCCCTGTGCTCCAAGGACTGCACAGCCTCTTCTGTGTACTGCAGCAGCAATTTTTTCCTGTGGTCAAAAGCAACAGCTGCCACCTTTCTAACCACAGCAGGCTCCAGAAGAACAATTTGTCTGTTAGACAGTTTGCAGAACAAAATTGTTCTCTGGACTGGCTGAGACAAAGATGTTGGGCTCAGAAACATTTTGTGGATTGAATTTGACCCATGGAGCACCAGTTGGACCACACTAAGCAATGCAGTTAATGTCTTTTGAGGACATACCTGTTCTATCACTCTCTCTATAAAGGAAGAAATGCCTGGCTTGGAAAGATTTATTTTAGATGGTTTGGGTTAGTTCAAAAGTCTGTCCATGGTTCTACGGGAGCCAGGGTCAGGTACCTCAGAAAGCATGTAAGATAGGATGAACATTCAGTACTACCTTTCAGAACAGTCTAGGAATTGGGGACTTCCCAACACAAAAACAGTTGTCTTATATGATCTTGTACAAAAATTTGTCCAGTAATACCTTTTTACATTGAAACTGCCTCCTAAAACTGTGTGTGATCTCTTCCTGAGTTATGTCGGAGGCAATGGAGGAAAAATTGATCCCTGTTCATTCTCTCCATCCTCTTCATGATTGTATAAATCTCTGAAGTACTTCCTCTGTTTTCCCTCCCCCCCCCCACCAATCTGAAGAATCCCAGTCTAGTTAGTTGTTCTTTGAATGGAGTACATTGCTCACTGCAGCTGATTGTTACTAACTTGTGATGACTTGGTAGACTAGGAAAAGGTTTTGGCAGGTGGGAGAACAGAAGATGAGAGAGTTTATAACTCTTGGGAAGATCAGAACTGCACATAGTATGTGTGTGCTTCATGTTATTACAGAGTGGTATAATGAATCTTGCTGTATTTTTCTCCGTTCCACCTCTACTAAATCCTACCATTTCCTCCTTTTCAGCTGCTTCTTGGCTGATGTTTTCGTTAAACTGTTATGTCTCCAGAATGATTAGATCAGCTCACAGCTCATCACTGTGTGTATAAAGTTGGAAGTGTGTGTCACTTCACATTTATTAAGACTAAAATTCACTTTTGTTAGTGGTTTTAAACTTTACTCAGTGTTGTGACATTCTTTCACATCTTTTGGTGGCTGCCTTTAGTACACTGCACTATCATCAGTACATGAATGTATGATGATACAGAACCCAGCATGGAGCCCTGCAGGACTCCACTGGTAACCTAGTTCCATTCAGAAAAATGAGCTGCCATTTCTGTTTATTTCCTAGCTTTTAACCATTTATCCATGAGAGGATCTCCCTTGTCATCACGCAGCAACATGGTTTCTTTAGGACCTTTTGGTCAACAATCTTTGGAAATCAAATAGATTATATTAACTGATCTCTCTCTATTGTGACTTCTTCAAAGAATTCCAATAGATTTGTGAGTCAAGATTTCCCTCTGTAGAGGAGACTCTTTTCCAGTACATGTTATATGTATTTAGATTAGGGAAGGCAAGGTGAGGATGGGGGGAATTACACTTGTCTCTGAGCAGAATACCATCTCTAAGAGAGTTCCATCTTTAACAGAGACACTTTTTGTTTCTACTGTAGAGTGTTAAATGAGTGAAGTTCTTGGCCGTACTTACCATGCTGGAACAATCTTTCATGTTTCCTGGAACCAGCCTGGGAAGCACTTAGTGTTGTTAAGTCACTATTCACTCAAAAGCCAGAGCAGAAAGCAGGCTTCATTTGCTTGCCTAGTTTGTGGTGTTGAGCAGGCACACTGTAGCACAAAGTGCTGTCTGGGATTTTGCAAGCATTGAAATAATCATGGCATGCTACAATGCACTGTCTTCCCAAGAAGAACAGTGACTTAAAATGGTGCAAGTGAGCAAGATTAAGTCATCATCTGCCACGAAGACATGGAGTTTTCCAACTAACTAGTGATGGCAAAGAACATTCTCATTGCTTTGACTGTATAAGACTTAAGATCAATGGGAAGTTAAAGGGTATTTCCATGGTACATGCTGAACTGATTAACTGTGGGTGTAAATCAAAGAAACACTTTGTGTTTCCAAACCCTCCTCAAAAGTTTTCTCTGTCCTGCAGCACTACTTCGTTTTTAGTTGGAGTCAACAAGCTGTTTTTCATGCATTAGCTGGTTGTATTCAAGTACTGAACTATCCTGGCAGTAATAGTGTGTGGTATTTGCACTAAATAGCATGCACTTTACCTGCTGTTTATATTGCTGGCATGATAGACATATGATAGACACTTACGCAGCAGCACCTGAGAGAGCTGTAGGGCCTCAAATGCAATAATTTTTCCACTGTGTTTCCATGGTTCACCTGATGGTAGAACCAAACAATAAGATAACCCTAATGAGCACCTCCTGCATCAAATTCAGTGTAGTACACTTACTGTCTGCATGCAAGTGTTGAAAAGTGTCTCAACCTCCTTCCTAAGATCATCCAAGCAAGTTGTGCTGTGATGGAGGTTTGCTGTGACACAGAATGGATTCAGTTCACAGAATGGGTTTGAAGCCTAGTTTAGCAGTCCTAGTAATTCTGGGTTTTGGTTTGGGTTTGCTTGGTTAGGGTTTTTTTTCCTAGAACTATGGATACTATAATTTTAGAGATCAGACACTCTGCAGAAACAGTACCCTGACACTTCTATGTGTTCCACTCCAGACTACTGTGTGGTAATCAATTCTTCTTATGTAAGTCAGTCAGACCAGTTTCCAAATTCCTTTTGTTTAAAGACTGTTGGAGGGGGCTGGGGGGAAAAGGAGAGGATGTAAGTAAATTCTAACATGTTGTGCACGTGTATGAGTTCCTACTTAAGGTCTGGATTTTATGTTAGTTGCCACAGAATGCCTTTATCAGTTACTTTGTTGTTGATGTTAATTCTATCAGAGAAACCAGTAAACATTTGTTGCCAGATAGTAAGGTCATAAAAGCAGCACTGAGGGTAATGTATGTATCAATAAAGATTATTAAATGTTTGTATAACTTGCAGCTTTTGTGACTCACTCATATTGATCTGAAGAGCTAAAAGTATATTTATTACAGTAGTATAATCAATGTAGAGTGTACAGTGAATTAAGTTGCAGAGAATCCTTTTTTTCTGAACGGTGTAGTGACAAAATTAGTGGTTTGGCGTTAAAAGTTGCTAAATTTTCTTCTATTCCTTCAAATGCAGCTTAAGAAAAAAAAGTTTCTAATGGCAGTTATGGAGCTTTAAATTAGGAAGTACTACACATGCTATCCTCTTGCTATAGTGAGATCTGTCTGTGCCAAACACAGTCATGACACAAAGCCAAATACTTTTCTAAGGAAAATGGACCAGGAATTCAAGGCATGTATTCACTGTTCTGTACACTGTCAAGAGCCAAACAGATGAAAGGACTGAGAAGCGAAGTGTAACAAGGTCTTCAAATGTGTTTGTCTAGCAGGAAAAAGTGATGACTTATATTGTGGGGTAGTAGTCTCATTCCTTTGGCTCAATTGAAATAATGTTGCCCTGTGATTAGCTTTGAGCTATTTAACTGTAATTTGCTTGTTCTGTCTTGGACTTCCCCCCCACCCCGCTTCTTGTTTTTGCCTTGGGTTACTCAGTCCTCTGCTTACTTTGCTTGATTTTGTCCTTGCTTTACTATAAAATATACAATTATTTCTTGTCTGAAACTGTGAGTCAAAAGTGAAACAATATGGAGATATATTTAAAATTCAAGCAAGAATTAAGGATGTCTAAATAACACAAAGGTTTTAGCCTATTAAATTTCTGGCTTAAAATCCATCCTGAGAACACAGACAGACTGCAGTGTATCTTACATTACATTAGATGCTGCTGAATACTCATTGTGGTTTTTCTGAAATGCTTTTTAACTTCATATAAAGAAAAAAAAGTATTCCATTCCGTATGAGGCTTGACTGTTATAAAGCTTTGCTTAAACCATGCCTGTCTGCTATCACTTATATATGTTTGGTAGCACTTGGGTCTTACCTTCAGGGAAATGCCAACATATGGCATATTATTCAAGTATTAAATAATTTGACCTGAGGCAAACTGTCGGTTTTTATATTGCCTTAATGGGACATGTCTAGTTTTTTGTTTTGGCTTTTTTTTAACAAGGCCGCTAGGTGGAGTCGCAACACTGAGACCCTGTCAATGTTGATTGCAGGTGCCTGATGAATATGGTCTTTACACACATAATGCTGCCTTCCAGCATGCAGCGCTGGTTCTCCTGCAGCCTGTAAGACTAGGAAGTGTTGTTTAAATAAGATCTGCTTTTTCAAAAGATAGAAAGACCAAAATGGTCTTACTGTTGTTCTTAATTTTAAATTGGCAGCTTTTACAAAGCTTCATACAGTAAATTACTGATTGAAGAAGTTGTTCATTGTGTTAGTTGTGATTTGCAAATCTGCTCTTACTTATATCCATAAGAATGTCTCCTGAAGTATACATAAGGTGCAGCAAGAAAAACTTAATTGTATTTATTTGCCATTAGAATATTTAAAAACTAGAAGATTATCTGAATTTGAGACCCCTCTCGCTCTGTCTTTCTGTCTCTCTTCTTTTTAAAATCTTAGCTGAAGCTGTTATCCCAGATCTTTCATCAGCAGAGAATATAGTTTTCCATCCTACGTGAAGCTGATATACTCTGATTTTTGTGTGCCTACATGGAGCTGTCAGATCTATCAGCAAGTACAATAAACTGGTTTGTATATATGTTTCCCAGAAATACATTTGTTAACACACTTTATTCTGTAAAATTATACTTGTCATTGTAACTAATACTGCTTAGGTGAGGATTAATTTGAAAACTGGAAGTACCATTAAAGATTCTTGGATGAAGTCATAGCTATCCATATGTAATCAGAGTTAAATGAGACAGCAGGCTTAAATCTTGACCATATTATAAAGTGATTATCAGTAGCAGGAGCATATTGTGGACAAGCTTGCAGGTTTTTGCGTTTGTATTTTCTAAAGCTGGTACTACCCTTTGCTGCTTCTGCTTCACAGATTGTGGCTTTCTTGTTTTATTTTAATAGCGTTAATGGAACATGCCAACAAAGGGTTGCTTGGCATGTTCCAGTCACAGAAAATGTTTCTAAGCAAAACCAGACTTATATAAATGTTTAATATATATTAAATACTGCACAAATTAAAAATCGGTCTGTAAATTCAATTGCTTTGTTTGTCTTTGCAGCAGTTATGTTGGCCACTGTATTGCTGTAATAGAGTTTTATAAAGGTCCTTCTCCTTTCTAAAATCAAATCAAATTTATATTTTCCAGAAGCAGCAAGCAAGCAAATTGTAGATTTGTTGGTAAAATAAATTACCTGGCATTCTAGCAAAAATAGCAATGATTAAAGTCTGTAACTAAGAAGCTTTGTTTTCTTCTTAAAAATCCTCATTTAGAAGTAGCTACTAAACTTATAAGTTGTTATTCAATTTACACTGCTTTTGGTAGAAATTATCATTCTTGCTGCTTTTGGGATTGGCAGATCAATACCACAATTAGTGAAAACAGCTGTTTGTATAATACTCTTTGTTGTAGCTGAAAGTCCAAACCAAACCTTCTGTGCCTTGCCTTCTGAACTTCTCATAGATGGATGAAGTAGTGCACAAATGCATAATATATTTCAGTCTGCCCTGTATGTCATTCCACTGACATTACCAGATGCCATAGGACTCACCCAAGAAAAAGGCCAGTGCAAGTTGCCAACAGAGGCCCGTTAGATATTCATATTAAAAATGCAATGTAAATAAAGGTGCTTTAATTTTCAAGGACCTCACAGGAACATAAGGACTGGAAGGGACAATTGGGGTCATCAAGTCTAGTCCTGTGGTACCTTAAGTAGCCAAGCAATATAATCCATTTTATAAGCTGGTCAAGCTCCATGTTATAAATAGAGGTGTTTTCAGTTCCTAGTGCTTATTGGGCAGCTGTTTCAGAATCTTACTGCCCTGATGGTTACAAATGTCTCTTAAAAGTCTAGCTTACATGTATTCCTGACCAATGTATTCCAATTTGTTCTTATGTCAGTATTGCCTCTTAGCATCAATAGCTCTTTTCACTTTGGGGTATGTAAATGGTATGCTTAATGATAGCAATCATCTTGAGACTTCTTTTGCTAGACTAAATCAATGCATTTCGTATGTGTTTCTAGCAGTAGTGCAGGCTTAGGTGGCTATTGACACTTTTGATCCTTCGTTTAGGCCAGCACAACTGTTCTGAAGTCACACATCAAATAGATGATGGGACTGATAAGCTGAAAAAAAAGGTGCCCCTCCTGCATTGTTTTGGTCCACTTCATTTTTCTCCTGTATGCTGCCCTGACTCTTTTTGAAGTATGACCCTACCAAGAGTTATGCTGCTGTCATTGATGGAGTGGTGTACAGGGACAGAAATGAGCAGCAGAGGGAGGAATGGGAAAGAAGAAGAATATCTTAAGGCAATACTGCTGCTGGACATGAATCTTATCCTTAACCCAGGCTTGTTTAGATACGTCTACCATTCTACCCTGCACTGCAGAAAATTGAGTGTGATATCTGAAATAGTTTGAATTAGTCAGTTCAGGCATTAGCAACAGCCTACCCATAGCCACATGGGATAATTGCAGTATACACATAACATTATTTACAGACCTACATTTGTTTATCCTTTCGTCTAATTTAAACTGAATCAACTTCTGATTGCTCAGTCCAAGCAATGGTTGGCTCTTCTATAGTATTGCTGCTGTTTACCAAAAGCAAGCCTAAAATAATAATTGCATCTTGGTGGTTCAGTTGCTATTTGAAGAAAGCTGTTTGCTCTTGCTTCTGGTTCCTACCATTATTAATAGAATTTGTTTTCCAGTTTATACCTGGGAAGTTAAAGTTTCCCTCAGTGATAAAACTTACTGTAATATTTTCTCTCTAGTAACATGACAAGTGTAGTTGCAGAGCATTTTTGAAACAGTCATACTATTTTAGCTTTACTCTTCTTGTTTCTTTGTAGTCTATTTAATCTTTAATTTTGGCGTTGTTTCTTTGTTTCTTTCTTGAACAAATATGATAAAGTTAGTAAATTATCAATTTTATTGCAGTATGATACGTGGAGTTTGGGGAATTTATTTATTTATAGTTTTATGTAGACAAAGAATATGAAATACTAAGCCATGAAAGAAATGGCCAAGATTTCACCTGTGTGTATATTTTTACTTGCACGTTGTTTTTTATTAATCTGATGTTAGTTACATTGGCCCTAAGTACAATCTGATTGACTGGTAGTAAGGTAACAACACATGTCTGTAAATGGTTATTTGAAGAGTTGCATGTAGCAATTGGTTTTATGTGAAATGTTATGTCACAGTTTCTGAAGGCCCACCTTCATTTGGTCAATTAGACAGACTTACAGGTCCTTCTGAGTTTGTACTGCCTTTGTTAATCTACATAAATCACTGCTTCCTTGTATCATCAGGAGGAGACAAGGTATCAGCATTTCAAAACTAGGCAGTTCTGTGTTTTCATGTCTCTAACAGATAGACAACCACTTGCTGGCATTTATGGCGATCATTTATGCAGCTGTCAAATTTGTATGTGTATTCCTCAATGCAACTAGCCAACATACTAAGAAAATCAGGTGCCATCTTTTTTTGGTATTTAAAAGTAGTAATCAGGGACCCTGCATTCAAGTTCATTAAATCAGTCCAACTAATTTTTAATGAAACGTGTTGGACAGACAGGCTGAAATTAATATAATCTGTTGGTGCCGTGACTATTTTAGCGCTTGTTTCTGGTAATACGTAGTTGGTCAGTGGCAGGGCTGTGTTTTCCACGTGTCTAGGTGAAGGTCGGTCACTCGCAGAGGCGGTCAGCCCCGGTGCAGGCGCGTCCCGCGGCGGATGGCGGCCTACAGGGGGGTTTCCTGAGCCGGGGAACCCACAGGGGAGCGCAGAGACGTGCCGGCAGCTCTCACGAGGGCGGCTGACGAGGCGTGGGCGGGGCCAGGAGTAACGGCGGCCACTCCCACTCAAGGCAGCCCCCGGGAGCGCTGCCAGCAGGACGGGCCGTGGCGCAGCAGTTCGCGCGGAAGGGCGCGCAGGGAGGGCGCCTCCTCCTCGGAGAGGCATTCCACGGGCCGAGTGGGGGACTCGGCGTACACATAACCCAGCAGCTGGGCACAGGTCAAGGGCACTCATCCCACCTGACCCGCAAGGCAGAATGGTGGGCACTCGTCTGAGAACAATGGCCGCGGCTCCGGCTGGGGGGTCTGCACCATCTACCCCAGCGGTGGCCGATGGCTCCACCCAGACGGAGCTGCTGAGGGGAGAGGCTGCAGTGCAGACCTCAGGCTGCAGGAAGTGCCTAGACCTCTCTCCTGGGGTAGGGACAGGCAGCAGACCTGCCTGCAAAAAGTGTGCCCAGGCTGAGGACCTCCTGCAGCCAGTGGCTGAGCTGCAGGAGGCGGTGAGAAGGCTGCGTGACATCAGGGAGGCAGAGAAGGAGCTAGATAGCTGGTTCCAAGCACAGTCTGCAGCGGACCCGCAGCCCACGGCCAAACAGCCAAAAACTCCCCCACCGGCACACACAGAAGGGAGCGGGGGGGCCAATAATGCAGAAGAATGGACAGTTGCAAAGGCAAGGACCAGCAGGAGGAAGAGACTTTCCCCGAAGCCTGAGGTGCCCTTGCAGAACCGCTTCAGCACTCTGCAGGCCGAAGAGGAAAGTCCTGTCACACCAGGAGAAGTGATGGAGCTGAGTAATGCAGCCCGATCTGCCCCCCGTATAACAACGAATGCCACTAAGAAAAGGCGTGATAGCATTAGGTGACTCTCTTCCGAGAGGTACGGAGGCACCCATGTGCCGACCGGACGCACTCTCTAGAGAGGTGTGCTGCTTACCAGGGGTTCGCATCAGGGATGTCACCGAGAGGCTACCAAGCCTCATACAGTCTACTGACTATTATCTGCAGCTGCTGTTTCACGTGGCCACCAGTGATAAAGCCAGGAGCAATCTGAGGACTATCAAGAAGGACTACAGAGCCCTGGGAGTGGTGGTAAGGGACTCTGGAGTGCAGGTAGTTTTTTCACCAGTCCTGCCGGTCAAAGGGAAGGGGTTTCAAAGGGCCAGTCAAATCTGGCGAGTCAACAAATGGTTATGAGACTGGTGCCACAGTCAGGGGTTCGGCTACTTAGACCACGGGACTCGCTTTGAGAAACCTGGTCTACTGGGGGCTGACGGGATCCATCTGTCAGAGAAGGCAAAGAGCATCTTCGGTCATAGGCTTGCCAAGCTGGTGAAGACAGCTTTAAACTAGAGATGCCAGGGGAGGGGAACCTCAATGCATCCCACTCCTACCAGTTGGATGCCAGGGCCAGCAATAGATGCCCAGAGCCTGGAGAAGGATCACAGGTCAGCAGGAGAGCACCTGAAAAGCAGCACAAAGGAACTCCAGCCAGTAAGACAGCTTCATCGGGGGCCCAACTTAAATGCCTCTATGCAAATGCACGTAGCATGGGGAATAAACAAGAGGAGTTACAGACATGTGCACGCCTTCAGGGCTATGACCTTCTTGGCATCATGGAGATGTGGTGGGATGGCTCCTATGATTGGATTGTTGGGATGGAGGGATACAGGCTCTTTAGGAAGGACAGGCAGGGGAGACGAGGAGGGGGTGTCACCCTCTATGTCAGTGACCAGCTGGAGTGCATGGAGCTCTGCCTGGGGATGGATGAGGAGCCGACCAAGAGCTTGTGGGTCAGGATTAAAGGGAAGGCAGGGACAGGTGACATTACGGTGGGGGTCTGCTACAGGCCACCTGACCAGGAAGATGGAGCGGATGAGGCCCTCTATGGACAGATAGGAGCAGCCTCACACTCACAAGCCCTGGTCCTCATGGGGGACTTCAACCACCCCGACATCTTTTGGAGGGACGACACAGCAGGGCATAAGCAATCTGGGAGGTTCCTGGAATGCGTCAATGATAACTTCCTTCTCCAAGTGGTAGAGGAGCCAACGAGGAGAGGTGCTCTGCTGGACCTTGTTCTCAGCAGCAAGGAGGGGCTGGTGGGGAATGTGGAGCTCAAGGGCAGCCTGGGCTGCAGTGACCACGAAACAGTGGAGTTCAAGATCCTGAGGGCACCGAGGAGGGCGCACAGCAAGCTCACTACCCTGGACTTCAGGAGAGCAGACTTTGGCCTCTTCAGGGATCTGCTTGGCAGAGTACCATGGGACAAAGCCCTGGAGGGAAGAGGGGCCCAAGAAAGCTGGGTAATATTCAAGGATCACCTCCTCCAAGCTCAGGAGCAATGCATGCCAACAAAGAGGAAGTCAGGCGAAAACGCCAGGAGGCCTGTGTGGATGAACAAGGAGCTCCTGGACAAACTCCAAGACAAAAAGGAAGCCTACAGAGGGTGGAAGCAAAGACAGGTAGCCTGGGAGGAATACAGAGAAATTGTCTGAGCAGCCAGGGATCAGGTTAGGAAAGCTAAAGCCCTGATAGAATTAATCTGGCCAGGGACATCAAGGGCAACAAGAAAACCTATAGGTATGTTGAGGATAAAAGGAAGACGAGGGACAATGTGGGCCCTCTCCGGAATGAAACAGGAGACCTGGTTACTCGGGACATGGAGAAGGTGGAGGTACTCAATGACTTTTTTGCCTCGGTCTTCACCAGCAAGTGCTCAAGACTCACTGCCCAAGCTGCAGAAGGCAAAGGCGGGGACTGGGAGAATGAAGAGCCACCCACTGTGGGAGAAGATCAGGTTTGGGACCATCTAAGGCACCTGAAGGTACACAAGTCCATGGGACCCAACGAGATCCATCCACGGGTCCTGAAGGAACTGGCAGATGAAGTTGCTAAGCCACTATCCATCATATTTGAGAAGTCGTGGCAGCCTGGTGAAGTTCCCACTGACTGGAAAAGGGGAAACATAACCCCCATTTTTGAAAAGGTAAAGAAGGAAGACCCGGGGAACTACAGGCCAGTCAGTCTCATGTCTGTGCCTGGGAAGATCATGGAACAGATCCTCCTGGAAGCTATGCTAAGGCACACGGAGGACAGGGAGGTGATTCGAGACAGCCAGCATGGCTTCACCAAGGGCAAGTCCTGCCTGACTAACCCAGTGGCCTTCTATGATGGAGTGACTACATCAGTGGACATGGGAAGGCCTACAGATGTCGTCTGTCTGGACCTCTGTAAGGCCTTTGACACGGTCCCCCACAACATCCTTCTCTCTCAACTGGAGAGATATAGATTTGATGGGTGGACTGTCCGGTGGGTGAGGAATTGGTTAGATGGTCACATCCAGAGGGTAGTGGTCAACGACTCAATGTCCAGATGGAGATTGGTGATGAGTGGCGTCCCGCAGGGGTCCGTATTGGGACCGGTACTGTTTAATATCTTCATCAATGCCATAGACAATGGGATTGAGTGCACGCTCAGCAAGTTTGCAGATGACACCAAGCTGAGCGGTGTGGTCGACACGCCAGAGGGATGGGATGCCATCCAGAGGGACCTGGACAAGCTCGAGAAGTGGGCCTGTGTGAACCTCATGAGGTTTAGTAAGGCCAAGCACAAGGTCCTGCACCTGGGTTGGGGCAACCCCTGGTATCAATAGAGGCTGGGGAATGAAGGGATTGAGAGCAGCCCTGCCGAGAAGGACTTGGGAGTACTGGTGGAGGAAAAGCTGGACATGAGCCAGCAACGTGCACTCGCAGCCCAGAAGGCCAATCGTGTCCTGGGCTGCATGAAAAGAAGTGTGGCCAGCAGGTCGAGGGAGGGGATTCTGCCCCTCTGCTCTGCTCTGGTGAGACCCCACCTGGAGTACTGCGTCCAGCTCTGGAGGCCTCAGCATAAGAAAGACATGGACCTGTTGGAGCGGGTCCAGAAGAGGGTCATGAAAATGATCAGGAGGATGGAACACCTCTCCTATGAAGGAAGGCTGAGAGAGTTGGGGTTGTTCAGGCTGGAGAAGAGAAGGCTTTGGGGGGACCTTATGGCAGCCTATCAGTACTTAAAGGGGGCTTATAAAAAAGATGGCGGCAAATTTTTTAGCAGGACCTGTTGCGACAGGACAAGGGGGAATGGCTTTAAACTAAAGGGGGGTAGATTGAGACTAGATATAAGGAAGAAATTTTTTACGCTGAGGGTGGTGAAACACTGGCAGAGGTTGCCCAGAGAGGTGGTGGATGCCCCATCCCTGGAAACATTCAGGGTCAGGCTGGATGGGGCTCTGAGCAACCTGATCTAGTTGAAGATGTCCCTGCCCACGGCAGGGGGCTTGGACTAGATGATCTTTAGAGGTCCCTTCCAACCCAAACTATTCTGTGATTCTAATGAATGACAGGAAACTGTAGGTTCCCTTTAAAAAAGAATATCTGCTTCATATCCTGTACTTTAGCATAGTTGTCAGCTTTTATGTTGTTCAGGCTGTTGTTTTCCTTTGATTCTATTTTACTTTTATTTTGACCTTAATTTGGCACATTTCATGTTCTTTCTGATGTTCTTGGCGGGGGTGGGGTGGAGTACAGTTCAGAGCCTTGAACCTACTTTTGAGGAGCTTCCCCTTCAGCTCCCGTGAGGTTGTACCAGAGCTGCACTAGCAGTGTGTGAAAAACTAGACATAGGGCAGTCCAGTGGGAAGCTGTTCATGACTTAATGAAGTACTGTTCTTTAATGGATCTGTAGATTCAGGGTAGAATTCAGTGGGTTTGGGGGATGGGAAACTAATGCATTCTGAGAATGCTAATACTTAACCTTTTGTTTTCATGAAAGCAGCTTCACTTATCATAAACTTCTAACTGAGATTCAAAGTTTCAGTAGTCCAGTGGAGAAGCTAGTAAGGCATTAATGTCAGAACTGAGTTAGTATCAGAGAGAAAGAACAGAGGTGGAAGGAATATTCTTTATTCAGGCTTCATTTTCAGAGTTAAGTCATCAATATGCTGGACTTTGATGTTTCTGTATGCCAGTAGAAGGGAAGAGTAAACATCTTGCCTACACTGGTATGGGAGGATTTGAAGAAACTGTGGAAAGAAGGAAAAAAAATTTCTCAACATAATGTGTAAAGTGTTGGTTTTCATTTTTGTCTTGCATAAAAAGAATTTTGGCTAGGCTATTTCTAGAGAATTCCTCTTATAGATGAGTGAGACTTTTAACAAAAAGTCTTGGCCTTCCAACAGAAGCCCTGCGTGCGGCTCTTTTCAGATTGTTGGCATTTCACTCTTCTGCTTTGTTTTTCCTTCAGGCTAAAATTGCCTATCCTTTTATGCATGCTCCCTACATTGTATGCCAAAACCTATCTGAGCACTTATGCACATACCAGACTGGTTTTGCAATAAAATTAATACAGGTACAGTGGCTAGCATTAAGAGAAAAAGGTATTTAATGTAAAATAGTGTGAAGTAAACATCCCTTTTCGTAGCAAGCTCTCTGTGTGTGTTCTTGTATTTCTTTAGTTATGGTTGAAAATTTTAAGTTGTCATTATTACCATAACAACATGTGATTTACCTTTTTTTTAATTATGTGACTGAAATAGGGAGGCAGATAGTAGGTCTCTGCCAGCAAGAGATCCTCCTATGATGCTCCTATGAGCCTCCTATGATACTAAACACTGAAGCAAGTTTTACTCCTTGAATGCAAGCTGTCTTTTAATTACTATCAAATTATTATCTTCCTCAGCAACTACTTCATATATAACTGAGCTATTAATATAGTTGCCAGGTGGACATCTTGTTGACTGTATGGGTTTCCAGTAGCCCCACCTCAGTCAGTCACCTGAGGCTGTATCCTTCTCCTTTATAGAACCAACTTGAGTGTTGGTTTGTTGGGGTGGGAGGGTAGAAGCCTGTATTTCTGAAGCCAGTATCTTATTAACTTATATTTGGATTCATTGCTGCAAGTCACGTTTAGGTTTTGGGATTTTGGGGGGTTTGTTTTTGGTTTTTGGTTTGTTTTGGTTTTGGTGTTTTTTTCAAAAAGATTATTGAAAAGGCAACCATTGATTGCACAGCACACTAAGATCAGTTACGTATGTAAACTTTTCTGCTAGCTAAAGCTGAAATATAGTTGATTTATATAGTCAGGATTAATAGTGCATAAATTACAGTAAACTCATGTACCTCTTCTGGCAATAGAGTGCAACTGTCTATTTAAAATCCACAACAATTAAAGGAATAAATTTTCAAGTGAATAACAACTAGAAGTTTTCCTCCCATGGCTGATTATGTGGCAGACATCCCATATAAATATAAAATTATTTGTTATAATGAACATGACCAAATGACTTTTTCGTGTCTTGTTTTGTACATCTTTGCAGTTCTCAGTCTTCATAATCTACAAATCACTATGTGGGTTTTATTCCTTATCTCAGAAATGCAAATACTGTCTGTTTCTGTGGAGTTTCAGTAACTGTAATTCTGTTTTTCTTAGAAGATTGAATAGTAACTTAATCTGTCTGGTTTTGTCAATACCAAAGTTTTTAATCCCTGTCCGCACTTAGTCATCCTCTAGATGGAACAGGTAGAAGACAGACCTCTGATTTGTTTAAAATTAGACTTAATTGATAATGGTAATGGCTGTGTATGGTCCTGCTGGACAAACTATGGCTCTAAAAAAGACTTTGTTCTTGCTTCTAAAAATATTCTGTAATTATTAAAGGTCTGTTGCCTTTTTTTTAATGTTTACTATAAGCTACCTCTTGAACTAGAATCTTGCTATGCAATGATCATTTTTATACTTTCAGGTCCGTTGGGCCACGGCTTGTGTTGAGAATGACATTAGGAGCAGAAATTACTAGCCAGCTCAAGGCTTCTTCATACATAGCATCAGGCCAAAACCTTTTGAGATGGAACCTGTCACCAGAGCAAATTAGAACAAGAACAGAAGAACTAATCAGGAAGACAAAGCATGTATATGACAGTGTTGGGATGCTTGATATTGGAGAAGTAACACATGAAAATACTGTACGGGCCTTGGCAGATATAGAAGTGGAATACACAGGTTAGTGTACGTTTTTTGTGATTCTTTCCATAGGGCATTCCATCTGCACATAAAGAAACAGAAAAGATACAATTCTGATCCGTGCTGTTCTTGTGTAGAATGTGTAGAGGCCTCTCAAGGGTCCTCTGGTTGTAATAATCTTTCAGGACCTCTCAGCAATATGTAATGTTGTCAGCTACAAAGTTCTGCTGCTTTATTCTAGAGACAAAAATGATTAGCGAAACTGTGCTGTTGATCTCTGATGCATCCAGAGAACTGCACTGGTCACCCGTTTTCTTTTTGCATGTGAAACTCTACATGGTTACATTTTCTTTTCCAACTGTGTACAACCACTAGGGGACAATGTGCAACAGTGTAGACTACGGCATCTGTGCTATGCATAGTACATTCAAACCTGATGAGCAGTGATTTTTTCAGAGACTGCAGAATCTGAGACAAGCAAGTCGAATGGAACAATGGAAAGGCTGATAAGCTCCTAGTGGAGAAAACGTGATGGTAGAGAATAGGGGAATTTTTGAATGCTTTTTTGAAAGAAGACTGTTTTACTTGCTTACTTTCATATTACGGCCTGCAAGGCCTTGAAGAATCCAGGGAGAGGTGTTGGTCATGCAATCACCTCTAGATTGTTCTGAATCTAGACGTGCCAATACATGGATGGAGTTTAATGGTCAAACACAGGTCATTCAGTTAATTTGTTAATAATTGTCAGTCAGAGGAGGTGGAAAAAATAAAAACGTGTCTTGTTTTGAAAAACCTATCAGATGGTGGCTGCATGACTCTCAAAAAGTAGTCAGTGTAACAAAATGTCAAGATCTCTTAAATCCTCTAAAAAAATGTGCAGTAGCAACAGAAGTGCTGAAAACAACCACCTTGGCTTGGAGCAACATCTTCCCCTAGCAAAAAAGAGCAGCCTGCAGCTCAAATGATTGTACTGTAATATTAGTTTGGCTTTCACATTACTTAGAATTGCAGTTTAGGCACATCCCGTGAATTGACTGGAATTGATGCTGGCAGAAAGACTGAGTAATCTTCATCCAAACAGCTTCCTGTCAGATTCAGTTTAATTGTACCAATGTATTTGGTATAATTATTGTAAGCCTTTTCACCAAGGTATAAAACTCTCTGCTTTAAATTAAATTAGAAGAAAAATCTGTGTTTGATTCAGAAAATAGTGGCCATCAGCTTCTCAGCATAACCACCAAGATTTGCATCTTCCAAGATATACTTTTTTTCTCTACATACTATTGCAGTAGTGGATCATATTTAAGCTTTTAATGCTAATCTTCCAGGCTGTGTGAAATTAGCATGACTTACCGGTAAAACAGCCCATGGCATATGATAAGGATGTATTACCACAGCAAGACTTCCATTAGAACCTTGGATTTTTAAGGCCTGTGTGTCCCTTTCACATGTACATGAAAGACCTACTCCAACAACTGGAACTTATTATCTGAAAAGACAAGATGACAACAGGCCTTACATTTCACTTGGAAGCTGCCAAAACTCACTTCATCATTTTGAAACATCTTGGCATAAGGACAGGGGGGGAAGTTTCCTATGGACTTCAAGAAGAACCATATGCCCTTGCTTGCATTCCAAAGGTTTCTGAAGGGCTGAGAGTATCTCAGGGTTTGATAAAACAACTTCAGATGACATAAAATTACAAAGCCTTAAATCATCCTAAAATGTTGTTACTCTAAAACATGCTTTTGAGGAGGTGGAGGGCAGTGAAATTATAATTGGTTTTGAATTAAGTTAAATCAGTTTATCATAATTATTCATTTCTATTTTAGCATTTCTATTCAATGTCATTATAAGATGCAATATTCCTTTAATAAGCAAGGATTTATTTAATCTCAAAAGTGTATTCTAAAAAAGTAGTATTACTCAGGTTCTGATCTCTAGAAGTTCAGAATACATAAACAGCATCTTCTGTGTTTGCCTTATTGTTTCTCCTTAAACACAGAAGAGGGGGATTAGACACTGTTCTCATAACAATGTAAAAATAACTTCAGGACAGATGGGCCTGTTTGAAAGATTCAGAGCGTTTCACTTTAAATGCGAACATGGAAGCATCTGTGCCAGCTATGAAACAATGTCAGTCTTCACTTACAAATCGTTCATCTTTCAAAAATTATTTATCATATTTATACACCATTCGGTTGATTTTGTAGAAGTAAGAAGACGAGATAATTAGGCTTGGGTAATAGATAGTTTCTGTATAATGTTTATTTGTTATAATGGTGTGTGGTTTTCTCCTTTCACCTATTCATTTTTACATTATCTGTAATCACGTTATTTACTTCAAACCTGATCTGAAGTGTCAAGTTGCTTTGGGTACTTGTTTCTTATGTCTTCTATAAATATCAGAAGGGGGGAAGTTCCTTATCCTTAAAGTGTTTCTAGCCTTCTGTGTAAGTGTTCATTGCCTTTTATTTAAACAGTGGAAAGAAGCATGTTGGATTTTCCCCAGCATGTCTCACCTGACAAAGAGGTACGCTTAGCAAGTACAGAAGCTGACAAAAAGCTTTCTAATTTTGATGTGGAGATGAGCATGAGAGAAGATGTGTTTCAGAAGATTGTTTATTTGCAGGTAAATCACAATGATATCTGCATAACTTGTGGAAATGTAGATAAAATTCCAGCAGTGAAAAACTTTTCTCTAAAGAAGTTAGTATCCACAGTGCTTTCCAAGATCCCCATCACTGTGTGTGTTTCCCCTGTGTCCATACCAGTCAAATCTTTCCAGTGGGAAACAGCTATACAAAAAAGCTGTTGTTCCACAAAAACTTAAGCCAGTGTAACTTGGTGCTTCCACTCTTTGCCTCTCACATCTAGGTGTGTGTATCCCTGTCTCTCCGTTGCAATAGCTTTGACTTTTGTCTAATCTTCCAATGAGCTGATACAAGGAAGCTAAACTAGCAGAAGGAAACTCATCAGAAAGAATAAAATTTATTGTTTTCTGCTGGCTGAGCTCCCTGAACTGGTTTGCCCAGAGCATCACCAAGAAGAGAGGCAATATAGCAATGTATTTAGGTTGGCTTATACTGCTTCTGAATTTGTGTCCAAAACTGTTTTTTATTGAAGTTGTTGAGAATTTTAAATTTGAAGTTGTCGTGGTTTAACCCAGTTGGCAACTAAGCACCGCACAGCCGCTCACTCACCCTCCCCCCGCCCCAGTGGGATGGGGGAGAGAATCAGAAGAGCAAAAGTAAGAAAACTCATGGGTTGAGATAAGAACAGTTTAATACTTGAAATAAAATAATACTAATACTACTAATAATAACTTGTAATGAAAAGGAAAACAACAAAAGAGAGAGGAACAAAACCCAGGAAAAACAAGTGATGCAACCGCTCACCACCTGCTGACCAATGCCCAGCCACTCCCCGAGCAGCGATCACTGCCCCCCAGCCAACTCCCCCCAGCTTGTATACTGAGCATGACATCATATCGTATGGAATATCCCTTTGGCCAGTTTGGGTCAGCTGTCCTGGCTATGCTCCCTCCCAGCTTCTTGTACACCTCCTCTCTGGCAGAGTATGGGAAGCTGAAAAGTCCTTGACTTAGTATAAACACTGCTCAGCAACAACTAAAACATCAGTGTGTTATCACATTATTCTCATGCTAAATCCAAAACACAGCACTATACCTGCTCCTAGGAAGAAAATTAACTTTATCCCAGCCGAAACCAGGACAAAAGTTGAGTTTCCAGTTATGAAAGTTAATGAGAACATATAACTAGGAGTGACTGCTGAAATGACTTCTTTTGATCTGCTAATTATAGATGGCTACATTGTATACTCCTCCTCATATGTTGCTGAAGCCTCAAAATAAAATAAGTCAAAGGATACATTTACTGTTGAATTAGTTTCTATTCCTTTTGTGTTTCTGTTTAGCTTCCCTTCTAATTGCGCACCTACAGGTATCTTGTATTCTTCATTTGTACTGTTTCTTTTGTAGCTCAAACAGGAAGAACATTTGTTTTTGTTCAAGTGCATCTAGTGACATTTAGTAATAATTTTCCAAAAGTGTAATTTAAAGATAATGCAAGGAAGCTATCTAATGTGAAAACTAAAATATATACATTTGTGCATGTTTCAGATGTGAATCTTCCCTTTCAACCCCACCGATTTTTAACCTTCTTGTGATGCTGATAATATATTGGAGTCCTATTTCTTGGAGTTGTTGTTTGTGCTTTTTGCAGCGTTGACCGGGAACCAGAATAATGTTTGCAGCAACTCATTAAAGTGCCTTCCAATACCATTGTCTTCTATTGCTGCGTTTTCTAGTCACATTTTCAAGTGTTCTCCCCTAGCTGGGTATTGTTGTTTATGTGTTTGTGGAGGTATTTAATAGCCCCATTTTGAGGACCTTCTGTTGTGTGTTGGCAGATCGTGCCTTATGTTGATTTCCACACCCCCCACGACCCGCCCCCCCCCCCCCCCCCCGTGCCTTATGTTGTTTTTTTTTTTCCCCTGCTCTGTTGCTATTAATTAAATGGTTTGATATGTTTTTATTATTCGCTGTGATTTTCCCCACCCTCCAGTATAGTATACACAGATACATTTAGGGCTAATCTGCCATATCTGTATATCTATATATTTTTAATTTACAGGAATTTCTGATAGTAGCTAGTGAAAACTGATTGCTGTTATTTGCTAGTATTACTTTCTTATAAACTTTTTTTTAATCTTTTTCATTTGGTGCTTTCCTACTTCATTTTTCTTTGCAGCAATACTTGGCTTTTGTAACAGTTACAATTGTTGCTTATATCTCCATTTAATTTTGTTAGAGATTTTTCTTGGCTTAACTGCAGCATGCAAACATGTTTTAGTATTAGTTTTCCAGAGATGCAACCTCTGAGCATATATCAACTTCATAATAACTATGAAAGTAGTAGCAGTTTTTGCTGTAGAACAGATGTGAAATTGCGAATAGTGCCAGACTGATCAAGTCTTGCTATTTCCAAATTGCAAAGTTCTTGTTAATTTTCGCTAAAATTCTAATGCCTTCTCCTGTTAGAAATTCTTAGTTGAAAAGTCAGGTTCCAGGAGCACATAAAAAAAAGGGCTTCCACAAACAGAAATGTTTTGCTGAAATCGTTTTATCAGTTTAAATGAGCCAGTAAAACATTTTGATTAAATCAGGATTTTCATGGCCTCACTGAGGATTTAATAGTTCACGTATATGAATTCAGTTTCAATCCTACACAGGGGCCAGATTAAAATGTGGTGAGGAGAACGAGGGCCCTCACACTCCCTGTATTATTTATAATACAGTCAGTCCTCTAAATGATGAGTAAATCTGCTTGATCTCAGTGACATCCTGAATGTTTTTGCTCCCTTTAACGAAGACTAAACTTTTCTAAGTCAACAACTGTTTAGTATTCTGTCTAAATTCTGCTTATTTAAGAACTGTTGATGGTGGAAGATGTGTGAGGTTTTTGTATTTAATTAAAAAAAAAAAACCAAACTGAAAATAATCTAGTCTCTTTCTTTTCCCCACACATTAGGGGAAAAAATTCCTGCGTAACTTTATGTTGTTGAATATGCTCCAGATCTTATTCTTTAGAAAACTTTTATTTTGGGGTCTGAAACTTGGAATAAAGGTGAATTTGGTAGTGAAACTATCATTTTAAATTTTATTACTTCTAACATCTGCGCATGTTGGCTAGCAGAGGCATGCTCAAGAATGTTACCAATCTTCTCCACCCACATGCCCTCAGGAAACTCAGCCTGATGTAAACAGCTGCTGCAGTTTTTGTTCTTCATATTCTGAGTAGGTTTTGTTTCTTATTCTGCCTGAAGATTTCTTCGTGGAATAAGGTAGCATGGTTGTCCAAAACAAACATGAAATGGTATATAAAATCATCAACAATGACCATTCTAAAACTTCTGGAAAGTTCCAAAATTTCATGTGTAGTGTATTCAAAATTAGCACTCCTGTTGTGGAAATTGTTCATCAAAGAAACACAGGATGACATAGACCATCCTGATCAGACCGAAGTTCAGAGATGACCACAGAGCACCCTTGGTTCCTGTGCCTGTGAGGGTTTGTATGCTTGCTTATCCTTAAAGACCTGACAGGTCTTTTTTAATGCATATCATCCTTATCTTAAGCATGTCTGTGATGCAGATAAACTTCACAAAGGCTAATATTAAGACTAGAAGCTATTTAACATTGACTTCTTTTGAAGTGTATGGAGAGATGTATAGTCATCAAGAGAAGGATGAAGAACACTGACTTAGTTCTTTCCTCCTTTTTCCCAAAAGAATCTTTCTCTTTCTTAGCTTTAGAAGGAGCCAATATGCACTGGCTTTAAGGGCTTGAAGTTAGTGTTTGTGAATTCCCTCCTTCTGCCTAAAATATTTGCTGGGTTTAGGCCCAGGAGATTTTCAGGAGCATTGCAGTTCCATATGCCTAATGGAGGGGCTGGGAGATCCCTGACAATGCCTAAATAACTCAGTGCGACTTTTCATAATCTTCTGTCCTTAACTGTTACTGTAATAAAAGCAGTGTCTTTTTATAGAGATTAGAGCACTCCATTTTTTTTTCTCAGCCTTTCTATTTTTGAGCCTTACAGCACCGTTAGCACAATATAAATGTTAATGTAGTGACAGTATCGGCATTTTTCACCTCTATCATTTTGAAGTCATGCTTTTTCTATCACACTAGTCTTAGGTCAGAAAAAAGAACCCTGGAATTGTGGGTTGTCCAGTGGAAAAACAATATGTGAAAATTCTGATTGTTACAAATATTTTTGTACTCAATATCACAGCATTGACACTGCTAGATGTAGTGCTTGTAGCATAAAGATCTTCATGAAGCTGCAGAATTTCAGGGAGTATTCTTTGCAAGAAGCACAGCAGGAAGCCCGAGTGTCGCAGGAAGTAGGGTAATAGCATTCTTTTTATCTTTGTGTTGGGAAATATTCTGTGTGGCTTGCCTTATGCATTTATCACAAATGAGGATGGAGATGTAAGGTTTGACTTGGAGACGACAGAGGGCGTGATTTTCTTTACTTACTTTTCTCCCAAAAGGAGATTTCCACCATTTACATCCTTTTATTTAAAAAAAAAAAAAAAAAAAAAGCGACAGCCAAGTGCTGCAAAAATATCATAGCCATGGTGAAGGGTACACCATGCAATCACATGGCTCAATCATCATTGACTTTAGCTGTGTGGTGACCTATAGTAGTTAGAACATCCTTTCATGAGTCTATGGATTTTTTTTAAAATTACCTGTAAACAGTAATATTAAAAAGAAAAAATATTCAACATTCATCATATGACAGCATTGGTAAACTAAGTTAAATCTGCCTATTTGTCGTTAACTCTATCCCTGCCGAAACCAGGACAATATTGCTTTAGAAAAGTTAGTTTATCACGAAGTGAAGTGATTGTTGTCTTTTTTTTTTCACTGGACGTAGAAATTCTTGCATATAGACTATTGGTATATGCCTAAGAGTTTTAGGCACAATGGCATTAATGCTTAGCAGTCCTGCTGTAGCATAATGCTACTAGAACTTGTGACTCTTTGCAGAGTAAAAACAAAACTAAACTGTTCTAAGCTCTTTCGTGGTTCTAAAAACCAATTTCCACTAATTTTTTAATCCTATATGCAGGGAACTGGTGGGAGTAGACATTGTTTATGTGTTGTTGCATGGATTATTTTTAAATGACAGTTGGGAAAATACCTGTTTCAGAGTTTTTATTCTTATTTATTTTCTCTTGGAATACAACTAGCTTCCTGTCTCTTATTTTTTCTGTTTAAGGAAGAGAGGTAATTTGCACTGGCAGGTCATTAGTTGACAGCTGTACACAGTTGTGTAACTCTCTCATAAAATTTGCATGTTTCAACGTCCTTACTTTTCAGAGGTGCTAGTCAAGAATGAATTGTATGCAGGTAAGCTGACAAGAGGGTTGTTACGACAAGTCAGAGCTAATTCCAACAGCTTTGTATTTGAGGGCGAACTTAAATAGAATATGTCCTTTTTAACAAGGACTATAAGTTAATACCTTTTTTTAAACGTTCACTTTTAGATGAGGGAAGATAAAATTAGAATGTGTACAGCATTATTTTCAATTTAGGACAAAATGGCAAGTTTCTGAATTAAACAGTTATGCTGTAGTCAGTTTGAAGGAAGAGCCTCACAGGACTGATCCATGTTACGTTATAACCAGTATTTTGTCTCTTAATGTTGGTTGCTTTAGGAAATGACCATTCAAGAATCTTCGTAATGGCATAACCAGACATAGAAATACTGTTTTATTTGTTGTCACTGATTGATTTGGTCTGAAAGAGAAGATGTGTATGCTCAAATTTTATGCCATCTGATAATCGTCAGTGACACATCTAATCTTTTGGGTTTTTTTAATTCCCTCTAAGTTTTAAGGTACAGTGTTACCTTATAGCACTGATTTTCTTCAAGTATATATAAGAAAGCTATCTCTACAGAAAAAGCTTAAGTGCACTGTACTATAAACTAAAAGGGCTTGCCCTTATGACAGCATGTAAATGTGATGAGATACCTGGTAAAAGAAAATTATTTTAAACCCATGCTAAGTCAATATAAGAATAGTATAGTATAAGGTAACTGTTTTTGGAAAGTCCTTCACACTAAAATCTGGGATGTTCCTCTTTTACTATGGCGGTGTTCTAAAGAACAACAGTTAGAAGACCCTTCTAATGCTTGGTAAGTTTCTTACACCACGTTGTAAATTCAATTATTCTATACTGTCATTTCAGCAAACCTGCGATCTTGAGAATGTAAAGCCTGAAACAAAGCGGTATCTAGAGAAATCAGTTCAACTGGGAAAAAGAAACGGACTCCATCTTCCTAAAGAAGTGCAGAATGTAAATACGGACTATTAGTTTATAAAGCAAAGGTGACAAACTGTTGAAGGGATAAAATTACGGTTGTATAGCTGTGCTAAGCATATATTTGAACTTTGTGCTTTTGGACCTGCTTAATTACTGCTCTTATCTTAACTGTTCTTAGTTCCAGATCCATCCTTTAAACTTCAATCACTTCAATCAGGTTTTTAAATTAATCTGTTAGCTACCCACGGTACTCAGTGGATAGGAGTGGTATGCATCACCTCTCTTAGCCCTCCTCAGTAAAAGAAGCCTATCTGGAAGAGTTTTTGTTATATATTCTGATTACAGAGAATGCCTAAATTAGATAGATTCCTAGCCAAGAGACCTCTCAAAAATGGTATTTGTGAGTCCAAGCTTCAGAAGTGTGTATAATTGTTACAAAGAGACAGCTATTTTAGTTTCAGTTATTAACCAGTGTTGTAAAATGTGTCCAAGATTTTAGCATTTTGACTAAAAAAACTTGAGGTAACTTAAAGGGAGCACAAGCCGCGCTGAGAATTTTGGCTCCATTAAGGGAGGATTTACTCAAGCATATAAAAGCACTTGTCACTTCTGAAAGTCATGAAGTAAAATTTTCAGCATCTCAGATGCTGACATAATTCTCTTTAAATTCTGAGTGATGTTGTATAACAATCTCGTTTTATGACTCTTGAATAGACTTTACCCTGTGTAGAAAATAATCATTCTTCATCCACATCCTTCAGTTAGTGGGAACAGCTTCATGTGTATTTGCATTGCATAAGGGCAACTGATGGCTCTACAGCAATTTTGAAATACTTTATAAGGAGACAATAGTTGAATTACATTTAAGTAAAAACTTGACTAATGATAGTCTCTGCCAGGTTTTGTATTTGGTGTGTATTCTTCTACTGGTAACTACTGCATTTATGTGAACTTGACAGTAAGGAGTAGAGACATGCTATGAGATATATTAGAAAATATTTCAGATGGGTGAATATCAGGATTTTTAAAAAAGTTTTTGGAATGGTCTTGTCTTGTGTGGGTATTCTCTTCTTTTTGTCATACCTGTACAATTCCAAAGGAGTGTTTTTCAATAGGTTGCATGCATTTTTACTCCCTTGATTCTCATTGATTTTAGTGGATATTTTTACACTTAAAATTGTAATTTAGGCTTTTCAAATAAAAGAAAATAATTGAATGTTAGCACATAATGCTGTTCAGAGAATGTGTTTGTGTTCAGTCCCCTCTGAGTTGAGAACACATTTGAAATGTTGTCGGAGCGATAGCCCTGACCCAGGGTTCATTGGCAACAGTAT
The DNA here is from genome assembly GCF_965638725.1 of Aptenodytes patagonicus. Taxonomy (NCBI): domain Eukaryota; kingdom Metazoa; phylum Chordata; class Aves; order Sphenisciformes; family Spheniscidae; genus Aptenodytes; species Aptenodytes patagonicus. The sequence continues at coordinate 24,879,713 of NC_134982.1, forward strand.
TGCTCAGGACCAAAAGAAAGATAAAGGGAGGCTGAGGGAGAGTGAAGTATGACGCTACCTGCAGTGTGTTACTTGCTCAATGCTGGTATTCACTGTCGGCTATTAGAAAGTCTAGCTGGAAAAAGTGAAATACTATTCATGTGGAAGATAGTAATTGCCAAGTTTGATTTTTGTTTTTCCACTAAGTTCAGTTTATACCCGATACAGGAAATAAAGACAATGAAGAAAAAATTGAGTGAGCTGTGTATAGACTTTAATAAAAACCTGAATGAGGAAAACACATTTCTTGTATTTTCTAAGGAAGAACTTGGTAAGTAGTACGCTTGCTCCTTCCATTTCTTCAACCTTCCAGTTTTACTGGAGTAATCATTTTTGGCCCAGTGAATGATGGTTAGATGAAGTGAAATTCTGACTGTTTTCCAGTCTTCTCTGCTTTCTTTTTAATCCTTCCCCAAAGTCAGTTTAGAATTACCCTTTGTAGGTGTTTATGATCTCTTCATAGATCTGTGCTTCCTGAAGTGTTTGCCTTGCATCAATTTAGCATATCTGTCCTACTTTTTTTTTCCATAACTTTACTCTTCTCTGCTTCTTTTATCAGTTCTCTACCATCAGGCAATCCCCTGTGTATTATATTCATTGCAATTATTGGAAAAACTTTTCTGTCCTGCAATATATTTTAGCTACTTCAATCATTTAAACTGTTCTAGAGATTTTATGTGACAGAGAATTTGGGGATTCATTATCTGAAGGGCAGGGCATAAAATGTGCTTTAATAACACCAGAGATTTTTTTATGTCATACTCAGTTTTTATCTGGTAGCCTTACATATATTTCTCTTTTGCTCACAAGTGTTTCCAATTTTTATTTTGCTTTTGATTTGAAAAAGTTTTAGCAAATAGTTGTAAAAAGAAAGGTCGTATTTCCGTGGAGATTTCTGATGTCAAATTAGATTGCAGCAAAACAAATGCAACAATCTCGCAAAAAGAGAGGGGAGTAGGTAATTCTGGTAAACATTGTTTATTAAATTGTGTTCTATAGAAGGCCTTCCTGATGACTTTATTAAGAGTTTAGAGAAGACTGAGGAAGACAAATATAAAATTACTTTAAAGTATCCCCACTATTTTCCTGTCATGAAGAAGTGCTGCATTTCGGAAACCAGGAGAAAAATGGAATCTGCCTTTAACTCGAGATGCAAAGAGGTATGTCATATATTGACTGTTCCACCAGGTGATGACAGAGTTGAAAAATGGAGCTAGACATTCAAATGTTAGATTTGAATTCTATATATTGTCTAGTACTATGAAATCAGAACTTATCAGTGTGATATTTAACAGTTCCTTGCTCCAGTTTATTCAGATGTCTAAAGACCTTAGAAGTTGGTGATCCGCCTGTGTGTGTGTGTACGTATCTTAAAGTTTCAGTGGTGCTGTAAATAGAAGTAGGATTTTGATCTTTTGCCAAATTTCCCTACAGTGTTCTGCAGCTGCTTACTGGCACTTTCCTCCCAGAGAAGGACATCTGATTGTAGCTTCGGTAGTACTTTGGGATTCTTCAGAATGAGAGGGGTTATTTAAGCACACATTTTAATTATGAAATACAGGTGATTAAATGTGAAATTAACACATTGCATATTGATGAGAATTTTAATGATGTTAAAAAAACCCCAATTTTTATAAAAGATTCACTTAATTATCTGCAAAATAGCTGGAAACATGCCTTATAAAACGAAGAAATAATTTCACAAATAATTTGTTTGATACTGGTGAGACCAAGCATCTAGACAGGTACAAAAATAATGAAAAGGATAGAAAGGGTAGAAGAAGTGTCATTCAGGCAATTGTACCAACCATTTGTTAGAGAACAATGGCAGAGTTGAGCTTTTATACTTGAAGTGCTGGGAAATGTGAAGAGTACAAGATAAGATAAAATGGCACCAAGAACTGAACACTCTGCAAGTCATCACACTTAAAGGGATTTGCTGTTAAAACTGTGGGACAATTTTTGAACCTAGTGCTTGGAAAAAAAGGTTTTTCCCTGAGAAATCTCACTTTTCCAGAACTGGAGGTTAACACAGTTACATTTTCAGCTTCTCAAGGATCCTCCACCACATTTAGGTCAGGGCCTGTGGTTTTTGTGTTTCAGATGTCTTTCTCTGACTGCTGTTGTCAGAGTGGCAGAAGAGGGAAATTTGCAAACAAGCTTTGAATGTTGGCACAATAGCTTTGCCGTCTGTCTTCACCACTAACAAGCAATTAAGCCTGCTGTCAGCCATTTCCCTGTTATCTTTCACATTTAAATGATTGATAAAGGAAATAAACTCTGTGCAACAGTCAAAGATTTGTTACTATCCTAAAAGGAAATGCTATATCTTTAGATTAATTAAAACAGATAAATTATAATAGGGAGAGTAATGACTCAGATTGACTAGAAAACTAGCTACCTGCAGTCAAATGCTATGACAAACAAATTACAAGGATCTAGCTAAACTTACATTATTCTGAATTTATATCTTAAAGTGTTTCATTTTAAATGTTTGCTGTTTCTTGTGATTACAGATATTACTCAGATTATTGTTTCGATAACATGGATTTTCTGGTTTCACTTTACAAATTTCCCTCCTTTCTTTTTTAGGAGAACACAAAAATTCTTCAGCAATTGCTTCCACTAAGGGCAAAAGTAGCAGAACTTCTTGGTTATAATACACATGCCAACTTTGTCCTGGAGGTAAACACTGCAAAGAGCACAGATAATGTAACAGCCTTCTTAGGTTTGTTCTTATTTATAAACAATACTTTTATATTTGGTGTGGCAACATGACTCCTCAGCCAAGATAAATTTAAATAAGTAATTGGGTCACAGTGTCCATCATGTTTAGATAGAAAAGGAACTCTCTGTTGCCTCTGTTCTGGCATGTATTTTTTTTAGACCATAGCTGTACAAATGCAATTGCTCCGAAACAGGGAAGCACAAGACAAAAATCTGAAAATAACTGCTCTGTGACAGCCAATATAGGCAAGTGGTTATGTTTTTCTCTGTCCCAAAATGCAGTTATCGTCATTTAGAAGCAGAATAACACGTGCAGCCTAAGCAATTTTATTAGTTCAAGAGGCTGTGTCACAGTTGCAGCTTTTCATTCCCTTAGGTTAGCTGCAATTTTTTGTGTGTCTGTAGCCTTAGTGTCTTTTTCTGATACAACTGCATTAAGTATAATGAAAGATTACAGTATGTGGTGATGCAACTTCCATGAGCTGAATTAAAAAATTAAATCTGGAATGATAGATTAAATCTGGAATTCAAAAGCTCTCTAATGGAATTTGATCTGAAAACAGACATATCTTGAAAATTTTAAACTGAGCAGTTTACAAATTTATAGTCATCCTGTTGACCTCAGTGGGCCCACTCTTGTGCATAGAATTAACCTCTACTTTCTGGAATTACATAGTTCCACAGAATAGTATGTGTTCCTTCATTTATGTGTCCTAAGAGCACTTAGGATTGTATATTGATATATCATATAAATAAACCCCCCAAAATAATTTGGTACAGCAATAAAGTCTGTTTGGTGGTAGTGGGTTTTTTTGTGTTTATACACTAATAAAGAGGTACAAATGCGACTCTTCCTTCACCTGTAATTCTGTTGCATTTCTCCTGTTATAGTGTGAGCTCAGCTCCATATTTGGCAATACCAATTACCCATATGCTTGTCAATGAACTTACACTTAATTTTGATTTATAATTAAATGTTAGAATTATCTGATTTTTTTTTAAGTGTACTTAAAGTAGTTTGGACTCTTTTCTATCCATTATATTTTTGTAATTCTAAGTAGGCTTTTATAATACTGTGTTTTTTCAATTGTTTTGAAGCTGACACACCTCATAATTTAGCAGTTATTGTTGTGACTTTAAGTTTTTACAGTATGAAATCATATATTTTTCTATTCATAAATGTCATGTTTCACAGTAACTCTCATAGAGGGAGAATGTTCATCAAATTAATTGTCAGCTTTAATTTAGGTCTTTTGATATATCCTCAGCTACAATCATGACAGTATGATTTCCTCTGCTTTGTTTATATATATTCATGTTTTAAATCAGTGTTCATAAGCTGATCTTATGGCTAGGAAGAAAAGCATTCTGTCCTATGACATATTCTGAATTTAGCCTAATAAGAGCTGCAAACAGTATTTCAGTCATGTAAATGCATATAGTGCCTTACAGCCTACCTACCTAGAAATAGGTGTGGCAATTCCTAAATTTTACATGATAGGTAGCAATAGTGAACATTAACCTGAATTCTTAAGGAAGAAAAAAGTGTCTGGTAGTCCAGAAATACTTACAAGAGAATAAGTACAGTATGTCCTTTATGGGAGTTTCAGTAAGCTCAGATGTTTTATATTCAGTGTGTTGGATTCATAGTGCTATGACCCTTTCTTGTCCAAGAAAAGCTATATTACAAAAAATTGCGATCATAGAGATTAATATCCAGTGGCTTTGGTAGTTTAGAAGCTAGTCATCATATAGGCAAGAACTCTATAAAAATGTCTCTTGTTCTTTTATAGGACTTTAGCTAGAAGTAGGTCATAATCTGTTTTGAAAAGTCTTGGAAGAAAAAGTAGTGTTTGAATTTTGTGTTGCACTTCCAGTAACTAATAGTAGTTGTAGTCCTCAGCTGTTTCTGCAGAAACACATCAAGAGAACTGAGATTACATGAGGTAAAATCAAAGGCTTCAAGCAAAAGTGTCTAGTGTTACTTTCCATTTCTGATGTCTTTGAAAAAGTCTAAATTTACCAAAACCCTTCACAGTACTGCTAGGCCTATGTGGACTCCTGTATTATTTATAGCATGCCTGCAATTAAAACTCATTAAGACAAGAAAGCAGACAGTTTGCTTTGCTGTTAGTCAACAAATGGAAAACTCTAGTATCCACTCTTGGGGCACGTATTTAAAGTTACGAGTCTATTTTATAGGAATACGCATTACAGTAAGGAACACAGAAGTTGATTCCAAGGCAATCTCTGTTTCAGATGATTTGAGTAAGAAGCTAAAGCCATTGGTTGAGGAAGAAAGAGAATTCATTCTAGATTTGAAGAAAAAGGAGTGTAAAGAAAGAAACTCTGATTATGATGGAAGAATCAATGCATGGGATCTTCATTATTATATGAACAAAACAGAAGAACTGAAGTACTCCATAGATCAAGAAAAGCTGAAGGAATACTTCCCAATTGAGGCTGTTACAGAAGGCTTACTGAATATTTACCAGCAGCTGCTGGGACTTGTATTTGAGCAAGTAGAAAGTGCTCATGTTTGGCACAACAGCGTTACTCTTTACACAGTAAAGGATAATTCAACAGGGGAAATGTTAGGGCAGTTCTATTTGGACCTTTACCCCAGGTAATTATGACTTGGTGTTTTACTTATGTGTTTAAAATGGAATTGGTCTTAGTGGGTTGCTGGTGTGGTTGAAATTAAATGCATTTGGAAGTAAACATTTGTCCCACTGACAAGACTATTACTGTGTTCATTAAGTTGTCCTCTGGACTGTTTTCAGATTGTTTACACTTTTTCTTTTTTTGCAATACTACCACGTTTCTTGCTTATATTCAGTTTATGAAGCATTACTACTTTGTTCATTTTTTGTAGTATTGCTGTCTAGTCAGTTGTCCATAATTTTTTGCCTCTATGAACTTTTCTCCTTCCTAACTGTAATATTGTGTTTTACTTTTCATTTATGTTGAACTGTTACTCCAGTCTGTTCAGATCAATTATATTCCTATTTGCCAAGCGTTCCTAGTTTCTCCCAGTTCCTCTTTACACTTCATATGTGTATTTTGTACCCTGTTGTCCAGACTGCTAAAGAAAATATCAAATAGATCAGGACCAAGAATAGATTCCTGTTGAGCACACCTTGAAATGTACTTCCAGATTGATCTCTGTAGCTCTCTAGCTCTCTAATAGCTATTTACAGCATCATCTGTGTTCTGTCAAAATTAGGAGACTAGACTGATTTGACAGGATTTATTCTTAGCTAGTCCTTTTTGACTGTTTCTCACTATTGTTTGTGGGTTTTTTAAAATTACTCTTTAGCAATTTATAAATTGGCTGATATCCTTTTTAAATATAAATTGATTTAAGGCTTCGCTGAGTTAAGAAAATTAGGTTAGTCAATACAATAGTACATAAATCGTTCTTTTTAAGATAGGCATGTTATCTCCTTCACGTGTTTGCCTGCGCCCCCCTTTCTGCGAATCATGTGAATGGCTGAACCTATTTGTTAGTAAGATTCTTCTGACTTAACTACCCAGTTAACTACTCAGGTTTAGGGCAAAAATTTCAAAATAATTTTTCTTTAAACTTTTGGATCACACTGAAAATGCAGTAAACTGTATTCGTCTCCTGTAATGAAAAAAAAAAAAATACTGCTTCAGAGGACAGAACCTAGTCCTTCCTGTTACAGTAGCAGTTTAAAGTAGAATTGGCATCTGAAGTATATATACTTTCAGTATTTGAGTAAAAATTATATTCTTGTAAATGCTGCTGTGAATCTTAAACTGATGTGATTTAAGTACTAGGGTTTTTTGCCCTTGTGCTCTTAACAGGATCTTAAACTTAGTGAGGCTTAGAAGTCATGAAAAGATGTAATTTCTTTCTGTAAAGCTTTAAAGAGACTGATTGTCCCTGTTCTTGAACAGGCTTCGCCATTCTGGTGAGCAGGCTTGTGGTTTGAAGATAGTGTCTGATATATTTTCTTATACAGAGAGGGAAAGTATGGGCATGCAGCATGCTTTGGTCTCCAACCCGGCTGTCTTCTCTCTGATGGCAGCAGAATGATGTCTGTAGCTGCTCTGGTAACCAACTTCACAAAACCAGCATCAGATCGCCCATCATTGCTGCGACATGATGAAGTAAGGACTTACTTCCATGAATTTGGTCATGTAATGCATCAAATATGTGCACAGGTTAGTGATGTTTCAATTTCAGTGTAAGACTTATTTCTTTCTCCACTGTCTCAAAGCAAGGTATAAGTCTGTTTTGGTGGTTTCTAATTTTAGTAAAGTACGTACGCAATTTTTTGGTTATTTTTCAAAGTGGCAGGTTGGGTTGGGTTTTTTGTTTGTTTTTAATTTTTATTTAAAAGTACAGCAATGAATACACCTTCTTATGAAAAACATTTTCATAGGAACATATACTTTTGCATTTGCACCATGCAGGTACCTGTGATGAGTGAATAGATCCATGTGTAAGGTAAAGAAGGTGCTCAGTGGTGGCTTCTGTTACAGCTGTCAGAGGGCTTTTTATTACTTCTAGTAGCCTGCTAGATATTAGAAGCAAAAAAAGGTTGCTGTACCTAGGAACGCAAATGATTTGTGAATCTAGATCACCTCCAGCATTTTGGCATTTACTGCTCTTGAGAGCTATCACTCTTGACATCAAAAGCATAAAACAGGTCTTGCCTGAGCTATTGTATTTTCTGCTCTCCTATCTGACAGTCAGGGTTCTCACAGTGACCAGAAAGAACTGAAGCTAGTCTGCAGATTTTGCATCAAGATGTCAAGTTGTAAAATTGCTGGTTTCATTTTTACTTGCGTGTAAAATTCATTCTGCCAGATGATAAATTTATTATTGGCCTAATGAAAATTTTATGTTTCAGAGAGACAAGTCTCAGTATTCATTCACCAAAAAATTCACGTAATTATCTACAAAGCAGTGTAGCACTGCTTTCATCTTCTTTATAAACAAGTACCAAATAATAATATCAGAGAAATATGACACATATTTCCAGGGCTCAGTTTTGGGGCCAGTCTTGTTCAATATCTTTATCAATGATCTGGATGAGGGGATCGAGTGCACCCTCAGTAAGTTTGCAGACGACACCAAGTTGGGCGGGAGTGTTGATCTGCTCGAGGGTAGGAAGGCTCTGCAGAGGGACCTGGACAGGCTGGATCGATGGGCCCAGGCCAACTGTATGAGGTTCAACAAGGACAAGTGCCAGGTCCTGCACTTCGGCCACAACAACCCCATGCAGCGCTACAAGTTTGGGGAAGAGTGGCTGGAAAGCTGCCTGTGGGAAAAGGACCTGGGGGTGCTGGTTGACAGCCAGCTGAACATGAGCCGGCAGTGTGCCCAGGTGGCCAAGAAGGCCAATGGCATCCTGGCCTGTATCAGAAATAGTGTGGCCAGCAGGAGTAGGGAAGTGATCGTGCCCCTGTACTCAGCACTGGTGAGGCCGCACCTCGAATACTGTGTTCAGTTTTGGGCCCCTCACTACAAGAAGGACGTCGAGGTGCTGGAGCGTGTCCAGAGAAGGGCAACGAAGCTGGTGAGGGGTCTGGAGAACAAGTCTTGTGAGGAGCGGCTGAGGGAACAGGGGTTGTTTAGCCTGGAGAAAAGGAGGCTGAGGGGAGACCTCATCGCTCTCTACAACTACCTGAAAGGAGGTTGTAGCGAGGTAGGTGTCGGTCTCTTCTCCCAAGTAACTAGCGATAGGACGAGAGGAAATGGCCTCAAGTTGCGCCAGGGGAGGTTTAGATTGGACATGAGGAAAAATTTCTTTCCTGAAAGAGTGGTTAAACATTGGAACAGGCTGCCCAGGGAAGTGGTTGAGTCACCATCCCTGGAAGTATTTAAAAGACGTGTAGATGAGGCACTTAGGGACATGGTTTAGTGGGCATGGTGGTGTTGGGTTGACGGTTGGACTCAATGATCTTAGAGGTCTCTTCCAACCTTAATGATTCTATGATTCTATTCTATGATATTAGATTTTAACTCTTGACCTTGATCCTAGAGACTAGGACTGCAGAATAACGAAACATAGTCATAGAAATCCATATATTAAATTAAACAAATGACATTCAAGCAAACTTCAGAACAAGTAGCTAGACTTGCTTAGATATTTTTGCTTCATGTTGAAGGTAGAATTATAATTATAATTTGATCATCTTCACCCTAAGACAGGTGTTTCTGAGCTCAAAAATTGAGAAATAAAACCTGTTCATTCTTTTAAACGACCTAGAAGGTGTTTACAAATGAGACACATTCAGCATCAGTATAAAATCGACCACACCATTCTGATAACCAATGAGGATGTGCCTGGGTGTTGCAGAGCCCCTTCTGGGCAGCCCAAGCCAACAATTCCAATGAATATGTACTTCACTTGCTGTGGAATTGCACACAGGTCAGGGAGGCCTGCTTTCCAGTTGTCTCTCCCACTGCCGAGATGGTTTCTGTGTGCATAGCTACCATGCTTCCTGCTGTTGTATTTTATGTAAATTGTTATTTACACACCTGCAAATACCTTGCTAGTCCCACGTAAGAACATCCTCTCCTCTGGGATTTGTGTGTGCAAAGCACTATCTTGTTTCATATGATGATTTGTTTAAGCATGTTAAAACTTGACATTTAAAGGGTATGTGGGGATCAGACTGGGTGGGAATCTGTGAGCTGCTGGTAAAGGTCAGCTTTTGGAGACTGATACTCATTGTAATGTACTGGGGGTCTGCTGGAAAGTGAGATAACAGGGTGGGGAGGGGATCTGTTTATGCTGTTAGGAAAGGAGACCTATTGAAGTACCTTGAACCAAATGTCTTAGTATTTTTTGTTAGTGTGGTGCGCTTGTGTATGGGCAAATGAGGGTATCTGGAGGCCAACAAACTCTTGCACTCCTCTTGCCTTTTGCTCTAGCCACTTCTATCACCATTTCTTCCCAGCTGATGCTTCCTAGCTTTTCTTCATAGCTGCTACTCAGAAAGTACAGTAAGAAGGGCAAGCCTGTTACAACTATGGATTTGAGTAACCCAGAAGTGTAAATGAAGGCAAATGTTTTTCTCCTTTTCTGCTGTTCTTCTGAAGATATGAGGGGAAGATACATGCACGTGCCATAGCTGTCAGTTCAATGTTATGACCTATATTATACATGCTTTTTCTTTTTTTTTTTTTTTTTTTTAATCCTTCAAGAAAGTAAGTTCAAAAGCCAGTACTCCTGTGGGCATCTATTCCCTGATGGAGGCAGGAACCTAAGAATATCTACAGCTCTTAGAAAGGGCATTTGGGAAACTGAGAACTCTCTTTTTCTTTTAGCGCTTGAAATGTTTTGTTAGAATGCTGCTGAGAAGGGAAGAACAGTAAAATTGGGTTGGCAAGAGGAGGTAGACCTATTACAGGATAAGTGTGGAGTGAGACCAAATAATTTCTGTTCTCATTTGAACAACTGTCTTTCAAAAGTGACTGTTTCTTTTTAGAAATATTTTGGGTTTGGAATATATTTTAATGAAGATTTTTAACTGTACAAAACTTTTCTTCAAAATTAGTATCTAGGGGGGCTTTTTAAACATGAAGTGACTGATGATACTAAAGTAAAAAATAAAAAGCTCTAATGTGCTTGGATTTCAGAAGAAAGATTCTTCTATCAGTGAGTGTACAATTTGGAGACCATTCATGGATAAAGTTGCTAGGATTCATTTATTTTTAAGCTCAAAAAATTGTGCTATATGTTAACCATATGCCTTATGAATGAAGATAGTTAGGACAAAGCTTAATAGGATAAGTTGGTCAAGCAAAATCTTTCAATCAGTGCAGTAGACTGTAATTTTACAAGTGTATAATTGGAGTTTATTATTTTACTTCGGGGTAATATAACAATTTTATAACAATTTACAAATTATATCATTGTCATAAACAGCACGGAAACATTTGTATTGCTCTCATAACCTAAAAGGTAGAAATCAATAATATTAAGAAAACTGAAGCACCATTTCACATCAGTAGAGAATGCAGTAAATAACTATTGAGTAATCTATTTTGTTGCTTGGTAAAGTCTTATATCTGAATTTTTGCCCTCCTTTCTTTAAAATTCATTTTATTATTATTATTGTTGTTATTGTTATTGATGTGTTCAAATGATTCCTTTTGCTGTGATTAACACTGAAATTTTGGCATCTGAAAGTTTACATTCTGCTAGAAATCCTGGCTTCTATTTTCATATAATACAATGGCTTTTCCTTTTAGACTGATTTTGCTAGGTTTAGTGGAACTAATGTGGAAACAGACTTTGTAGAGGTACCTTCACAAATGTTTGAGAACTGGGTGTGGGAAAAAGAACCGCTACAGCAAATGTCAAGACATTATAAAGATGAGAGCCATGTTGGAGACACTCTCCTTGAGAAACTTGCTGCCTCTAGACTGGCTAATACAGGTATCTCTCTGCCTTCCCTCCCCACAGTATATGTATAAAAATATATAATTTAAAAAATTGGTGGGAAACATTAAAGACAAACATAACAAGCCCATTATACTGCTTCTGTGTGTATATTTATCACTGTCTTTTTGGGTTTATTTGGATGGGTACCACCATTAATAAAGGCTATGATGAGAGCTACCACTGTTTGCAGGAACAGTAGCAGCTCTGATTTTCCAGGCTACCCACAGGACTAAAATACCTTTGCATTCCTCTGCATGTGACTTTTTTACCTACCAATTTTGCTCATTTAAAATTGGGGCTGGGGGGAAGGTCCTGGGTTTTCTGTTGTTTTTTTTCTGGTAGCCCAGGGCAGGCACTGTGCGTGAATACAATATCAGATTTTCTACATGTATCATCTACATTTCATTTGCACTTGACAGACGTGAAAGTTGTTTGCAAATTTACTGAACATACATGGCATATCCCAGAGAGAAGTGTTGTAGCCCTGCATTTCTCAAACAGCCTCTTAACTTCTCAATCCAGAACCTTCAGTCCGTGTTTTCTACCTTCCCAGCAGATGTACTGCCTTCCCAAACTAAGGTCCCAATTCTCTTCTCCTTCCATGTCTTGTACCACCTTACATGTATCTCCAAACCGAGATTGTAATGCCATGTCATTACCTATCATCTCATTGTTATTTTGTCACTCTCACCCCTCTGTCCCTGTAATCAGGACTCCCCAATATCATAGTCTTACCCATTTATGGTACAATTTGTCATTAAGCCGCTGCTGTTTATTTCATACTGCTTCCCTATCCTGAACAAGAAGTCCTTGTCCTTCTGGTGTGTACAGGCACTGTAGCTACATAAGCATTTTGTCTGAGTAAAGGTTAATATCTTGTAGTTTCTTAAAAAAAGCCTACAGCAGCTGCAGCAGCAGTTCTTGCTGTTCTTTGAAGTGTCTTAGGGTAGATATACCATCTGTGCAAGCCCTGAATGAAATGGTATACTGGAAGTGAAGACAGCTGAAAACATAATTTTAAATACTGAAATTTGCTTTTAAAATATCTGCTTTATTTTGGTTTTGATCTGTGAGGAAAACAACGTTTGAAAAGATGGAGCTTATAATGACAATTTCTTTATTAAAAATATGCCTCTCAACTTTTTGTAACTGAAGCAATTCAGATGGAAATGACAAAACTCCAAGTTTTTTCCATGGTTAAAATTCTAGTAATTTAGGATGCATGTTGAGATCTTTGAATGAAAGGTGCTAAAGAAACTCCAGCTACTTTGATGCTAGTTAATTAAATGTTCTTACCCAATTAGGCCTTTTAACCCTCCGTCAGATTGTTTTGAGCAAAGTTGACCAGGTGCTGCATACAAAGCCATCTGCTGACCCAGCAGATGAATATGCTAAATGCTGTGTGGAGACCCTAGGAATTCCTGCCACCCCAGGTATGTCAGTATGAAGCTTTTATACAGAATGTCCAAATGGTTTGATTAAACATGCCTTTCTTTCCCAATAATGCTTGGCATACAAAAAAACATGAGTTGTTGTTTATAAAAGAATCTACTTTATAAAGCTGAAATAATTACTTTGAAACTTGGGGTGATCTTACTGATCTCTTCTGAAGGAAGATTAAGGTAAATATAAAACTTAACCTTTTGCAGGTTATATTTTAGAGTGACATGATGTGAATACCACTTTAGATGTTCTGTGACATATGTGTTGAATGTGCAACTAGCCTAAAATGGGAAACTGAGTTTCCTTTGTAGTCAACAGAATATGGCCAATACTTTGAGGCATACTCAGACCCTTTATGTTAGAAGTTTCAAAGTAGTTGATGCAAATTCCTTATTAATTTATTCTTAACGTTGAAGTAATGTCTACATCAAAGAAATAACTGCATTTGACTTAAATTAATGTTAATCTACTTTTCAAGGAACAAACATGCCAGCTACTTTTGGACATCTGGCAGGTGGTTACGATGGTCAGTACTATGGATACCTGTGGAGTGAAGTGTTTTCCATGGACATTTTTTATAGCTGCTTTAAGCAAGAAGGAATAATGAATCCAAAGGTAGGTAATGAATACTTTTTACTAAAGACTTTTGTTGCACTTTGTCTCTGAAACCACATTTATTGCAATCATGATCCATAGGTATAACATCTCAAGTACTGCTTCTGTACCTGTCAAGTTCAGATCAACAAAAGAAAGGTGTATAAATAACTTAATTACTTTAGAAAATAATCTTAAAATTTCAAAGAACATTTGGATTTTGATACAATTCTTACATAGTCATATATTTAATATTATACTATGACACTTTTAAGACGTTGTGTTGCATTGACTAATGCCTTCCTCTTTAATTTTAGACTGAAAAAACATATTCTTCCATTGCAGGAGCAGATGCATATTCTTCTGCTGTGAAAGCTGTATGATAATGATGCTCTATTTCCATTAATAGTACCTCAAGTGTGTGGTACTTTTACATAGTTATTATTTAGAAAACTGAATTTATTTTTAGCTTTCTCTTTCACAGCACAGCATAACTTGCAAATTTTTTCCCCTTTAGTTTTTCTCCCAAGTGGCTTTTGAAGTTCAAATCATTGACAGGTTCTAGATTTACTGGGCTTTTTTTCCGTTGTGTAATTCTCCAGTCTCTTCTGCCTCCAGCAGAAAGAAAGGGTAGTTAGTGATGTGGTTAGTAGTCCTGCCAATTCTGGCAACCTTTTTTATTTTTCAGAGATTATAGTATTAGACTTGTGAGTTGAGATGCTGTAGTTCTATCACGGGAAAGACCTTTTGGTTTTCCTGATCCTCTTATCTGTGTTCTGGATTCAGCAGCCAGCGCTAGTTCTTCCCTTCAGTAAATGTGTACAAGAGAGAAGTAAAGGAGAGAGTAGAAAGTGCTTGACTTTCCTGTTCCTCTCCTGGAATTTGCCTTCATTCCTCCCTTTCCTTATCACAGCAACCAGAACTTCTATAACTGTCCCTCCCTCTAGAGGGTGGAGAAAGTAAACAAGATTAGACTTTGACCTGGACAAAGAGAGGAGTCCAAAGAGGAGATGGGGTAGGGGCTAGAAAACTGAAGCAGTGGTTAGGCCAATAAAACCCAAAAGGGGTTTTATGAAGAAAAGCAGCAAACTGAATAGTTTGAAAGGTGACAAAAAGTTTACAGGTCAAGATTGATTTTGAAGTGCTAGGGATTCATGACAGGTACATGTGAGAATAAGCATACTTGCTTATTCAGTGGGAATGTTGTCACTCGTAAATAAGAGCAGGAGAGAAGAAATGGCAAGTTAAATGAGAGAATAAAATAACGTTTTAATAAAATGCTGTTCATATGGATCTTAAAAATGGCATTTGGGGAGGGGTCAGACTTGCTGGGGTTTTTTAACTGCTAGCAGCTGGGAGAGATAGATAAGGGTGCTGGTGCCAGACTTGTGGGACTTTGTCAGTTCTCTGTTCTGACACACGCACACCCCTCCAGTGTCATCACAGACCTTTTTTCTGTTAGCTTTACTCCCTACTCTCAAAACTCTCTTCTGAGTGATTGTATAGTCAAAACCCTAAGCTATAGTTTGCCAGAATTGCTCTGTGACCTTTACGTCTCCTGAGGGATGAAGGTGCCTTTTATTCTGATTTTTTTGGGGGAGATTTTTGTTTTCTTTGTCTGTGTATGGGAGGCTTTGAGAGTACATTAATTATGCTAGGAGTGGATATTTGCAATGGTTCAGCTAAAAGACAACTAGTGCCTCTTTTTAATGTGAAGCCTGCTATCCAGGCTAAGAAGTGAGGAAGGAAAAATGATTATTTGTGTGTGTGCGTGTGTGTATGTCGCTCACTCTCTAGCATATGTGTGCACACATACACTTTGCTTCAATGCTGATGTAGCTTCAGGGCTAACTCTGTGGAGATTTTCCCTCCCTCTTCAGAGCAATGCTATCTTCTCAGATTGGTTCTCTTTCAACTTGTTCTCCTTATTTGCATTCCATGTAAGTGTAACAGAGTTCCACAGGATGGGACAAACAATGTTTTATAAACAAATACTAGATACCAGTATGATTTTTGTAGTTACTCATACTTCATTGTATCTAGATTTAGACTAGTCTTCAGAACAGCAGGAAAGGAAAACAGTTATGGTATTATGACTAGGGCTTTTAGAAATTTGGCTTACCTCTTCCTGTTAGAATAAAACCTTTCTTCCTGTTTTGAGCAACAGTTATAGAAACTAGTTTCAGAGACTGTATCTATAAAAATTCTTCAGCAAACACTTAACTCTAGCTTACTTGGTTGTCACACTCCTCAATTCTTCCACATTATCTGAAATAACTACTGGTCGCCCTAGAACTGAGCAATATGCTGGCTCTGGAGAGACAACAGCAAAGACTCAAGTCTACTCAAATAACACTTTTAAACTACAAGGACAATTTCTTCATTTGCTGCTGATGTTCAGGAAACTAACACAAATAGTGAAGTATAAGCAATGCTTCAGTGAATTTTTTTTTTTGCATTTTAGTTTTTTCCAGCTGTAATTCAGACAATGTGATTGGTAAGGCAATTAAGTCATGGAAGTCCATCAGTTAAAAAGACCTGTGCTTGTTTTTGCAGTACAGCTATCAGGATGTAGTGTGGTCCTGTAATCTCATAGCTTTGACGTGTAGGGGAAGTATATATGTGTATATACAGTGACTAAAAGGAAGAACATTGTTTTCTTCAATATCAGAAGCATCTGGGACATCTGCATGCAAAATAATATTTTCTTATTGATAGTCATGTCTCAGAAGCCCAAAATTCTCCAGATATGTTCTTTAAAATATGACTTCTTGTTAAGAAAGTCCTCATTACTTAGTGTTGTTTCAGAAGCTTGGTTCGTTCTTTTTAAAGGAATCCATTCCTTCTGAAGTACTAATGTTTCTTCCTGAAAATAAAACCTGAGTTAAGTCTCCGTTACTTTAAGATACTTTAATAGGGAAGTTAGATGTGTTTGTATATGTTGTATATACTACTATGCATATAATATGTGTATACGTGCCATGTCATTCCTCAATGCTATATCTATCTGTCTCTGAACTATCATCTCTGTTCTCCAAACAGAGATTAAAGAAAGAGAAATCATCAATTGAGAGAGAATGGATGTTAGGTTCCCTTTTCCTGCCAGTCAGTCATGGGGATAATCCATCACTGAAGATTGTGTGGAGATTGTGCGTGTGTTATGCTTTATAGAATGTCTTCCAGACAAATTTTGATTGTAGCTTCCAAAACAGTGTAAAACCACAAGAAAAATTATTTCTTCAAGAATAGGTTAAATTTCTGCTCTCTTGAGTTCTTCCAGCAGATCTAAATTATACTTGTGGTGTATCCTGATTTGGTATTAAGAAAATCTGGAAGGAGGGAAGGTGTTTAATCATAAGTAGATTTTTAAATACACAACAAATACAGAAAAGAGGCAGTTTGCAGGATAAGAAATACTAACGTTCTGCTTTACCTTTTATCAGGCTGGGATGAAATACAGAAACCTCATTTTGAAACCTGGAGGATCTTTGGATGGGATGGATATGCTACAAAATTTCTTGGAGCGTAAACCAAGCCAGAGAGCTTTCCTGTTGAGTAAGGGATTACGTGTTCAGTAAAATTATGGTTCCTTTGTAATGGCATATAAGTATGGAATGAGTTGGAAATGTCAGTGTATTTCACATCTTAACTATGTATCACTCTAGGAAAATTGTGTCACTTTTTGATGATTTTTTTAATTGTATAAATAAAAATGTGATTTTTTTAAAATTGCATAGGACTACAACACTTAACACATCAGGGAAAAAATTCTGAAATGTGCAGAAGCTGAGGGATTTGGGTGGTAATTTTTTTTAATTGTTATGAAATAATACTAATCAGTATGGGGAGTTGATGCTGTGTTTCTTTTTTAATAGATGCACTTAAACTATGTCTTTTGAATGAATTTTAAAACTGGAGGGGGGAAAAAAGGATGCTACAAGCAATAAAAGAAACAGATTCATTATTCTTCTGTATTCTTCTATTGTATTGATGGCTCACCAGTGTCTTTGATGGAGAGGAAGTGTGGTTGATTTCATCATGGTTTGGGTTCAGTCTAGCTTCCTGACAAATTTCAAGACTGAGAACCTGCCCCAGACACCTTTACAGCAGAGATACTTGTGTGATACTTTCAGACTTAATTCTGATGCATGTCAAATTCTTGTATCATTTATAAACTTATACAGTATAACTAAAAAGAAAAAAAACCTACCATTTGAGCTACCATTTTCTTCCCTTCATTGAAGGAAAACAGCCAAAATCTATGACCTTGGCAGTTCTTCCACAACTTTTTCTTCTTTGTTGATGTTCAAACTGGGTCTTTTTTTTCCAAATTATATAAACACTGGCACTGAAAAGTTACACTTGAGCAATTATAATGGTTTCAGTTGGTTTGTGCAGTATTTTGAGATACATATAAGGAAGGAAGGGATGAAGATGTCCCTGGTGGGAATGATAAAAGTCAATCCAAGATTTTCCTATTCTTTTCCAGTGTGGCATGCAGAGGTGCTACAAAAAAGCTTCATAGATTCAATGATTTCAGCTGTGGGAGTGTGAACGTAATTGAGGAATTGTTTTGCAGTTTTTCTGCACGATCAGGAAAAATGAGTCTTACAAGCCAACTCTACACCACCCAAATAAAACTGCTAATCCAAGTGCACTTTTCTTGCCTTTAGATATCATATCTTACTTTGGTTTTGGTATTACAACATGTATATGAACAAACTTTAATTTTGGTTACTAGCTAATATATTTTAGACATTTGAACCATAGCTGTAAACATGGTTGGTATTTTTATTTGTTTGTTCAACAGCAAAGGAAGAAAATGTGCCTGGTCAACTCAAAATTTTGACTTCCTCTTTTTCTCGCAAAAGAAAACTGAAAGCATTTACTTTGGGCCAAATCTATGTGTTTCAGGGGGGAAAAAACCACAATTGTTTATGTTCAGTTGAAACTTTATTTCTGTGTGTTTTTCTTTTAAAACATATAAACTGATGGGGAAAAAGGAGCTTAATTAGTTCCTGAAATGGAAAATTTGACAGGACTTATTTTTGAGCCACACTAGTTATGGATGTGAAGAAACATAAATATTTGTAGCCAAAATATATTAACTATATAGTCTTACCAGACCACATAATTAAGTCAATTCTAACTCTCATAGTCAGTTACAGTTTTAGACCCCAGTTCTGCTGGGTCATGAAAAGGCAATACATGAAAATTACACATATAAGAACATCTTGAACGGTATTCAGAAGAGGTATAAAGGAAAGCTGAGGAAACTGATGGATGCAAGAGTATCCTAAAACCTGTGAATTTTGCCTAGATCAATTTCCCTTACATCCTGACTGGATTTGGAAGTATTTTGCTTTCTTTCTAAACGTGTTTAAATTCTTGCGATCCTATCTTATCAAAGGTTTTTTCCTTTCACACTGTAATGATAGCTCCGATGAACTAAAATGTTGTAAAAAAACATACTAAGTGATACTTTCCAAAAATGAATCTGCAAATCTAAGCAGTGGAACCTTTATTAAGAAGCAAACTGCAGGTTTTTATTTTATAGCTGGTAGGCAGATTTCCACATGAGGGAGACCTTTCTCTGCATAAACCAGCAGTCTCAGATCAAGGTAGATAATTGCAAATGTAGTAATTATAAACAAAAATATGTCATAATAAAAAGTTATGTGATGATTTAAAAGTTAGATTTAGGACAGTACTGATGCTAATGATGATAATTTAATTGACTTATTTTCCTGTTCTTTAGACTGTGTGTGTTATACAGTATATAGTAACTAAGATACTGACGTGCAGGAGAATGTCTGCTATTACATGTATGTGAAAATGCCTACATGATTGTACAGTTATGTTAGCATCAGCTGGATATCCATGTGTGTAAGGAGGAGAAAAACCTAAACCACATCGTGACCACAAATGAAAGTGTTATGTTCTACACCTGTCCCAAAGAATAGGATTTTTTGTAATTTGTTTTTGTAGAACACAGTTCCCTCAGTCTGCATCAGGCAATAATTAAGGCAGATCATCTTATGGCTAAAACTACACTCAACATAGAAGACTAATGGGTATGTTCTGAAGTGCTTCTGAAACATCTTAATGTGCTAACATATCAAACTTGTCTGCTAATTTGTGTATCGGCTTCATGGAGCCTTCTGAATCAAATTGGGGTTGGACTGGATGACCTTTAAAGGTCCCTTCCAACCCAAACTGTTCTATGATTCTATGAAATTCATGTTCACATTTCTTATTGTAAAGACCTGATCTTGGAATAGAAAAGATAACCTGGAGAAAGGCATCTTTTCTGTTTTTGCAGCTGTCCATCATAGGCATGAAACTTTACCTGTATAGGAAACAACTTTGACACTATTCCAAGGCTGTGACATAAAGTCCACCAAGAAAACAGGGAACACTTCTGCTTTGGAAACATGAATTAATTGCCTTGACACTGCAGAGAAACAATCATATACATTCAAATGTGCCAAAAGGTAGGTATCTGGCAAAACCCAGCCTATTATAGAGTTGCTAGACCCATGCTTCCACTGAATTAAATTTCAAAACTGCAAAAGCCTCTGTTTATTCCAATCCAACTTTTAGTATTCACTGTAATAAATAAAAAAGTAACTTGTAATCTTAGTCTGTAACAAACAGCTGCCTTTTCAAGTTAGTAATGTATCTTTTTAGAATTTCATTGTATTTAGGATTAATTTTTTTCCTCTGTCAGAAATTCAAATTGGACTTTGGCTGGCTTCACAACAAAAGTTTCAAATGAAAGGGAAGGGTAAAATGGGAGACTCGGGAGAGAGTGGTGGTAACCACTCAGTAAGTGGATAATAGGCAATGGCTTTCTCATTCTGCTGCTTCGCTGTAAAAGATAGAATAGGTTGGGCATGCAGCTGGGTCACAAGATGGCTAGGTGATGGCCTCAGCAGCCCCTGCTGCTAGTTGCCTGACATAGGTCCAGCATATAGGCTGTCTCCGGATTGCTTGCAAATCACGTGGTCAAACCTAAATGGTAAAAGCAGTCTGAAGAAAAAGTTTAAAATTTTGCTCTCTGAGCTGTGGTGGCTATCGGTTGTTATGCTGACTTAATAAAGAGAGTATTAAGACGTAGGGGGTTCATGTTTGTAGAGATAGGTGGAGTGTTGACTGTCACTTGAGCTTCTAATACTACTACAGTTGGTTTTCCTATACAAATAGTTCCCTGTTGTATATTATTATTATTGATCTAACAACATTGCAGGAAAAAAAATATTCCTCATTTTCATCAGTAATCAAGGTCAGTCAACTGCTGACCTTGTTTGACAAACAACTTTGTTAAACCCTGTTTTAAACAGATAGACGGCAACTAATTCTAATGGCAGTAGCCATTTGGTATGGGAGAAGTAAAATTACTGCAACAAGAAGTGAATCATAAGGTCAAGATCTCAGCTTCCTCTCTGAAAAATGAAACAATTTCCAAATATCTTCAGAGGTAGTGGGGAGTAGTTGAGTTAAATGGAGACTCCTGGAGGGGTTTTCCAGAAGCGTAGAGCTGGTTGCATAGCGAGTGGTTACTGACAGGGATTAGAGAGGCGAGACTTCAGGAGGTTATGTGGTAGCACAAGTCAAAAGAAAGGGAAGGAAAGCAGTAGGTGGAAGGATGAAGTTGGAGAAGGGTGTTTTGACAATAGTTGTAGAAGGGTTGGAGTGGATGTCAGAGGCAGATAGCAGGAAAAAGAAGGTAGCTTAATGCATACTGATTTATGAAAGGCTACTGAATGCTTTTCATTGTTTTATGAATTAGAAACAACACATGCTTGTCTATGAACAGATTTCTTATCTTTTTATTTGCATGCCAAAGAACAGGAGATTATGCACCAGCTTGTTGCTTAAATACTTGTGCTTCTTCCTGACATCTGGAGATTAATTTTTGTTTCACCACTATTTTCTTCACGAATATATTTTAAATAATAGTTTCCCATGGTGGAAGGAAAAAATTGCGATGTTATGGGGGAAGTTCAGTTTGTGGGGCCTATGTTGGAAATCCTGTATAGCTAATCATCACTAGCCATTGTAAAAAGTGTAGATTATACAAAAGACATGGTACCAAACAACAATCAATCTATTTTAGACCTAATTAGGATAGATAAAGACTAATTAATTAAATGAATTGGAAATTAGTTGTTGCCTAGAAACCAATAATCATGGCCTAATTTTGTTCAGTATTGATTAACAGAGGATAGACTGAACCAATACTTGCTTGGACTACATTCCTGATTAATTAAAAAGGCTAAAGATATCAGTGTTAAGAGAACCAATGAGTCAAATTATTAGAAGTAATATTATGAATGAGAAGTGGTATGTCTTTAAAATTCAATTGGCCAAAATCCCACAATTTCACAACTTAAAAATTTTTGAGAACAATTCTGACTAAGAACCAATCTGTTCACCAGTAAAAACAGCAACTAAAAATAAACAAAACATAAGTGGGGGCTCAGGAGTAGAAAATAGTTATAAAATGAGGAATTATAAAGTGATAAAAATGATAAAGAAGGCTAAGACTGTCAAGAAAAAAAAACATGGATGAAAGGATTATAGCCAATAAGATGTATAACTTAATGTATTAAGAACTAATAAATCCCATTTGTGTTACAGACCCTTTAGTAGATGGAAATGCTAATATTGCAAATGACAAAAAAGACAATTTTTAATGACTGTTTCTCTTCTGCATTTAGAAAGAAGCAACGTGATGTAATCATATCATATGAGAACAATGGGGTACTTCCCAGTCCATTATTATGTGAGGAGGATATTAAGCAACACCTACTAAAAATAAACATATTTACATGAGTAGGATTGAATAACTTGCACTCTACAAACCTACAAGAATTGGGGGGGGTGGATTTTTCCCCAGTGCTGTTAATCTTGGGATACCAGTCATATGCCATTGTACTAGAACAGTGCTAATGAGTTCCAGTGTTCAAAAAGAGCAAATAGGTGACTGTTGGTCACATAGCTTGAAATCCATCTTCCGCAAAACAGTGGGAAAGAATAAATATGGTTCTGTTGCTGAAAAATTAAACAATGAGTGTAATTCATACAGTGCAAGTGATTTTATGAAAAACAAAGTTTTGTCAGACAAGCCTGATATAATAATTCATGGCCATTACAAGCCTGATGAAGGTGATTATATAGAGAGATTTATGTAAGCAGTATTTGACTTAGTGCTGTATATTTTCATTTGAAATAACACTCTATGGTAACAGTAGAGAATATGTAAAATGGATTAAGAACAGCTAACTGTTCTCAGAGAGTACTTGTTGGTGTAGAATTACCATTGAATAGGGTACAGTGATCTAAGTGCTTCAGGGATCAGTAAAGGCCAGTAATATAAAATCACTGGTGATAGAATTTGTAAGCAAGTGACCAAAAAAAGCAGTCACACAGAATTCTTTGGATTGTTTGAAAGCTTTGGGTGTTCAGCCTAAAAATTTCTGTAGCATGGGCAAAGTAACATGTAACATGCCTGTAGTAACTAAAAATGTAGGTTACAACTACAGCTTGGTGGACTGTATTCTAGAAAGTACTGACTTCTGAAAGTTAGATACTTTCAGAGTATCTATACTATAACCAGAGGCTGGTTATAGTAGTCAGTTCAATCTGAATTGTTATGAGACTATAGCAAAAATGGTTAAGCAATCTCATGATGGATGAGTGGAAGAAAATTGCATAAGAGCAGGTTACTGATGCTATTTCTGTATACCGTAGCAGTAAAATGGGCACAGCAATTGCATGCAATTTTGGTGTCCTGATTTGTAACTGGGGCTAGTAGTACTTGTTATTCCAAATAAACACAGGCAGTTCTGTATGTAGAATAGAGTTAAGCTGTGGAACTCCTTGCCAAGAATGTTGTAGAGGCGATACGTTTACATGGGTTCAAAATAAGACTCAACAAGTTCCAGTCTTAGAAGAGAAGCCAATGGAGGGTATTTAAATACATAAAACCCACTTCATTCTCAGGAAGTCCCTGCAAAGCAGAGGGTGGAGATCAGAAGAATACTGAAGGAAATACCATGTTGCATGTTTATGCAGGGCAGAGGTGTAAAACTACCCAAGGTAATTCACTGCCGAGGATTTCTTGCCTTCTAAACCACTAATGGAAAGCAAAAGCAAATGGAGAAAGTACTTTTAAATTAAGTGAACATTTTAACCTGAAATAGTTTTCTTTAACTACGTAAATGTGAGATTTACATAAGAAAACTGAGCAGACAAATGTTTTTCCACGTGACAGAGGATAAACTTATCCTTTGATTTCTGGTTGAAGAAGGCAGTATTTGTCTCTGTAGAAAGTAGAAACTCAGTAGTATTCCCAAGCTGCTGTTACAAATAGTATTTTTAACTAGCCAAAGTTAGTTGCTTTTTCGTCATTGAGTTGCCCCCTTTGGATTTCCAGATTTCAGTCAGGCTTTAACTTCTTTTTGCAGAGCTTTCTGATTGGACTCACTATCAGGCCAAAAACTTATCATCTCCCCCTCCCGCTCCCTCGCCTCTCCATTAAAGTGTTGCTCTCTTCAGGATTTTAGTCAACCCATTAGCTGAAACGTATGCTTTAAACTTGGGAGAAGCACTTGGCAAAGAACTGAGCAATTTGTATTTCTCCTTATTCTTTTATTAAACGCTTTATTTGCTAAGAACCAGTCGTGGCTCAACATCCAAGATAAGTTACAACCAAAATCTGCCAAAAGATCAGAAATCCAGTCAGATTTATACAATCATATAATGTATAAAATGTTATGAATATTGTCAGTAATAGAAGGTTTTTACAAGGACTAATTCATTCTATACTCTAAACATGAAAGAGTTTTGGCCTAAAACATTAATGAGAAATGTCTTAAAACACACTTATATGGCACTTTGTGCTTTGAGAGGATGCACTGAGAAGAACGCATTTTAGTGATAATTTTTTAAAAGCCTATTTTTATATTTCAAGCCTAGTCAAGAAGTAAGAGAATGTTATCCTATTGAAAACTCAGAATTAAGACCCATAGAGATTGCAAGGTTTAATTCAGCCATCTGTAAAATATCAATGAATATAGTGCTATTAAACTTAATAGCATTAATAGCATTTGCCCCTTAGAATGAAATTTTATTTTTATACAAATAAGCTCACATTCTCTACAGGAAAGGAAAATCATCAAAAGTTGAAAGGTGTCGTAGATATGTTGTCTATATACATATTCACATTATGAATGTGCTTATGCCCAAGTATGCTTATGCCTTGTCTATTACTAGAAGGACGTGCTCATCCTCTTTCCTGTCAAGCATGGTAAACCCTGGGTAAGCCCAGCCATAGGCCCCTCCACCATTTCTAATGGAACTTAGTGAGCAAGGGAAAGACTGAGCAAGTGTGAATCTGCATATAGACAAAACCCACACCTGCAGATCTTCTGATTTACTGGCAAATCACCATCTTTTTTCCTTCAGGTTGTTTTCTGTGTGCATGTTTAGTCTGCTGGAGACATTCAGCATTACCCCTTAACCTGAAGGAGGAACTTCCGGTCTAGGATGGCTCTCAAGAACTGAACCACATTTTTTTTGTGACATAGTACTTGGTAAAAGCATGGGTTAAGTCTAAGGTGGCTGGTTTTCATCTCCCTCATTCCCTAGGGATGACGTTGAGTTTGCTTGAGTTCTGATGGAAATTGCTTAAATCACAAATTGGTTTCATTTTAGCACTCCTGTCGTACCATCTGCTATCCAGTATGATAAGTTCTCAGTAGAGCTGTACCTAGGAACCTGTCTGCCATGAAGACAAAAAGGGAAGAGGTCTTCCTAAGTGATCTGTTCAGCCTGTATAGAAAGATAACATGATGTCTGGGTTGGAATGCAGTGGGTCAGGTTTTTTAGGAGAAAACTTAAGGGGAGTCATGCTCTTGCTTAGGTAAAACATAAATTTGGTGTACAAAGGTAAGCTTGCAGTGGTGAAGGAATGACGTCTTACTAAAGTGGTTGTTCCCCCAGAGGTGTGTGAAAACATGATTCAGAACCCCTTATGAGATAGGATCTGTGAAGGGAAAAAAAAAACCCCAACCAAACAACACCCACCTTCAAACAGTCTTTACAGAAAACTAATGGTGATCACTGATAAAACACAGAGAACTGGGTAATGAATTCCAAGACATGATCTAGGATCACAGGGAAAGAGGCCTTCATTACTGGGGAAGATTTATCTGCACACCAGAGAGAAATCTAGTCAGTTTAGTCACATAACTGTGTCTCATAGACTTTCTCCTGACAGAAGCAGATATACTATAACCCATCCATAGGTTTCAAAGCAAAAAAGTCAGTCTTAAGTGGAAAATCCTACCCGGGTTCTGCAAAAGCATGTCTAAAGCCTGGGACAGGGCTTATCAAATGATAACAATTGCCCAGGCTGGAATGGTGAGAGTTACATTTGCTATATCATGTTATCTTCTTAAGCACCTTGAAATTAGAAGATAACTAAGAAGGATCCAAGAGACAGATTGGTTCTGCAGCAGACGGGGTGCCATTTCTTGTTGGTGTCCAAAGGTGATAGGATCCCGTGATCTTGAAAAGGTGACAGAGTAGCTTTGTGTTTTCAAATTTTTTTGCTTTGGGCAGTCCACACCCAAAGCACAGACTGAGACTGACTATCTCAAAACAAAAAGAGGAAAAGAGGCAAGTCAAGCCTCTTTAAGTGCTTTCTGGGCTGGAGAAGCCTTGGAGAGTAGAAATCCTGCTTGCCTGATACACATATTTGATTAATATGGGCTCTGTTCTGTAACTTAGTACATTGTTTGGGAAGCTGCATAGGTGTGACTTCTTATGCCACTGTAGAATGATTTGCCAAATAAATCCCTAATACATCTATTAGAGTAGCATTTGTTTAGTTATCAACAAAGTTCCTAAAATATTAAAAATGGGTATTGAAACCTTTTCATTATTATTGCTGGCCGACATCTGTAGCAAAAATGATGCCTCTTTAGATTAATTCCTCATGATAACAAAAATGTTTCAGTTGCTGATATAATTTTCATGTTATTTAATTATGTACAACATTAATTAAAATGGAAAGTTGCATCAAAGGTGCAAAGATACTGCTGACTTCATTAAAAAGAAGGCAGTTTTGGTTTTGTGCAGAAGCATTATGATAAGAAGGTAGAATTTAACATAAAAATAAAGAATAATAACTTTAGGCAGCAGCAGAATTGGAATTTTCAGAAGCAAAATTTTAGATGTAAGAGAATAAATCTCTCAATCATTTCTAGCATTGAGTGTCTCATTCAGGATTTTATCCCAGAGCTTAGCATCTAACTGGTATGATGATACCTAGTTTTGAGGCATTACACATTTTATATTGGCTTTTTATTCTCTGATTTAGGCTTGTTATCCTCAAAGGAGACATTTTGGCTGAGGAAGATTGTTCAGTTTGTTATATAAAACAAATAATGACTTTATTTGTAAAATATTGCTGTATGTCATACAAATAAAAATCAACAAGATGTCTAAGAAAATAACAGAGACTTAATTTTCTTTTATAGACTTAATGAAAAAGAACTGCCTTAGTTTAAAAGAAAGTACAAGACAGTATCATTTTGTTCTTGACGTTTAATTAGATTTGGTTGTTGCACAGTTTTATCAATAATTGGATAATATCATGAGTTCAGGCTAGTGAATTCTGACATGGTTCTGCCAATGTTTGAAAACTTTCTGTATGTGACTTGCAAATTGATACCTCAGTGTAAGCAACAGCACACCTTTAAATAATATATGGTTCTTTTGATATGTCTTTAATACAACTAAAAGAGCCTTCAGAATGGAGAGTAGATTAAAGTAACATTTCTGTACTCACTTTTAATCAGATTGTTATTAGAGAACCTGAATCTTCTTAAATTGCAAATACAGGTTGAGCATGAAGGTTACAAGTTCCCCTCATGTCTTTTCATAAGTGCTGTCTATGCCTGGTAGCAGTTATGCCTCTGTGAAGCCTCTTTACCTGTGTTGCGGCCACTTCCACCTTGAAATGTTTTATGTTTGTAAGTATTTGTTCTGCTGTCAGAAAAGAAGGGAGTGAATCTAAATAACCACTTGACTTTTCCTCAAGCACAAAGTCTAACTCCTCTGTGTGTAACCTGTATTTATTAACAGCATTTTATGGCTACAATTTTACACGTTAAAATACAGAGCCCAAGGTTAGTTATTTAAGTGAAGGTGATTTTCAGAGAATGAGGAACTGTTGAGCTCCATGAGAGCCATTGTTAAGGTACCTGAAAAATCATACTATGGTAACTTGACTAACAACTAAAAATTTTTATCCTCCTCTGACCATTTTTTGTCTAAAGCATTTTACAGAATGGATTACAAGGATAAGAATATCACTCTCTACATGTAAAAGAGTGAGACCTAGAGTGTTTTGGCAACCGTCAAACAATGAGTCTCTCAGATTTGAAAATGTAAGGAAGGATGCTTATCTCCTTATGCCATACTTACTGGAGATGATGGCATCTCCATTTTCTTTAGAGAACCTGTATTCAAGTGCTGTAAATGATTTAATTTTGGAAAAACAAAAAAGAGGAATAATGTTCAGCCAGAAAAGTAGAAGATATTTGGTATGACTGCAGGAGATATGGATATGAATAGGGAGAGATCAGTAACGTGATGATAAAATTTCCCTTCACTGGAAGAACTGTACAGCTACAACTTTTCACCAGAAAACACAAATATGAATGCATCATTCATTATATACACAAAAATATAAAATTAAGGGTCAGTATTTAGTATCTATTATAAAAAGAGGCATATAAAGTACTGGCCTAATTTTCATATGGGGGAAGCGGCCATATTTCAGATTCTTTTATGCAGACTAGTACAATTTCAGTGACCAAAATGCCCAAAAGGAATTGCTATGAAAAGAATGCTTTACTTTGCATGCTCTCTGCCTGATTCAGCACGCACACCATGTGTTCAAGTCCACCCCTACTTTGAGAGCACTTGAGCAAATGCTTTGCTGATTAAAGAGCCTTAAATTCTAAGCCTTGTAATTCATTGCTTTTGGCACTGAATTTTCTTATAACAAAGCAGCTGATGAGCTTGAGTGAAGAGAGTCAGGGCCCTTTATGCCAGGCATTACAGACACTAATGCTATTAGTTTCACAGGTCTTAGGTGCTGGTGCTGTTGTGGTTGCCAGTAAGGGACTAGATCATCAGTTTTGGGGGAAAAAAAAAAAAAAAGGCCCTGACATGGAGAGACATAATATCTGTTTCAAATACATTTCACAAGGACACAATGATTAAGTTACACTAGGAAACACAGGGGACAAAGTACGTTTTGTTTTTAATTATATATTCACAGTCCACTGAGAACATGAAGGAAATAATGAGATACTATCTAGATAATCTTTTCTACAACAGTGATTTATGTGCAACAACTTATTGTAGCTCACAATCTACAGTTTGTGTCTTAGATTTAAGATCTAGAAAAATTGTTCAGTCAGTCCCCTTGCATATTGTTCCTTCTGCATTAGCATCAGGGAGCTTCCTCCCACCTCCTTATCTGCTGCCAGGAAATCGGTCACTGAGGGCACGAGGGGCAAGCTGCCCTTCCACAGTTCTGCTGGTTTATCTTGCTGTAGCCTGAGCTGGTCAGCAGCTGTTATTACAGTCTGCCCAACTTCAGCCCTGTGGTTGCGGCCTCGAGGGAACTCTAGCATGGGGTAACATGGCTCATTTGCAGTTGAGCCTACTCTAAGCTGTGGGATATTCAAGCATTTTAAGGGATTTCAGAGATTTTTAGGTACATAACTGCAGCAAGTTTTTACTGAACTGCATATGCTTGGAGGTATACAACCTGGGTAAATGTAGGTGTATTTTCATGAGAATAGCAAAAAGGACATTTCAAAACAAAATTTTTCTCTGACAAATTTCAAATCTTACTCTAAAGCATAGATACCAGATGTTTTTAATTATTGAAATAATACGTATAATACCTTGCTTTGATTTCAGAAGCAGCCAAAATAATTCAGCTGAAATTTTCCTCACCAAAAGCAGCCTGGGGAGTATATTCAGCGTGGAGGGTTTCAGCTCAAACAGTTATAGCTTGGCAAATTTAAAAGCAATTGAAAACAGGTTATTATAATAGGAAATGTTGAGCAACCTAAATTGCAGGCAGGTCTACAAGCCCAAACTATAATTTACCACATGTAGAAAGTAACTTGTAAGTGTAAGATCATAATTTATAAAAGTAGGTGGAGAAAGAGTTTCTTGGTATGGTTTGTCAGAGTTGGTACTGGTTAAAATGTTTTAATATTTTTAATGTTGACATATATTTTTAATTGGAGCTCTGGATTTCAATAACATGATTTTTCTTCCCCAATACTTATTTCATCAGATGTTTTTGTATCACTTAGATTTTGGTCAGTGGTAGGACTTGTTGAAAAATTCCCTAAGACTTTTCACTGAAATGTTAGTGGAGAAAATTATTAATTTTTTAATTTAGATGCTTACAGAAATACTCCTTTCCATAAAAAGCAGAGTTTTTATAGAATGGTCAGGTTTAAACTTAAGTTTTACTCTAACATGCATAAGATGTGTTTTCAGGTGGCTATTGTATGGAAATGAATCTTCAGCAGGGATTCGCTGATACAGGTCTGGTAAAAGTCAGTGGAGCTATGTTTACTGAGCTGTCTAGTCAGCTTGCGTTAACAGAATAAATGAACTGTGAGGTTCATCAGATATTTAAATGCCTGCTAAAATAACTTTCTGGTTAACTTTAAAAAGAGAAAATACTGTGTTTTGTGTAAGTGATAGATTTACTTCAGCCATCATATTATTTAACTGATATGTATTAGTACTACCTCTAGGTTCTCAATTAGACATGAAATCTCACACTGTGGAAAGAGCTGTAAAGCAAAAGCCTGAAAGGCATAGAGATACTCTGTCTCAGCTAAGGAAACTATCAAGGCAGTTATTTCAAACAATGGTATGCTCAAAGATTGAATGAAGAAGTTAGAACTATCTCCCAGAAGCGAACCCACAACGCAAGACATCAAAGCCAGAATTGGCAGTTACTGGTGAGAACAACTATTCACTAGGCTGCTGCTGCAAGTAAAATGGGCTAGATATTCATGTGGCTTCTCCTGTATGTCTAACACTTGGAGATGCAGATAAAAGGATGTCAGGCTGACAGGTGCAAATGTAGATGTCACACACTAAGAAAGGAGCCAAGGGCAGGAAAGCAACTTGCCAAATGACGACAATGTGTACTTCATTGGAAGATGTGTTGAAACTAAAAGCGGGATGACACTTGAGTGAGTAGTAATTATAGGAGTAAACAGGAAGGTGTCTGTAATCTTCAACTTCAGAGTTAATCTTTCCTTGTTAGTGAAATCTGATATCATGATGTTTTAACTTTTAAAAGTGGAAATGTGAAAAGATATCACCAGGAGCATGTAATAGAGTAAGATATTGGTAAGAAAACTGTGTATTTATAAACAGTATATAAGTAAGAGATTGAGGTTAAAAATATTTATTGCTGTGGGAAGATGGAGGAAGGGAATACAACTTTATTGAAACACTTGTTTTGTTTCCAGATATATAAGAAGATCTTTAATCTTATTTATCCTGGTGTAGTGTAATATATCAGACAACCTTCTCCAGTTGTTCCAGGGGCACTGAATCATAACAGCTCTGGGTTGTCCAGTGTAATTAAAGGAAGGTAGAAGTAGTTCTGTTCCTGCTGCCAAAAATCTTGCTGAGATTCTATTGATGGAATTTGTGGTGCTGAACAAGAATGCCATGCCAAGTGGTCTGCTGCAGGAAGGCAAGTACCCTCACTGAGTTATTTCATAGAATGGTTTCCCAAGTTGGATATGGCACATTAAAAATAAATTAATTCTGAAATCTGTGGTCTCTTCTTGTTTGGACTCCCTTAGTAAGTTTGTATCTCTTTTGCATATTTGTCTGATAGATGCGTATTTCAAATTTCTTTTTCAATTCTTCCTATTTCAGAGGTTAGATAGTTATACTGCTAATTAAACCAAAATAAGGTCTTCATATGCTTCACCCAGTGCATGTGATCTTCTTGAACTTTCAAGTACACTTGTATTATAGACCAAGCTCCATGATTTAGTTGTCTAGTTTTACACTATAAGGAGATACATAATTCAATGGTATCTTTTTAAAAATCAGGTTTAGGTTAGCCTGTCATTTGGGATTGTGTTTTAGTACCACCAATGTAATTGCTATATAGATTATTTACACTCATTTCAGACAGACAGCCTAAGATTATGAATAGTTAAATTTCTGTATTGCCATTGCATTAGTTATTTCAAAAGTATCACTGAAACTATGATTCTACCATGCTTTAAAAGTATGGAGATATTAATAAGCAGCAATTACGAAAGATTGCTATTAGCTGCTCACAATGTAAATATTTCTTCATGATGCTGACATGTGACTGCCTGTAAAAGATGAGTGCTCCATTCTGCTTTTCAGCATGCACACAAAGATTTGCCAGGTATATCTGAAAAACCAGCTCACTTTTTCAGTGTAAGCAACAATAATAACCTTTCAGTCTGTCATGCTATGTGCATACATTTGTGCTATGAATTGAGAAATTATTCCTGCAGAGTTTTTCCTGTTGGTTTGGCTGAAGTGAACAACGCTTTGTCGGGAGCGGGGTGGGATAGCAGGTACCAGAGGCATGATCCTGCTCCCATTTTAGTCAAGAAGAATTTTACCACAGAAATAGAGGCTGGATAAGGCCTTTTGTGTGGTAAAGTTCAGTGCTGGTAAGTAGCTTCTTATCCTATAGTTAAGAAAGTAGCTCATAAAGATGCTGCATATCAGCAGAGATTTATAAATACAGGCTTTAATAATATGCAAGCCAGACATGCAAATCTGTAAATTTTTGCAAATCTGCATGAGAACTTTCAAGTTGTGAGCTCAGACTTCTTATGCCTCAGACATCTCTGTCGTGAGCCTAACTTCACACAAAGGCTGATTGGCCTGGACAGAGTGCAATGCAAATGCTACTGCACTTTCCAGTGTCCTAAATGGCATGTTTAATGGCAATTTGGGCAATCCTGCAGTGCTGTGCCATGGAGACGGTCCTGACACAGGCAAAGATCCCATAGGGAAAAGAAGAAAGGAGGTGGTCATGTAATTGAAGACTATATCATAAAGCACAGTCACCAGTGGGTGTAATTATGGTTGAACGTAATTATGCACCTCCTAACCTTATGTACCTTAATTATAGCACCTCCTAACTCTTCGAGTGCTTGCCTTGGAACTCACTCTGGTGTAGCTCTGCTGGCCTACGAAACACACATGGTTGTATCAGCTGTGACCCTCTTATTGCTGACGACAGTTACTTGGTTAATGCAAGCATCAGCGGGTTTTCTGTATGTGTTTAACTTTTTTAAGCTAGTTGGTGAAGAAATTTGGCAGTAGACTTTGAAGAAAGTAAAGCTGTTACTGAGGGCTTTGGCTGTCTTTTTTTTTCTGGGGAGTGAGAGCTGTTCAGGAGGGCTCAGGGTAGCAGCTAGGGAGCCCAGGAATCTTGAAAGCTTCTCAGAGCATCTGGAGCAGATAGCATCATTTTGGAAATTGACTCACTCCAAACTGGGTGTTGGAGCAAAACAGTGCCTAGCAGCCATAGTACCTCCTGCCGGAGTCACGCGGCATGACAGTTCCCTCCAGCACTCTCCACCTGGATGATCTTCATCGCTCTTGCCCCTACCTACCTGTCTTTGTGGGAAAAACCCTCGCTCTTTTCTGAAACGAGCCATGGTAAGATGTGTGTCTCGCGTGCGCAAATGTCTCAAGGGCTCTCTATTGGAATGAAGCTGTCCAGCCAGTTAGGCCTATGTCATCATGGTGAAAGCAGAGAAGTGTTCCACCCACAGCGATGTTTTGCCCTTAATGGAAGAACTTAGCCTAACCCTCACACTCGTTTAAAGACACTTAACAGCAGTAGGCAGAGAGACAGACTATGACAAATGCATCTGGATGATACAATCTTTTGTCTCAACGGTATTTTGATGAAGAAAAACAGCAGCTTTGGATTTTAGTGTCTTCAAGAAAAATTCCTGCACTGAATAAGTAAGAGAAAATTACTTGTCATCTTAAAGCATCCTGAAAATCCAGATGCATGAGAAACAGCTGTAAAACAACACATAGCTCGAAGCAAAAACCCCCCAGTATTTAGCTAACAAAGTGGAAGATCACCTAGTGCTGTTGAATCTTGCTACCTTTTGATGGGGAAGGGAGGTACAAAGACGCTTTATTTGCTCTGCTGTGCAGTGGCTAGGCTGTCTGACAACACTTCAGACACTCCAAAGGGAACAGGTTGGGGGGGATGGATGCACTAGGGAGTAGGACTCGCACAAAAGACACGCCCGGGGACACAGCTTCGTTTCAGATGGCTCTACCTGGAGCTTGGGTCTATCACCCAGCCCTGCCCATAGGCAGCCCACAGTCTCATGAAGCTCTGAAAGAACAGTATGAAATGAACAGAGGTAATTAGTATCAATTTTTTTTTTAATTACAATATGTGTTTAGAGATTGTCAAAATCCACTAGTAAACCAAGAAATCTACTACAAAATTTTACTTACTATCTTGCCCTAACTTTCTTCAGAGCATTCATCGATTTCTTCTGAAAGCGCATCTCTTTCTGCTAAATAACCATAGCCAAAACTTTTCAGGCTGTATCCAGCCAAATGTTAATGTTGTTAGAAGCAGTAATAATTATGCAAGCAGTCACTTCACTGGTCACTGAAGGTGAGTTCTGTATTCAACCTGAATACAAGCAGGCTATTGTATTTTTAGCTAAAAAGTGTGAAATTACATATCAGAAACCAAAATTCCTTTCTGGCTCCTCTGTAGGTAAAGGAGATGTTGCTGGGAAAGCTGAGAGACCTTTGATGGCTTTTGCAATGTTGTAGAAACTGATGCACTTGCTGCCTGGATGAAAGACTCGTGGTGTGCGTAGCGGCTGGGTAGTGCTGCTCTGACAAACATTTCATTGTCTGATGCATTTCATTCAGACAGTTGCAGTGTAATAGGAAAAACACCGGTACTTAGATTTCCCAGTATGGCTGCTGTACAGCATGTCTGTCGAGGTTTCTTCCTCTCTATTATCTTGAGATTTGTTACTCTAATGACTTCTTTCCCCTCCCCCTCTTCTGCAAACTTTATTGAGCCATCGCTGGGAGCTTCTCTTCACGTTAGTGCCCTTTCTCTTGACTCTGAATTAATTAAGGGTGAAACTGGAACAGTGACTCATAGCAAAGGAGGAGAGTTTCTTATTAGTAATAAGCAAAGAAGGCCACAGGAACCCACTGTTTCCCGGCTCCAACAACCCCTCCTTTCGTGTGTCATTCCTACATTGATCGTGTTAACTGATGCCTCTTTAGACGCTAATTGCTGTATTGATGAGTCTGAATTGGAAGGTTTCACTATTTGCGGGCTTCGGGGGAGCAATCTCCAAAAAGGTGAAAGTGCTAATTATTTTGGTAATTACTTTAAAGCTCTTATCCTGCTTTTGCCAGTGTCCATTTCCATGGTAACAGGAGCAGGTACAGCAGCATTCAGCCGAGCGGCTCAGAGCTCTTGGCTACGTCAGCGGTGGCTGAGGTTGGAAAGATATCATACAAACTGCGCGTACGGATTTTCCAAGACTCCAGAGATTTCTTTGCTACAGATCTAACTTAAAATATCAAAAAGCTATCCTAAAAATGAGATTGCCTCTTTGTGAGATGTATAGGCTTTTTTAAAGCTTTAATTTTACCCTTAGGTGAGCTGGCAGGTCTTCTAAAGGCTGGGCTGCAGCCAGAGTCCTCAGGGGAAATTGTGTCTGACTCAGCAACTATTTTTTTTTTTTTTCCTGCAGCCTCCTGGGCTGAGAACAACAGCTTTGCCACTTCCTGACTCTTGGGCCTTGTCTGCTAGGCAAATTTCAAAAAAGAAATTCCCACCAGCACTTTGAGCGTGTCTGGAATTGTAAACAGACTTTTATTTGGAGTGGTTTATGTCACTGACTTACAGTCAGCATTAAACTGACTTAGGCTGCCATCAGCTGCAGCAACTTCCTAGATATTGAGGCTTTTACTGCGTAACTGTGGTATTTCCCCACATGTTGTAAATGGGAATCATTCACATTTTCTCTGTGAAGCAGCAACAGTTTCAGACTCTTGTGGCTGGTTATTCACGCTCAGCAAAGCCAAGCGTGACATTTCCGTGCTCTGGAGTGCAAGTTCTGAAGTGATCTGAGTGGAGTTGTGAGCAAGAGAAAATCGTAAGGTATCCTACTTTCTGCCTGGGTGAGCTTCAGAGCTCAAAACAAGCTCCAACAAGAGCACTTCAACAAGGAGAGCAAAATGTTTGGCTTTACAGCTTTACAGGTGCCTCCATAGGGCGTTTAAAAAAAATGACATCATAATGCAATAAGGATCATAAGGATTCTGTAGCATTGATTCCTCTCCCATGCTTCTGGAAATATTAACATCTAGAAATATTTTTTTTTCCTGTGATTAGCACTGATACATTTTAAAAGAAAATTCTTTGTTAGCTAATACATTTCTTTTTATTTAATCTAAATAAAGTTTATTCAGTTCTGCAACTGATACTAAATTTCACTCTTGAGCAAGTCTGCTGTCTACAGTGAGATTATACCTATCTTGTTTATTTAAAAGAAGTAAACAAAAACAATAGATAAATCATAGATAAATAATATATGGTGCCTTAGAATTTAAGGAGGAACTGGATGATCATCAATTTTGAAGACCAGGGCACTTACTTTAATTACTTATGCCAGAATGTAGGACCTTAAATATCTGCATTTGTTTTATTTATTTCCTTTTATTCTTGGCATTGCTTTTATGACACAGGATCAGTTTTCTAATTCTACATATCTAAAATAAGTGACAGTTAATATTTGGGCATCTTTTGCCTTCCCTGATTTCAAGCAAAGAAAGATTGATTTAAGTTCATAGGGCTTTTCCATGCTAAGAGATACCTCACAACTTTATAAGCTATGCTGTCCTCTACCCAGCAGAACCCTCAATGTACTAGCAAGGGATAAAACTCCAAGTGATGGGTCCACCTTTTCTAGAAAAGAAAATAAAACGTGGTATTGATGGCTAGCAAACTTGAGGGCAGGGGAAGGAGAAAGAATCGTGGATAACAACATTCATGCAGTGCTGCTGTTATTTCACTGATAAGTGACATGGTTACTAACCGCAACTAGTCCCTGTATTGGGAAAGGGAAAGACGTGCTCTCTTCTCAGGATGTTTATGCTGTAGAGCCCGCCTGCTTTCCTTGGATCCTTCCACTTACTGAAATAAACCATGTTATTGAGTATCAAAGTTGACATGCAGACAACAGTATGAGGCTAAGACATCTTGTGCCATCCTCTTGTCCTCATTCGGCTTCTTATTATTTTACTAATGTCCTTACACCTGGGGTTAAAGGGCCATCATGTTACTCCTGTGTTTTCTGTGTGGTTGCACATTAGCTACAGATTGCTTTGTCATGTGGGACATGTCTGTCTGACAAATGTTCCAGCCCCGTAGGAGTTAGACTAAAGCAGAGGAGGTATCTCACTTACTTGTCTCTGTCATAAAGCTTTAAAGAAATCTTCGGGGAAGAGGAACATGGGAAAACCAATTCTTTATAAATCTCTACAGCTGCAAAGACAAAAAGGCTCCTCTGCATCCGAGCAGACCAGCTACAGAGCCTGATGTCCCACCTGCCAAAAACTCAGAGAGTTCTCCACAGTTGGAAAACAAGCAGGCTAAATGAGAGCGTATGATGTTATTTTACATCCTGGCAGAGAGATGGCTGTCACCCAAATTTCCCTCATGGAGAAATTTAGCAGAACTTTTGGACCCAGCGTCTAGGGTAAATCGGGGATAGCATACTTACAAATGTCTACATAAAGAAATAGCAGAGTTAAGGATGTTTGCCCTAATTGGGTTACACAGAAACAACAATGATCTAAAACCGAAAAACTTAAAGAAAAGCTGTTCTGAATATACAATAACATACTCTGCTCATCTTCAGTTGCATTCTGCAGAGCAGGAAAACAACTGGCATCTGGAGATGGGGAATCTAACACAGCAAGCCCGCAGACTGCTGGGCTGGAGAAATGGATGGTTGATCTGGTTCGTCTGACATTTAAAATTTATGTGCAGAATATTTAATAATTTGACTGACTTAATTCTAAGTCTCTATTTGGAAGCAGAACTCTTATGAAGCAGAAGTAGAGGAGACTGATGGAAAAAAAGTGCTAAAGCAGGAGGGAGAGGAGAGAGAATTGTGTGAAAAGCAAATATGGACGTGCTTTAGTGAAGAGGAAGAGATTATGGGAGAGGGGGTGGAGGAAGGTAGGACCTATTCCTAGCACATGATGCAAATGCCTCAAATCGGCACTTTGGATAACCATTTACATATTTTGGCACTCATGTTTAAGTCCACTTTGCAGGAACAAACCGATAAATGCTATTACGACTGATCACAGATGAGAGAAATCCCGCTCTGCCCATGCTGCAGCTCGTATCCCACTGAAATGCATTTCCCATGTTTGGATTTGCCTTCATTTGTACCTTCAGTAATGAGGCCATGGAGCTGTATTGTGCTGACAACAAAGCCATTCACCTGGGCTGCTTCTGCCCTTGAGTTTGTCCCCACATAATTTTATTTATTCCCTTCATGCTTCCTTGGCTGTGTGGCTTTTTGCACCTTTTAGAGGAAGCTGTGCAACCACCTGTTCTTACTGGCAGGCTAAATTGGCAAAATATTTGTTTCTCATTGGCTTGAGGCTGGCTTACAGGGAAGAAAACAGCAAAACACAACCATATTGTGCCCTTCACCACCCCTGAGCAGCGAAGCATAGCATCGCAGGCTTTTGTAAGGCAGGTGGCATGCCAAAGTCCACGCAAGGGCTGTGCCAGCCCTGAGAGTTTTGAATGGCTGAAGAAAACACGTATGATCATTTTTTTTTACCGTTCTGCTGGTAAGCTATTATCGTAATGTTTAGATGTCACGAGCCTGCAAGTGTAGGAACTTATCCGGTTTATCAAGCTGAACTGCCTTTTAGTTTGATTTATCTCTTCTTGTTTCCCTGCTAGATGTAAGCAGTTTGTGGTTTGCCTGGGGCCTTCAGCAGCAAGGAGGGGGCAGCACGGCAGCTCTGCTGTCGGCCAGCAGTTCTGGAGGACTCGTTCATCAGATCTTGAAGCTGAAGGTACGGCTATTTCTGTCCCCCTGCGGCAGGTAACGCTCTGCTGGTCACATCACAGCGGCCACCAGACAGCCCTGCCGACAGAAGCAGTGGCTGGACTTGGCATGCCACTGCAGCCTAGCCCCGTGCTGGGTAGCAGAGCTGCTTCTGTCAGTTGTATTTCCTGCGGCGGTTTAGCAGATATTGGCACACGACCAAGAAGAGTTCAATGACTTTGATAGGTTCCTCTCACACTACAGCACCTGTTATTTGTATTACAATGGCATACTGAGTGCTGCAAATACTAAATAAGGGAAGTTCCCTCTCCCGGGCTGTGTACTATCCAAAGCTGGAGGGATTACCGTGCTCCTGCTAAGCATGGTCCGTGGCAGACCGGGATGCAGAGTTCAGAGCTTCTAAATCCTAGATCAGCAAATTAACAAGATTATCCTTTCGCTCTGAAAACAAGATTGAGAGAGATTTGGATAACAGCAGGCCACCCAAAAACTGTTACGTTAAATTGCCTGGAACTGTAAAACATTTAGATTTTGCATGTATACTTAAGAAAAAAAACCCCACAACTCTGATGGTAAAGTGTAAAAGTGCCACCTTGATCACACAGATACAGTCACAGGTCAGTTGCGAGGCTGTTTGAAAGTTATACTACTGACATCTTTTATTTTTAATAGCTCCCATGACATTATGAATACTTTCATAATTAAAATAACTTGTTCCATGAAAGAGCAGATGTCCCAGTACTTAAATACACAGTGCTGCCATGCTGAAGTCTTCTGCTTAATGGCATTAGAAGCAGTAGGTTGTCCTGATCAACAGTTCTGCTGACGTCCTAGATGCCACTGCGAGCCAGAACAGGTGGGTCTTCCATAAACAAGAGTTATAATGGGCCAGGTTTCTTTCAACGGGCTGGGTGCATGCAGTGCCACAGAGCAGTTCCCAGCATTGGGCACTCAGGCTGCTCTCCAAATTTCTATTATAAACTCTTTCCTGACATTTATGACCTGTCTATATGAAGGATTGCTTTACGCACAAGCAGTACTAGATGAAGCCAGGCCAAAATAATGAATTATCTCAGGGAAAGAAAATGTCACAGACAAACCTTATGTTTAAAATATATCTTTGGCAAAGAAGTCCATAACCCAAAGGAGACTTCAGCTGATCTCTCACAAAAATCCAGCCACACACTTTCCCTAGCTTCTCTTGCAGCAGAGGTGGTCCTCCCCTATTTCTTCCCCTTCACCACCTTTTCCAACAGACCCATTTCTTCCTTCCTTACAATATTGCCACCTGCAGCCTCTGTATTTTTTAGGGTCTGCTGAGGATGGAGCAACAGAGTGGCCCCTCTGAGACCAGGTTCTTGCAGGTGTAACAAAGTTGCAGCACGTGCATGACTTTGAGTGGAGTGGGGACGCCCGCAGGGTCTGGCCTCCATCCGGCTCCTTCCCACACGCTTCGCTCAAACCACGGCAGCATTTCAGTGCGATGACAGAGCTGTCAGGGCGAGCAAGTGCCCAGACCGCTCCTCTCCTCACCCCAGAACATGGTGGATGGGTATCTGTTAACATGATACAACAGCGTACCCTCCCGGCTGCCTGGCGTGCGTGTGGGGGGGACGTACCCTGCCATGTGACTACTTGTGTACCCTTTGTGGGGCCAAAAGCAACTGTTCCCTGTCATACGGCTGGATGTGCACTCAGCATGTGGTGGAGACTATGAAGGGTTTGGCCATGTCAGATTTAAATTCAGTACATGCCATGGAAGGAGCTTTGTCCACGTGTCCTTCCAGTGTCTCCTTAAAAGGCTCTGTTGGCCTGACCTGATCTCGGAGTGCTTCATCTCAGCTCTAGACATCGATTTCTGAGTGCAATGGTGGCTGTGCCCAGGAGCTGCCAGGACTGCACAGCACGGCCTTGAGGAAGGCGGGGAGAAAAGATGACCTAATTGTAGATGTGTTTGCTTGAAACTTGTGTGTTAAGAATATGAGCAGTGGAAAAACTATCATTAACTTGTTTGCAGGACTGGATCTGCGCTCCCATCAGTATTTGTCGCATTGAGAAAGAACATCCAAGCTATCCAGTAAAATTAAATAATAATAATAATAATAACAACAACAACAATCCATCCAAGCTCAGATCTGTGGTACTGCATTGCCGGATCATTTAGCTTGTTAGCATGACTTGCATTTACAGCAAAACTCAGGCAGACAATGAGGATGAAGGAAAGCAGAGCCATACTGATGGTTAATGGCCATCTCCCAGTGTTACCATATTCCCAGAGTAAGGAACTCCCACTTTCTCATTGAAATCCATTTTTAGGTGTTTAAATTCACGTTCATATTGTATTATTCCATTAATTTTTCCTGATGTTTATAATTTGCTTGTATGAAATCCACTGTAGGTTGAAATCAGAAATCTACAATATCTAGCCTGCCTTAGGAATGTCCTTACTCCAGGATGGGATTTTATAGATTTGCAAATCATCCGACTGCCCTCAGCACATTGCTGCACGTGTCACAGGATCGGGCTCCAGCAGAGTAGCTGTCAAACATCAGTCCTCCCCTTGGGCTGCTTCATGCCTCTGTCACTGCCAGTGGCTAACAAGAACAAATGTCACTTGTGTGCTATGCTGCGGCTCATGCCTTAGTCAGGGCCAAAGTGCGAACCTCACAGCCTGGGTCGGGAGCGGGGAGAAAATGCCTGTTGCTTTCCTTACCCCGTGACGCCAGAGGCTCTGACTTTGCGGCGGTACTGAGTCACTCCCGCTCCCAGCAGCCGGGACCCTGCTGCCCGCTCCGTCCCAGGGATGCAATTAACCTAGGGTATAAATTGCGGTGACGGCTGTCTTCCTCCAGGTCTGGAGTCGAGAGGCTCCTCTTGCTCTTACAACACTCTGGGCATGAAGCCTGCCTGCGCTGGAGGATTGGAAAAGTTTCCTTTTTTTATTCACAGGGTGTTTTAGCTTTGAAAACTGTGAACCTACAGAGAAAAGAGTAAGCAGATTCTGCTACTGTAGCCACGTCTTCGTGTCAAATTTTGTGATATAGCATACATACCTTTAAAGTCTCGCCTCTTTATGCTCATTATAGAACTATTTGCATGGGGAGACTTTGATTCTGCATGACTGGATAAACCGTTGGCATGAAATTTCTTTTCTTCTTTTCCAAGCCATTGTTATACATGGTATTAACACTGAATCTCAAATTACCCTACACATTTGTCTGACAATTCTGTATTGTGTTTTGGTCTAAACATGCCTTAACGTCAGTCTTTTTTTGCTTTCAGTTCACTTGTTAAATTCTCTCTGCCTGGAAAATGGCACACGAACACTGGGGAGAAAAGCCTTAGTTATTTTAG
Source organism: Aptenodytes patagonicus (assembly GCF_965638725.1). Lineage (NCBI taxonomy): Eukaryota > Metazoa > Chordata > Aves > Sphenisciformes > Spheniscidae > Aptenodytes > Aptenodytes patagonicus. Next base: position 24,921,546 of record NC_134982.1, read on the forward strand.
AGATATAAGTGATTTAAAATGGAAGATTTTTAGAGCTGAACACATATGCTAGGACCAAAGTTCAGTGGGAATTTCATAAGATATTACTCTTAGCTATCAAATTAAAATAAGTTAAAATATGTTTCTGAAATTATCTAGCACATGGATATACAGTCAAGATTCACAATAAATTCCTACAGCAAGAATGTTTAGTAACTGAGGTTAACAAGCAATGGGGTAGGAGTATTACAAACAGGCAGAGCACTGTTTACCAGCTTGACTTTGGAAAATTCGCATCCTCCTGAGTATTTTAGAAAAACAAAACATCAACGGGCCTAAGAGTTCCATGAACTCAAGAAAATCTTATAGCCGCTTCCGTTCAGCCCATTTTAATTACATATTCAGACTATTCTGCTTATCTGACTGGCTATTTGCTTATTGAATGCTCATTTTTAGCACACCCCTTCCACGAGGTCTTTTTGTCCTCAAAAGCAACAAAATACACTAGCGACATGTGTGCTATGGTTAGAACATGGTCAATAATCTGGGTGTTTATCACTGTCTTTTGCTTAATTTCTAAGGCCTCTGCAGAAGTCTGCTATTTTTTCTTGGAGGCTAAGTGCAGCATCTCTGGTGGAGGTAATGGTGGAAACGATACAATCCCACTTAGCAGTTAATCAAGCGGAAAAATGGTTTAGAAAAAACAATTCTCAGGGCACAAAGACAGAGGAGTAATAAAAGTAATAGTGACCTGTCTACCTTAGTGTTGCAGTCCTTCCTGAACTGAAGGCTAAGAGAAGTAGTAAACCATTGATACAGATTTTTCAAGCCAGTAAGTATTAGAATTTATTTGTAAGTGAGCTTTCAATATTTTAATGGAGTTGAATGATTGAGAAAAAGATTCTAGTATCTCTTTTAAATCTGTGATAATGCCACAGCATAATAATGTTATACGTTAAAGCATTTTCCACAGGTGATACAGGGAATGACTGCTGTACAGGCTTCAGATTTGGAACGGAACTGTATCTGTTTATTGTAATATTAAAACCTGCTTTCCTGTGTCCTAAACAGTTCTTTCTAGATAACCTATGAAATCAGATTACCTATAATTACAAAAAAACCCGTTACTTGTTCTGCTTTCTTCTGCTGATCAAAAAAGGAATTCCTGTTCTCACCATATTACCTAAGTTGCACTAGCACACATGCCATAAACCTGTACTTTAGCCAATGTGAAAGAATTATCTTTTGATTTCTTCAGATAAAACATTGTTCAAATGGTACGTGCATCCAGAAGAACACTTTACTGGAGAAAATAGTACTGGATCTTGGGTAACAAAACCAACAAATGGAATGCAATTAATTAATTGCCTCTGCTTCTTTTAGCATATCATTTAGCGCCCCTAACTTGTGAATGATTAGCCTGTATTTTACATTCGAAAGGCATCACACAAAAGAACTCTAAACAAATGTAATTATACTTTCACTGCATTATGCGTAGCTTTATTACCCAAAAAAAGCACATTCCTTCTCCAACCTAGCCTAAAGAAAACCAGTTCTTTACAATCTAAAAATCCATTTTCAGTAAGAGATCTAAATGAGTCTATCTTTTTCCAACTAGTAATAGGGTTTAGAGATTCTTATTATTTATTGCATAGATTCTTATTACTATAATTCTTAATTTAATTTGAGGTCTAAGTCAGCAGGAAATTCCCAGCACTAGGAGGTGCTGCTCAGAATCTCAGGAGCATGGTTTAAATGAGGAAATCCAGCATACCTTTTTCAAAACAAGATCTTAAATGCTGGAAAATATTAGATAAAATTATTTAAATCTCATGTTTGATATAAAAAGCTAAGTTAATGACAGTTTAAGGCATATCGGTTTTGTATTTTCTGGATGAAGGCTAATGTAATACTCATAACAGTGAATTTATTTTGTAACTGAAAACATTTTTAACTGGGATTTTGGAAAATATGAGAATCTTCTGATGATTTTATGTCGGTCAGAGAGTAGGCCAGCCTACCACCCTTCCCATATGAAGCTATCTGCATTGGAGGGGTAATTGTTTCTTAATGAGATCTGGCTGCCATTTTTAGAACTCTTTTTGAGAACATTTTTAAGAGAAAGAAATGTAGGCTTACTGTAGAAGTCCGTCTTTGACCTTTGTTCTGGTGTGTTTAGCAGAATCGGTAGCTTTTGCACTTCTGCCTTTGCCTCTCTTTCCCTATGCTGTCAAGCTGCTGCAGGGCAGTAACTGTTTTCTATACTCACTCGACACATGTAAAGCTTTCTCTTTCACTTTCCGTAAAATAACTGTCTGCACTGTAGGCAAATGGAAGATTGACCTCGCACAACAATATCGTTAGAAACGCTATCTTTTTACTCAAGCCAGTTTTGTATATTCTATAAATACACAGATAGGAGGTTTGTCTTGTGTTCCGCTACCATGGGACATCCCACCTGGAAAACAATGGTTGAGTATTGTAAAAAAAAATGAAGGGGCCAGGCTATATTTAAGCGCGATTAAATCGAGCTCATTTTTTCACTGCTGTGTTTACTTTGTCCTTTTGTAACTGAAATCGGAAATCTATGCAAAAATATCTGAGCGTTGGAGAGGGAAACAGGAAAGGATTTCTGTGTGTTATTATTCTCAAAACAGCACAAGGAATTCATTTTAACTTATGTAAATTGCCATCAATGGAAATGGGAAACTTGTAAGACAAATGTAGACTGTTCCAGCTCGTTTTTTAAGTGCAGTATGACTTGTCCACTCTTTTAATATTTTTATCAACAAAGTTTAACAAGTAGTGGTAGTATGTCAAAGCAGAGTATGCATAAAAGATGGATTTTACAATGGTGTCAGCTACATAGCATTAGCAGCCTTCTTCAAAAAGATACTGTTCTTTAAAAAAGGTGTAACAGTCAGCTTCAATATATATGAAAATGTTCCTTAAAAAACAAACCAGACAAAAAACCAAACAAAAAGGAATGTTTCCACACTTCTTTGTTTAAAACCAACCAGTGAATAAATGCCTCCCTATATGTACAAAAAACTATTTGCTCTGTTTAAAATTTAAGTAATCGGACATCAAAGCTCACATGAACTGAAACTCCATTTTTTGTTATTCAGTAGTCAAGTAAGGAGAAATGAAAAAAGTATACAAAACATAAATGACAAGTATAAGTATCTATATATACTTACAAATTGTTTAGTACTTCAGTCACCTAAAAGGCTGCAAGTTACATTAAAAAAATGGTTGTGTGCAATATGATTCATTGGGATGCCTCAGCTTTATACTTCCAGCAAATAGAAATTATATTTAACACCTGACTAATTAATTTTAAGCATTAGAGAACAACTAAAATATATCCCAGTTTAATTCTTTAAACTGGGCACTGGATTAGCAAAGCATATTCCGAGTATATCTTACTAACTACAAGAAAAATATCATTAATTTAGATGGGTTATGTTTGCTGCACTATGGCACTGACACAGTTGATTTTTCCTGCATCTGTGATGAGAATTATCAAGTGGGATAAATTACCAGAGTCCTAGGACCTCCATTGTAACTGTCGTTTTTGTGAGCAAGAAATCCAGCCCACATCAGAGAAAGTATTTAGGAATCTTACTTTCCCTAAAACAAATGGAATTAAATGCCAAAATACATTTATTGGATCTAGGTTCTAGCCTTTTATTCAAAAGTCTCTAATACATGCTCAGTCTTTAATCCTCAAGTGCCTGTAAACAACCACAAGGCTCTGGCAGAGCAGTGTAAGACTGAAAACGGGAAAGCACTGAAATCCCATTTAAATCTTTTGCCAGAAGTTCCAGAGACTTGATGTTATGTATGCACCCATTTCATTGAGTGGAATATGATATTTGCATAGGCCTGGGGTTTTCTTTTTGGAGTGATGTGCTGGGCTGAGAGTGGGTATTTTATTAATTCTCCATCTCTTCTGTCCTCTCCTTACCCTTCCCTCCTCTCTATCCCTTCATTTACTAATCTCCCTCTTTGTAGTCTTCTTCACCCACAGACTTAACAATTTTTCCCTTCTCCTAATCTTTTGTTTGTCTTTACCTCATTTTCTGTCAGACCATCACTTCTGCTCTTCAATAAAGCCGTAAGAGGAAAAAGCAAATTACCTTGAAGAGGGAGACAGACTAGTTGATGAAAGGGTGGTATGACTGTTGCCACTGCGGCAAGAAAATGGACATGGCAGCTTTCTGCCTAGCGTGGTGTTCACCCTAACTGCATTTCCCTGCTTATGCTGCTGGATGATTTTGCAGAGTGCCATACATTTTCCCAGCCATACGTGACTATGCTAATTTTGCAAATTTCCATTTCCTTTCTCAGCTGCTTCTCTGTTCTCCAAAGGCTTTGAGAAGACCACTGGATATCCTTCTGCTCTATTTGATAATACTTATTTTCACTGATCTCCTTCATCTTTTCACAGTTGTACGTTCATTTGAGAGTACATACTAACTGCTCACATCCATTTCCTCTGTAGACACCAACAGGTATTACTTCCTAAGTATTATTCCTCATGTTTCTCCATGTCACCAGCTCCTCCCTACACTGTAGCCTTCTTAATAGAATCTTTCCTTGCATTTCTTTCCTAGAGAATCACTCCCACAGTTTTTAGAGTGCTGATCCTTCCTTTACAAGAGAACATCTGCTTTTTCTTCTTCATTTCCAGAAGCCTGTATACACAGGCAGCATGACTGGAATTTGCCAGTACTTTTATCTACTCCACACATAAGAAAGTAAAGCAACTGTTGGGGCACCGGCATGATATTCAGATGTGGTAGAACTGGCCTCTTCTCCAACTCACTCTACCGTGGTCTGCCTGGACTTACTTTCCTCTTCCCAAGGCAGCACTCTTCTTCACCTGGGACCAAAACACCTCTGTTTATCACTCTATTTTTCACCCTTCAAAGGCTGGTCCTTCTCTGAAGGTCAGCTGAACTATTTCATTCAGCTCCAGGAAGAGAGGAAGGTCTTCAGTATTCAGTAGTGGCTAAACATTCCCCTTTTTATTGCAGTCCGATAAATAGGAGACAGAATGCAGCACTGCGTTCCAGGTGATTTCCCTCTTCATGCAAACATTATAGGAAGAAAGAATTCATGCGATGTTTCCTATACGTGGCGGAACAGAAGCAGTCTAATCTCCTCTGGAAGCATAGTCACATATGACTGGGAAGGCATCGCTTTCAATGTTGGAATGAGGGACAAGACAGCTATAAAATAATAATTTTTGCTTCTTAAATTCAATTTTTATTCCCATAAGAAATGCTTCAAGTTTCCAGTGAAGCTTGGTTATCCAAAATTTCAGTAGCTTGTGCATCTTTTCTTATTGGTGAGGGGTGATGGCAGAGCGCTTTGACTTGGTTGCTGCAATACTGAGATTTTCAGGACTTTTCCCTTCTAAGCTCAAGCAGTTGAGGGGGAGGTGAGGAAAGAGAAAACGTGTGGTGGGGGAGGAGAGCAAGGGAAAGAAAGGAGTGTTTTCCACTGAACATCTGAGAGTGAGTAGACTATTATATTTGCTGAGACATCATTATTTTTAACTAGCTCTTGAAACTTCTGGCATGGTCACTGCCTGGAACATACAAATGAAGGCAACTGAAATGAGCAGTTAAGGAAAGAAGAGATCTGCAGAGGTGCAGCTGGTTGTTAGGAGCAGAGAAATTTAAAATGCCCATAGCAACACTGCAAGTCATACTCCCTCACCTGAGAACTACAGCACTGCTACCTCTTGTGCTACCTCTTTTCACATTAATGGCATATTAACCAAGCAAAACAAGGAGCTTTACCGGCTGATGTTCCTTTCTCAGGTTTGCCAGCCCGAGTAGTCCATAAGATGGGCAAATTGAACACCCGTCCTGGTACCCTTGGATGTATCCAGCCAACACTCAGGCTTTTGGTCAGGCACTCAGGCAAAGTGGTCCTGGCTTTCATGTGAGCCTTCTCCGCAATAGCGTGTGTCAGCCTCGGAGTCCTCACTGTGTACAGCAGTGTCAACACTGTCTACAGTAAACTGACTTCGATATGTCTTTCCATGACAAAATCCAGTCAGGCTTTTCCTAACATACACAGGTGAAAGGACAATTGCTGGTTATCTACTTTTTGTTCTCCTGCAGTGGATTATAGTATTTTATTATAACAACCCCATGCAGCGCTACAGGCTTGGGGAAGAGTGGCTGGAAAGCTGCCTGTCGGAAATGGACCTGGGGGTGCTGGTTGACAGCCGGCTGAACATGAGCCGGCAGTGTGCCCAGGCGGCCAAGAAGGCCAATACAAGCCAATCCTGGCCTGTATCAGAAATAGTGTGGCCAGCAGGAGTAGGGAAGTGATCGTGCCCCTGTACTCAGCCCTGGTGAGGCCGCACCTCGAATACTGTGTTCAGTTTTGGGCCCCTCACTACAAGAAGGACGTTGAGGTGCTGGAGCGTGTCCAGAGAAGGGCAACGAAGCTGGTGAGGGGTCTGGAGAACAAGTCTTGTGAGGAGCGGCTGAGGTAACTGGGGTTGTTTAGCCTGCAGAAAAGGAGGCTGAGGGGAGACCTCATCGCTCTCTCCAACCACCTGAAAGGAGGTTGTAGCGAGGTGGGTGTCGGTCTCTTCTCCCAAGTAACTAGCGATAGGACGAGAGGAAATGGCCTCAAGTTGCGCCAGGGGAGGTTTAGATTGGACATGAGGAAAAATTTCTTTCCTGAAAGAGTGGTTAAACATTGGAACAGGCTGCCCAGGGAAGTGGTGGAGTCACCATCCCTGGAAGTATTTAAAAGACGTGTAGATGCGGCACTTAGGGACATGGCTTAGTGGACATGGTGGTGTTGGGTCGATGGTTGGACTCAATGATCTTAGAGGTCTTTTCCAACCTCTATGATTCTATGATTCTATGATTTGGCATGGCAATAGAGCAGCAGGACAAGTGTGGCAAGTTGTCTATGGCAGCCAGAGGTAGATGTGGTCCTCACTTCAACAAGGTCTGAGCTCCTTCCACATTGCACTGTATGAGGGGAACATCTGTCACGAGGGTGCAGATGGTTCATAAGTGCTCTCTGAAGCCCTGTATCTGATTTCTGCAAAGCAGGGAGATGAAAAGAGCTTGCAGTGCTGTGCTGTGAGTCTCCAATGTTGTAATGAGGAAGCAGAATTCAGGGCAAATAGGGGCTTTCTTACCTTCGTAACCCCTCCAGGCTATTTGGCAAGGGCGGGAAGGCAGTAGCTTAGTAAAACATTACGCGCGTCTCATTTCATAAGCTTCAAATGGGTATATAGGCTTTACGTTATCTCAACAGCTAGTACTTACTAAAACTGTATTGCATGAAATTAGGGTGTTTCAGTGTACGTAGGTTTAGTGTACTTTTCTGATTCAGTGTAAACAAGCCCTTAGGTCATATATCCAGACAGGTGTACAATTCTATTTCTATTAGCAATCTCAGTGAAGGCAATAAGCTTACTCATATGAAAAATATCTCTGCATTTGAAAAATCAGATCCTTATATTTTAAATCTCTGTGGCAGCAGCGTGCCTGTTAAATTACCTAACTTTCTGGGACATCACTCATTTTTTCCGAACTTATGTGTGATTCACATAGCTTTCGTGTCCATATATTTTTATTGACATTTATTTGCCTTAAAATTAAAGAGTAATTAAACTTATGCCATAGGTGTTTTACACTATAAGGGTGAATGCTTATCACTTAAATATTTGTGCATATATATATATGCCACGTATATGATTTATATACATATATGTCTCATATATTTCAGATTTAGGCTCTAGCAGATTGATGTGTTTGTGTGTATATATGTATCTCCAGAAGTCTATTTATTAATGATTGTATTGAAACATAAATACACGGCTGAACTGCAGGCTGCATAGCTCATACAGTAAAAATAGATATGTGATGGAAAAGAACGCAACCATACCCTGGCAATTTCCTGTTTCTTCAGAGTTGGCGTAAGAAAACGTCTGTGCAGATCTAAAATGCTGAACAGTCTGACAGGGACAGTGCCATTTAACATGTGAATGTCTTTAAAAGCAGTTTAGGAATATTCAGATCTTTGAGGATTTCTCTCCCAGAGGCCTCTTGGTTGTACAGTGGCTTAATTCAAGATGGTTTCTGCCAGAGCTAAAGAATGAACTGAAAAACAGTACAATTGTTTATCACCTTTAATACAATGCTGATACACCTAAATTGGTAGTTTTCAGATGAAGGTGGCCACTACTCGTAAAGAATTGTGCAAATCAGTAGGGTGGGGCAAGCAGAGTTTGAAAATATTTTAAAATGTGTCCCTCATACCAGTAATGGCAGCCTGTTCATGAACTACTCATGGGAGGGTGTTTGAGAGAACCGTGCCACCAAACCAACTCTGTATTTAAAAGATCCGCATCTTTATCACCAGAACTTCTCCACTGATTTCCACTGCTAATTCAATATTTACTGCCCTTCCTGTACTAGAATATGAACATCACCTTTCTAGATAACATGGCTGACAAAAAGTGACAATACAAAGTACCCTGTAGAGGAAACCACAAATCAACAAACTCTTCAGAAAATCAGCCACCATGCAAAACACACTAGGAAAAAAGTCTCTAGAACTTCCCTGCAAGGAGCAAGCTCTGTATTTGAACTGACCACCCAAACACCATCTGTGAATCTAATAATGCAAAAAGGAAACCCTCACTGACAGTATCTTGCTGTCTGTTACGTACTACGCAATGCTGGTATATATACAGAAAACTTAAATAATTAGAGCATCTACTAAAACACATCCTTGAAGAGTTCTTCCTGAAGCCCTTTTCCACCTCTCTTTTCAAACAACAGTTCCAGTATTAAACTCACAATCCAAAGCAGATTTCCCCTGTACTAACAAACACTCATTAGAACCAAACCTTGCTGGCACAGCAAATGCAAAATTCAGGAATACCGATGTATTTATCATAATTGATGTCAGTGCCCAAAAGAACTATTAATTTTCCATGGGTCTTCTTCATACACTTTTAAAAATGTGATATATTACACTAAACACATCACATACCCTCATGAGAATTACATGCATGAAACTAATCAACCATTATTCGCTACAATGAACTCACACAGATAACGATCAAGGATAAAACACAGCAAAGGAGAGGAGAATATTTTTTTCATAAAGAAAATATTCATCTCTTGCACAGTCCAGGTGCTCACAGGGGACCTGCAAGTCATGTTTAAAAAATAATCCTGGGAACTAAAATCTTAATGGTGGATAAACAAATTGTGGACTCAGTAGCGACACTGTTTTTAAAGCTTACAGTTTTCTTGCCAATTCATCCCTGTACATTCATGTTAGCAACTGTTTTCTCTCCCGTGGTTTAGTTGATTAAAATAATTTTATTATACTAAGAACAATCATGTTCCACTTGTTTGGAAGTTTGAATTTTGCTACTTGCCAAATCTGATTAATGGATTTCAGTCACATCAAAAAGTTTGTTTGTTTTCTCCAGTTCTATCAGTTGATCTAATTAAAGGTATCACCTCTTCTCAATCTTGTCTCATTTGTCTAACACAGTGTAATAGCCATGGCATCATAACTGTACGCTCAAAATGCACAGAAGTGAGATAAACTTTTAATTGAAACACTTCTCTCCTACTTTTACAGCAAATGGAATGGGAATGGGAGGAAGAGGGAAATAATACAATAAGTTTTAACTTCAGCTAAAGACAGACCACTATATGAAAGTCGGAAAGCAGTGCCCTAAGGGCTTCATAACAGCAACTGCATTTTACACTGAACGCTTTTGCATGAATTGATAGGTTCCTGTGCCACCTGCATTTAAGTGGATTTCTCTCACTAACAGTAAAGAACAAGGCTATTTTTTTTCTTGATGAAATCTTTTCTGTGCAAATTCAAAGGGGGGGCTTTCTCGCCAAAGTTGTGTGCCTGTTTAATCTGAATGTATGCCGTCTAATCACAACACTTTGAAATATGTTCATGAAAATGTGTTGAGCTGATGCTGTCATGATGCTCAGCTGTAAACTCTCCTATGTTGCTAATAGCACGGTTAATCAGAATCTATGCAGTTTTGCAACCTTAGTTTAACAAAGTAAAATATTTAAAAGGTTTTATTTATAGAAATCATAATAAAGAGTAATTACAGCTCTAGACTAAACTGCGCTTCTCAAAGCACTTGGTAAAGCCGCTTTCTCTGTTGAGAGCTTTTGCTTGTTTGCAGGCATGGAGATGAGTTAATACACAACTTTTTCACCTTTGTGGCCTGGAAAGTCACTATTTCCTTACTGATGTAGCATAACACTCACACCTGCCATGTAAGGATTGTATTAAAATATCCTTTTCATGGAGGAAACCAGTAGATGAAACCTGTGAATTAAAACATTAAAAATATTACTTTAGTTTTATTGTTTGCAACTATCATGCCTTAGAACTTAGGACAGATATAACTCAAAAAATGTCTATTTTAGATTTTAAAAAGCCACTCTTAAACCATTCTTGCCAAAGGAAAACTAAAAATGTCTATAACGGTTTTCAGTTATGCTAGTCATACAAGTGCAATCTTTTATATTTTGTTTGTTCAAAGGAGAAGGGATAAAATCCTTAAAAAGGGAGAACATTTCTTAGCACTTAGAACTATGTCATTTATATTTGTCAGGTGGGGAGAAGAAAGGGAAAAAATAACTAAAGAAAGAGAACTGAAGACTTCATAAAGAAGAGAAACGGGGAACACAAACCGATTCTTGTTTAATTGGACTTAAAATTTAATTTCTTATATGATGAAAAAATCTGCAACTGTTTTAACAGATTCTGAAAAGAGTAATTATTTTCCCCAAACTAAAGTAATCTTTTTTCGTGAACCCTATTTTGCAGATGGAGGACAATCGAAAGGATTGTTTTTTGAACTCTCCTAAAAATGTTCCATGGTAGCTTTTCTACAAATCAAAACTTCCTTACTTAAGGTACAATCTATTAGTGTAACAGGCCTAGAGACAGGATAGTTCATCTCACTGGACTGTCTGGATCTCCTTGCTTCAAAAGGATTTAACCTGTGGTTCCAAACATGGCAGTCCATGAGAAATTAAACTTTAAATATCATTGAGCCAACACCGAAGCCAGGAATTCACACATTGTTTGCTTTTATTTTTACATGACTGACATTATTCACAGAAAATAAGATGACAAGGAAAAAGTAAGGAATTTGTTAAGTGTGCACATATACAACAGTGTTGCTAAAAACTACTGAAAGATTTGTATTGCCGGCGTTAGCCCCTTCTAAGAAAAATTAATGGTCAGAATAGAGATAAGGAAGCCATAAAATGTAAAATAAATGCAATTCATCCTACAATTAAGAGAAATCTGGATTTCTTTAATGATTAGCATGATGGGTATCATCATAAATGTGCCTATATAGAATTGTTCTGGAATTATATTTGTGATAACATTCACAGTGTCTATTTACACATCACCTATTCACCAACTTTTTACTCCAGAACACATTCTTTCTCATGCATTTTCATCAGCTTAAAAAAACCACCATAATTAATTTTAAACAAACTTGCCACAGAAATTCTTCTTTCCTACCAGTGGAGAGATAGAGGAGTGATAGTTTTCCTACAGGATGCAGCACTAATTACTGGCCTTGGAAGAGCAATATAACCAGTGTAGAGCTACTACAGAGCTACTATAGAGCTAGCGTAACTGATTTCCTACAGAAAAGCTATTCCAGATCTGATGAGAAGTTGGTACAGTATTCTTTTAGGATTGCTTTTTGGACACAAATATTCTCAGCAGCATTCATTGTTACCCTTTTTGGATCCGAGAACCTTACCAAATGCAGTCCAAAACCATTGCTGGTGCACAGGCAAAATACTGAGCACATGGCTTATTTGTGCCACTTTATAGCTGGCTCTTTCTGCCAATTTCATGTTTAACTCTTTGTCTGCAGCGTGGCCAGAAGGAGCTCTGCAGGACCTCATAAACAAAGGATTGATGGTTACGATCCGCAGATGTCCATGTCCTCACACGGCATGTCTGCATTTTCATTCCTTTCCGTTTGTTTTGACCAGCGCAAGATTTATGTGGGGGTATCAGCTGTCAAAACAGACTCCAAGGCTAAGAGGCTGCAGCATAGCTTAAAGTCAGTGTTAAGGAGACTCTCCAGGAGCAAAGCAGTCCAAATCAGGCAAGAGTAAAGGTGCCTTAACACCACCTTTTTGTCTTTTCTCCTCCATGTGAAATGCTGTGCCGCGTGTTCCTCAGTCAGAATTCAGGAGCTCACCCATGGTAACCAAGGAAGAGAAATACAAACAAAAAGTCACAATAAAATGTTTAAAAATAACTCTGAAACATTCCTAACCATTTCTAGAACACAGCATATACAAAATAGGTTGTGGTGTTACAAAGGTTTTCTATTGGTAGTATTACTTGCGTAATACTCCAAAACTTAGTCACACAATACATTTACGTTCATTGCTCTGTTTGATTGTACTATTTGAAAAATAATGCAACCAAATACAGAGGGACTTCTTTGTATGGTGTAACACAATATTTAACCACTGTAAATTTGGAACTGTATCAAAGTTAGACTGAACAGAGGTTGTTTACTTAGCTTCTCTTTAAATATAGTACATAGGCATGATGCATTTAGGAAGTCATAACAATATACTTCTAAGACTTAATTGCCACTGTATTATACCAGCTTTGTGTTGATTTCACCAGCATAAATGTGGTGTAGCCCAGTTGTGAATCAGGTCAATTCAGAAAATGTTTCAGTAAGACATTTTGAATGGACCATGTGCAAATTTAAATTATGGGGTATCTAAAATAAACTTCAATATATACTTGTTAAAGAAAAGAGTGCTTATTGTCTCTTTATGTCTTTCAGGCAGTTATTACTTCCAGTAATTATTATTTAATATTTATATTGCAATGATGTCCAGAAGTCCCAATTCTAATTGAGTTAAAATCCACCATTCAGGTCACTACCTGAGCATTTATTAAGCAGAAGCGCTTACCCCGGAGGCCTTTCAATCTAGCTCTTGGAGAAGTGGAAACGCACAAACGTAATGAAAAACAGTAGTAAGAATAGGGAAAAGCAGCAATTAAACCCTGTTGCTCTGAAAAACTATGTATACATTGTTCAGACCATTGAACTCTTGAAAGGGACAAAGGGGGGTGGCTGTTTCACCAACTGTTCTTTCAGTTTAGCTGCATGTTGTTGCAGTATTTACTAGTGTTCCTGTTCAAATATAAAAATAGAAATTTGAATGAGAGGATTTCAGTCTTAGTGTCTACCGTGAAATCACGTGTAAAGAATTTGTTTAAGCTTTCAGTGGGATCAGTTGCACAGTCTCCCTTGAAAGACTCATTATGTAACTCTATATTTTGTACTTTGTGCGCTTAATCTGTAATTATTTGGTAACTGGGATACAAACTCTGGGACTTAATGTTGCTGGGGACTCTGTTGAAGCTGTAATCTAAATACTGTCTTGATATTTATAGCGCTTTTAAATCCCTGGAATAACTCCTGGTATTTTCTTAATTTATATAGATAGTTCTATCTTGTCTATCTAAAATGTCTTCAGGAGCTGTGGTCTAGCTAGCTATAGTTTCAGCAGATTTTGGCTAGGCTTTTTTTTTTTATGGCTAAAACCATAAGTGAAATAGTATCTTACATTGAAACTAACGTTACAACTACGGTAGATTCACCATGGGAACAACAGTTGCTATAAATTTCCCACACTCATCTATTACCCGGCTGCATTAACAATCGCATCGGGCAATTTGCAGTAAACATTGCCAAACAACATTTTCACATTAAAAAAGTTACGACAATTCACGCATAAAAGAGGTGCCTTGAAGAGTTCAAGATGGAGGACATCAGTTACAGAGAGCCATTCATATTAATTATGATAAGGATACATTATTGGGTATTAGACAGGAATGATCAATTGTTCACATGAAATGAAAAAATCAGCGATTTTATTATAGCACCAGTGTGGTGCACTATAGTGAGACATTCTAAGTCTGCTGTCAGTGGGGGTGAAGTTCTCATAACTTGGCCTTAGTCCAAAGCTGACTCATTTGAAGAAAATGGCTTATCTGAACAAGAAGAAATGGAAGTGATTTAATGTTTTGGGAAATATATATACATATATAATTTTATTTTTTACAACCTCTGATGGTTGTATTTAATTTAATTTAATTATTTAAATCTAGGCACAGATGTAGTCCCCAAAGAGGACTGTATGCTCTGTAAAGATGGAGAAAGGATTTGTAGAAAAGTAAAGAAACAGTAAGTGAATATTATTACCCTAGTAGAAATGCATGCTTATTTTCTGTATCTGGATACAAATTGGATACTCGAACATACAATCCCCATACACAGACAAGAAATAAAAGTATTGTTAAACATAGTGGACTTTTATAAATGTGATCAACTGTACATTTTGTTGCTAAAGATTAAACCTTCTTCACCCAAAGCCCCGTAAGAAACTGGATGACACAACTAATGATCCTGAACAGCAAGTATCAGTTGGAGTTACTTTCAGGGACTGGTAAGGGTTTAAAGGACTTCTCATGTCTAGCTGTATGCTAAAATCAGGGGCAGGTCAACACTAACCTGACATACCATTTTCCTTTGCTGTTCAATGGCTCATGTAAAATGGCATTTTTTAGCATGTTGTCCATTTCTCAGTAAACAGATTATCATAATAAAACACTATCCCAGCTTAGTCGGTGGCAGTCCCAGTAGAGAAGCCAGGGATTAAATGGGCGTGAAAACAAAACTACCTCTGTCCTTAGACGTGGTCTCTGCGGAACACAATCAAGGAGCATAAGGTGAGCAGCATGTACAAATCCACCCCGCTGTGAGCTTTGTGCGCTGTTCTGTGGCTGAGCAGAACTCCAGGCTCCAGGACTGTTAAAATGGCATATTGCCTACACAACAGGTTACCAAATACCCGTTTCAAACAATCAAGGAAACTAAGGAGGAAAGCATTTCCATCAACGCACTGTTGCAATCCAACAAACACCAATATCAAAGGCACGTGACATTCAGTAAACCCACTGGCTGCTTTTCAGACGTATTTGTACGTGACTATGCTACAGTTAACCGCATTTTCAGTACCCTCATATCGTACTGAGGGTGTTGAAGTACTCGAGGAGAAAATAGAACTGTATTCCAGGGTTTATGAGAAACAGCGTCATTATATACACGGCGTTATTTCAGTTGTTGTTGTTCACGTCGAAGTTTAACGTAACGTTTCCAAACACCATGCTTGGGTGGAGGTTGTTAGCTTTTCCCCCAGGTGAGTTTGGTCCCCCAGACCCTGGTAACTGGAAGTCAAGGGAGGGTAAGGCGCAATGGAGTGGCAGCTGTTGGGACGGCCATGAACGTCAAGACGGCGGACGCCCGAGAGGTGATCAATTGTTTCAGCGATCTGGATACAGTATGTGCAATTATGAAATCAGGAAGCTGAGCTGCTTACGCCCAAGGAAACTTTTACCATTCGGGATTGAATTTGTCTGGGCGACTGACGTGCCCCTGCGGAAGACAAGCTACGCCAAAACCGCGGGGGGGGAACCAGCGACACCCGCACCCTAGCGCAGGGGTCTCTCAATCCCGAGTGGTTACCGGGCCAGGAAGGGCCCCCCAAGGCACCCGCCGCGGTCCGGCCGGCGGACGGGCCCCATCCCAGTCCCCGGTGGCGGCCGCACGTCGGGCAGAGGCGGGCGGGCCCGTCCCGCCGCCGCGGGACACGTTCCCCCCCCGCAGCGCGCCGCCCCCACCTCCCCCTCAGCTCCCTCGGGCCGCCCCGCGCCCTCACCCCCGCCCTTCCGCCCCGGCCCGTGACCCCGCGCCAGCGCCCCCAGCCCCCACCGCGCCCCATTCCTCCACGGCCCGCTCCCGCCCCCCACCGAGCCCCATTGGCTGCGGCGGCCCGTCCCTCACGACACCCCTGGCTCGCATTGGCTGCGCCGCGGCCTCCCCGCGCTCGGCCGGGGGGAGGTGGGGTGAGGAGGGGAGGCCAGCGGGACCCGGCGGCGGCGTTACCCGCCCGTGCCCTCCCCTCCCCCCTCCCCGTCACGGCCAGTGCGGGCGCGAGCGCCGCGCCTGCCCGCTCCCGCGGCGGCTGCCTCCGCCCGGCTCCGACCGCGGCCCCGGCCCGGCTCCCGCTCCGCCCCCTCCCGCCGCTGCAGTGCCTCCCCCGGCCTGGGCGGCGGTGCGGGGCGCCGGCAGCCGCAGGGGCGCGACGGCCTCCCCCCGTTTACCTCCCTTCCCCTCCCCGTCGCGTGTCCCCCGCGGGGCATCCACCTCCCCACAGCTCCGCCGCCTCCCCGGGCCCCCGCTGCCGAGGCCGGGGAGAGGGGGCGGGAGGCTGAAGCGACGGGAGAAGGGGGAAGTGTGCGAAAGGAGGCGGGGAGAGAGGGCGGCGGCGGCGGGCGGGCAGGTGAGGCAAGGCGGCCATCCCGCTCCCCTCCTGCCCTTGGCTGCGACGGCGCGGCGGCTGCGGCGGGGGGGGGCGGCGGCCGCGCTCGGGCGGCGGGGCCCCGAGTGAGGAGCTGGGGGCGGAGCAGCGGCGCCCAGCGCGCCGGGGAGGCAGGCCGGCGGGCGAGGGGCGGCGGCGGGCCGGGCCGCGCTGCCGGGGCCGGCTGGGTGGTGGGGGGCGCTGCGGTCTCGCCGCCGGGCGTCGTTTCTGCCGGGCGGTCGCGGCGCCGGGCGGGGCCGTCGCGGCTCGGGGCCGCCCGCGGGGCAGATCCCGGCGCCGCCGGCGGCAGGGGCCGGGAGGGGCCCGGCTCCGCTGCAGCCCTGCCGCCGTGCACACGCACGTCGGACGCTCCGCTCCGCGAACGCCCCCGTCCTCGTCGAAAGCCGTTGCATCTCCCCCCCCCCCCGGCCTTCTCCTCTGCCCCCTTTCCCCTTAACGCGAAGAAAACTCGATTGGATTTAATGTATTTCCTTGGGGTCGGAAGAAACTCCTGCCTGCTGGTTCTGGTTTAGACGCCCGACAGACAAGGTAAATTAAATGGAGAAGGCTTGGGGAGCAGTAGCAGCAGCAACAACAACAGAAAAAATCCTTCCTCTGCTGAAGGGGGTGGGGAAAAAGGAAGGAGTTCACGCTTCGTTTTGATATCCTGTTTTTGGCCTTTATTTTTCTGTGTTTTCCGCCTTGCACAGTTTAGGTGTCCTTTGTGTTTCTCCCTCTCTCGCCGAAATGTTGTTTGTATGAACGTAGTCGCTGGTTTCATGGGGGCTGAGGAAAGAGGCTGGGGAGACCGAAAGTTTTTAAGCTCCTCGGACACAGAAGTTTCTTTGTTCGGTCGGAGAAGGTATTGAACCGAAACTGCTCGACTCCGTGACTCTGCTGCTTCAGCGCCTTCCCTCCCAAAACGATTGCTAACCCTGCGAGTATAATTAACTTCTCGGGAAATAAGGAAGTCCGAAGGGAGGTAGTATCTTTTATTTAATCGAAAGATCTTGAGGCTTGGCGCTGCCTGTGTCAGCCGTTTCTTGTTTCTCTTTCACCTTGTTTTCTGGAATATCGGTTAGTGTCTGGCCGGTCTTCTTCAAGATAGCTATTAAATTTCTTTATAAAGATGTGCCCTCGTAGTCCTCTGTAAATGCTGTCGCAGTTTTTCCCCTCGACTGCTGCCGCCACCTCTCTTCCTCCCCTCCGCCCCCTCTCAGTCCTCGAGATGACGAGTTGGACTGCATATTGTTCAGCTTGTATAGGAGAGGTCTGTATTGCATTCTGATCCTCGGACAAGTTTATCTTAAGAACCTCCATTTAAAAAAAAAAAAAAAGGCAAAAAGCTAGCTAGTGTTCTGATTTCTTAAAAGTATGTGCAGTTGAACCTCTGAGTTAACGTAGCCTTGTTTGGTTTTGGTGACCACTTTCTCCTTTATCATTTTTGAAAGGAGTCCCGTTTGAAGCTGTTGGAGGGGAGACTAAATGAGAAGTTTTGGTGTAAGGTTTTGTATTGCTGGTGCAATACAAGTTAAGTTACTCCAGCTAACTAGTTGTGTGTAATGAAAGCAATATTGCTCACCACAGATGCATTTCACATGCCCCAAAGAGGCAGTTATTGGTTAGTTTTTTTGTGAAGGCAAGGAATTTCTCATACTGTGAATGTTCAGAATGAGCTAGAAGCCATAGTTCTGTGCTAGCTTATTTAAATTTTTGTTCCTGTTTTTCAAACTCAGAAGCAGCACGTTGGTCAGATAGGATGTGTGTGCTTCAGTCTCTCAAGTGTCTGAGATGTGTTGGTATTTGTGAGGCTTGGACAAACTCGTTTCTGTGCAAAATTTTTAACACTCCTACATACGTAGTTCTTTAGCAGCTTCAAGTAATGTAGCATTTGAGGAAAAAGTTATGAATCCAACTCCATCTGTCTGATATACTGTGAGGAAAAATGTTAACATTTAACTGACCTAAAGTGTCTTCTGTGGCTGATAACAAGTAAATGATTTGGCTTGCAATTCATAGGCTTACCTTTCCAGGCAGCAGTAAGGGTTATTCTTAGGCATCAGAAAGGGCTGAACAAAATAAATGGCAGTGAACTTCGGTTTCCTTATAAGGCTGATGCTTGGCAGGAAAGCAATGAAGTCTAAATAGAGTAATCCTTTTACAAAGAATGATCACTTTCCAAAGCAGTGTTTCAGTCCCAATAATGACTTGAGATTCCTGGGAGGAGGTGGGGGGTTGGGAATTGTAGCAATGCATGACAAATTTAGGTGTAAACCACTATGTTCGCAATGGATGCAATTTTGTTTCTTTTCAGACCTTTTGTGTTTCTCATGATGCACTTGATATTTTTCAATGCCATGTAGAAGAATAGATCCTTGTAGTGGAGCCACAACTTCTTACGCTGGTGTTTTGTCACCATGGTAGCTATGGATAAGGCCCTTTTTAATGATGAAAGTGTAATTCAGTACTGCTTACAGCTAATGGTTATATCATAGAATGCCATTCATGTCATTGACATAATTTAGGAGTTATGAAGGAGTATATTCTTTCTCGAGATCAACCTCCTCAACTAAAAATCAGTCTGACATTGATATTCATATTATGAATAAAATGATTTAAATATACACATGGTAGCTCATGTTGTTTGAAACAACGCTTTCATAGGTACGTGTCGATGGCTTGGGGAGACATTCTTTTGACCTGGCTGTTCCTTGCTCATGAATTAAATTAAGCTCAAGTAAACATCGGTAATTTTAAGTAGGTATGCTTGCAATCAAAGAGCTAGAAGTTACAGCGTATGGCATACTATGAAACATGATTATCATTAGGATGATTATCATACTAGTAAAAATATGAATAGATTTGTCTTATGAATAAGCTGCCCAATAGATAATGTTTGGTATAAATGTAGTGCTATTTAGGGTATCCATTTGCACATCACATTCATACAGAATTGATGAGGGGGCTCCATGGATAGTATTATTGATTGAGAGTTGCATAGTGTAGTAAGCTGGTGGAGTAAGAAAACAGTGTTATGATTTGTCCTCAGTGGAATTTGTTCAGAGTCTGTAGTCCCAGGCATAAAGAGCCATACTTGGAACATCAAAGCGAAGGGAAGGCTTGCACGTATGTAACATACATTACACCTAGCATGTTAGCAGTAGGTTCTAGAAATAGAAGGGGATGGGAGCAAATTCCTCAACTCAGCTTTCCTGTAGGGGTGTAATGAATCACTGGCTGTCTGCTTTGTTTTCTTGTTTTGTTGTTGTCCTTCCTGCTCCCAAGCAAAAAGGAAAATCTTCTAGGGAAAACGTTACATAAAGAACAAATGGTTGATATGTCATCTTTTCAGCAGATTCTCCCTATGGAATAACCTGATCTGCTAAAGGAGGGTCTGACATTTACTCCACATAGAGGAATTACAAATCTAACCTTTTCTGAGTAACTAGTTGAGTTGATGGAAAAGCTACTCTTATGGGTATGAAAATAGTAGACTGTATTCCTATGTGAGCATGCAAATATTGATGGTGACAATTGATATATAGGTAGTTAAATGTGAATCATCTGGAAAACGAAGATTTAGAAACATCGCTATTTTACCTCGTCAACTTTTGAGTAAGTAAAACAATGTCAGACAACACTTTTCACATCAGAATGAAAACATTGAAGGTAACACGTTTATCAGTTTGTGTACTAAATAGTCTGTAGATAACTTCCCCTGCCCCCACACATTTAGAAAGTGCAGTGTTTGTGGTAACCTGTTACATTGCTAGCTTAGTGTCTTGGGAACATCTGTGAAGTCCCGTGCACACTTGTGAGGTATAGGTTGCGTCTTCTACAACTTCTAAAAGTTTAACTGATTTTGAGAGTTTTGCTTAATGTTTTGAATGCATAGGGAATATCTTTCTGTTAGTGTTGTGGCTAACCTGTGAACAGTTCTGTGGCTACTCTCATGGCAGATCCTGGCCCAGTTCTGGACAAGAAGTACTTTTTTCGGTGTGGTGGGGGCTTGTCAAAGCTTCAAACATGGATTTCCCACAGTCCTTATAGTGCTCTTCATCTCTTGGGGAGTAGCTGCAGTGTGCCACTGCAGTTTCCAACTGTGAAGGTGGCATGCAGTGCTCACTGTATCAGCACGGCTGGCACTCTCTCTCCTGCTGAGTAATTATCGATAAAAATTAGTGGGCCTAAATAACACTGCCTAGTGTACTTTAGTAATAATTAATTGTTAAGCAATTCTATTGATTTTAAGGTTATAAAAAGGTGATATATAGAGAAACTTGACTGCTCTAATAACAAGATGGGTATGGGGTTTTTTTGAGGGATTTTTTGTTCTAAAAAGATTACTTTATTGAAATACAGCCTTCATTCCTAATTAAAAATACAATGTTCTTGTATTGTGAATAAAACCTTAAAAATGTTATGATTTGAAAGTAAAGATGCTGATTTAGTAGAGATTTATAAATCTCATCTTCTGCCTAAGAAAAATGGAAAAAGTGAATATTGCTATGCTGGAATTGGTAGTATTTTTATTATATAGTAATCTTGGGAAAATTCTGCTTTTTCTGCTGCTCTCCCGCGTTAGTTACGAGTTCTTTTTAAGATACTTGTTTCTCTGATGCTTAAATTTCAGTGCGGGTATTTGGCTTATTACTCTGTTTAGTTTCACCTGTACTTCCCCTGAAGGTGATACAGAAGTATGATGTTTCAACACTAAATCGCACCTTCCACCTTTGAAAATACATCATGACTTTGCATAATTGAGAAATAAAGCTAAACAAACCTCTTCGTTTGGTCTAAATGAAACCAAACTGAAGTGTACTTATGTTGGAGAACATCAGCATTGTGACTAGCTTCCCTAGGGTAGTTTAAGTTGAAAAGTAGATTAGTTCTTTCTGTATCTGGAACTAATTTCTAGATACTTGATACTAAGCGATCATTATACATAGGAACAAAAAGTGATGTTTAAGCAGAGTCTGAGAGCAATGTGAACAATCTTGGCTGCTGTGGCTGTCCTGGAAGTTGTAATAATGTCAGAAGGTAACCAAGCCTTTGGAGTTTCTTGTGTTTGAAGGCTCAGTCTTGTATAGATAAGATAGTATGTACTCTCCTCCACTCTTTATCTACTTCAGTAGATAATGAATGGGATGGCCATACTCTTCTGCACTATTTTTTGGCATGGCCAGGAGAACGTTAGGTAACAAGTCTTGTACACAGCTTTGATTAAGGAAGGCGGGGGAATGCTTTATACCTTCCTCTGTTCTGTATCTGTCCAATGATTAGGCACAGTCTAGACCCTAAAGATTATTTATGATAGTAAGGACAACTTCTGTCCCTGTAAGAGCAAAGCTACCAGAAAGATGTTAAGTGATTCCAAAATGCACAGCATTGTAGATAGTTTCTCAATTTTTAAGTATCCAATATTAAACACTCTTGCATCTTTTGTAAATAGAACTATGGTTTCTCAAGCTTCTGTTTCACGCTTTTGTTTAATTCAATTCTGCAAGCATAAGGCTATATTATATATGCAAAGTAAAACAACTGCTAAAAGGAAACGTTCTTTAAGATTGCCTTATTTAGATGCACATTGTGAGAATAATAACTGGAAGAAACTGTAGATCAGTATCTTCAGAGTGATCAGTTCGGAATTCACTGGGCACATGAGCTCCGTTTCCAAACAAAAAAGTCTTCCAAGCACACTGAATTCTCCAAGTTTGTATAGTTCAATACTATACAAATACTATACTATACTGTGCTTCATGTCTTGTAGACCCTGTCATGAAGTTGGCTGGGGTGGAATGAACAGAAATACGTAGACATGGTCCAATTAGTGAATGGTCTGACTGTTCTGGACTGTCACACACTTCCAGTGGCAGAAACTGCAGCTATTTGTGTAGAATTTCCTTTCTAGGAACAAACAGAAGGGAAATACTTGTTTTAGGAGTGTTGAGTTTTGTGTTGTCTTGAGCTTAAAATTGCACTTCTGAAGTAGATGGTTGGGGTATAGTTGTCTTCCTGTGAACTCCAAGGGCTCAGTTGCTACTTCTTGTGTCAATTGTCTGGGGCTAGCTTTAGGAGTAGAAGCAGCTCTGAAGTGGTTTGAAGTGTGAGTAAAAGTTACAAATACTTGAAACACTTATAATTCAACTCTTAATTTGGAATGGGTGGTATCTCCCTCTGAAGCAGCCAGGGCCGTATTCTCCTTGGTGGGGAAAGCTCCAATGTTAATAACTAAATTCAGAATATTTGAAGTTCTGTTAGTATGTTAAAGGTAGCTGCAGAAGAATGGTCTTGGTATCTGAAGTACTGTGCTTTCAGTTTTATTGCTGCCTTTGGAGCCTTCTCATTAGTTTTCAACTCTAGTTGGCATGAGAGGTTCTGTAGTAGCTGCGTAGGGGGCTCTGTCTTTCCAGACAGTTCTGGAAGAAAAGTTTCATGTTCTTCCTTAGTCCTCTGTGCCATAATGTGGGGTCTAAGTTTAGTATAGTTGCAGAAATTATTTTTTCAGTCTTCATTGCCCTCCTTGTCCTTGGAGTTTTTCAGTACATATCTTCCAAAATTTCCCACTCTCCTAAGAAGGAGAGGAGAGGGCATAGATGCTTCGAGCTACATCAGTGCATCTGAACAAACCTCTGAAATGCAATGCCACATGCCTGTGAATGTCAGTCACAGGTTCAGTCATCCAAAATGACTCTGCATGTCATCTTAAGTGTTTGGATCGTGGAAAGTGTTTCCAGGCTTGTCTGGAAGACTTCTGGTAGGCTGCTAAGGAACTTTTTGAGAACTGCTGCTTTTTCCCCAACATGTGACTGTAGTTGTCCCGGCATTACTCTCCTTGAAGGGAGAAATGATAGTTTAGAAGATCAACTCAATTGTCAGCAATCTGATCAAATTACTGCAGGTCTTCTGTCTTTACTTACAGGTAACCCTGAGGATAGGATGGAGATTTGTGTTTGAAACTGAATATCAGAGAACTCTTAAATCATGATACTAATGCAAATTAGGTTTTTTCCCCCTCTGTGGAAACGCTATGCTTAATAATCTGTACATGCTTATGCATGCTTGTGGTTAAAACAAACAAAAAGGCTTGGCTGCAGAAGTATTTACAAGGTTGAGGCCTGTATTTTCAGTAAAAGTAAACTGAAAGCATGGCAGCATAGCAGTCTAAATCTTTCATGACTTAAATGCCTTGTAAATACTCACTTTCGTGCTCATGCTACAGAGTATAATATGCAGGTATTTAATTTACTTAGTTTCCACTTTGGCCTAGGAGGTAGGTATGTATACCTGAAGGAGGAGATGAACATGCAGACAGCTGTTGATGTGCACTGATACCCTGCTGCTGGTACGTTTGCTTGCTGTGGCAAATTAGTCTATGTTGACCTGGAATGTCAGCTTGGTAGTTAGGTCCTTTTAGGAGAACATACTCATTTTGGGTTACTTCTGGTCACATGACCATATGTGATGTTAACCCTGGCACTGCAGGTCATTTAATTTCTGAGGTGCTCTATATTTTTTTGGGGTTTGCAATAAAGTTCATCACTGAGGGAAAAAATTCAGAAGTTCATGTCTTTCTGATTCATAGCCATCCAGCCTTTATACCATTTATTTCAGTTGTGCTTTAGTAAACTTATACAAGGTGATTTATTCTAAGTAATGGAGAATATTAATGAATTCTTTAGTAGATCTCCTTCTGGGAAGAATTACAGGCAGAGGGAATCAAATGTAGAATGCTAGAAAATAACATTTGGAACAAACCTAGAATTTTACTTTGAGGTAATTTTTGTTGGTTCACATATGGGTGTTGGAAAACTATTAAAAACAAGGTGACAATTAAGTAGGAAGAGGAGAAAAAGATGGTTAAACCTGTGCACTTCCATCCTTTCTGGGAATGTGACAGGAAGGGGAAATCAATTGGAACTCTGAATTTGGCAAGCCATCTGGCTCTGATTCTGATGGATAAGATCAGAAACGTTGATATGGGGGAGGGAGAAACTATCAGCTTTCCTATTTTACTGTACTATTGTTTAACTATAGTGCATCTTATTTGTGTCTTTTAGGAGACTTTTTTTCCTGAACAATGTTTTGTAGAGGAAGGGTATTTCTGTGGCTATTAGAAAATCCTGTTCTTCCAGTGCATTATACTTAATCTAGGCGTTAATGCTTTGGGTCCAGTACCAGAGATTTCATCTAAATAAATGAAAATATAAACAATACAATACTAGAAAAGCAAGACAGACTTAAAATAGATTTTACTAGACTTAGGTGAGAATAATTTACTCTTCTGCTTGTATTGGTCTGGGTGTGCTCCTCTATTTTTCAAGGAGCACTTACTTTGCCTTGCTTTACTGAAGCAAAGCGGAAGTGCTGAGGATCATGGCAGTCCTGTGTGCTTTTTGCAGTGCTGCTCTTATTAGAGAAAGACAGTGGAGCAGGCAGACATTTCTGTGGGATTTTCCTGTGGGGGATCTGTGGGAGAGGTATTGTCAAGATTTCAAATGTCCTGTAGTCTTTCATGACATTAGTGTTATTGAATTGGTTTTGCAGCAGCAGCCTGTGATGCCTCAAGGGAAAGATTAAGGCCCTGTCAATGGAGGAGGTTAAAAGAAAGTGTT
This sequence comes from Aptenodytes patagonicus, assembly GCF_965638725.1. Taxonomy (NCBI): domain Eukaryota; kingdom Metazoa; phylum Chordata; class Aves; order Sphenisciformes; family Spheniscidae; genus Aptenodytes; species Aptenodytes patagonicus. Next base: position 24,946,615 of record NC_134982.1, read on the forward strand.
AGGGGATGGGAGAGAAGCATTCTTTAATCAATACTTTTTTCTTACTTCTCTTTCTTACTTCTCGTCTCCCTCTGCATAAAGCAACTGATCAAAAACCAACAAATTGTTCCTTAAACTTTTTAAAACAGTGCTCGCTTTCTCTCGTCTGTCCCAGATGGAGTGAGTCCCTGCCTATTTCCACTGAATTCAAATATATATTTATTCATTTTAGATCCATAGATCACCTATCATTCCATTTGTGTTAAATCTTGACAAAGTTTTAGATTTCAGCTTTGGAGCATGAAATATCTACAGAGGAATAACCTTAACTCAAAATCAGAATCTTACTCATTTTCCCCAAACCTGTAAACTTGTTTTTAATCTTTGAAAAATCTGAAGGGAAGTACACGGTGGATAATTCAAGTTATTTGAAATCACAGTTATGAAATTTTGTGAAATTCCTACATTATGCTATTCAGTTCCATTTTCCTATTTGGAGAAAAAGAGGCTAACATGTTAATAGCAAATCAGTACGGCACTGTCCCACTTTTTCCTTCAATAGTGTCAAAGTAGTATTGTACCTCTTTTTTTCTCTTGCTGGAAAGCACAGGATGTCAGAAGTAAAGTAACACTTTAAGCTGAGTTATTATTAAATCAACTTTGAATTCAGTTTTGAGGCTATAATTTGCACTGTGATGGGAAGGAAGAATCATAGTTCTACTTAAACCTCCTGTCAGGTGGAAAACTTGTTTTTGACTTTAGATAGTCAATTATTATCTATGTTGATAACAGCACTTTGAGAGAAACTGTACTTCAATTGTCTAAATTCCAAGTAATTCTTAAAGTTTTTATTGTAAGCAGTAAGCTATCATTCTTCCACATCTAAAGAGGCAAAAATACTTTGGAAACCATTCAAGAATAGCCTCTGTTAATTTTGTTGTAACAGTTGCTTATCTGATCTCCAAAATGCCTGATGTAGTAAAATAAAAATAACATAAAAGCTCTTTTTTTTTAATCATTATCTGTTGGCTTAGAGGAACACAACACTAAGTAAAGAGAAAAATAATTTAGTACAGAAAATATTAGCTTAAAAGCTTCATTACTGTGTTGGGAGTGAAAAGAGATTATAAATTGGCAAAAATCAAATGCACATTGTGAGAGCAAAGCTGAGTAAATAGAGGACAAGAATATGGTGCTTAGCCACATGGAAGATGTGAAAAGTCTTGTAGTTAGAACCACAGTTAATGCAAAGAAGAGTAATTCTCGTAGGATACCCAAAATGAGGATTGAATACACGTGTCCACATGTACTCCTCTTTTTTTTTTTTTTAACTCTGGTCCTTGAATGTGTTTCCACTTGTGTTCCTGTCACCACAGACTGAATTGTGTAACCTGTCTAGATTTGGTGCAGCAGTTTATCCATCTTACTAGCTAGAGGGTTTTGAGTGTGGTTCCTCCTCCTCCTCCCATGTACCCAACCTCTGCTTGCTTTGTATCTCAAAGTATCATATTGTTTTGGGCCTGCTGTGTTGTTCTGACCTCTGTTGTTTGATCCATCCTAGTTTTAGCTTTTTAGCTAGGAATTCTGGCAATTACTTTTTTGGGGGGCGTGCATGTAAAGCAGTGCGTCAGGGGCTGTTTTGTTCTAATATATGGACCACACAATTTAGAAAGCAAAATAATTAAGTAACCTGGAATCTTCTGATAAGAAATAGGTTTGGTTTCCACCCCCCCACCCCACCCCCTTTCTGTTTTTGTTTGTGCTGAACTGTTATGTGTTGCAGATTTGCCTGAATTTATATGCAGGCAGTTAGATGGAGAATCTGGTTAATAGATCAGAACTTTTCTTGTATATTGAAATACTAAGTATTTACAGCAGTGCAGCTTGCTTGTTTAGAAACCTTTTGGTATCTGCTGCAGATGGCTGCATAGTCTAAGGAGTGGCTTCCTGGCTGCATTGTACATGAAGTGCCAAACACGATGAGAGCAGTTTTGTTCTGGAATGCCAAAATACATTGAATCCATTCAGGAAGCAACATATGTCAATTGAATAAAAATATCACACTCATGTGAAACAGAATGTGGTAGCTATGTTTTTCAAATCTGATTTCTTTCCTGAATTAAGGGGTTAAAAAGGACTTCTTGTATTGAGGATAGTATTAAATACCAATTGCTGACTTACACTTTCAGCATTTTCACTACTGTTTGTTTCCCCATACCCTTTTTTTTTAATTGATTAACATATGCCATAGATGGAAATTGAAACAAGGAGGCTATCAATAGGGACGCTGTATAGGAAAAAGAGTATTATGTTTTACTCCTTGGACATCTAGACCTGTGCACAGGGTTTTGATGAGTGTTTTGGGGGTTTTTTGTTTGTTTTTGATGTGGGGGTTGGGTGTGTGTTGTTTTTTTTTTTTAAGGCTGGTAGCTTATGTGTTTCTTTACATCCCTGTGAGAGTTGTATGTGATTGCTTGATACTGCAGGTAGAAAACCAGGGTTGATGAAAATAAAAATGGGCAGTGAAGGGTGTTGCTTCTGCCCAAACTAATTCCAGCAACTTCTCAAGACAGGAAGTGGGAACATTTAAAACTAATAGCTCCAAATATTGCAGGATTTTATTATGATAAAGAAACAAGCCCAGGGCAGAGCGTGTTTTGTTGCATATTACTTCCTTGTTTGCAAAGGAGGTGGTAGTCACTTTGATTCCTCCTAGTTGGAAGGCAAAGATACAGAAAAATACATGTCTCTCTAGAAGCTGTAATTCCATCTGATCAGTTTCTAACTAATATTTTGCACAGATTTTTCTGATCTGAAATAATTTAAGCCTTGATTTTTATAGCGCTCTTAAACCCAGAGGAATGAAGTATGTATTTTTAAAGCAATTTTGCTTGTCCTTCTGAATGTTGTTTTTCTCTTGTTTGTTTTTTCTCTTCTATCACTGTGATTAGACATACAGTTAAAAATTAACTTGGGTGAATTATCTTACGTAAGGTCCTTACTGTTGTTCTGTCTTGTGTAAGAAGTGATAGGTCCCTCAAAGAGGATAGAGTGAGGGCAAGTGTTTTCTTTTCATAGCTGTAGAAGGCATGGATTTATTTAAATCAAATATTTAATAATAAAGTAGCTTCATCTGAAGCCTGGCTGTAGCAGAGGCTATAATTACCATCACTTCTATGCTTTTTTTTGTGATATTAAGAGCTCAGTTGTGAAGCAGAGTTGGAAGCTTGATATGTTCCTGTCTCCTGGATTGAAAGAAGAGATGCTGGTGTTTCTTCTTCTGTTTTAAATTATACCCTTCCCACTCCCTGAAATTTTTAGCTGTCCCATGGTAATGATACCACCAACTAAGGATGTGCTCATCTGCCGAGAGATGAGGTGTACAGTCCAAAACGACTTCTGGAGTTGCTTGTTTGTGTCTAGGTCCACATCAGCTGGGTTCTCATGTGCTTTAGTATTTGTTCTGGCAGTCCACCTGTCTTCTCTGATTGTGATGTGTGTTAGTTTGTCTGGTCTCAGCCATCTTTGGGATAGTTATGAATCTGTAGAAAACATGTTCAGGTATATAAGAGCTTTCCTCCTTCTCAGCCTTTGTTCTTCTGTGAAGTGTGGTGTTTATCGTCATTCTAGTCACCAAATTTTGTGTTTCATGAAGGAGTAGTTGTCCTTCTAGCCAAAGGGAGGCTTGACGTCCTCAAGCACAATTCATTCCAGTGTTTCTACTCATGTCCCAGATATCAGTGGCTACAGCACTGTTCTGTAGCTATTGAATTGTGGGAAGTACCAGAAATAGTAGTGCAAAGAAATACTTGATCAGGTCTATGTTTTCCTTCTGTCCTTTTGTGTTTCTGAAATGTACTTCCAGTGTACCATAGCAAGTATCTGTGGGTGTCCCACTCCTCCCCCCACCTTAGAGGTATCTGTTATTTCTCTAGAGTTTGGCCTGGTTTTCTGACATTTTCAGTGTGAAATATCAAGTTAAAAAATTATTCCCAGTTCAGTCCTTGTCATCACTAGTAACAGGTATTAATTTTCAAATGAACTTGGAAATTAGTTCACACATCTGTGTTCAGGTTGGACTTGCTACTATCATAGTGTTAATGCAGTTCCACAAAACCTAATCTGAACACAAAGTTGGTTTTTGCTGTTCAGAACCCATAAATGGTGGCAAATTGCAGTATGTTTGCAACAGTTATAATACGTTGTCTTTTCTCACTGTTTGACCAACTTAAACTCTCATCAAAGCCCTTGCCATTTCTGGTTTTAATAGAGAAGTAAGGCTATGGAGTCTACTGAATTCTTTTCTCTCTTTGGAGTTCACTCCAAATTTTCTGGTAACATCTTTTTGCGCTGTTGATAGCATTGTAGAACCAAGTTCATGGAATTTCCCAGTTTCTCTTCTTTTACCTTGCCATTAAACAGTTGTCTTGATTTTTTTTTTTTTTTTTAAATTAAGGTACTTTGCAACTTAATTCTACTCTGTGATTTAATTAACCATAACATATAATTGATGTGACTTTTAAAAGCATATTGGCTGTTACGCTTTGTTTCATCCTTTCTTGTGGTTTCTTCCTGAATGTGTCCCTTCTCCTTAGGCTCTCCAAGACATTGATAACATTGACTTGGGAGCAGACCAGAAGACAGATTAATTATTTTTTTAATTTAAAAAAAAAAGCTGTTTCCATTTCTTCCTATCAGGATTAACACACTGTTAAGTGTGTTTTTCAGGTCTGTGATGTGGGTCGCTCTTAGTTAATCAATTAGTAGGAGGGGCAGTAGAAGAGGAATTTGGATGAGAAGCTTGTGTGCGCTGTAGAGAGACTGGTTTCATCCATAGCAATTATTAGACTTGCTTTACATCCAAATACCTAAAGGTTAACAGAAACTGTCTTATTACATGGACTTCATATGGCAGAAATCATCTTTTAAGATTGGAAGTAGGGTGCATTCTGCTCTAAGTAATGGGCATCACCTGCTGTAAAGTGGCAGCTTCTGATGCTATAGGAAGCTTGAGGTGCATCTTGTGTATCTTCAGTTACTTTAAGAGCACTGGGACAGATGAAAGATGTATCTAGATCAGTTGTGTATTTCAGGTCTCAATTTTTCTTTTTACGAATCTATTCAGTATTCAGGGTTTGAATTACAGGTTGATAGTCATTGAATATTTTTCTACAATTTTTTTTTTAACTTTAATATTACAATTAGTCCCAACTGAACAACTGAAACTCTTTATCATGAGCGCTTCTTGACAAGGCACCTTCTTGTATTGGTCACTTTGGAATTTAAGAGGGGTTTTTCTTTGGTTAAAAGTAAGTGTAAGTAAATTTTTAACTTACCATGTTGGGGATGATGGTCTGTTTTGTGTATTTTAGTCTCATTCCCTCAAGCCTTTTATAAATGTAAAGCACTGATTTGTAGGCAAGTAATTGACTTTTTGTTGCAAAAACATGCACAGCACTTGCTGAGCAATGGTGTCTTGCAGTTAAGAAGATCACATCCTGTAAATATTTCTTTCAGTTCTGAACTCACAGTGTAGAACACAAACTGCTGACATAGTTATAGTCCAGACAGTGACCATTTACTGACCTGACTGAAGTGTCTTTACTTCTTCTTGGATGCCTGGAGATATTTGGCATGGTTAATTTTTCTTTTTTAAATTATTTCCCCCTGCCCCCTCCCCAAACTTCTTGTCTTCACTGGTTGATTCTTTCAGGAAAAAAGCCACCAAAACTATGAATCCAAGGCAGACTAAATTATAAAATATGACCCACATGAATGAATTTTGCTGCTGGCATGTGCTGTTGTGAGCATTAAAATATGCTTGCATATGTTTTTTTGATATATCTTTTTCATACTAAGAGAAAAATATCAGTAATAATGAAGTTATCACCTTTACTTTAAAGGAGTCTTAATTCAGAAAGCCTGTGACTAAATGTATAGTCTTACATTCTGCTGCATCTCCTCTAACAGTAGGCAGTATGTTTCCTCTTTCCTTCCTGGGTGGGTCCTTTGCTTCATATGTGAAGACTTGGTATTGAAGGTAAGTGATGAGCAAGCTGACCTAATTAGAAAAAATTCCCCCCAATATCTTGCAGGGTTAGGCTTTTTTGGTCAGTTACTGATTGGAGTCATGGTGTGGTTATGCAAACCCTAGATTTAATAAAAGGCAGGTGTGAGGGCAAAGCAGGGCTTACTCTTTCTTCAGTAGTCTCTAGTTTTGAATTGAGCATAATGGGAATTGACTTGCTTTTTGAGTTCCAGTTGCTGGTTTGGAATAGTCTTTCACTTGATCACAGTAAATGTTGCTCTTCATCACCACTGATTTGATCCTCAATAATCCTTCCATAAAAGTCAGAAGTGCAGTTAGAAACTGGGATACTTCCATAGTTACATCTCTTTTTGGGCAGATTTAAAGTGTACCACCTCCTATCTTTCCTGCTTTTTTGCCATATGCAGTTGACTTCTAGACTTTGGACAGTAGGCTGGGAATTTCATGCCTATCTGTAAAATGGTTTGTAATTGCCGCAGGGGTGGGAAATAACTAACTGTGGTAAGAACTGAAATTGGAAAAGGAGAAGCAGCAATGAAGTCCTTTTCTCCTGAAAGCTACCTTGCTCTTGAGACTTTTGTACCTAGTCTCTTTAGTTCCTAGGGATTTCTGGTGGCTTTATATTTTTCATTGTCTGGAGGGAGCTCTTGACTGAAATGTGTAGGTCAACAGTATTGGAATGTAGGATGCTCTGCTTTCAAATTAGACCCCAAGGCTAGTGTGAATGGAGAGCTGACAGGTGATGGGCAGTATGAGTAGTAAACAAGTTCATATGTCATGTATTACCACTGGTAGAATGATGGACTCAGAAATGTCTGCCACTGATAGTGTGGGATGCCATTATTGTATTTCACTTTTTCATCTCACATGGGCAATGTAGAACCACCTTCATTCATGGAGGGATTAAAAGTGCAACATAATTTAGGGGGAGGGGATGGAAGAATAGAAGGCATTTAGCTTCATTACTCTAAAATCTGGGAAATTTGCTGCCCAGCTGTGAAGGCGTTGTGTGACCATAGTGTGGGGCCATGTATAGTAGTCTCACTTGGCTGTCCTGCACTCATGAAGTGCAGGTGACAAAGCTTCTGACCTTTCTCTCTTTCCCAGAATGGCCAAGCCTATACAGTAGGGAGGAGGTGGCATTGATGGGCACCTGATTTTTCCTGTGTTGCTACCAGCTTTTTAAGACTCTCTGTTACTGTGCTTATCTCTGCTTATCTGAAGAGACTAGAGTGGAGTGATGTGGAAGAGCACTACTGAGTTTTGTCCCCTTTCTAATAGAAGGGGGAGAAAGTATCCCAGTTCCTATTGTCTCAAATAAAAATCATTTCTTGATATCTGAGTTTAAATTTTTGTTCCCTGCAATGTATTTCTACATGAGAAACATTTAAGTTGAGTTGTGTGAACTTTTTCCTTCTTCATTCACACCAGTGTTAGCAACAATTACTTCTGCAAGAGAGCTTAGCTGGACATTGCCTGCTTGCTGGAATAGTAATGTGTCAAATGGATAGTTTTAAAAACATCCTTAAGCAGATAAGGTATTTCTCATGACAGTAGTTGTCTATTTGTATGTCCTGCTCTTTAATCTGCAAAATAACTGTATTTTCTGGGTGATTGAAAAGTATTTCATGTAGCACCTCAGAGGAAATAGTGATTGCTGGAAGAGAATTTCTTTTCCTAGGGTGCAAGAATGGAAACAAAGCTCAGCAGAATATATTAAGTCCCAAATTATTTTGAATGTTATATTTGAGAAGGTAACTTATGTGTTAGTTTTTCTTTCAAATTACGTAGTACAAGGATTACTTTATCTAGGATTTGGAGATAGTGAATTCTTTCCTTAAGGTAGTTTCCAAATGGTGATCCTCTGCATACCAAGATTTGGTTTCATAAGATAAAATGTGGTGCAGTGTCTTTTTTTTTTTTTCTTCCCTCACCCCCCCTGATTCAAAATATACTAGGATTTTTCTTAAAAAATGCATTCACAGTCTAGTTAGGAATTAAAAAATGAAGTGTCTCTTGACCTTGCAAATGAGCATGAAACAATTGTACATTTTTTTCATGTTTCCTTCATGTGTCTACTTCATTTGTGAGAGTGTCTCTGTAATAAGAATCTAGAGCATGGTAAGTTGGAATTGACTCTGAAGCTGAGGGCATGTGTGCCTCCCCCTCCAAGTCAGTATGTGATTGAAATATAAACTGCATTCACTTTTTCTGTTAAGTTATCTTTCTTCTGGATTTTTCCCACTTCAAACATGAAGTAGTTTTGGTTTTTTTATGCCGTGGTCTTGTCTCTTTTGGGGAAGAGTCAGACTTTTGAGGGACTAGAGTCTAGTTTCAGTGCATCAGTCATGTCTTAAAAAGCTGGGCAGAAAAGGTTCATGAAAGATAACTGTGTAGATATTTTTACATTTATTTGTTCTAATCACACAGCAGGATACAAGTTGGACGCTACTTTTTAGGTATATGTATATATATTTATATATCTTGAAATGAGAGGGAAAAATTGATATTTTAAGATCCCTTAATTTTAAGATCCAAAATAGAAATGACTCTGTCTCTGCTAAGATGATGCATTTTCTGGTATCAGTCCTGATACTTGGATATGAACTGTGAGTCTTGCATGCTGAAATTACAGCCACTAGTGAGACTGAGTTTAGTGAGATTAATGTACACTGCTGAAGAGGGTTCCCTTCCTCCCCTCCCCTCAAGTCATTCATCTGGAGAAGAATTTAGGATCCAATGTCAAATTTATGTGTTTAGGATGTGTAAAAACCAGCTCAGCTACTCAACGGCTCACAAAGTACCTGCAAGTTGATGCCCTCTCCTGTCAATCACCTAGCTTCCAGCAATCTGAATTTCTATATAACCAAATACTTTGAAGGATAGTACTTGAGTATGTTTAAGCACTTCTTACTGATTTTTTTTTTAAAAGTGGAATTAGTATGTGTCAAAACAACGTCTTGCAATATAGGCTAACTAATTTGTGTTATCTGTAATTATATGCATCCTCTGTTTGTCCCACTTAATGGAAAAAATCAGATACACAGTGTTTAGTTGCTTTCAGAAAGTAATTGTGGAGAATATTTGTTAATGCAATTGGGTATGAACAGAATAAATGTAGCTGCTAAATTATCAATTTTGTATGTGCACTCCTAGTAACTGTGTCCATGAATTCATAAGTTCATATTTTTCCCTTATTTTGGACCATGGATTCAGCTAAACGATGCTTAAAAGAAATCTAAATATCCTTTTTTGTCATGTTGACAAAAATATAGAAAGGGAAGAATCATGTAGTCGTAAATAACTTTTTTTTCTGTTCCTTGTGAAAGCGAAATGCTAGGTTTTATACATAGATCTACTGATGCAGTAGAACTAACTAACGAATATCTCAAATAGTCTTTTTGATCTCATTAAAACTTAATTAATGGAGTATTTGTAATGAATTTTGCTGCTTTAAGTGATCGTTACCATTGCTCACTGCTATCAGTAATTGCACCTATATTGCTAAGATCGTGGTGTGATGATGCTTTGTGTGGAATGTGTAATGAAATGAGAGAAGCGTCCATTATGATGTCGCATCTGGCATCTTCCTCCAGTAAGTCTAGTCAAAGTGATAGGTGGCCTAGGATTATAATGTAATATTTCTAGTGATTTAAGCATGGGCTTTAGGATACGTTCATTCAAAGTCTGAAGTGCTTGATAGCACTAGTTGATAGCAGTACTAACCCCTAACAGTACTAACACCTTCTTTTTTGCAATATCTAAACAAAATTTCATATAGCTAGGCAGACCCTGATCTTTTATGTTGTAGAGCTATTGAAAAAAAGGAACAACAGTAACAGAGGACTAGAAACAGAGTACAATGAAAAAATTTTCTTCTGTTTTTTAATTAACAACTTTTTTGAAATGCAACATAATTTTCACCAGAGTGGTAGTGGAGTAGAATCCAAGTTGATTGTTATCGTAATTGTCCTTGCAGCCACAAAAATACTTGTTCTCTGCCAGATGTTGTCTGCAAGGGATGATTTTGTGCATTCAGCAGCACAAATCTATCTAGTTCTGAAAAGTCCTGGTTGTTCGTAACTCTTCTGAAATGAGTTTATAACTCCAATGTAATATGGGTGCTTTTTCATAGTGACCTGCCCATCAGGGGTTTGAGTTGGAAAGGGTTCTTGGTGTTAATTAAGCAGCATGTGTTTTAATTAAAAATTAGGAGTATGTGATAATGAAAAAGCTAGAAGTAGACTGTAGCCTTAGTTCTACTTAATTTCTGAGTTACCAAGTTGTGGGGAAAACTTGCATTAGGGGAGGAAGTGTCAGAGCAAAAGATCTTTCTTCTGAAGATGTGTAACATGCTTATTTTCCTACTCCTCCCCAACCCTTAACTGTTGGGGTCTAGCTTAACACTGAGCACTTGTAGCATGTATGCCAGGGTAGTAAATTTTTTATTAAAGAAAAAAAACAAATCTTGAATTTTTGACTTAGTAACAAGAACTTGGTTAATGGACACGGGAAGTATATTGCACTTGCCAGTGGAGTTAAACTGATAGCTGACTTTTGAACTTTTGTAACAACACCTTATTTGTCAGTAGGTGGAGAACAGAGGATGGAGGAGTGTTCCAGTCCTCTTTTCCAGTCCTTAGATAATGCTTAGATAATAATCTTTTATGTAATGATCTGTGCAATTGTCCATTGTCTATATAGCCCTACGGTTACTGTATTCTTTTTCTTGCTACCTGGGATACAGTGGAAGGGTCGGTGATTGAAGCACTAATGGAGGGTAATGCAGAATTCAAGACTTGACAGAGGTAGTCACAAACATGAACACGTAATCTCGAGGAGTCGGCATGTTCAACAGTCCACTGTCTGTCTTTATGGATGCCACTTACCTCTCAAACTGAACTGAAAGTTTAACCTTCTGTGGAAGACTGCAAGACGAGGGAGAGGGAAGTTATTCAGCTCTTGTTACTTAAGAGCCAAGAAAGCTGCTTCAGTCTTTACATCATAGAGCAGCAGTTCCTAAATGGGGTGTGTATGAAGTGAGTTGCTGGCCAGATACAAACTTGATTTAATACAATACTTATGTTAGTATTTTTAGTCATGCAAAAATTTTGTCTGTAAGTGGGAAAACAGTAGGAAAATTTCAGAAGGAAGGTTCCAGAGCCACCACTATAAGGGACAGCAACCCAAATTTTTTATTCCTGAGCAAGCCAGGAAAGTAGCAGTGCAGTCATCAACCCTGGCATCCTTTAGAGTTTCTAGCTGTGCTGGCCATGGCACCATGGGGAGCTGATACCAGCAGTGTTTTGGAAAAGGTAGCTGAGATCTGTTAAAAAATTGTCTTAGTATGTTTTAAAGTTTGTTAAGTCTCACAGAGTGTTCTGGAAGTGGCAGAAATAGTTATTTCAATGACGTTTCCGTTGCTGCTTTGTCTTAGAAACTTTAGGAATCATGAAACTCAGTTTTGCGACTGTATATTGAATGTGTTATGAAAAGAGTATGCTAATCAGGATTTGATCTCCTGAAGAATCTTTTTCTTTCAGGAAAGATTCCAGTTATCGACTTAGAAACCTACATGTATTAGGCTTTTTTTTTCTTTTGTGGAATGTATTTGCTGTTTTAAAAGCAGATGACAAAACCATTCTTCTGTAATTTATCATCCCCTCTTTCTTCCGTATTTTGGCACCTTATTTGAACTGTCTCCAACAAATGTCATCAAGATGAGGCTAAGGGTGTGTTCCATATACATCTTAGACTTACTGCATTATTCCGGCCTGCTAGCCAGGACCACATAATAAAACTTTGTATCCTCAACATATAGAGTATATGGCAGTACTCCACAAAAGCTCACTAGGCAGAGTAAGCTTCTCAGAAATAGATCCAACTACTTGTAACTAACTGCTTCCACTCTTGCCAATGGCTGTGGCTGTAGACTTTCAATAAAACCTCATGTTAAGCTAAATGAAAGGCAGCTGGCAGGTCCAATTAAAATAATTGCAGCTTTTTTGAAGCCTCATCTGTTGCAAGGAGTTGTATTTCCCCATGAGGGCTGTGGGAGTATTTGTGACAGTGTGGGTGGTATTCTCTTTCAGAGAATGTGCTTGAGACTCACCAGAACAGCAGTGCTTTAAGAGGAAGTCATCCAGTTGAGGTCGTGCACATAACTTCTTGTTGGTTTTGGTTACATTTTGTTAACCTGATAATTGCATTAAAACTCCATTCATACAAGTAACAGAAGGGGAGCTGTTTTGAACTCAAGCTTGCTATCAATGCGTATGTTTTGGTTTTGGCTGGCATAGTAGGAGGAGATGATAATCAGTTCTACCTTTTTTGTGTTTTGGCACACTGCTTTCTCTGTTTGCATTATTTTGAAATTTGGCAGAGGGCAAAAATGAGTGATTGTAGAATGGTGGTTGTGGTGGTGAGTTACATATTACCACTTCTGTGTCTTCTGTGTTTAGTTCTGGTATAACACAATGTGTGGATTTGAAACTTAGTTTTTGTGCAAGGCCTCTTATACCTGTCATCTTGAAAACACTTCTTAATTCTTTTTCACAGATCCATGTGGATGGTTTAATAAACTCTGTTCTGCGTCCTGGTGATTCTGTGGTCCAAGTTCAGAAGCTGATTTAGACTCCTATGGTGTGAATTGGCAGTGGTGGAGTGATTCGGGTAGGTGACTGTCCAGGTGTGTTGAAGGAGGAAGAAATGTTTTGGGTGCTCTTACTGTTTCAGTTACTCTACAGTGTACTAATAATATCTTCTCTCACCCTCACATGCAAGAATGACAAACTTTTGTTTTAACTGCTGAATTTGTATTACAGTAGCTTGTAGGGAATATGCATAAGAACCGTGAATTTTGGTTGCTTTCTGGCAAGAAGCGCTAGGGGTATTCACCGCAGTGGCACAGTCTGTCGCACTTGGGTCACAGAACATGGTCTGTGTGTCTACGGTTTTAACATGTTGATATGGCTTTGTGTGAGCACTTGTGTATAGGCACCCTGGCTTCCATTGCTTCTGCTATAATTTTCTGTATTATTTATTTACTTTGAATGCTATATAATGTATGCAAGGTAGTAATGCATTTTATGGTAATGTATTCAGGTAGCTCTGTGCAAAAAATAAAACCAGTTTCAAACAAATACTTCTGCCCTGGGTAAGCTTACTTAGATGCTATTATCCTATCTAGAGAAAGGTTAATATGATTGGGGTTTTTTTTTTGTTGGTTGGTTTTGGGGGGTTGGCTTTGGGGTTTTTTTCAGTTGCAAGCATGTACTGTTTTGGTTCTGTATGCTTGCCACAATGTTAGTGGTATGTTTTGGAGGGGTTGAGACTGAAGGAGATTTTTTTTGTTTAAACTTACTTTTAATCCCATAATTCAACAGCAGATGCACATAGCTCCTCTTAAAGAATTATAGGGACAATATAATCAGAATGATGTGGCGTTTTCTTTAGTAAGTGTATGCCTAATTGAAGCACCACAAAAATCTTTAGTAAATCACAGTATGTTTTGAATGTAATATACTGGAGTATGATCTCCAGTAGGGTAAGTTTGATCTTAATATACTGTCTTAGTCCTAATTAGGACCATTGAGCAAATGCATTTTCCACTCTGCACTCTGCTCTCTTCATCTCTTGCTCAGATTCAAGAGTGTAGGTAGAATAGACTCACAAATATTTGTGACTATCCACAGAAAATGTTTGGCTTTTGAGAGGGGAAATATTTTAATAGCAAAACTACTGTTTTAAATGCTTAATAGTATTGTAGAAATGATGTGCTTGGAAATACAGGTGTCTTATGAGATTTAAATTAGGAACCATTATGAAGAGATAGTACAAGTGTTGGAACTTTTGCTTAAAAATGGGTTTGTGGGGAAAGAGTGGGTTTTAATAAAAAAGGATAGTAAAGAGGAAAGGCAAGAATATTTATTTTGAGGAGCAGATTTTATGTTTTTGAGAGAAAAATCCTACTTAAATTTGTTAAAAGTACTTGATGTTCTGTTGAAGGCTTCAGAATTATTGTTTCTGTAGATCCTTGGTTACAGAGAATTGGATAAAGTGCCATTTTTCTCTGCTAAACTTTTGAGATTTCTTTCACAGTTCTCTGACTAGTGAGTGATGTTGTGAAGAAATTGTCACAAAAGAGAAGTGATTTTATCATGTGGATAGACTGAGACTTTTAATATGCTATTACTGTCCCGTTTACTGCCAAGCTAACAATAAGAAAGCAGGGAGTTCAGGCAATAGTGCACAGCTTGGATTTGGGCTCCTTTCCTTTGTTATGCTATTCATATTGTTCAATAACATTCCCCAATATGTGTAAGAGAATAGGCCGATACACATGTTTGAATGTTGAGAATAATTTTATGTTGAATTAGAATCTTGTTTTATAATCCTAGTTTCATTGTGAATCTGCTTGTTTTCACATTGAAATGCTTATTAAGTCTTACTAAGATAATTCAAATGGAATGGTTAATCTAGAGTTTATTTTTTGTTGCTTTGCAGTAGTTTGCTCTTATGTCTAGTCCTTTTTCACTCCTGTTGGTTCATTAGCATACTTGATTAATGAGCTTTTACTGGGGGGAAGATAATTTACCAGCTAAAAAGAACAGGATTGGGAAGTAAATGCTGGCTTTGCGATAGGCTTGTGGCTGTAGGCAGATCTTGAATAGCTGGACTGTAAAGCATGTTATAATGAAATATTTACTGTAGGTATCACAAGAGACCTAGTAAGTGTTTCTGATGTTTTGTGATCGTCTTGGATAGAGGCTTCTTAATGCCAATTGAGTGTGTGTTCTCCAGCTTCTCAAAGTTTTGTAATGAACAGGTTTCTGGAAAAGGTGCCATTATTTGTCAAGCTGCTAAATCCATAATGAGCACAGCGCTAAATGATGAAGGTAATGTATCAATGTGTATTTACAGGTACTGAAATACATGGTGAACATACAGACCGTAAACGAGTTCTTACTTGTGTATAGCTGAAATATATGAAAGAAACTTAAGACCAAATAATAAATACTAAAATTTGTCAGGTTTTTTCTTTACTTTATGTAATCCATACTCTGCCTAATAGGTGAATTTAGCAAGTCTCTGAAATCTTCACTTGTACAGAGTGTTGCAGCTTCTTTTGCAATAGAGTATATTTGGTCTTCTGACTAGGCTTTATTTAAGGATGCAGTTTTGAAGCTGTATGTAATTAGAGTCAGTTAAGGAAAATTCTATTTCATTGTCTTGCCATCAAGACTTCCACCTGAATAAAGAAAACAACATTGGCTAAAGAGGGCCCCCTGTATCCCATCCCTTCAGTATTCTTGTGGCTTCTTTATTGCAATAGGTTTTGGACACGTTCCAAGCTTCTTATATAAGCTCTGGTTTGCATATTTACTCTGTGAGACCTCTTGACTTGCTGATTCATTTCTCCTTGTAGCAATAAATGGTGACCCAAATCTCCCCCTTCCTAGTTCTATTGACAAGTTCTGGCATGAAGTGCCTGCTCAAACGTATCTCAGGTGGTACAGCTATGAAGGTTAATCCAGTCAGCACAAGATGTGTTTTATCTTGACAATGCACGTTGGGAACTCATCCTTCTGTCAGCGTGGTGTTCCCTGTAGTGCAGAAGAGGTATGGACAAGCTGTCTCGATAGGTGAAATGATTCCTAGACCCATGGGCATTTCAACATTAAAATATTTTAGACTGCTTTGCTGAATGTTATTTTAGTTTAAGGACTTATGAAGGGTAGTAGTTAGTGCACTTAAAATGTGTGCATTGCTAACAGTCTGTCTAAAACAAGATTAGGTTATCAGAGGGTTGGCATGCGTGATAAGCTTCCTGGTTGTCACATGGCCAGAATTGGATATTCTAAGGAAAACAATGTTCATCCTGACTGCATGTAGGCAAATCTGTTTAATTCTATGCAAAGGCTAGGTATTGGGAAACTCCCTCTTGCATTGCATAAGCAGTTCTTGGATCCTATTTGTCAATTCAGCAACTAGCAAATAAAAAACTTCTTATACAGTGCCATAAACGTGTGTGGTGGTTTCAGAGGAAAAGTATGCAGAGAATACTTCTAACTTATTTAAATAGCATGGCTCATTCTGGCTTCCTCTTCCTTTTTCCTCTCTCCTCTTCTTTTCCAGCTACATTCTTCAGTGGAGATAGAATTAAATGCTAACTAATTTATGCAAGCAAACTTCCTTTTGACAGTTGTCTTTGAAGGTCTTGGCCAATGCAGTTTGCTGGTTCAAGAATGTCGGTGCCTATTTCTTCAGTTAAGATATGGCTTCTATGTCACTCACAGACCTCACTGACTATTTCCTTCTTTTTTGTTTGTTCTTCTTCCCCTCCCCCTCATGGATTTTTTCTTAATGATGTAATTGTATCCGTTATAATATGAAAGTATATTTTCCTGCTAAGGGGAAGAAATGATGATGAGGCAGAAATGCCTAGTAAAATGCTTTACTTCCAATAATGTCTTAAGCAACTGCGGGGAGCTGTAATGGCTGTGCCATAGTTTGTTTTTCTGCCAAAATACTTCCTTTTATATGAAGTACAAATTGAACAAGTTTACAAATGTAATTGCACAAGTTTATATGAAGTACAGATTTCTTCCAGTGCTGTTACTATGTCTGGAGGATCATGCAACAATGGTGTGGAGAGCTGCACAGACTGATGTATTACAGTACTCCTTATCAGTATGAGAAATACTGGCTGTCACTAAGTAAGAGCAGAAAATGGAGCAGGCTAGTTTGCAGCTAGCCAGTCTGCAACAAGTTCAGGCCAAAGAAGTGTTGTACACAGAAAGCAGGAAGAATGAGTTGCTTTTGATTTGTAGGGAAGGGGTAGTACAGGAAGAGTGCTGTGTATTTAGGAATATCTAATTACCATCAAGTTGTTATCCTGCAGATTTCATGTCCATAAAGATCTTTAGCCATCCAAAGGGAATTTACACCATGACAATTGGAAGACAGTAATGTATAAATGGACAAAAGGCAGGTGCACAAGGTTTCTGGAGGTCCAGGTGGCCTTCTGACATTTCTCCTGCTGGTAAGCCAGTGAGGACAAAGGCAGATGACGATAAAAGTGAGCTAGTTGACTAGGTAAGTGGTGCAAAAGGGGTGGGTTTTCCTATTATGAAGCAGTAGCTTGGTTTTAGGGCAAAAAGAGATGACAGATTTTTCTCCGAAGAGAGTAACTTGAAGTGAACATCGTTTACAGAGGAGAGGCAAATAGAATAGTTAATAAAACATGCAGAAAGAAAAAAACAAACTTTATTCTAATACAAAAGAAAGGTATTGGAAATACTGTTCATCAAGGACTGATGAATAATTCTAAGGATCTTTATAAAGAAAGAAGTGTTAGGTACTCAGTTTGGAGGGAAAAAAGAAAGCTTATGGTTGGTCTGTTTAGTATCACTGGCCCTTGGTAGGAAGAGTGATGTGTTCAATGGTTAAAATAGCTGCCTATAATTTAGGAAGGGCAAAGTGAGGGAAAAGGATAGTGCTATTTTGATTAAAATAGCTTTACGTATTTACCTATTTTTGACTTTTGAGAACTGAAAAAAAATTAATACTTGTTAATGGGTATTCTCTCTGGTAAGCCACAGCATAAATAGCTTGCTACGGACCATCAAATTGCAGTCACGTACAGGATGACTAAGTCCATAAGTACAGGAAACTTAATTTTTATGTGCAGGTGGTCTTGTACTGGTAGTACTAAAGCGTTCATTAAAAAAGATGATGGATGCGTTATTCTTAGAAGTCAGAGTAGAAGGATTTGGAGTCACACCTGACATAGAAAGGTGCCAAGTAACCAACTGCGTATTTAAAACCTCTTTGTGTTTGATAAAGTATAAATGACTATGAATTGATTTTGATTGTATGTAATAAATGTAAAGTTTAATCAGCAGCATTTACTTGTTCCTTTTTAAAAAGAGCACTTGGAAGCCATTCAGACAAATTATCTGTATAGAAATTCCTTTTCTACTCCAGTTTTAAAGGGAAATCAGTTAAAGGATGTTTTAGTAGATGCTTAGAAAACAACAAATCTAGACCAGGGTAATGTTGTAGTGAAAAGTGTCCATCTGTTAATTAAATGAAGGGGAAAAAAGCTACAGCAATGAGTTACGGTTTAGAAGCTAAAGGTTGCAGGAAGTGAGGGATGCAGGAAGTCCACCTAAAATATATTGGATGCTAATGTTAGGACCACTAAGGTGCTTGAGAATGAGATAAAATATACCAACCCTTTGTTTTTTATATGCTTGACAGATATGTTTCAGTTGTTTGGCAAAATAAGAGACTTTCGTAACTGAGAAAATTGAGAAGAACTTGATGATCAAACTGACTCCTTGTAGAATTGTTAATGGACAAGTGGCTCAGTTTTTAAATTTCTTGGTCACTCAGGAAATTAATGGATTATAATCCTAGAATTAATTTGGTTCAGTCTGGTTTTAGGCTAGGGGATTGATATTTTCCCCAGTATATCACATGAAGTGTTTTATTCTTACGCTTCCTTCCTCTCCCCCTTGAACTAGTTGCATATGTGAGAAAGGAGCACTGCTTATCTTTTGCATATAACTATTGCTGTTTGAGGATACGAAACTGCTTGATCTGCCTGTCGTTCTTGGCTACGTGAAGAAGCCTCTGTGGTCTTTTTGCTAGTACCTGGCTATGTAGAACTCAAGCCATTCTCTTGCTCAGTTTAGATGCTTATATGGCTGCTGATGGTCCTTCATTCCTTCCCTACCTTTTGTGCTAAAATACAGACTTCCGGTAAAAAGTATTCCAGACTCATTCTAAATCTCTGTTCACGGTTACAAATGTGTTCATTCGTTTAGGAGCTGAAATACCTCCTCTCTAATCCAGAGGAAAAACTCTCTGAAAGTTTGGACCTGTTGGAGCAGGTCCAGAGGAGGGCCACGAAGATGATCAGGGGGCTGGAGCACCTCCCCTGTGAGGACAGGCAGAGAGAGTTGGGGTTGTTCAGCCTGGAGAAGAGAAGGCTTCGGGGACACCTTAAAGCAGCCTTCCAGTACTTCTAGGGGGCCTACAGGAAAGGCGGGGAGGGATTCTTTATCAGGGAGTGTAGCAGTAGGATGAGGGTTAACAGTTTCAAACGGAAAGAGGGTAGATTTAGATTAGATATTAGGAAGAAATTCTTTACTGTGAGGGTGATGAGACACTGGAACGGGTTGTCCAGGGGAGTTGTGGATGCCCTCTCCCAGATTGGGTGGGGCTTTGAGCAACCTGATCTAGTGGAAGGTGTCCCTGCCCATGGCAGGGGGGTTGGAACTAGATGATCTTTAAGGTCCCTTCCTACCCAAATCATTCTACGATTCTATGAAAGCATGAAGGTAGTTTCTACAGCCGTAACTGAGCTAATCGGAGCACAAGGGGAAAAAACCCCCCACCTTCTTTCAGATATCAAGGACATTGCTTGACTACTGCATTCCGTCATTGCTCTTGGCACATATCAAGGTAGAATTGGGGGCTGATGCCCACAGTTCGTTCTTCTCCCTGTTATATTGGAAGACAATCAGGTCTTAGTGTATTCCTTCTTTTGAATTCTATGTTCTTATTAAACTTTATTTGTATTTTTGCTTGCTACTATTTGGGACAGGAAAGAAACAGACCAGGTAGATCTCTGCTTTAAATTTTCTAGTTAGAAGGCTTGTACCAGCATAACTCTACTGGTTTTAGTATGCATATGTTGGTATAGATGTAACATGTAGTGCATTTTAATGTGTTTAAGATCAGGATGGGTAAAATCAAGTTTTTTCCCAAACAGTATGATCACCCTTTGTGATGATGTAACCTAAAGGAGTTTTAGTAAACAAACTGGAATCACCTATCATGATTCAACATGAGTATGGGATAGACAACAGAGATTGTATGTCCTCCAGGACAGGTTAAGGTAACCTAGATAGATAGAGGAGCACATGATGTGTGGGGGGTGGTGGGAAGTAGTGGTTAGCTTGATGAGCAATGATATTTGCACATGAGCAGCCTGGTAATTGTCAGGATTTTATTTTTAAGCATTGTTGTGAAGGCGAGAGATAAGGAAGAAGATGAAGGCACTCACAGTGAATTATGTATCTGTGTGGGGATGCTGTCAAATGTTGTTTCGAAAAATTGATGGTGACAGAAGGTAACTTAATTGACTGAATAGGAGTCTCCCTCTTGATTTTGAATGAGAAAATAGTTTGGAAAAATAAGTGAAAATAAGCTGCTTATCTCCCTAATAGAAAAGGGGGAAAATAGGGTTACTTAAACTAGCAACACAGTCAAGCAGTGTCCTAGAAATTATTTTTGTAGTACGTGGTGCAAGTTTGTGTGGTTAAGGTTTTGTTTTGTGTGTTTGGGGCAAGGGGGAAGTGTGACTACAGGAACTCAAGGGAGAAACAACTGAGGAGAGTTGTGGGTCAGAGTAACGGGCAGGATACTTGCGATTTCCACAGTAGTAATCAAAGCATGTGATAAGAACAGTTGTTGGTGGCAGTTGAGATTAAGTTCTGGTTTTATGCACACTGAACTTAAGTAGGCAATCCCCAGAGGTGCTCTTCATCTGGAGCTTTCCTGTGAGATGGAAGAGTGTCAGGGATACTGTAGTGTTAGAAAGGCCGGGGAAGCAACTCGGCGTGGGAAAGAACATACTGAAAAAGAGGAAAAAGCAGAAGAGTGGAGAGGAATGGGCTAACCAACAGCACAAGAAAGCACAATGGGATGGATGAGGAAGCAAAAGAGAGATGACTCTTCAGGGGCTCTCACCTTTTTTGAGGACTTTTTCGTTGAAAGGATCACCTGTAGAGCAGTACTAGGTCTCTGAGAAAGCTTGGACTGATAGGAGACGTTAGCAACCCAATCAAGTTTTTCTTTTCCCTTTTTTATATGCCCTTTCTTATTTTCCTTTTTATTCCCATACCTCTTTAAGAGAGAAAATTTTGACTGAGAGTAAAGGCTCCTCTTTTAAATTTCCCTCCTTTTGAAGCATGTCAGCTGTAGTTTTCTTCACATGTGCATTTAAAGCAAACAATAACTGATTGGAGATAGAGATGTGGTTTCTGTAGGGAGTGATTACCCAGG
Source organism: Aptenodytes patagonicus (assembly GCF_965638725.1). NCBI lineage: Eukaryota > Metazoa > Chordata > Aves > Sphenisciformes > Spheniscidae > Aptenodytes > Aptenodytes patagonicus. Next base: position 24,967,721 of record NC_134982.1, read on the forward strand.
CATTTTTATATCTAGCAAGATTTAAGTTTAAGACTCATTAGTCTTAAACTAGTGGGTGTTAGATAAATTGGTTAAGCTCTATCTGTGTTTGCTATTTTGGGTTTAGATACTGGCCTGCCAGGTCTAATTGAAGCTGTTGAGAATGTTTCTTCCTTTTAACTGGAGTGCTAATAGCACTACTGCTATTTAACTGCTAGCGCTCATTTTGGTCTCTGTTTTTATAGATCATGCTGTTAGCATTTATTCTCAGCCCAGTCTCTTACTGGTGTGAACATCAGACAACTGTTAACTTCAAATGCATTATTTTCTAGATTTGTATAGCTTTATGGGAAAACTGGACTATGTGTGTTGTCACAGAGCACATGCATTAAAACTGTGTTGAATGATTTTATCCATGACATTATCAGTCTGTCTCAGTTCTGATCCCTTAATGGTATTAAAATGAAAGCTGTTATCTAAAATGGAATTAGTCCATTAATCTCACTACTGATCTTTACTACTGGGATTTTTCCATACTAGAAAAAATTCTTAGTGCATTTTCAGCTGTTAAGAAAGACGACCGACATGTTAAAAATCAATATTTATTTTTTTTAGTTGCAGTGTCTTATTGCTAGACAGAATATTGCATAGAGATGTCATCTAATGCAGCTTGATAAATATCCGTTTTTCTAAGAATTTAGAATTCAGGAATCTGCAGGTAAACAGGTGATTTGCTTTATTGCTGTGAAAGCTTTGAATACAGAGTTAATTGTTTTGTCTAGATGTTATATTGGCTTGTTGGAGAAGATCTGGAAGATCCAGAAGAATTGATTTTATATTAGATTAAACAGACGTCAGGTTGTTTTTAGAGCTCACATCCAATTGTTTCCTTCTTCACTCAGAAGTGAGAATGGAGCTGTATCTAAAAACCAAAAAACCTCCATTGTTTGGCTATCAGATCTAATAATGCATTTCACATATTACTGGAAGATACTGTGAACTGGAATGGGCAACTGCAGTAAAAAGGATTTTGGAAGATGCATGAATATAATGATGCAGTTTGGTAGCGCTTCTATCAATATGTGAAGGGCACGTTCCTCCAGGCAGTATATTTCTCCAAGATGACCATTCAAAGAATGAGAAATTGGGAATGAGGAGAAACCTACTGGTGATTTGCAGACTTACGCACAAGCAGCAATTTCTGCTTGTTACACTTATGCTGTGTTAGATTGTTTAATAAAAAGCCATTAAGAATTGAGGCAAAACAACCCTCACTATAACCTCATTATCAGAGGGAACAGAGCAAACTCGTATCCTGTTCTTTTCCAGACACTGCCATCTTCTACCCAGGCTTTTAAATAACAATTGTATTCCTGCTTTTTCAGATTCAGAAGCTATCTCTGCATTGGTTACTTCAAGTTCAATCTGCAGAGGTTTGTTTGTTTTTTTTTTTAAATAGAAAAAACTAGGACTATTTTCCAATCAGTTGAATTCAGCATATTAATTTCCTTAAATTTCCTTGTGAGCTGGGGATTAATTACCTTGCAGCTCTGTGATTTCAAATGATAGAAATCTTTATTACCTTAATGAACTGTTTGCCTTTTAGTTCAGGTGGCTTGTGGTCCTGGATTGTTTTTGTGTGTTTGAAGAGGATTGCTATCCTGTTACATAATAAAAATCCAGGGGGATTTTATAGCTCCATTCCATCCATGAAACAAATAACTTCTAGAACAGTATTTGCAGAATGTAAATTAGCTTGCAACAGGGATTTGGGTAGCTTTAAATTATATGGTAAAAAGTGACAATCTGCTCCTTCATCATTGATTCTCAGGCAGGTAGTGAGGAGATCTGACAGCAAGCCAAGGCTTAGTGTTTAGAAATTGGCTCAAACCATGAGATTAAGCAGCAGCATTAGTCTTTTTTCAAGAGTAATGTGATAATGTCATGGAGAAATGGATCATACCTCAGTAGCATATGGTGCATGCCTGGGTGAAGTGTAATAGAGTAAAAATACATTTTGGTTTGACGTTGTATATGTTTAGTCACAATCAGTAGCTGTTGCAGTTAGTTATGAATTTAATATCGATTCAAACAGGAAACTTCAACCTCCAGTAAGACACCTGTTCAATTATTCACAGCTTACTAAAAAGTTTTAATACCGGACGCTTGCCTTGAGCGTATATCCCTGCTTCAAATCAGTGCATTTTTAAAATTCATATCTCCATGATTCTGCTTTGTTCCTGCCTCACTGTCTAATTCCTGTTTTGAATATGGAAGTGTATTATTCCTCCTGGTGTCTTCCTTTGTTATTGTTTGTAGAGAACACTGACATTCAAGAATTGATCTTCATAATGTGCATATGGGGTGAGTTAATGATATACTGTTATGATAGTGAATTGATGTGCACAATAATTGACAGTTGAAGCTATAAAAAGTACCTGACAGTTCTTTTTTTCTTTAAACCCACTCAAACAAGCAATAACACTCTAATATTTTGGAATCACTTTGTATGTTAAGAGCACAGCTGAGGTTAATTTCATTCATAGCTATGAATGTTTAGCAATTTTGCAAGCAAGTTCTAAGATTGCTCATTGTATCTGTAATAAAACTGGTCAGTGATGTCTCCTAATTCAACTTCGTAAAACAGTGAGAAACAAAATAAATGCAGAAGGAAGTAAAAGGTTCATAATAGTAACTGTTAATTGTAAAGTTATGCCTGTACATGTGCGGGGGAAAAATGATGTCTAAAAATAGATTTAAGAGTTGCTCAACTAGCACCGCTCACCTCTGCCCTGGAAGGAAAGGGAACTCAGGAATTTACATACCCTAACAGTGACTTGGCTGGTAGAGTGAGATCTATATTTCAGTGTACAATTATAGCAACTGTTTGCTGTTAGTTTCTGCTATTTTTTAAACAATTTTGATTTGAAATGTCCATTATGCTGTAAAATTGTGTTTCTGAAATTGGGAAATGTAAAAAATTCAAGTTCCTAATACCTATTTTCTAACCTATTTCAGACAACTACTAGGTGGTTATTGGTTCTAACAATTTAGTATTTTATGCGTAATTTGATAAATGTAAAGCCTCAGCTGGTTAGCAGCTCAAACTGTGTTGCAGAATCTCCTGGACTAGCCAGTGGCAATAAAAGGCCACAGGCACAAGACAAATCCACGCATTTAGAGTGCCACAAACATTCACAGAACCTGTAAAATTTGCAGTCTGAATTCTGTCTGTGCCTAGGTTTCTGCTGCAGTATGTATCCACAGCCTTCTGTATTTTAATTATCTGAAACAGCTCTAGGATCCAATTTTGTGCATAAGCTGTGGCATAACTGACAAAGTGTCTCCCTGATGCAGGAGGTATATCAAGAGTACATCTGTCTGTGTAGGTTTTAAATTGAGAGAAATATACCACCTTTATTGTTCTTATTAATGGGGTATAAGTAATAAGTTGTTCATCTGTGGTGTTGGAAACCTATATTTAAATGTTGTCCAAGAGGACTTAAATCTCAGGTCATTCATATTTTAGGACAGGAGTGCACACTCTGTGACAATCTTGGGGTCATTCAGATGGGTGGCTCATCCTGGGACTTGTTTGATTAAGTTTCACAAGTTGCTATTGGAAAATTCAGTATGCAGTTAAATATCATGCCCAAAATCTTTGCCAAAGATTCTTATTCCCTGTGCTTTCTCTTCCTTTCATGCTTGGTAGTCATACTCACTTTAGTATCTAGATCACTTCTGTCTTCCTCATACTAAGTAGTTGACAGGTTATCTGTGTTAATGAGTCAGCATCTACTTAATGCAATATTTAGCCAATCACTTCTTGCTCACAGAAGCATGGGTGTTGGGTGCCGCCAGCGTTTTATACGTGCCCATGGTCCCTATGAGACATGGTGTCATATTTCTTAAGTACTGCGCAAATAAAATTAGATGTGTCCCTCCCTAAAGTATTTCGATATCTAATAAAAGATGTGGGTGTGATGAAGTAGAGGAGGGAAAAGGGTTTATGTGATGAATGGGAGTAGGAAAAAAGAGATAAGGGTCATGATAATAGCATCACACAAGTTAACCACCTATTTCATTTAGGTCAAATGTGTCCTTTCTAGAAATGGTGGTATACATTCTGGTCTAGTTTAGTGTGTATGTATGACTCAGTTTTCATGTTTTTAATTACAAATCTTCCTACTGATTAAATTGGTATATTCCATCTCTTAAGTAGACGGAAATGACTCTTAGTCATTTGTTTCCCAGCTTTTCCACATTCCTCTTCTTTCGCATCATCAGTCTCTCTTGTGCTGCTGTGAAAGAAGACTGAGGTCTGAGCACATTTGCTGTGGCTAACAATAATAGGCCTGAAAAAGCTCTGACCATTTGGAGCTGTCACTGTCTAGGATTCATGTGTTGATGGGAAACTCTTAAGAATGGAGGGGGGGGGGAAGGGTGAAAAGGAAGGGGATTGCATAGGAGCAAAGGGTGAGGGCACCAGATCTAAATAGTTTTCTCATGGGTTTGCAACCTCTCTTGTTATCCTGAATGCTCATGTCACATTGTTTTTGGTGCTAATTGGCATCCTGATGTGACTTAGGTATGTCCAGTCCTCTCTAAAGTTGTTGTCAATTCTGTAGCAGTAGTGGAAATCTCTGAAATGGCTGAAGCTTGGGTGAGAGTTGTCATAACTTACAAAGAATGAGGGTTTTTTGCTTTTTCTTTTTAATTCCTAGATTGAGTCAAGTTGGATTCTTTGTGTTAACCAAAGCTTCCTCAGGCACAGCTACTCACTTCTAGTCACTGGGTTAGCACAAATGTCACTTAGAGAAAAGTAACTTGGTAAAGAATTGTGATAGTGCATGGAATGCAGACTGTTGCTGTTCCGAGACCTGCTGGTTTGGTAGTCCCTAAGGACGGTCTGTGAGGTCAAGGTAAGTGATCCAGGAAGCCCTGTCTCCTTGATTGAAGACCTCAGGTATTTTTCTGTTGTGCATGGTTTGTTTCCTGTTTTTTTGAAGTTCAGATACCACTGTATTGTCTACTTCAGAGACAAGAAACAAATTGATGTGAAAATAGATCACTAAACCTGTTTATTTTGCGTACCAAAAAAAAAAGCCTATATTAAATGAATACAGTGTTTAAGGATGCCAGGTATTTTAATATTTCAAATGCTTGATTTTAAAGCCTTCCTAAAATTCTTAATTTTTAGCATTGTTTGGAGTATAAAATCAGTGTCATGTCTATTTTGTACATTTTCATTCCTCGCTTAGTCTGCGGTTATTTGACCTAATGCAATGGCATCACAGTAACAGAGCGGGCAAACATCAGTAAAGCCTTAAGCAGAATTATTAGGAACAGTATATAGTAACAATTTAAACCTCCTCACATTTACTGTTCTGCAAAGCAACCTTGGTTTATAGAAATTAATGATTTGCAAGTCTGTGAACAGTGGATCTACTTTGGTGATTGTATTTGTTACCTCCTGTAAAGCAGAAATAATTTCCAATTAAATAGTGATTTCTCTACTTTCGTTTCCATCCATCGATATAAGCCATCTTGGTTCTATAAAAGGATTTTCCTGATACTTTTATTTTCATGGTAGGAAAGGATACTGGAATTACTGTGAGATGAAGCATTGTCTATCATGAATTCATGAATGATTGAAGCAATGTGTGATTATTCAGCTGCTTTAGTAAGACTTTGAAAAAGAGTATCTCAAATAGCAATTACGTTGACTAGATAATTTTGCTCGAGTGGAGGCACGGAAACATGTATCTCCACGGTGCACTAAATCTCAACTTTCTCCCCTGGAAATGTTTCCAAATAAGGCAACTGACCTGCTTCCTTTTGTACATACTGACATAGGCCTTAACTCAAAAGTAGCTTTTGACTTTGGATCTAATGTTGAAGTTGGACCTAAGGTGGTGGTGGCGTTGGTGGGTTGTACCACATGACCTGGAAAAGTCTCTCCCAACCTCCATCATTCTGTAATTCTAGTTATTTGGGGCAAACAGTGGAAAATAGTTCTGTATCTTGCTGCTTTTAGGGGGAATATTGGGTTTAAGGGTAATTAAAAGTCGCAATATGATTACTGATCTGCAATAGCTAGACCTTCTGATGGTGCGGTAGATATAATTGTTTATGCTTAATAACAACTTTATATTTAATTCTTATTATAGAGGAACTTCTCAGAGCATACATGCTGAGGGTTATGCTTTGAGAAACCGGCATCTTGATTAATACATGATTCCCTGCAGTTTTAAGAGTTAAGAAACTCCTCCCGTCTGGTGCACGTGCATTATAGCAGTTTTTCACTGGTGAGATCAAACTCAGCCATATTGGTCATATCTGCACTAATTGCACTACTGTAAAGGGGGATTTTGAACCCCAGGCAGTGTTTCTAAATCTAGGTATGTTTATTTTGTTGCAAAACCACACTTTGCACTCAGAACACTTACACAGTGAGAGTTTTTGCAGCTATATCCACAAAGGTGAGAGAAATAATTTGGAAATAGTTTCTTTTAAAAAAATGATGTCAAATTAGCAACCTTCATTTATGCCTTGGAGACCCTTCTTTCACCAGCTTCCCCAAGGGAAAGCAATCAACAACAAAATTCAGCAGATCTGATTTATCTGAATATGTGCAGGTATGAATGTGTTTCCTTAGTCATCTTGTCCAAAAGTGCTGTTATGGTATTGTAAGTAATGAACAAAATTTCATTTTGCTAGCCTGTAGGCATTTCATTCAGTTTTAACAAAATAAGAAACATCTCTAATAGAACTGTAGATACTCTGGCAAAACAATGAAAATCTTAATAGTAAAATATAATTTGTACAGCAAGTTAGCCAGTTAGGGACCTATAAAAGTGCCTTTTCCATTCCATTGTTGTTGATAAGCATACCCATATCCCTTGGCAGAACACTTCTCAACTGCATGTCCCCTGCAGTATACCAACAGTGTTGCCAAATACAGGTTATTTTGGGGCATGCTGGAAGCAAATGTGAATCTTAGTGTGCTCACTGAGAATGTGCCATCAGCTGTCCTCTCTCTGTTGAAGGATTCTCGTTGTCAACAGCTGCGACAGCATTGGTACTAGGAGGTAACAAATCCTCAAGTAGGTCAGTCTCATGCCGCTTAAGGTAATGTATCATAATTAACATCTTAGACTCCTCCACCCAAGACCAGTGAAAAGATAGTGCTGCTCCTGAAGCTTGTCAGGTTTTTGTCAATGAGACAATCCACGCAGCAGAGATTGTTTCTTTGCTTCACTGGAAAAGTCTGGCTTTGGTTCAGACACCAAAGTAACGAGTAACGGCGAGACATGGTGACAGCATCTGCTTCCAGGAAAAACAAGATGCACTCTTTCTTGAGAATGGTCTCTGAATCCTTTGTGTCTCCCTGGTCCTCCCCTCTCACCCCTCCCTGTTCCCCAGTCTCAGAATCCAAGATTAACTAAACTGTGGTCTACAGACCTTCCTACTTTGTGTGAAATGTCTGTTTGATTTCAAAAGGTAGGCTATCTAGAGATAAATATTTTGCCAGCTGTGTTTATCTTTTATTTCCTCAATCAAGATCATATGCTACTGTCTTTTCGAATCTAGCTCACTGTAAGCATGCATTTCTCACCTATGTAGGAGATTGTGATTGAGTAAGAATCTTGCCAGTAACCACTCGCAGTAAAACTTCTTCATTATTGTTGTGTATGAAATGATTATGCGCATGTGTGTATACTTCCCTGATACTTAATAAAAATATTCTGGTTATGGGTATCTTTGTGCAGGCAAAACCTGCTTCACTGAGGACAATGGTATCGATTGTGCATACAGTTGCACTTCCTTGGTCTGCTTCAGAACCCCTCATCTTCCTGGTCCCTGATCTGAAAGGAAAAAATATAACTAATCTCATTGCCCTAAAATTGTTCTTGACCTTACGCCTTTTTCTTTCCAGAGGCACAATTGCCTGACTCTCCTGCTGTCAGATCCAGTCCTGCACTGTCATATTCCCTGGATTAATTCTGCTTATCCTAGCAAAGCTATTGCAAACCTGCACTTCTTCTGTTTGGGAGCTTGTGTACAGTGCCTCTGAATAGCTTTTGTAAGATTAAATAGTTTTTCAGTAGGAGCAAAGCGCTGTAGGAAAGGAAAGAAACATGCAGCCATGGCAGTTTGACAGACTCTCTCCTAAGACCCCAGGTTTCAGAATCTGGTTTGATCCTTGCTGTCTGTCTTGATCTTTTTAATTGTCTTGAGTGCTGCTGTTCTGTATTTCTGAGGCTGGCTAAACTGATAGAGGCTTTTTTCCAGCAGGAAATTTGAAAGATTTGAGGCTTCAGTATTACTTTTACCTATATTACTTTTTCCCCTTGCTATTTGCATGTCCTGGTTGTCCTTCTATTGAGAATAAATGAATAGATTTATGCAGTATAGTGCATTGGAGTCCATTTGGTACAAATGCAGAAGCTGGCACCAGTCACTCCTGAATGAGGAATAGGGCATGTAACATGAAAGTTGGTTATAGCACAAGCCTGCTGTGACAATCCATACTTCCTAAGGAGTTAATTGTTCTGTGATTGTACTGCTGCTTGCTTCTTAGCCCAAACCAAGGAACTTCCATTCCTCCTGGAACAATCTTGACTTTAAATCTGTTTTAGGATTTTTTTGAGGACATTTATGATGATTTTATGATGGGCTGATTCTGCTTTTTATTGGAAAGAAATGAAATGTAGTTCCATTTATAGGTAAATCCTTTGAATGAAGCTACTAGCTCTGCTCCCCACAATTTAAATTTTTTTCTACTTACTACAAATTTGACAGATTATACTCTGCCTGACTCAGCTCCTTAGCTGTTCTACATGAGTTCATGTTCAGTTAGATGATCTGTCTGACCATAGTGACATTTAATCCCTCTGAAGATATGTTCTACTTCTGTCTTTGTTGGAGGCAAAATTTATCCTTTCCATAGGTCTAGCCACTAATTTTGAATATGTTCAGTCAAATGCACTGAAATGTTTTTGTTTATAATTGTTCTACTTCAGTGAAGATAAGTGTCAGTGATCTGATATGCCTTATTAAATGTGTTTCAACTTTCTAAAAAAATCCTGAAGTTAATGGTACAGAAGTGTGCTCTCTTCGTGTTCTGTTAATTTCTGATGTATTTTTTTTTAACTTGCTTTAGAATTGTTTGTAAGAGATGTCTAATGTAAGAGATTTAATAATTTAGTACAGCAGTTAAAATGGAGTAGAAATGAAACAACTTCGTAGGCAGAATGCTATAAAATCAAAGTAGGATAAAAAGCAATGTTTTGTACACACACAAAAATAGTCTCCCCCAAAAGTATATATGTAAATTTTACTGGCTTGAAAGTCTTTCAAGTTCTCTGAAATCTTAAAGCTACTGTTCACACACATGTACAGCTTTTCTTTTTAAAAAACAGAACGAAAACTCTGAAAGCAAAATAAATATCTGATACAATAAAATGTTTGTTCTTATCTAGTAGGGATAGGGTTGATTAAAATTTTTGTGCCTTTGTCTTAAACAGAATGTTGGCTTTGAAAGCTCAGGGAAGAAGCAGCAGGGAGAAAAAAGTAACACAGTGGTAAGTATGTTATTTTTCTTTCCTCTGAACCAACTGCACAATGTATTAAAATAGAAATACTCTTTTTTATTCATATGTTGTAATAATCACCTCCAAATGCAGAATTTTATTCTGCATCACCTCTCATGTTGTTCTGAAGGCAAATTTTTAGTTACAAATATCTGTTGAAGAGCCAAGTGAATTATATGTATTTACATGTAATTGTGTGCATATATAGAAAGGGGAATATACAGGAAATTAAGTTGCAGGAAAATACTTCAGTTTTAAAGCTCAATGTCCATTATTAAATGTTTCGGCTTGTGGAGCTTTAGCATTTCATACTGCTTTTTTAAGTAATTTTTTTTTAGTTCTTAGGAAAGATAAAGCATATTTTTGAAAAACTTGGATAAAGGGTGCTTGAAAAAATGCTTTGAATGCTTGTTGGACCTCTTACTGTCCTTCTTTCTGGTTTGCTGATCTAAAGCCTGGGCAAACATTGCATCATGTAATTTCTCTCTTATTGGTGTTTTAACGTTCTTTAGCTAGAGACCATACTTAAGAACATGAAAAGTATTAAGAAGCCAAATGAAGTTCAATTTTCTGTTCAAAGCTCTATGAAAAAGCAACACATGTTCAGAATCAGCTTTTTTCTTTATTAAATGATGCCAGTGCAGATGGCACTAAGTTGCTTTTGCCTCATTGTAAGGATTTCTAGAGGCAAGTATTTCTCATGAATAAAAAGAATGCCCAATAGAATATTTTGTTTTCAGAACTTCTCTATGAATTTCTGTGGAGGAGTCGTTATTGCGTACCGCCCCCCCCCCCCCGGCCTCCGGCAAAAAAAACCCCAACAACATATGACAGCAGCTTCCATCTGCTCTGATTTTATTAGTAGTGCTGCTCAGACTGTGGAAACGCTAACAAATATTGACACTTCAGTGACTGGAATTTTGAGACTTACTATAAAATACCAGTTTAAAACATAGAAAAATGTTCTGCATATTTTATCTGGCATTGCTACAAACAGCGCATACTTAAGAAGATAGAAGCATGTGCACATGCTAGCTTTTCCCAGCCTTTTGTGTAGCCTACAAGGCTGTAGGCTTTGTGTTTTGCTTTGCCATTCTCCGCTGAGCTAAGAAACTGTGCTGTTGCTGCACTGCCTCAGCTGTGCTTGCTGCTCTGTAAGGTTTGTTGCTTCCTGTGGGCAAATCACTAGCAGTGCCCTTCCCCTTCCCCTCCTCTCCCTTCTCCCTCCCTCTTTTGACTATGTTGTTATAACTGGAGGAATTAAGACAGTATCGATTCCTTTCTGCTTGAATAGATGTTGACAGTATGTGATACACAGCATTTACTCATACAGTAGATCCAGACATAATCCCTCAAAGGACTAAACCCGAAGCATAAGCGGTTTAATATGGTTTTATACCTCTTCCAGAGGCTTACCATCCTTAGTCTGGTTGCTTTGTGTGTTTAATTTTCATTGTTTTCTTTGTATAGAATGTCAGGAACTTGTACTGTTTGTTTTCATGGATCTTTTTCACAGCAACAATGAAAGAAAGTGGAGTTATTTTTACTGTAGAAATTAGTGGATTCTGAAAGCAAAGCAGTTCTGAAATAGCTTGGTACAGCTAGCCATACCAAATAGCTGTGATTACTAGCTGTACAGTAGCTGTGATTATTTCTATTGCACGTTTTAAAAAAAAAAAAAAAAAAAAAAAAGAAAGGATACAGTGGCTAGTTGGGGATGGAGTTCACTTCAGTATCCTATCGGGATACATAGTTCATGTTCCTGGCTATGTATTAACCTATAAGTGACAAACATGAAAACCCAAACATGTCAGTTCCATAATGTAAAGGAAATCTTTAGGTATTTGAAAACATCAATGTTGAAATATTGAAATATCAATGTCATGGCTTTTAAAAAAAGCTCAGTTTTTTTTAATATTCCATGAAGGTTTGAGGGGCTCCTACAGTGTCCTTCAAACTTCAGTTTGTCATAGTAGACATTCTTGAATTTATATGGCTTTTTTTGATTTGGGGAGGAGAAATGGGTGAGACTCAAGCATAGTGGTTTTAAAAATCAGTTTATTCCTTTTAATGTTTTCTTAGTAACACTGCAAATATGTACCCAAAGAATATGCAATCAAGTTGAGCATCAGAAGTGAAGCTAATGCTAATCTCGGCAGCATTATTAATGGTATACAATTAGAGACCATTCTTCAGATGAAATGTTGTAGTGGCACTTATTGGATAGTTTGGCTGTCCAGATGGAAGTTAGTTTCTAGGGCTGCCTCAAAAAAAGAGCAAAAGGAAATGTGTGAGAACTAAGTTGCAACTACCTGGGCTGTGGTTATGTAGTGTCAGGGGGGGTGTGTGTTACTGTGTAGTTATTATGTAGTGTTAATATGAAAAGTCAATATAAATATAAAAAAAAGGCAAAATTACAGTTGTTTAGGTATCTGAACATTTTAAAATTTCTTTTTTACTGTAAACAATCTATAATTTTTCTCATCCTCTTTTTTTGCGAAGGGTGTTTCTGTAATGGATCTTGCCTTAAATTACAGATCTGTACTCTCATATACCCGTGCCTTACTGATGCCTTGGTCTAGGATTAAGAGTATTGAATATTACTGCATTTCAGTTAAAGGCTGTACTTGAAGTAAAATATTGTATTATGTAGGTATTTGCCAAGAGGTTTTTTGCTTCTTTTCTCAGTTTAAAAATAATACTTTTGTTGTTTTGTTTTCACAAAGTCAATCTGGTTTTGTCATTGTTAAGCTTTTGGCGTGATAAGGCCGAGTACTGACAGCTTTGTTGTATTGCTGCTTTTTTACATTTGCAGAAATGAATAGAAATAAATATTCCAAAGATTTCTTTTGATATACTTAGGGTGGGTTTTACTTGTCATAATAACTCTTCAGGTTTGTTTTAGCACTGGCAGTTTAGATAAATATCTAAGCTGGAAAATAACTGTTGCAACAAATATCTGGTTAGATAGTCTCTAGTTTCAATAAAGCAGGAGAACGCTGCTGTTGAACCAAGAAAATGTTATTGATACCATCAACACTACTACAACTAAGTAAAGAGGTTTTATAAAATAGTCTGATGAAGAACTTCAGATCTTAATTGTGTAAAGACTTTCTGAATATTTTAAAGCAAACCGAAATAGAAATAGTAAATTGAAACCTGGTTAGAATTTACTTCATAGAATACAAGAAACAGATAATTTAAGCAAATATCTCCAGAATTCACACCTGGAATTGATCTTCTGGGAGTTACCTGAAATTATCTTGCTGCCCTGGCCCTTGGAGGTAGGTGTGTGGTTTTGTTTCTTTGTGTTTTTTGTTTTTTTTAAAAAAACATATCTATGCATTGAGAGCTTGGAAAGTAGTTAACCCCAAGAGAAGCTTTGACTTTTGTTACCCGCTTTGAGTTTTGTATTTCAGCAAGCTAGGAGTAGAGTATCACTGGTTTTGCTTATATCCTTATACAGCTGTTGAATCAGTAAAAGCAAAACTGATTTCTGCCCTCTGTTCCCTTTATTTTCTCAAAAAATGTAGCAAGCATCCTTCACATTTTTGCATTTAACAGTTGGTTATTATTTACTGTATTTACTAACATTCATAGATTTCCTAGAATACTGGCTTGGAAGGGACCTCGAGGATCATCTGGTCCAACCTTTCTTGGCAAAAGCACAGTGTAGACAAGATGGCCCAGCACCCTGTCCAGCTGAATCTTAAAAGTGTCCAATGTTGGGGGATCCACCACTTCCCTGGGGAGATTATTCCAATGGCTGTTTGTTCTCACTGTGAAAAACTTTCCTCTTGTGTCCAATCGGAATCTCCCCAAGAGTAACTTGAACCCATTACCCCTCATCTTTTCCATGTGACTCCTTGTAAAAAGGGAGTCTCCATCTTCTTTGTAGACACCCTTTAAATACAGGAACATGGTGATAAGGTCTCCCCTAAGCCGCCTTTTCTCAAGGCTGAACAAACCCAGTTCTCTCAGCCTTTCCTCATATAGCAGGCTTGCCAGTCCTTTGATCATCTTCGTGGCACTTCTCTGGACCCTCTCCAGCCTGTCCACATCTTTTTTTGTATGGCGGGGACCAAAACTGAACACAGTATTCCAGGTGTGGCCTGGCAAGTGCTGAGTAGAGTGGGATAGTGACTTCTTTATCTCTGCTGGTGATGCCCTTGTTGATGCAACCCAGCATCCTGTTGGCTTTCTTTGCCGCAGCAGCACGCTGTTCACTCATATTGAGCTTGTTGTCCACCAGGACCCTCAGGTCCCTTTCCACAGAGCTGCTCCCCAGCTGGGTAGATGCCAGCCTGTGCTGAACTCCTGGATTATGTTTTCCCAGATGCAAGACCTTACACTTGTCCTTCTTGAACTTCTGTCCTGGTTTCGGCAGGGATAGAGTTAATTTTCTTCCTAGTAGCTGGTACAGTGCTGTGTTTTGGATTTGGGATGAGAACAATGTTGATAACACACCGATGTTTTAGTTGTTGCTAGGTAGTGCTTACACTAGTCAAGGACTTTTCAGCTTCCCATGCTCTACCGACTGAGAAGGCTGGAGGTGCACAAGAAGCTGGGAGGGGGCACAGCCAGGACAGCTGACCCCAACTGGCCAAAGGGACATTCCATACCATGTGACGTCATGCTCAGTACATCAGCTGGGGAAAGCTGGCTGGGGGTGACCACTGCTCGGGGACTGGCTGGGCATCAGTCAGCGGGTGGTGAGCACTTGCGTTGTGCATCACTTGCTTTGTATGTTGTTGTTGTTGTTGTCATCATCATCATCATCATCATCATTATCATCATCATCATTATTTTATTTCAATTCTTAAACTTTTTATCTCAACCCACGAGTTTTTCTCACTTTTACTCTTCCGATTCTCTCCCCCATCCCACCAGGGGGGGCGAGGAGAGTGAGCAAGTGGCTGTGTGGTGCTCATTTGCCGACTGAGGTTAAACGATGACAACTTCATAAGGTTCTTGTTAGTGCACTCTTCCAGCCTATCCAGGTCTTCGTGCAGGGTGGCTCTCCCTTCTGAGTGTCCACTTCCCCACTCAGCTTGTTATCATCATCAGACTTCATCAGGGTACGCTTGATCCCATCATCCAGATCACTTATGAAGATACTAAACAGTGTTGGGCCCGATATCAATCCCTGGGGGACCCTGCTTGTGACAGGTTGCCAGTTTGAACAGGAGCTATTTACCACCACCCTCTGGGTGCAGCCTGTCAGCCAGTTCCCCACCCACTGCATGGACGACTTGTCTAGACGGTAACTCGTCAGTTTCTCTAGGAGGAGGCTGTGGGAAATGGTATCAAAAGCCTTGGAGAAATCCAGGTAGACAATGTCCACTGCTCACTCCACATCAACCAAGCAGGTTACTTTGTCATAGAAGGCGATCAGGTTTGTCAAGCACGATTTGCCCTTGGTGAATCTGTGTGGCTTTTCCCAATCACGTGCTTCATTTGACTTGTGATAACCCCCGGGAGGATTTGTTCCATAACTTTCCCAGGGACTGAAGTAAGACTGATGGGCCTATAATTTCCTGGATCCTCCTTTAAGCCCTTCTTGTAGGTGGCCTTCTTCCAGTCTTCTTGGACAGCCCCTGATCCCCACGATTTCTCAAAGATTATGGAGAGCAGCCTTGCAACGATGTCAGCTAGCTCTCTTAACATCCTTGGGTGGATATTGTCAGGGCCCATTGATTTGTAGCGGTCAAGCTCCTGTAATGTTCCTCCTCCTGTTGTTACCATTCACCATTGTTGTTTCATGAGTAATGCCTTTTATTTCTTTTGCTCTGATGCTGTATGTGAGCATGTACAGTGTGGTTTTTTTGGTGTTCCCTGCCTGCATGAGGACATGCAGCCATGGATGCAGTTGAGCATTGTTTTTATATCCGAAGTGGGGAGGCTCAGACTATAGCTTCACATTAAAATGGTTAAATGGTTCCAAAACCTCTATTATTTCCTACCACTTGTTCTCTCCCCCAGAGCACAGCACTGCGGTTCATTGATTTGTACTGACCTGAGTGTTTGCCAGTCTCATTCAGTGCAATGAATGACATAACCAACACAGTTTTGCAAAATATATATTTTTTTCTAGATAAGGCAGAAAGAAATAGCTTGGATAAGAGGGAGGAGGAGGTGAAAATACCTTAACTTGGCATTGTCTCCAAATGAGGCTTCGACAACCAGAGAATGCCAGTGCCACTTACAAAGAGGCAGTCTCTTCACAGTACATGCTGTCTTTTCTTCAGCTCCTTGTTAGTGACCATCAGGTTTGAGCCATACTTTCTTCTCCTAAAGAGAACAAGAAAAAGGTTCACAGAGAAATAAACTTCCAAGCTAGGGTTTCCAAGGTGCTGGTTGCTGTCTGTTAAATTAAGACCCCGCCATTCCCATCCAAGAGGACTGGATTGATTTTAGGGGAAGCCTGAACCAACCCTTAGAGCCCCACCCCCAGCTTCTTTACATGATTTGCTGATGAGCAAGTGGTGCCAAATCATTCCTGAGGTTAAAGAATGAAGGATAATTGTGTTCTTACTTTACTGTAAGAGCCAAGGATGTTTTGTGTTCTTTAAATTACTAAAATGTTTACAGTTTCCCTAAATTCAGGAGAACTAGTGCTGTCGTTAGCTGGAAGAGATTGATTTAAATTGTGCTGTGAGTTTTCATATATAGTGTCTTTCCTCAACAAGCCAAATAGTCTGTCTTGGTATCTTCTGTGTTGCGTGTTGCTGCTTTAGGAAGACAAAAACCTTTAACATCTCTAAAGACAGACTGGTTCATGTTTTTATGTCCAGTGTAGGAAGCTTCATTTCCTACTGATATTTTAATGTAGAGGAAGTAATTGTTTTGTTTTGGTTTTTTTTAGTGGATTAAATAAAATTCTTAATAAAATTTTTTTTCCCCATAATTCTTTGTTTCAACAGGAGTATGTTCGGACTTCTGTCAGTTGGCCGATTCTTGTATTTGTCGGGTTGCATGTTAGGTTACGTGCTGCCCAACACAATCTTTCCCTTTCCTGTGTTTACACATCCTCAGCTCCATAATCCTGAACTTGTTTGTAGATAGTGGAGGGGGCTAAAAAGAACCTGACCAGATATTTTTGTACCTAGTTCTTAGTGCCTTTCTGTATAAACATCTCATAGCTGGTTTTGTTTTCAGTTCTGCTGCTGATGTAACTGGTAAACACCCTTTTGAAAGGCTTGCGGGGGGGAAAAAGTGCATTCACCAGCTTAAAGCATGAGCGGTCACATCCTGTTAGCATCAGACAGGAAATTTGAGGGACTAATGGTACAGTGAAGCTATTGCTTTTAGAGCAAATTAACAGAGATTAGGAACAAAATTACTGTGAACTTAAATTCTACTTGTAACAAGCATGAGTTCAGAATTTTCAAAGAAATGTGATACTTGGGGGCTGTGTGGATTGTTTTTTGTGTGTGTTTTTTTTTTTTTTTAAATGCTCATCAAAACAAAGGTAGACGTGTGGTTAAACAAAAATGTCCCATGGGGTTCTGGCAGATCTGCAGGTGCTGTTGGGCTGCCAGGTACTTGAATGATGGGGGTGTGCAGTGAATCATCAAAGAGTTCCAGGAAAGAGTGATGTTCCACTGGATGATGCTGTCTCTTCTGGATTAATATTTAGTGTGTATCCAAGCTTCCTGTTGATCTTGCTTTCTTTCATTGGTCATGGTCTTTCAAACCGATGCTTTGCTTTTCTGCTTCCAGTGATTTTACCCTATTCAGTAAAAATGTTTCACCGTTTATAGATTGTATTGGGGGTGTAGGTGGCAAGGTTTTGGTAGCGGGGGCGTTGCAGGGGTGGCTTCTATGAGAAGATGCCAGAAGCTGCCCCCATGTCGGATGGAGCCAGTTCCAGCTGGCTCCAAGACCGACCCACCACTGGCCAAAGCTGAGTCAGTCAGCAATATTGGTAGTGCCTCTGTGATAACATATTTAAGAAAGCATAAAAGACTGCTGCACTACAGCAACCAGGAAAGAGGAGTGAGAATATATGAGAGAAACAACTCTGCAGACACCAAGGTCAGTGAAGAAGAAGGGGGAGGAGGTGCTCCAGGTGCCAGAGCAGAGATTCACCTACAGCCTGTGGTGAAGACCATGTTGAAGCAGGTTGACCCCTGCAGCTCATGGAGGTCCATGGTGGAGCAGATACCTACCCTGCAGCCCATGCAGGACCCCACGCCTGAGCAGGTGGATGTGCCTGAAGGAGACTGTGACACCGTGGGAAGCCTGTGCTGGAGTGGGCTCCTGTGGCCCCATGGAGAGAGGAGCCTATGCTGGCGCAGGTTTTCTGGCAGGACTTGAGACTCCACGGGGGACCCACACTGGAGCAGTCTGTTCCTGAAGGACTGTACCCTGTGGAAGGGACCCACACTGGAGCAGTTCGTGAAGAATTGTAGCCCGTGGGAAGGGCTTATGTTGGAGAAGTTTGTGAAGGACTGTCTCCTGTGGGAGGGACCCCACGCTGGAGCTGGGGAAGAGTGTGACGAGGAAGGAGCAGCGGAGACAACTTGTGATGAACTGACCACAACCCCCATTCCCTGTCCCCCTGCACCGCTTGAGGGGGAGGAGGTAGAGAAGTCAGGAGTGATAGAGCATCTTGATGGGCACCTGGCAGCCAGTCAAAGTCAACCTACCACATAGATACAGTCCACTGTTGTTACAGTGTAGGTCTGATAGAATTATAGTCTTTGCTTTGCCCTCGCCTCTCCAATAATTTTTTTTCTGTGTATTGATTAATTACACAGTATTCTCCACTTGTTACGTCACTGGCTTTTAGCAAGTGTCAACCACTGCTTTTAACAGTGGAGGGCTGATAGCTATAATTAAATCAGAGGCTGGTCGTAGATGCTTTGGCTGCTGTTTGATCAGTTGGGGATGGGGAAGCATAGATCTGGAAGTAGAGAACCCTCAGTTTCAAAATGGAAGAGTTGATTTTTAATTTTTTTTTATTGGCTATTGTGGCCTTCTTGAACAAGTGCTATAATACCCCTTGATCAGTTTGGCCTTGCTTATCAATTCTGAAACTTTAAAGTGCTCCAAGTCATTCATGGTCGTAAATGGCATAGACTATATGAACTGATATCTATCTATCTAGATATAAGGCAAAAAAAAAAGATGACGCTTTGGCATAGGTTATATTAAATAAATTGTGTACGGTTTCACAGCAAAACATCTTTCAGTTGTGAACTCTTCCCTCCCTCTCTTTTTGATCATACTGGTTAAGCACTACCGTTATACCATACTTATATACACCACCATACTTATATCAGAAAACACTTAATTTTTCTCATAAATTTGAGACTTCACAGAATAATTAGCCTTCACCACCACTGAACCCCTAGAGGAAAACCTGTCTGCATAGTTGTTGCTACCTTCAGGATATACGCAGGTCAATAGATAACAATTTCCTTTGTCCCATTTTGTGTGGTTATTGTGGAATTTGTTTCCTATTACTGTCACAGTTAATGTATACGAATGAGTGAAGACTACACTTCACTGAAATATATGTATCTGTGTAGTTTAAACCATCCATTTTTGAGTTTACTACAGATACTACAGCGTCTCTGATCCTTAGGTGTGATCCTCCAATAAGCTTGGAAGAGGAGGTGTGAAATAAGTGCTAAAAATGACTCATGGAGCAAAAAAAATTATGATCAGAAATCTGATAGTTTATAATTAGCAAACTTATTTAAACTAGGTATTTTATTAACACTGAATTTTTTTAGGTGGTAGATTGAGTCTTCACAAACAGAACACAGCTAATTTTACCTTACGCCTTCCAACTTTTGAGCCTTTAATGATTACAAAGAAAAGCTTCTGATTATTGAGTGATGTTTTTCCCTTCCTATTCATTCAAAAAGTAAAAAAACCCCAGCTGTATGAAGATCCTAATTTTTCATCTGTTGGCTGTGAACACTGAACCTGCGGTAAACTTGTGTCAAGGCTTTAATGGTTTAGGGAACAAGGGGGTTTTGTTTGTGGTTTTTTTTTTTTTCACCCTCCTCTAAGTTCTTTAGTAGGTCTGCCTCAAAAATTTGGAGTTGTTCAGTGGTGGAGAAAAGTAAGCCATCACAGTGTTGTAGATCTGCAAAGCAATTTTACATTGTTTGATTTGATGCCTTCAAATGGTCTGATGTTGTGGTATATTATGAAACAAAGATTTTTCTGCTTGCTAGACTTCCCTGTTTTGTGGGAAGGGAAACAATGGTATACTTCATGTTCCCTTCTACCTTCTGTGTATTTACCCAAACTATCCATGGAGAAGTTCTTATTTTGAGCAATATAAGAAAAGCACATGTTCTGTGCGACATCACATTTTCCTGTCTTTGGTATTTATAATAGTGGACTCTCTTCTGTAGTACATCCTTTCTTTCCTCCATTACAGTTTTTCTGCTTGGGCAACTGACCACAAGATAAGTAGACAGACAGACAGATAGGGAGGGGTTTGTGTGTCTGACTGTCTATATATATAAACATATTGCTGAAGAGTGGTGGTGTGGAATACTTGCTGCATCTATTCTTCCGCATCAATTTTCTAGTATTGGCAGCCATCTCTGTTGTAGAATGCCAATGCTAAACAGTTCTTCATATATGTGTAGAAGTAAAATTTGAACAAACGTAAGACAAATTTGAACTAAATCACATTGCGTAGTTTCCTACATTTTCTTAAAGCTCTCTTGGTTCGTTCTGGTTTTTGAAGCATTATAATGGGATGTATGCTCAAGTTGGTCAAATCAATGGTTTTAGGGGAGGGTTGTTTATTTGATACTTCCATATGAGTTTGACTATTTTGGCTTGAGGCGTGAGCTGTGAATTTAGGTACTTTAGCTGACATGATAACTGACTGGAGATATGACCCAACACTGTGGTGTTGTACAGGCGTTTGTCTACTGATCTGTGTTTACAGTGCTGTGGATGCATGTGATCTTTTAAAAAAACCTTCCTCCTCAACTGCCCCAAAAGCTTAAGGTGTCTCTTACAAAATAAAGGAATAAGTTAGGAAAACTGGGTATGTGTGTTTTGCATTGTTAGGCCTTACGAGTTTTTTGTTGCTTCAGAAACTTCTGAGATCTGAGCAAGTAAGACTAGGTATGAAAGGAACATCCACTGAAAAAGAGGGGGCAAACCAGTATAATGTGTGCTCTTTTTGAGGGATTTGAATGAAAAAGAGTATCTTACTTCATTACTTTTTATGAACCATATAGTGAACTTCTTCACATTCTGGAAACCCAAAACATAATTCTCAGAAGTTGAAATGACTGGACGAAGTGAACTTATTGATGGCTGCAGCTAGTATGATATAGGTGTGTCTTCCCCTGCCGGACTTCTGTTAATCAACTCACACGTAACAGTCTCTGCTTCCAGTCCTTGTTGTTTCCAAGGGCTGTGTTTCTTCTGTTGATACTCGTGTTTGAAGAGACTGCTGTTGGTGCTTCTTTCTGAAGTGGTGTGTTTTTCCACAGCTCTGCAGATCTCTGAAGTAATAACAAAATGAGATGATATTTCTTTTTGTTAAAGGCTTTTTCATTTGTAAATGTTGGCTGTGGAATTCCTGTTGTGTCTTCATGTGCGGCCTGTGAGGCTTGGAGAAGGCGTGGGTAGCTCTGGCCCAGTGAGCACATCAGCTTCCATAGCATCTTTGGCCGCTGGCTGTGGGTGGCTGGAGGATGTCATGCTGGAGCCTGTTCCTGTGGAAGAAGCAGGAGGAGGTTATGCTGTCTCTTTTGCTGACTTTCCTATTCTGTGGAAATCCCCAGCGTGGAATTTGCAGTCTCTATACTCTTTGCATTGCAATACAGTTAAATATTTTTATTTTTAGATCGCTTTATTTAAATAACATGGCTGGAGTTTTATGGGAAGTGTTAAGTGTTCTGCTAGATAATCAACATTGTAACAAAATCCTAGCAACATTGAAGCACTGTTTAAAAAAACGAAGTCTTGGTATCCCACTATTCTAATGAAGAGTTTTCTTCCATCCTTTTAATGGATGGATGTATCCAGCCTGAGTGGTAAGTTGTACTTCTGTTTAGTGAAAACAATAAAGTACAGTAGTCCCTCGACCTGTTGTCATATAAATTAAACATACTGTGAAGTACTTGGCAGGCTAGCTGCTCATAGAGGAAAATCCAAGTGCATGACTTTTTTTTTCTTGTCTTAGTAAGAAGAGGGGTCTTGCAGCCTGTGACTTCCTATAGTGCAGTAGCCATGGTATTTTATTTTCTCCCTGTATTAATAACATACTGTCTCAAAGTTGAAGTGCAGTCTGCTAAATGTGTCTGAAAGACTTGTTTGGCACTTAGCGAAGAAAGTTTCCTGTCACCAATCCAGAAGTTGAAATATAATTTCTGCAATTCCAAAAAAATGGAGATTAAAAAAAAAAGCATATTTTAATTTGGAGTTTGATTGAGAAAATAAATACGCAGTGCTGTTTTGGAAGAGTATGTATTTTTAGACCAATTTCCTGAGGAAATGAAGCTTACATGATCGTGTTGTCCCTCTGTACATGTTGGTCCTTCCTGAAAAAGCATTAAGTCTGTCACCTGATTTCAGCCAAACTTGAAACTTGAGGTGACGTTTTGAAGATGATTGTTTCTGAATTTTGTGAAAATTTGTTGCTAATTAGAGGAAAGAGAACTAAACTTGTGCTCTTGCTGAGGAGAAAAGAGGCAGAACAGGGCTGGTGTGTGCTGTCAGTAATCAGCTAGTCAGTTTGCACCATTTAGGTTTGCTGTCTCCTGCTGAGTAGGAATATCATAGAAGCCATGGAGACCAGAGGGGACTGTTGTAGCAATGATTGAGTTTAAAGGAAGAAAGATACATTTCTATAGCAAAGTGACGTTTCCTTAGTTCCAGTGTGCACAGCAAGATGTGTTGAAGTTTTCCAAACTGAATGGAGTTGCAAAAAGAAGTCACTTCTTTATCTGTGCACTTGGAAACCTTTCCTTTTAAACTGTAGATAGAACAGTTGGTAGAAACCATGCTGGTTCTTTTTTTGTATTCTGTCTTTAAATGAGGGATTTGAAATTAAGGTACATTAAATTAATCTTATTCACCACACAAAAAAAAAAGCTTTCCTATAGCTACGTTTTAATGCTCTGTAGAGGGTGGATTTTATTATATTAACCAAAAATATCATCCCAGTAGCTTTTGTAAAGGTAGGGATAAGCTATGTTGTAAAAACACAGTTGACAATTCAGAACTGCTGCTTCAAAATTCTCTACTTCTCTGCAGTGTTGGGCTGTGTTAGCAGGTGACAAGTTACAGGCTAAATTTTTACTTCATCTTCTGGGGTCTGTAGGTGTTAACCTCATTTAATGCCACTACAGATCCGTTGTGTTTAAAATAAAATAAATAAATCCTCTCTCTCCCCCCCCCCCCATATATGTGTATACACACACACATTTGCAGGTGTATATACATACACTTCTTTCTTTTTAAAGTATTTAGCAGCCAGTGGAAGTTTGAGAAGCTGCCGTTGTGCGTATTTCTGAAGTTGTTTTGGTTTTTTAAATCAACTGATTTCTGTTTTACAGTGCCTGAAAATGACAACAAAGCGGAATTTGTTTGTGCGGCTGGTGCCATGCCGCTGCCTGCGTGGAGAGGAGGAAACAGTCACTACGCTTGATTATTCTCACTGCAGCCTGGAACAGGTGCCTAAGGAGATTTTTACTTTTGAAAAGACCTTGGAAGAACTCTATTTAGATGCTAATCAGATTGAAGAGCTTCCGAAGGTATGTTGGGTGGTTTTTCTTTTAGTTCCATTTATTAACTCTGTTACTTCATCAACATTGTAGAAGCTGATAGTGTCTAGCTTCCTGCTTCAGCTTTTAGGCTGCAGTTTGCCAAATATTTTTAAGTAAATGTTGGTTGCAGAAGAAGCGGCCCTGGTAGAAGGACTGTTTATGCGTTCCAGCTTGACTAGTTTGCTGCATGAATTGGGATGAAACTGCTTAAGCAACTGATCCAGCCCAAGAGAGGTACACAGCAGAAGAGGCAGGCTAATTTACTTCTGTGGCAGTGTCTGTTCAAACTGACTAACTGTATTCAACAAATTGCGGCATTATTTTGAATCTCTGATAACACATGAAGATTAGAAGAAGCAAGATTAATGTCTTGCTCAGATCTCTGTGCCCACAAAAGATAGCTACAATCACTTCACTTCACTTGAAGTCCTGCTTTCTTCTTCGGTATGTGACTGAAGAGACTTTCTGAAGTATCTCAGATTACTTAAGTTCAAAAACTAGAGAGCTGGAATGCCACTTTGATTACATCTTTATTACAGGAATTAGTATTTGTTGTTTGTTCTGAAATCTGAAGACAAGCTACATGCTGAATTAGCAGTACACAAGAGAAAAGAATGAAAATTTTTGCCAGTGAAACTTTTGAGAAGTACAAAGTGATCGTTGCAATAGACTTGTTTCCATTACTAGGTCCTATCTTGGTGGAATTAAAAACTTAGTAGTTAGATGAAAGACTTAATATTTAAAATTGCTTTGTCACAATTGTGTGCAAATCTTCACTGTCACGCAGGACAACTATAGAATGCTTTGTTAAATTTTTTGGAAAGTTTGCTCTAAGCACTTCAGGTTTTGCTGGTTTGGATTTTTTGAAAGATAAATGAAATAAATAAGGAAGCAAAACCATTTCAGGATAGTAACTTCACAGGTATCAGAAGCCGTGGATTCCAGTAAAGCTGACTTAAATCAGCTGAGTGCTTTTGAAAATCCAACCGTAAATGCTTCTGAGAAGCCATCAATGAAAATCTGTATTTGTATGTTGAATAGAGCTAATAACATATAAGTTAAAACTAGACATTTTGTCAAAGTCTGTTATAGTTTAGAACTTCCACTATTTTATTCTTGTCTCTTCCTAAGCAGGTATTTCTTTACTCTAGACTTAGCCACTTTAGGTTTTAGTAGCTTGCTTTTAAAGACTTTGTATCAGTTTTTGAGTTTTTTTCCCAGATGATTTCAGAACTTCATTCCTGTCTGTCATTCTTTATTGGAGACGAATAAAACTGAATGCTTAAAAAACAGAATAAAATACTGTTCTTAGCCAAAAAAAAGGAAGTCTTCTGAACTCTTCCTGTCTTAAATTCCTATTTCCCAAATCATAAGAACTAAGCAAACATCTTCCTCCCAAACTCATAACCCTCTAAAAAATCCCTTTTAGTAATCTTAAGAGGAAGAAAGACTGTACTGTAGCGATCAAATTGATGCATATTGGCATTTTAGACCAGAAGAAATGGTTAGTCTGCTTTGTCTTCCTTTTCTGTTACATGCCATTTGATTTCATTAGTCACTTGCTATATGAAATCCAATTTTGATACGTGAGTAAACTGAGAGGTGGGCAGTCTGCCACTTGCCTTGGTCTAGTCTAAGATTAAATTATCCATGTTATTAGAAAGACTGCTTGAACATTTATGGTTTGTTCCTTTTTGCTTTTCTTCGCTGAACTGCGGGGACCTATAATAGCCTACACTTGCTTTATATTAATGTGTTTCTACCTTATAATAAGTCATCCTTATAGGCTTATTTTTGAGAAGCTAAGCATTTTTTTCAGCTTTTAAGTAATTTTGGTCATTATTTCTTACTACCCTTTCAATTTTCAAAAGAAAAAACCTTCACATATAAATTCAAATACTGTAAAGGAAACAAGCAGAGAGATTAGGGAGTAGTGAAGACGTAGTAAAAGTGTTTTATTTAATCATTTGACAGAAATTGTAATCTTAAAACTATTCATAGAAGGGATAGTTCTGTAAGGGAAGGCCTGCAATGTTTGAAATTATCCTAGCCAATTTTGGAGCCAGAGTTTCAACCTGTGTGTGACTTTTCCTAATCCAGGCTTTTATTTAGTTTTTTAACTCTGAAAAAGGCTTCTATTAAGCCATCTCAGACGAAGGGTGTGGTACTTATTAGGCTGTCTCCAGCTTTCTGAAGCCTGGTTAAGACATTCCCATTCTTCCCCTTTCCTCTTTGCCCCTGGTGGTGTGCTCTTATTCCTGTTTTGCAGTCTGCTGCCCTGTGTATGCCACAACACAACTGGTTTGGGGCTGTCTTGTCAACCTGATCACTGAAACGGCCTGTCAGTGTGTGTGGCTTTTTTTTATTTTTTAATTGCCGCCAATCTTTTCAGAACTCCAGCATACTTCAAAAATCGGTTCTTACAGTATAGCTCCTTAATTTAGTTGACTTGCCAAGGGCGCAGCATGAGCAAACTGCGGTGGAGAGAAGGATGGTGGTAGAGAAGGACTTTGCTTTACACAAGGTGCTGGTGTGTAGTCTCAGTTTCAAAAGTGACCAGGCATTTGAAATTCTTTCATCTTGTGTGCTAAATCACATCTGAAAAGGTATCCTGTTTATCCCAAGTGCCACGGTGTGCATTTGAGCTGAAAAGCTCAAACTGTAGCAGTTTTAGTTTTCCCTCTCACTTTGCTATTCGGAAGAAATTGGAATTCTGCAGTAAAATAGTCCTTAATTATATGACTTCTGGTGTTTACTAACAGTAATAATGATTTACTTAATCACTGAATATGCAAACATTAAAAAAGAACAACAACAAAAGGAACAACTACAAAGTCAACACCATACAAAACTCCCCTCTCCCCCATTTTCCTTTAGGGACCTTGCAATTCCTTGTGCTGCATTTGCTTTCACCTAACTAATCGGGGAAATTTCTAATGATTCCAAGAGTCCAGATTTTTGTTTTCAGGGCTCAGTTTTAAGTATATATTCTTGCTTGAAGTACTGAAATAAAGGAATGGCTCCAAAACACATGAGCTCATCAAAGTTCTCCTTCCCATATAATATCCTAAGTAACTTGTAACTCTTCAAAGCCTTAATGATATCAACTAGTTCTAACAGGTGCACATTTCTGAGAAACTGGAAACATCAGTAGGCAAGTTAAAGCTCATTACTTGAACTGTTCATCTTGCTAATTTATGTCTGCTTTTGTTCTGGGGTGGTATATGCAAACATTACATGAATGAGGCTTGTTCAACAGCCTGTGGTTGAAATAGTGGCCTCGTAATTGAGAGACACCCAGGAAATTTTGGTTGAACTAAGCCCATTGGTATGATGTTGATTGGGATAATTTTTTTTAGTCATATAACACTTCCAGGTTTTTTATGATTTTTTTTTCCTCAGAATTCTAAAAGAAAAGAACACTAAGTCCAGGTATTTATGAATGATCTTATCCAAAATTGTTGTTAAAGGAATATTCATCATAAATTGTTCAGATAAAACCTTTTCAACCATTTTCTTACAGATATTTATTTTGTACTATATGTAAGCTTCCTACATATCATTTGAAGATTTTTCTTCCATTACACTAATATTACTTGCCCTATTTTGTCAATTTGTAAAGCTTTTGGGTAAGAATCTCATATAGGCTTGTATAGGCTTTTGTATAGGCTTCCTTGCATATAGGGAGAGATCTGGCTCTGAGCTAATATTTGGTACAAATTATAATGCACATATACAGAAGATGTTATATAGTTTTCTATATCCTTAGATCAAACTTTCACTAGTTTTCACGATAGTTTTGTTGGATTTTTGTGTACTTGAGCTAGGAAGGGAAAAAAAATATTGCAAGATATGACAGAATAAAATTTAAACCTTTAGAGAAGATCAATACCTACTCAAATCCTGTGTTCCAGAACTATTTGCCTTTAAAAAATGCATCTATCAACCTATTTTTTTTCTTTTTTGAAGAAACTGTAACTACCTCTGGAGTATCACATGGCATGTCTATTATGGAAAATATTTTGTGATGTTTGCAGGACTGTGTGTAACTACAGGTCACAATTTCTGAGATACTGGAAGGAATTTGTAGGAAGTGTTAAGCATAGCTGCTGGCTTGTTCTGACTGTTTGCAGTTTTTTGCTTTCCTAAGCATTGTAAACTTAGTCAATTTTGAATAAAACTAGTTAAATAAAGTTTTTGTAGTCAAAGACACTAAATAGTCTGGCCTTCAAGCTGTGAGGTCAGAAGTTTAAAGGGATTAAAAACAAAAGCTATATAGAGGAAACTAAGAGAAAGTTGCATTCACTTTTTTCTTTGTTTCAATAGCAACTTTTTAACTGTCAGTCTCTGCACAAGCTGAGTTTGCCAGACAATGATCTAACCACATTGCCAGCATCCATTGCAAATCTCATTAATCTCAGGGAACTGGATGTCAGCAAGAATGGTAAGTCACTGCACTTATTATATTGGGGTAGCTAAAAGGCAAATCACCATTGACTGTACAAAGACACTAGTGAAAGTATAATTTCTAGAAGCTACACAGCTAGTAAATTTTAAATTACTACTCTAAATCACTGCCTAACATAAAAGATACTCTTTTATGGTCTGGTTGTGATATTTAATTGTGTATCTCAAATTGATTGGTACTTTGAGATTCATTACTGAAAACTGACATTGTATTTTCTATTCTTTCAAAATGCATATGCTCAAATTTATTACTTTTAGAGGCTTTCCTCATGTTTCACTATACTGAAGAGAGTTTGCACAAGAATTTGTAAAATTTTGCTGGATTCTGTTATATTTTGTTTCATATGGAAATTGTTCTTGGTTTATTTTAATGAGCTGTCTGAAAATTGTAGTAGGACTTGGCTGCTTTGCTGTCCTGCTCTGGGGATGGTAACCCCTGTCACATGAGGAAAAGTGACTATGGACAATGACTGGTTCACTTGTCTGACTTGTTAGAAATCTATCATTCAGTGTGAGTCAGCCTTTTATAAATTATGAAATGTTGTCAGCCAAGTATTGTATATATGGGGTTTTATTAATGGTGCTGCTTTGCCAAGCTGGCAGATGTGTGCAACTGCGAGGAAATTGAAATAACTTATATTGTCATCAGACTTATTTGTGTGGCTTATTTGAGATTAAAAAAAAAGTTCAATCATGCTAACTGATGAGGATATAATAGTCCTGTCTTACTAATTCAAAGTGAAGTAAGAGGACTTCTCCTTGAAATCATATTTGGAAATAAGAATTACATAAATATGACAGACTTTATCATACTAAATTCATGGTTTTATTTGGACAGCTAGCTAATTATGACTCTGCAAAGTTAAGTAAGTTCTCCTTTATTAAGAAAGTATTGTAGTTGTTGAGGTGTTGGCATTCTCCTTGATTGTCCATTGTAGCTCAATCTGTACTTAAACTGTTACTTTATGACTTCTGCCTAATGAACGCAGCATTTAGTGTGATAAATTGACCTGATTGTCACTGCTCTGTTCCTGGTACAAGTGGATTAATAGTCTTTCTTAAAGAACACTGGCCTTAAACTTTCACAGTGACACACAACAGAGAAAGAATCATCTTTTTGTCCCAGACTGAACTGTTGAAAGGATTAACTGTTTCCAACACAAGTTCTCAATGCAGAAGACTTAAAAGCAGCAAAAGGGCATTTGAGTTCTAGTGCTGGCAAATTCCTTAGCTTATGTACGTAAATAGGCAGCTGGTCACTTACCAGCTAGAGAGTTACTTGTCCATCCAAAATGGCGTAACCTTTAGCTAAGCCTTCAGAGAGCTGCTGAAAAGAGCACTTGTTCCTCTAGGCATATAAAGAATTTAAGGAGGCAGTAGCTGAATGATATGCTATCCCAGTAAATGGTGAAACTCTGTTTTGTAGGGGTTGGTTTGTTTTGTTTTTAACACTTTCCAGAGAAAAGACAGGACACAAGCTTATTTAAACTATTATCATGTGTCTGTTCTCAATCTTATCATGGTTTGGATAGCTTCTCTGCCTAGTGTTGCACATCAAAAATAGTCCTGAGGTCACACACTTGTTTACTTGGGACATCTTGTCTCCCACCATTCCTGAAAGCTCTGTAAAACTCAAACAAATCAGGGTCCCTGTTTGTCCCTGTTGGGTGAGGTAAGAAATAGTGCTGTTTATTCTGCAATAAATTTGGTATTATTTGAGACTTCAGTTTCTTGGCTTAAGTACCTTTCTGTTTCCCTATCCACTGTTGCAACCACAGAACATTTTTCTCTTGACAACTGCAAGCCTATACTCTTTCCTTGTGTCTCCTTTTCTCTTGGTACGAATTTACTGCTCAGTTTCCCACTGTCCCCGATTGTTCTGATGTGTGTCTATAGTAGAGCCAAATAGGAGGGGTTTTACTAGTTTTCCAAGACTAGCAAAACTGATCAAAATATCTGGTTCTTCCTTTTTCTTTGTTAGATATTGAAAGAATACAGTGTGGAAACAGTGGACTTTGTGGAAAGCACAGAGATTGCTTTCCCTTAATTTATTAAAAAAAAAAAAAAATTACTGGAGATTCATCACCAATCTTAGTGCAGGATGATGAGAGATGCCAAATTCTAAAATAATTGAGTGTGTTTTTCAGATTCCTGTGGTTGTGGCAAGTGAAGGTAATAGTTCCTGTGTTTTTCTTGTAGTACTGATAATACCATAAGTGTTTTCTTCTGATGTGGATGGAGCTAAATCATGGAGTGCGGATGCCTTTAGAACAAATATGAATTTAGTTTTAAAGGCTGCATTTTAGAAGGGTAGTTAGTTAGACTTTAATTTTCAAATACCAGTGTACGTGAAATATGATAGGATTTTCATGTAAATTAGTTGAGCTGTTTGTGGCATAGGCATAATTGAATGTATTGACTGAAGAGAAGTATTTAATTTTCTAAAGAGCTGATACAGAAATGAAGAATGAAGCTTCAGTTTTAAAGTGTGCTCCAGTTACCTCATGAATTGCAGAGTCTGGCTCACAGAGGGAGACCTGTTGCACAGGAGAGCATCCAGCTTTCCAAGTAGAACTTCATACATATATATGTGTGTATGCATAATATTTGATGTTTAGATGAAAGATCAAAATTGCAGAAATTCTTCAAGGTAGCAGATTAGTTACATAAAAGGTATTAGTCAAAGAAAGGAATCTTTATGATATTTTAATAGCTCATAAAAGGTCTTGCCTTTTTAATTTCAGATTTAAATGTGTCTAATTTCATATATACAATATATAAAACTGTAACAGAGACACGGTAGATGTGCAAATGTGGGTACTTAAGAATATTTAATAATATTTAATCAGAACAAGGATTCATCTAGTCTAGTGTCCTGTCTCCAACAGTGACCAAAAGCAGAAGCCTAGGGAAGATTTAGTAAAGTACGGAAAGCCAGGAGACGTGCATGTTTCCCTGTGTGTTCCCAGTGTCCAGCACCTTCTGTTATTGGGCCTTCTTGAGCCAGACAGGGTGCGATTTTTATTTAGCAGTCTTCATTTGACTCCTTCTCTGTCTATAGTCTTTGCATCAAGTGATGTATATTTCTAGGGATGTGCTGAGTTACGGAGTACAAGCCTCTGATGGTTGTGTGTTCTAAAGCATACAGAACTCTTTGTACAAGTGTTTGTACAAACAAGTGTTTGGTTTGGAATATATTATTCATGGCTGCTGAAGAGGTCATGGCATAGATGTAGCCTATAATATCAAACTGCTGCTATGTGTGCAGCAAGCACGGAACAGAGTTAGTTTTAACTTTGCCTTTAGTCTTGACAATGGGCAGTACATTCTGTAGTTTTTTTGGTAGTGAGTACATCAGTTGTCCTTTTGTGGCATTTTAACCTGATTCCCAAGGCTATTGTGAACCCCTAATATCAGAGGTATTCCATTGCTTCTTTCCAGGTACGCTTCAGCTTTGAAGTTTTTACCTGAAGCTTGATGCTATTCTAGTCACAAAGATGAAATTATACTTGAACAAATGTTACAATAAATAAACTCCATCCCTATACCAGAAATTACATCCTGCATTGTAGAAAGCATCAAGAGATGCCCTTTTCTCCCAGTCCTACTGGGTTACATCCTAAAGAGAAGTTGCAGCATACAGAATGTAAGACCTATGTAGAAAAACGAGTATTTTATTTATGAAGCTAAAGGAAAACTTAAGATTTTTTTTTTAATCCTCTATGGCCATGTTATTTATGTATTGACATAATAACATAAGGGGAAAAAAACCCCAACCACCAAAAAAACGCGCACCACCATTCTTCACTCCTAAATCTGTCTCTTTAAGGTTTTATCAGCCTTTAGGGGACAATAATTTCCTCATGGCTCCAGGATGCCAGCTTTAGCCTGCACCTAGGACAATGTGGAAGACTGTCAAGGAAGTATTTTTACCTCTTCTTTGAAGAAGGGGAAAACATTCATGTACAGTGTATGATGGCATCTATAAACAGACAGAAGAGTTAGCTTTACAGGTTACTAGAATCAAGTGATTTGAAAGGCTGAAGCATACGAAGAGGTGACTGCCAGGGAAATCAGACTTTCCTGGAAGCCTGGGAAATGGGCTTGAAATCGCTTGTGCCTGTGGAGTTATTGTAGTGGGAAACAGTGAGATGGTCTATTTTTCCCTGCTTGCAAGTGTTAAAAATTCAATCTTTTTCTTTCAAGTTCTATGTTATTCAGGCCTTCGGAGGATAAAATAGCAAGGTTAGAAAATAACTAGCAAAACCAAAGGAAACATGGTGTTTTGGAAATAAGAGTATCTTCAATAGTCTCTTAGATATTAAGAAGTCCTCTTTCACTGCGATGTTACAGCGAATTTAAATGTGTCAATTTGTCAGTCTGTATTGCAAGGAATCTTCGTGGAAAAATACACAAATTAAACCCAAGAAAACAAACATACACACACATACACACACACCCTGCCTCCAGGCATATCTGCCTATAAAATTATTTTAAGTAATTTTAAATAATTTTGTTAACAGATGCAAATTTAGATCAAATGTTTTCTTCAGTGTTTTAAAATCATCTGCTGATTTGGCAAACTAGCTTTAGTACGCTCTGTGCCAGAAATTGGGGAATTGGAAAATGAGAATTCAGGAGAGTATCTAGTCTTATGTTGCCCATCTGGAGCATTTAGGTATATGGTTTTTCAAGGAATTGAGAATTATTCATAGTTAATAGGGAGACAGAGCCAAGTTTTATTTTCTGCAGGGAGAAGTAAGAGAGGAAGATCCTGAATACAGAAGTAACTTGCTGCAAATACGCTATTTCTCTACTTACACTGGGCGGGAAGGGCAGACGGGAGCAGGAGTTTTATATCATCCATGACAGTGAAATAAAGATAATTGATTTGCTGCTGACTCCTGAGTCTGTAGCTTTACTATAATGTATCATCATATAGAAGTCACAAATTTATCCTAAATGTAGGCAGCTATTCTATTTAAAGTTCTTTATTGAAGTGTTTATAGTATTTTTTTCTTAAATTTATTGTCTGTCTTATTAAAGGTACTGAATACGATCTGTCTCTGCAGAATAAAATGATCTCTGTGTGTAAGAAAGGATGTGAACAGAATAGAATTTCATTGCAGTTAAGGTCTTTAATGTGGAATTTGACTGTACCTATCTGAAATTCTGAAATACGTTCAATACAAATCTCTTCCTGGACTCAAAGATATTTTTGTAACACAGAAAAGGCATTGTAGAAGTAATTATGGGGTTTTTTTAGATGTAGATTTGCATGTAA
This sequence comes from Aptenodytes patagonicus, assembly GCF_965638725.1. Lineage (NCBI taxonomy): Eukaryota > Metazoa > Chordata > Aves > Sphenisciformes > Spheniscidae > Aptenodytes > Aptenodytes patagonicus. The sequence goes on from NC_134982.1 coordinate 25,000,807, forward strand.
AGGCAGAATGTACCTTTATTTTTGTAAAGGGGTGCGCTTTGAGTGACAGTCATCATGTATCAACCAAAAGTGACTGGTTAGACAACACTGAATTTGCAGCCTAGGGTGGTAGGGGATGGCGGGCGAAAAAAAAGCAAAGCAGCTTTATGTGTTTACGTTACACTTTAGTTTCAGGTTACTCTGGGGACTCGACAACACTCCAGCCATGAATGAGACATAGCTGAAAACCACCTGAAACTTGTTAATTGTCCAAGACAGCATTATGAACAAAACTGCTGCCCATGACCTTTCTAGTGTTTCACATTTTGCAATTTTACCCTGCCCTGGCACGTTTAGGTTTATGTAAATTAGTGTGTCAGGCATGTCTTCAAGAAGCAGCATTATTGGCTATCCTTTTTTTCCAGAGAAAAGGCATTTAGGAACCTGTCTTGCTACTCACACTCCTTCTCCTTTACATTGTGTAAGGAATGTGGCTAGAGCAGGCCTAGAGATACCTTACTCTAAAAATTGAAGTTCTTTAAACAGTTTGAGGATGAATGCTTGGAATACTCTTGTGGGCTTGCTGGAGTATCCTAGCTGTGCCAGTACATGTGTATAAAAGGAATAAAAAACCCAAAAACCACAAAAACCCCCCACTAAACTGTCATCTTGTTTTCTCTGCCTGCATCAGCTCTGATAATTTAGCAGCGCAAGTTATTGTTGGAGAAAGTGATGAGGAGGCATTATCCATTTAAACAGATCAGGAGGCTAGCATACAGTATAAAATAGGATTTACTACTGTTTGAACCTCACAGAATTGGCATGAGTTTTTAGTTTTCAGATTAAAAACTTAAATTTTTGCATTTCACAAGTGGTCTCAAAACAAAAATTTTAGACATACTAAACTTGGCTCAGACTTGTAATGGGTTCAAAGCTATAAAAAAGTAGTTTACATCTTAATGCTGCCGCTTTTTCCACATGCGGACACTTATTCTGCAAAAGAGCCTTTTCTCTTAATTGTGAATAAATATTTTATAACTATATAAATGCATGTGGTTAAGTACCCACCTCATTAACAAAATGAGCACCGAATACATTGCCAATACTGTATTTTATTGTCAATCTAATTGTGTTATAATAGTTATCACAACCAATAAGAGTACATTTTTCTTCAAAACTCATTAGAAAAGCTTAAAAATTTCCCTATGGAAGTATTTCCTGGGTTTTTTTCTGTTTTTTAAATGAAAATACTGTTTAACTTGTTTCTGTCAGATTTGTAGCTTGACTGACATTTTTGCATTAATCATTACAGCGACTGTACAAATGTTCTCTATTTTCCTGTATGGAAAACCTCCGAACAGTCCTCTAAATAAAGATTCAACTTCCATTTTTCATTGTGTAAACTTAAGAAAGGAGCCCCCAGTGTAGTCTTATAACCCTGCAAGTGACCATCATTAAAGGGAGGACAAATAGGAAAGGAAACTTTAAAACTTTCAGAGCATGGAGAATTAGAGAAAAGGACTTTGTAAAGTGAAGATGGAGAGGTGAACCTGCTTACTAAGCTGTAAGTAGGTACTTGTCAAACAAAGTCACTTCAAAGAAAATCAGGACATCCAGTGGAGTTTGTTTTCAGAGTTTTGTAAAATTTTTGTAAGGTTTTTAGATTAGTGATTTCCTTGATAAAAGCAAAAGTTTTTCTAGGAAGGGAACTTTACTGCGTAAACAAAGTGGAGAGACTAGAGAATATAAAGCTATATAAATGTATTAAAATAGGCGTTTTATTAAATCTGTAACAAGTTTAATGACAATAGGTTAAATCTATGACAGATTTATTTTCTGAGTTGTACTTCTTGAGAAAGGTAGGTTTCTTCCACAGGTCTCCAAGTAAGAGACAGAAAGCCACAGCTTCTGTAATGCTCATATACAAGAAAACCAAGTTGCGAGGAATTTTACAATTCTGATACTCTAAGTGTGCAAGAGGAGCAACTGATGTGACACATAGCATATTTCAAAAGCTTTGGGATATCTGTTTGTAGAACTAGACAAAAGTGTATTTGCAATGGTTGTTCCTTTCTCTTGAAATGATTTTTTTTTTTTTAAGGATAGGTTTTCACTAAATAAGCCAGAGGCTCCTAAGCTGCTTGGCAGTGACTAGTGTACTGAGTACCACCTTGTGCACAGGTATACGGAGGCCAACCTCGTGCTGAGCTGCAACTCCAGCTCTGAGCAGAAAGTTGTTACTGCTGCCCTGCAGGCTGGTCAGGCACCTCATGGCAACCTGAGATCCTGGTTGATCTGAAACCAGCTGTGGCAGGGGATCCTCTAAGAATTTTGGAAAGAGGAATGAACGTTCAAAAGGAAGGATGGATGGGTCAGCATTGTGCAGTGAATTGATTGAGCTCTAATGCACTGCTTGCTTGCTTTGAATAACGAAAAATGCTGCTTTTAATTCAGAAGGTATGCAGAAATCCCAAATTAAAGCAAATTATATAAATATATAAGAATACACACTGTTGACTGATACTTTAGTTAAAGCTTTCAGTTTAAAATTCCAGCTTTTGCAAACAGATTCTACATAATCTTTGGGAGAGTTGTGGCATGTATTCCTGAGCTCTGAAAATATTTTGATTGCCATGTTTGATCCATATTGGCTAGAAGGACAGTTGTAGCAGAGGCCTGAGTGAAAGAACAAACAAAAGCTGCTCTTTTTATGGTGGAGCTGCTTTCAGGCAGGTCTTAATAGCTGCTTGCCCAGAAGTTGAGACCAGGATGAATAGATTAGCTGAGGGAAGAATGTACATAATTAAGGTTGCTTTCATATTCGTGCAAACTATGCCTGTATGTTTGCCTCTGTCCTCTATACTTACAAGGGTGCAGAGTGGGACGGGTGCACAGTGGGCTGTAGTTTCATTTATTTTGCAGCAAGAGGGCTTTTTGGTGTGCCTGCTGTTTGGAGAGAATTCTTTTTTTCCCTCACATTCCCCACAAACTGAGAGATCTAGCTGTAAACTCTTTCCTTTGGGGACATCACCATATGACTTCCACAGGTTTCATATTTGTTAGTGATTTTCTTTCTCTGTGCTTTTTAGGAATTGAACCAATACTTTTTTTTTTGCAAGCCTGCTTAAAAAGTTTCAGTGTGAGAAGAGGTGGAACTTGATTTGGAGGCACTGCCACTGCTGTATAGCATTAATGGTTTCGGTAACTGAAGTCTGGGCATACTAGTTTTAGCATTTGATTGTGAAGAAAAATACAGCTACATGACTGGAGTATGAACAGCAGAGCAAGCCCCCATCTGCAGTATAGCTGAAACAGTGGCATACTCGAGTGTCAGCTCTGGGATCCATTGCAGTAAAGGATACTGCCAGTGGCGGATGTGACTTCTGTAACTTGCACAATTTTCTGTAAATCCAGAACTGCCAGTATTTCTGATTGGAAAAAAATCTTATCTGATAGAGAGAAAAAGTTGTCCCAGTTTTCACTCCTGCTCTGCAAGTTACGCTAACCCTGGTGAAAGGAAAGGATTGTGCTATGTAGGGGAGGAGATGTGTAACTCCAGATGGTGAGTGGGACCCCAATTATACTTACAATTGCCTTAATGCAGTCTAAACAAAGAGAGGGACATTTGTGCACATTTGCTCTGACAAGCTGTGCCAAAACAATCATTGCTCTCTGGGGAGTTAGAGGCGAAATTCCATATTTCAGCCGTGTTATGTGATCCAGAACTGAGGTTGATTACCTTCAGATTTGTGGCCATTGACCTGAAATCCCTGTATGACCTTTTTGGTGTGCCCTTTGGGCATGTGCCACAGCTGGTCTGGGATCCTGATTAAACACCATTTCTAGGTTAGGCTGGTTAGCTGGTGAGTTTTTGCCAAGTAGAGTTTGGAATTATGAATGCTTTCTGCTTTTGGCTTAGTACAAACAAGAATTTTAGATTCCTTTTCCTTACCTTACTGCCAGATTTTCCTTAACAATCTTCCAGTCCTGCCCCCGCCTTTTGGGGTTTTTTTTAAGTGTTGTTTTTGGTAGAAACTGGCCAGAGAGTTTAAAAGTGCCTGAAATTTGGGAAAATGGGGAGGAACAAACAGACAAGGAAATTCTAAAAGCTAGTATGTAAATCTCACTTGTGGGAAACTACACTACAAAAAGAATTTTGCTCTCAATTCAGCTTGGATCTGGTAGTTAGAATTAAAGATTACCAGCAAATCATATTTCCTCCTGTTGTGCTCTGCAAATGGTCATAGTCCACAAGTGTGATGGTTTGTATTTTTCTGGAAAACAGCGTGATCTGTACATCAGCTACAGCACTGAAATGGGTTGGGAGTGATGGTTGTTATCATATAAAGTAGGAAACAGTAGGATGAAGAACCTGTCCATATGATGCTTTTCAAGGAAAGTGGGATAAGGCTGCAACAGACTAGATAACTCCCAAGTAATCTGTTGTGCTGTCTTCCTCTTCTGTAATCCTTGGGTATCAGTTTATAAAGGAAACAGTAAAAAACCCAAAAGAAAAACGGAATTTAGAAAGGAATGTGGATCTCAATTTGCAGTGCTCCTTTGGTCAGATGCTCATGGAAGGTGGGGGTGGCTATCAAATGGATTAATTAGCACAGTGTTACAAAAGGAGTGTGGAAAGATGTGGTCACGGAGACCCTGAGTTTTGCTGAGCTTCCTTAATGGGGACAAAGATCCAGGACGCTAAGGATAGATGGAAAGCAGAGAAAGAAGGACCAGATCCTCTTATAAAGTGCTCTTTACAACCCTTTGTCCTTCTCCCATCTCTTTTCCAGTGTCTCTGTGCCTTCTTTCTTACTCTTCTTTCTTACTTGCTTTTTGATTTCGCTTTCTTGGTGGGAGAACTGAAAGAATACTAATCCAACAGTAACTGCATGTTTCTAGCATGCAGGAGGAATATAGCTGAGTAAAAGTGAGTGTCTGAAGGTTGTTGTATAGCCAGTTAGTAAATGCAACTTCCTATCACATGGTAGAGAGGAGCAGTCTCTTGATTTTTCTCTTCTGAATGTGTACTACAAACATTGGGTATATTTCATGCTGTCATTCCCAATTTACTGCTCTTTTGAATGATGGCTGCCATTTATCCATACTGAAGTGTTGAGTGAGGTTGGTGAAGATGGTGTGTACTATAACAATCCTGGCTCTAAGAATAAGCAAAATTAAATTCATAGGCTCCTTCATTGTTAGCTGATATTTCTCATATCAGTTGAATTTCTGCTGTTAATTTGTTAAAACTGTTGCTGCCTCTTGCCCAAGGCATAGTCAAACAAGAGACTACTGTAGAGTCCTCCGATTATGTACAAAAGCATGCTGATTTAACATGTCTGTATTTGGATAGCAAATATTTTATTTGGCTGTTCTTTTGAGAGTAAGTTTACATTGATATTCTCCCCTCTGGCAGAAGTGCTGTGTGTTTTGTTTTCTAGGTAGTTATCACAGATTTAAGTCTCCTGTGCTTCAATGAATTCTTGACACAGGCAGTGGAAGCTAATATTAATATTAAAAACGTGTGGTTTAACATGTTGGACCAGAGCAATTTTTCATCCAAGGATCAAGTCAAGGCCAGTAGTGTGACCATCTTTCAGAAAAACTAAGCTTAGAGAATCTCTCAATGTGATTCAAACAGCAAAACTAATGGCACAGAGTGAGTCTGAAACACAACTCTGCCTCTAAGGAAGAGCTTAGCAGTGGTTTACTCTGGTTAATGTAGACTCTTATTTTAAGAAGGTAAAGTTATATCATCAGTAATAAAGAGGTCTTGATGTACTTTTTAGACAATAGAAGACCACTTCATATAAATCATCCATAACTTCATCTATACAGGCCTCTTATGTGCTAGATTTTTGTCCATCTGCCATGGCTCAGGATACTGTGTCATGTTAGCTGCTTTCCATTTGTATGTTTGGATATTCTTGCTTGGTGAAAGAGGCTTCTTGCTACAACTGGAATTAAGATCATGTATATTTAAATTTCTTGGAAATGTGTTTCTCTTAATACAAAGATTATATATATATATATATATATATATAAAAAATAGGTAAGATACATTTCTAGTCTTTCTATGGTAGTTTTCTAATCTTTCTTTAAACCTGTTTTTGGACTTGAAAATATCACTGCTGCTTTCCAGAAATGAAGCTTCATTACATTATAAGTATTACCTTTTTAGTTTTGGTTTTGAACTGTGAGAGTAATAAAGCGAATTGAATCAGTATCCCCTGTTGTCGTCTTCTGCTTTGACTCCACTCACAGCCCCAGTAAAATTCACATGGCTGAAGCCATAGATATAAAGCTATATTTTTATTTACACGTGTGCATGTACATGAACATGCATGGTAGTAAACCAGAAGTGTCAGAAATCTTGGCCTGTATTACAGTTGATGGTTCAATTCCTCCTGGTCCCCTCTGCTTCTATATTTATTGTTCTCAAGTTCAAGCTATTTCCCAAAAGGATCCATGATACTTGGAGGTATTTAAACACCTGGATTAACTGTGTGGCTTAGTGTGCTTTTCTTGCCTTTCACCTCTCAATAACAGAGTACAACACCTGGTGTGAGTCGGAAGTAATAGTTTCAACCATTTAGTATGACAAACAGGTTCCTGTCAAGAAAGACTTAAAAGTCTACTTTGACAGAAATGGTGTTTCTACTTAAGTTGAACTTACGGAAAAATCAGCATGGTGACTTTGCCCCTTAACATCACAAATTGACTTCATGTCAAGTATGTGTTTTGTGACTACTTCTCTTGTCAGGTCGTATTGCCATCTCTTAAATCCTAATATACTAGGTCAATGTTGTTACTTCACAAACATAGAACCAAACTCTAAGCTAGCATCAGAAATTGTGTAATTTCTTATGTAAGGAAAGGCATTACTTAGCGGTTGATGCTTCGCCACATTTTTTCTGATTCGGTGTTCTCAGAACAGATACATGGAGAGACATAACCAAGTCCCACCTGCCAATCTGAATGAGAAGACACACTGCCCTTGTCTTTCTCTCTGCAGCTGGACTGTAAGAGAGTTAATGTCACTTGAGCAGCATGAAATTTCACACTCTCACTAGCCTAGAAGCAAACATCCACAGCATACAGTTCCTTCTTAGTGGTCTCGTTCCCTGGGTTCAGGCTGCCCTCTCCATACACCTGGTAAAGCACTCTAGAAGCAGACACAATTACATGCATTAATTGAAAGACAAAGAGCTAAGATTACTGTTACATGAAAAAACTGGTTGTTTTAAACTAACTTTGTTTTACTAGCGTATGTTTTTTTTCTTGAAAAAATAGTGTATTCTTAATGCAAGTGGAAGGATTGCAGTATGAATAGTTGTTATACTTAGGACAAGTTTATTTAAAATAAAAACACCTGTCCCATGGTATAAGAACAATGTAGTGATACATTGCAAAAGCAACTACAGTTGTGATAACCATGGTTTTATTTGTTTTTATGGTATAGTAAAGATTGAGGTGAAAGTCTTGATCAGTAGAATGATTCAGTACTGATTTCCTACTGATGTGGTGGATACCTGTCTTCTGTTTCCAAGGCCTGTTTTGTCAGTTTCTGACAAATACAAATTTGGCAGGTATGTGGGTTGCAATTTCACTCTGGCGTTTCTGGAGATAACCTTTGGAAAAGAGGTTCCTTATTGTTTTAATTTTCAGACATAAGTGCGTCTGCAGCATTTTTGTCCTTCTCTACAAATAAGCTGAAGCTAACAGCAAGCATATGTCACATTTTGGGATATCTGTTCAGAACCAGGAATGCTATAAACTTACTTTAAGATTTGAAGCCTTACCATTTCACCTGGATGTCATACAAGCTGTGCATCTGACAAACAGATCCTGTTGGAAACTTTGTTTTACCATGTGTATGAATACCTTCTTTTTTTTCTGTTTTAAATAAATAATATTGGGACTGAGCGCCTGATCTTAAATACACTACAAAGTACTAGTACTTTAATATTTGGTAATGAGCAGTGGGAATTGTTAGTGTACTGTGTCTCTACAATGCTGCTTGGTGAGCTGCCTGCTAAGCTGCAATATGAAATGCTTTACGAATAGAACAGTAAAAGAATTGATACTGCATAAGAGTATTTCTTTAATGAAAACTGTATCTAAAATGAAATATCAGAGAACCAGTCCACTGGTTGCTAAATGAATTAAAGTTTTTACGGCTGGTGGTTTCATGTGCATCATTTGTATGCCTGTGATGGAGTCTAATGATTTAAGACTGTTTCCCTACATCTCCCTTTATCTTGCAGGCATACAGGAGTTTCCAGAAAATATAAAAAACTGTAAAGTCTTGACAGTTGTTGAGGCCAGCGTAAATCCAATTTCAAAGTAAGTTTGTCATTTTTTTGATGTTTTCTATTTTGTGCAAACACTGCTGAGTCTCAAACTTGCCCCAGACATGCACCACCTTGGAGGCAAGGAGCAGAGTTACCTGAGAAGTATCTTCACTAACCTCATTGCACTGTGATACACTATAGCTATGTCATTAAAGTATTTTGCCCAATTTAATAGGCTATGTGGGCAGTCCTGCATTATACCATGTGACTTTCTCAGCTTTTTTAAGTCCATTACTTCTCTGTGAACGTAGAGAAATATGCAAAGAGTTTTCTCTCTTAATAACAAGAATTAATTTTACTCTGAAGCCTGGACCACTGTTTTTCAAACTTAGCTTAAATGAGTAGATTTCCCTGTCACCTTCTATAGTGACAAAATTAATTTGCCAGAAGTAGCACTGCCAGAGATACGAACTTTGTGCAACATAACTCTCCTGGGGGGAAAAAGGTGTTGCGTAAGTTTTAATTTATCTTATTGTCTCTAATGAATGCCTCCTCCACACTGGGTGTCAGGAGATCACAAATACATAGCAAGACTACACTTGTTGTTTGTAGTTTTTATTGCCTGTAGATACTGTCCTCAATACTTAAAAATAATTTTGAAACTAATCTTACAGAGAACAAGTATCTAGTGCAATTTTGTTGAGCTTCTGGTACCACCTTAATTTTCATGTTATCAATATGTAGGACTTCAATACTGTACTGTTTTTTAAGAAAATATGACTTAATACCCTGAATATAATTGAAACAAATGCACTACATTATTTTATTTCTATATAGGCTTCCAGACGGATTTTCCCAACTGTTAAACCTAACACAGCTGTACCTGAATGATGCTTTTCTTGAGTTTTTGCCAGCCAATTTTGGCAGGTAAGTTGAATTTGAAACTTAGTATCTACATTTAGTTTTATGCAGAGCAGTTTCTGCTGCTTCTCAAGCAAAGTGTGAACTGGAGGAGGGGAAGAAGTGTTCATTACCAATCCATTTATGCCACATATTAGTTACAGAAAAAAACCCTGAATCTTTATCACCATTTTTAATTGGGCTTTTGAAGGACAGACAGAATGCTTACAAAGAGCCAAGAAATAAAACTCACTTACATACTTGCTTCTTTTACAACACAAGTCTGGTAAGTACAGGACACTAGTATTTCTGAAATACGGGTTGTTTATCATTTAGTAATTGGAGTGAAGCAAATAATGACATCTGTAATTCCACTTGTCCTCTCCTGGATGCACAGATTCCTTCATGCACACCTATAATTCTCAAGTACCTTGTTGTCAAGAATCTTTCTGGAAGACTTAGCATATTTACGATGAGCTGACTAAGCCAAATTGTTCCATGTAATAGCTTAAATACAAGACAAATACTGAACCCCTACCTCTTTAAAATGGATTAAATCTTGGAAGCAAAAGTGAAATGATAATATTGTTAAAAGGAGGACTCCTAGATTCATCCTGTTCTCCTTATCATGCTGATATAGCCATTTATGCTTTTTCCCCCTCTCTTCACTTGTTTTATGCTCTCTTCTCCTGGATTGTCACTCTCCTACCCTATCCCATGTCCAGCAAGCCTCTCTTTCAGGCTATTAGTTAACCAGGTATATTGCTGCGTGAAAGCAGTTGTCTTAGGCTGTATGTTTATAGTTGGGTCAGCATAGTTTACAAGAGTTTAGAAAAGCCCCCAGATAGAGTGCTGCAGAAGTCTGGCAGATCAGGAGATGTACAATGAAAGGTGAGCACAGGTGCAGTCCATTAGTGGCCATTAGTTTATTAGTCATCTGTGATCGGAGTTGTTGGCCTATTCTTCTCTGTCCAGTTATTAGTCATTCCCTGATGAACAATTAAAAGCACCAGATCTATTACACGCTCAGCTAACAAAAATGCTGCTTATGATGCAGGAGCATTAATTATCGTGCTTGTTTCTAGTACACAGAGTTTGCGTTTCAAAAGCCTTCATTAAGGTTGAAGAATAAATACCTGGAAGATGCATAGTCTTCACTTGTTGGCATTTTAATGATTGCCTATACATTTTTCTGTTCTGTTTTTTAATAGTCTAACCAAATGGTAACATTTTCTTAGTAAAAAACAGGCACTACAGATGAAATTGAAGACTTCAGATCCAACACAGTTGGTCTTATAAGTAGTTAATCTTACACATAGTTTGAAAAAGCCTCATAATGATTTTTTCTTCCTCACTGTCTGCTTCTGTAATGCTTAATGGGAGGGAAATGGTGAAGTCATTAATTACTAACAGCTTAAGAATAAATCAGTTACTGAAGGCAACTTGAAAGCAAATTTTCCAGTGTAGTGTTTGTTTCTCTTAATAGCTATGAAGAATTCAGCCTTGGTTTTTAAAATATAAATAGTGACTTGCAGCATCCTAGCTTGTAGCTAGGAGAATGAAACTCGTCAGCTGTTTTTAGATTAATTCAAAGTATTTATGTAAGTTTACCTGCTAATAATTGTATTGCACAGAATAAATACTATTCTGTAGGAAGATAATGTTTAGATCAAATAAATTAGAAAACAATGAATTAGTAAAATGTCATTTCAAAGTAAGGTTCAGACCCCTTTGACATTAAGTACTTCTGTTCTGTAAGTGATCAGACTGCTCTGCCACCCCACAACTTCACAACTATGTATAAACGCTTGCTAGTGTAAATGGTCTTTTAGCGTGTACTTCAGAATATGGGAATACTTTTCTAAAAAACAAATAAACAAAAATGCTCTGGTAGAAGCTTTTGGGATATTTAGTTAGAGCATTGTTGCTTATTCCCATAAAGGACAAGCCTTCAGCTTCTTCCAATTTGGTGCATTAATTGTTTTGTATATGGCCTTATAGCTATTACTTTTCATTACATGGGAACACATGAAATAACTGAGTTCTGTTGCCTGCTCTTACTGACAACTATAGGTAATAATGCCTCTTAAAAACTAAACCAATGCCGTATTAATGCTAGCAAGGTTTTTATGCTCCATGTGTCAGGGCCTCTGTTCCAGCAGTTCAGGTTAGAAACCTGGTTTCCCACATCAGTTTCTCTCTGACTGTTCATATTCGTTTGTTCCACAGTTTAACTGCTGTCATCTCTCGAGTGTTATCTCCCATTCTCTCACCTGCTGTTTTTATAGTGTTCTCATATCACTCTCTTAGTTTGTTAGACTGAACAAAATTCTGTTTCCCTCTGGTATGGCAGGTTTTCCTTTGTGCCTGATCATACTAATATATCTTGGAATGAGTTTCAGTTTTAATTCATCATCTTCTTTTTGACAGAGGATGACGACATATATAGCTATATTTAGAATTCAAATTGAGATCTCTTCATGGCTTGTACAATGTCATGATTATCTTCTTGTTTTTCTTGGAAATGTCTGTGGTTACACTCTAGTGTGCCACTAGCCCTTTTTGCAGCTGCCTAGTGTCATTTCCCACATGATCAACTAATGCATTGGACAGCTCAGTTAGAAATGGCTGATGACTCTACAAGGAAACCATAAGCACTTGACTTGGTGCTATGACATCTTGTCCCTTTTCTATTTTTTTCAGTCCTTAAGGTTGTATAGGTTTTTTGCCTACAGTGTCCTAATAATGCACTGTATTGTCTGTGACTGTCTTTTGTGGCATCAGGCAACTTAAACATTTTTCCTGTCCTTTAAGGCTGCTGTTAAAAAATACTGAACAGGATTGTCCCAAAATGAGTCCTTGAGCACCTCTGTTAGTAACATGGTTAGGAAAGAAAACCTTGTGTAATGCAAACTACTTTTAGTGTATCCATGCAGCTTTTTGTTACATTTACTTCCATGCTTTATTCTCACCTTCAAAATTTGTGCTAAAGATTTGCATACTATTGAGGTCAAGATTATCCAATCTTTTTTATGAGCATTACATACTTGCTGTCCTTCAGAGGTGTTGTACTGGTCCAGCCTGTTAGACTTATTAAAAATCACCAGGCTTTTGATTAAATGTGCCAGTTCCTTTGGAATTCTGAGATGATAAAGTGTTTTTTTTCTTCCACTCCCAAATTCTAATTTGAATGCATTGATGTTGGCACATATCCCAGAGTTAGCCTTAATGCCAGTGCACAGAAATCTGAGAATTGCTTATGCTTGCCTAAGAAAACCGTATGTGTTGTATCTAAATGCATTGTGTATATTTTCATTTAAAAATACAAATACATAAGCAGAGCATTCTAAACTTGAAGCTCATTGCACGCTAATTTTGAGACAGGGCTTTAAAAGGGAAACGTTATTTACTGATGTGTATTTAAGATAAGCAAGGAGTTTATCTTCAGTGTCATTCTAAAAACTCTTGAGAATGCTGTCTGTAGTGGGGTATTACTTCCAGAGACTTTTTACTGTGATGTTGCAATGAATTTACTTTTAATCTTCTTTCTCAACAATTTGCCAGTAGTATTTGCAGTAATAGATATTTTTAGTAGTATCTACTTTGGGATAATTTTTTACATAAATGTACAGTGATGATCAAATTGGGGAGTTAATTTTGTTACACATATGCAATTTGGCTGAAACTTCTGCAACTGCAACCTGCTATACGATACATATATTTCAGTGCTCTTGCCTTTATATTTTAGTTACGATTTAAAAAAAAATACATATTCTGCATTAGCAAAACTGCAAAGGAGGTGAAAAATAATGAACATTTCTCTATGAAATATTTTTAGCTTTCCAAGGAATGACTGCTGTTGAACAGCAAGTTTCTAAGTATACCTGCTATATATTTCTTTTACATTTTTTACAGATTGTATAGTTAAAGAAATCAGATTTAGGAAGAATATTGATCTTATCCTGGCAAGGTGTTCACTTAGAGATCTTGTTTTATTTAAAAATTGAGCTACATTTTAAAAGCAGGCTAAGTTGGTTACATTAAATAACAATACTGCAACAATAATTTTGAGGCTGTTACACCAGATATACTTGAAGTTGAATAATACTCTGTTACAGCTTTGTGCTTAGGTGATTTGTAAATATTTATGTGGTTATGGGTTTTTACAGTTGAGAAATGAAATATTTCCAGATGGGTGTGACAAATCTTTAATAGAATGGCACAGGAAATATATATTCTGCCACTATGACTTCTATTTTTCCTTTACTATAGGTGGACTAGTTCTCTGTCCGTATTTCTTTTCCAAATTAAACCCCAGTTTTTCAGTTCCATTTATAGCAATTCAGATACTTAGCATGGGTGTTTACACCAGTGATTTAAAGAGCAGCTAGGCTGAGTATTTGATGTGTATTAATATATTAAACTTGAATTAACCCTTCCAATCATAATGGAGGAAGTGACAACTGCTTCAGTCCAATATATCTCATCAATTATGGCAAGAAAATTACTAGTGTAGACACAGCCTGTATCTCCCAGCCAGGAGAGGTTGAAAATGTTTCCCTAGTAGTCTCTGTGTAGCTCTACACATAAGAAATTCGATATTTGTATCTCCAGTTTCTTAGGGTTAGCTGAAGAAAGAGTAGAACATGAAACTAGGTCACAAAGCTATGAACCTGTCTATTACCAAAGGCAGTCTTTAAGTTCAGAGAATTAGCCTGTTAGAAGTGTAGTACAGTCAATTCTGGCTAAAGTCAGCAAGGTGTCGGCATGCATATATGTAGTTAGCATATGAATGGAGGTTTGCCTCTACTGCTTTCAACTGGGAAATTTGACTGCATAGTCGTGTTGTGAAGAAAACCTACAACCTGTGTAGCTATTTGCCCTGTCATTAAAGCAAAACAACTGGAGCCTAATGCAGTGTTTGGTTGTTCCTGGGTTCAGAAGTCCAAGCCCAGAATGACCGTTCAAATCTGAGGGTGCTTAAATAAACAAGTTCTGTTTTGTCACAAATTGGTATGTTAGGATGCAGGTAGGGTAAGAAGGCTAGGAAGTCCTTTCCAGTTATGTCCTAGATTGACAGCAGTGATATTACCATGAACTGGACTTTTGTCAGGGTATTCTTTCAGCACTGTTGGAGTGTTTGTTTTGATTTGAGAGGCTGGGGGGAGGAGGTTCCCCTCCAGCAGTTGCTACCAGATGGCAAGTACTGCTTGCAATGCTGGGCTACGTTGACCTCTGCTCTGTTTCAAGGTGACTGTTATATTCTTAGGTTATTCGTAGGCATGGCAGATTGCTACTTTCAAATGCATACAAAAATGAGCAAATGTGTAGGGGAAAAATAAATACTGTTTTCATCTTTCTATTTTTACTTTTAAGTATAGTTCTTACTGCTTCATCAAAATTAAGGTTTTTGTCGCTGTCCTTACAACACACTCAGTTAAGCACCTTCAGGAAAGACTGGTCTGTTCACTAAGCTCCTTTTTGAGTCAGGGAGCTCAGTGACCTATTTTGTGTTGTATGAGGGCTGTTAGTGGGTCATATGTAGAACTCTTGTCTTTACAATTCTGTCTGTATTTAAACCAAACTCAGTTTCTGCATTTCATTTAACAAAGAGATAGTCTTGTCACTGCTGTCCTGATGCAAAAAATTCCACTGGGGATGGTACATTGCTTGAATGTCAAGACTGCTTTGAACTTATCTTGGCCAAGCAGTTGAGTTTCGGATTTAGAGGTTATTTATCTTGCAACGAAGGATTTACTGAAAGAAAGGTCAAGCTGCCTTTTAACAGAAATATCAAAATGGATTAAGAAGCTGACTAGAAAGAGAATATGGAAGGAAATCCAAGATGGATTTAAAAGTGTTTTTTTACCATGTGGAAGACCACAGGTATTCTTCTGATGAGGCCTGTTATATGAAATGGTTTGATACATTACTAGTATTAGAAATTCAGCATCTTAAGTTGTACTGACTGATCCTACCTTTCTTCTGTTACTTACTGTGTACTTCTGTATATGATGATAACACATACCCATAATGAATCCAATGAAGTGCTTTAAAAATCTTTGGGGTGAAGGAAAACAAATGTGTTCAAACAGGTGCAGAAAAGCAGGCAAGATCTAGTTTGTTTGCTGCTTTACCAAAACCAAACCCCAATGAATAAATGAATTTAAAATAACCTGCAGATTTATACACAAAACATACTTTTCTATTCTTACAGAAAAAATACTTTGAACTTGTAGATTTTTTTTTTTTAAATTCAGCAATATAAATAAGTTCAGAGATTGCTTTTGTCGTAAAATACAGTACATCGTGATAATTCGTTATGCCTTTCTGTTACAGGTTAACTAAACTCCAGATACTGGAACTTAGAGAAAACCAGTTAAAAATATTGCCAAAGTAAGTATGGGTGACATTTATTTAAACTACTTTGGAGGGTTTTTCCTGTAGTTCTACTACTAATGTAGTGCATATTGAAAAGTAGATCACAGCTTAAAATGTGTAGCTAAGTAACTGGACTAAGCTTTTACATGGAACTTTCTCTTCATACTGCTGAAGTTTTATCTCCCTTCAGACTGACTGGTCTGCCCATTCAGAGACTTGTCTATTCAGAGATTTTTTTTTTTATGTCCCTGTCCAGCTCTGTAGATTTCTGATCTACTTGTTGAGCTTTTCAGCGTGTGGGCACCTCAGGATGATCTTTCAGAAATGTCTGATGCTTCTTGCATGCAGTATCGTATGGCTGCCCAGATGCCTGTCTGGGTACAGTTCTGATGGCTGAGTGTCTGAGACTTAGGCATTGGTAATTAAGATCACTATCTCTAAATCAAATGTGGAGTTTGAGATGTTTGCTCAGAATGGCTGAGGGAATGCAATTCACATGACTTGAGCACTTTTTTTAGCTTAATATACTTCAGGGCTGAAGAAGGTACTAAGTTGTTACTCTGTTGCATGGAATCTGTTATAATGTACCTATTCTATAATGCAACAGGCTTGTTTAACATGATGGCAGCATATTCCTCAGAGGTGTTTTCGGTTAATAGTGAAATAGTTCTGGAAATTCTTACAGCATTTGTTTTAACAGTAAATCCAATTGTACCTCTTTTAAAATCTAGCATCTTTCTAGCATCTTTCTAAACCCTGCCTTGCAATTCTCACTCATTTTATCAAACAAGCCCAGGCTGATGGTGTTGCAGTTCCTGCTGTTTCTATGAGCTAGAGCAATGCTCTGAATTTTCTGACTTGGACCCTGGAGGTCTAAGTGGGTTGACAGAGGTATAAAAGGTCAATGAAGGGAGAAACAGAGATCCCAATGATGGGATGTGAATAACCAGCTGTAGAGTCCTGAATGTGTTGTGGTGTGCTGTAAAAGGGGTTCTCCTCTGGCAACAGAAACTGGTGAAGAGAGGTACTGGTTTTGGTGGATGTAAGAAGTTTTGGTGGAGAAGAGGAGGAGCTAACAATTGAATATTCACTCTGTCCAGCTCATATGCTAGCAGACTTGCATGCAGTAGGCTGAAGTGTGAATTGCCAGCCCTTGAAATACAACAGCCAGTTGTCTTAGTGACTGTAGCTAATTATATGCCTAAGACACGACCAAGGGATGTGTTCCATTGGAATTCCCTTTTTGTGTGCCTAGATACTGTACTATGGTGTCTGCTGTATACAGATGCCAGAACTCATGTCTGCAATGAAATGTATGGCATCAGAAAGTGTGAATTTAAATCTTCCATGTGTGAAGTATTCTACTTATTCATGTGATATTGTCCTGGTTTCGGCAGGGATAGAGTTAATTTCCTTCCTAGTAGCTGGTACAGTGCTGTGGTTTGGATTTAGGGTGAGAACAATGTTGATAACACACCGATGTTTTAGTTGTTGCTAGGTAATGCTTACACGAGTCAAGGACTTTTCAGCTTCCCGTGCTCTACTGACTGAGAAGGCTGGAGGTGCACAAGAAGCTGGGAGGGGGCACAGCCAGGACAGCTGACCCCAACTGGCCAAAGGGACATTCCATACCATGTGACGTCATGCTCAGTATATAAAGCTGGGGGAAGGAGAAGGAAGGGGGGGACGTTTGGAGTGATGGCGTTTGTCTTCCCAAGTAACCGTTACGCGTGATGGAGCCCTGCTTTCCTGGAGATGGCTGAACACCTGCCTGCCAAAGGGAAGGAGTGAATGAATTCCTTGTTCTGCTTTGCTTGCGTGTGCAGCTTTTGCTTTCCCTATTAAACTGTCTTTATCTCAACCCACGAGTTTTCTCACTTTTACCCTTCCGATTCTCTCCCCCATCCCACTGGGGGGGAGTGAGCGAGTGGCTGTGTGGTGCTTAGTTTCCGGCTGGGGTTAAACCGCGGCAGATATAAATACTCTCTATCCTCCTTTGCTCTTTCCGCTATCACTAATTTTCAGTGGAAAAAAATTAGATTACGTGTAATTTCAGGTAGTAGCTCTGTAAATTAAGTTACTCCCAACTGAGGAACAGTAGCTATAATTAAAACTTATAGCTAATACAGATTTTGTTTATAAAATTACTCTGACCTTAATTGCCATAATTAACACTAATAGCATGAATTACATGTGATATTTTAAAGAGAGTAGTTTACAGAGATCTCTTGTAGTGATAAGAGACATTTAAACAAACGCTGTAATGTATTTAGGCCAAACACAATTTCTGTTGAAGTTGCTGGGAATTTTTTTTGTTGACTTCAGTGTTCTCAGGGTTTCATGCTTGCTGGAAAACTATACAGCAGCTGTCATGAAAATGTCCTCTGCAGCACCTCCATAATGATGTACAGTACATGCTGAGATGCCACCATTATTATTCTCTTGTGGTTCAATTAAGGGTGATTAAAGTTACTGAGACCATTCTTTGTTTTTCTTTTTTTAATTTAACCACATTAATATGCATTTTGCTACAGTGAGGCACTGGAAACATACATTGTTTGTGTATGATGTACACTGGAGAGAAAAAATTCATTGTGGTGTCCATAGTATGCAAGAGGTGAATCTGCCTTCCAGGGTAATACAACCGTGCAGCAGTTGACCCGGCCAACAAAGGCATCCGTGGCCTGGCTTTCACTATTAGGTTAGAACAGAAGCAATGTGAAATTTGAACTTACACAGTTTTCCAAACCTGAGTATGCGTTTTAAAAGGAACATGCTATACAGCTTTAAACAGTGTAGAAAATCCAAAGGTGGTTTTTTTTTTTGAAGCTAGTAAGATGTAGCAGTACATGCTAATATTTTTGCTATAGAATACAACTATCTTTCCTTGTTTCCTTGTCACTCTTACCTTTTTAATATTTTCATACTTACAGCAAATTCTTTCATATCTGTAATGAGAAATGTATTTGGATAAATTTCTACAAAATCAGCTAGCCCTCTTGCTGAATTAAACATGCACATAATTTTTAACACTAAAGCATAAAGCACTTGAAAGACTGTTAATCAAAATGGGTTGTTAATGCCAACACACTAAATCAACCTTGCTTTGTGCCAAATGCATCATTTTGCTTGAGCTTATCCACAGCCAGAGACTGCAAAACTGGCAGTATTATAGTGCAAACCAGCTCAATGAAAATATTCCTACTGAAAGGAAAGCAAAAATACTAAAATGTTTTAGAGGCCTTTATCTGATACGTAGCTGAAAGTTGGGAAAATGGTCCAATGGAAATATAAAAAGTTTTTTTGATTTTTTTAAGCTTCTTGTCTGTTGCCTAATTGTCAATAAAAAGAGTAACCTTTTTAGAAAGAAGCAGGATATTTGAGAGTGTAATGACGATGATTCAGGGCCCAGTCTTGCTATCACACACACCTCTTGAATTGTATGCTACTTGAAGTAAGCTGTAGTGTTAACCTTAGTGAAGCTGACTATTTACAACATCAGAATCTGAGGCATAATTTAGACTACCTGATCCCTTAGTGTTGAATTGATTTCACGGCAAGTTCAATAATATTGTTACTGTAAGTCGGCAGATGATGAACTAAGACTCAATTTGGAGTTTTAGAAAGCAGGCATTCTTTATTTCGGCGCCAGGTGCAAGGTGGTATTTCCACAAATCAAGCACCCCTAAGCTGAGTTCACTGTTACATTTATACACAGAAATTATAAGGTAGTACACTCCCAGTTACAATAATTGGTTAGTGATTTGCATATAATTATAATATCGGTTGTGTCATTCTATGGTGGCTATGCCACCTGGATGCTCACAAGTCTATGGGGCCGGATGGGATCCACCTGAGGGTGCTGAGAGAGCTGGCGGAGGAGCTCGCCAAGCTGCTCTCCATCATTTATCATCAGTGCTGGTTAACGGGGGAGGTCCTGGATGACTGGAGGCTTGCCAATGTGATGCCTATCTACAAGAAGGGCCGGAAGGAGGATCCGGGGAACTACAGGCCTGTCAGCCTGACCTTGGTGCCAGGGAAGATTATGGAGCGGTTCATCTTGAGGGCGCTCACAAGGCATGAGTGGGACAACCAGGGGATCAGGCCCAGCCAGCACGGGTTCATGAGAGGCAGGTCCTGACCTGCCTGATCTCCTTCTATGACCAGGTGACCCGCCTAGTGGATGAGGGCAAGGCTGTGGATGTGGTCTACCTGGACTTCAGTAAGGCCTTTGACACTGTCTCCCACAGCATTCTCCTAGAGAAGCTGACGGCTCACGGCTTAGGCAGGTGTACTCTGCGCTGGGTCAAAAACTGGCTGGACGGCCAGGCCCAGAGAGTTGTGGTGAATGGAGTTCAATCCAGTTGGCGGCCGGTCACGAGCGGTGTTCCCCAGGGCTCAGTTTTGGGGCCGGTCTTGTTCAATACCTTTATCAACGATCTGGATGAGGGGATTGAGTGCACCCTCAATAAGTTTGCAGACGACACCAAGTTGGGCGGGAGTGTTGATCTGCTCGAGGGTAGGAAGGCTCTGCAGAGGGACCTGGACAGGCTGGATCGATGGGCCGAGGCCAACTGTATGAGGTTCAACAAGGCCAAGTGCCGGGTCCTGCATTTGGGTCACAACAACCCCATGCAGCGCTACAAGTTTGGGGAAGAGTGGCTGGAAAGCTGCCTGTGGGAAAAGGACCTGGGGGTGCTGGTTGACAGCCAGCTGAACATGAGCCGGCAGTGTGCCCAGGTGGCCAAGAAGGCCAATGGCATCCTGGCCTGTATCAGAAACAGTGTGGCCAGCAGGAGCAGGGAAGTGATTGTGCCCCTGTACTCGGCACTGGTGAGGCCGCACCTTGAATACTGTGTTCAGTTTTGGGCCCCTCACTACAAGAAGGATGTCGAGGTGCTGGAGCGTGTCCAGAGAAGGGCAACGAGGCTGGTGAGGGGTCTGGAGAACAAGTCTTACGAGGAGCGGCTGAGGGAACTGGGACTGTTTAGCCTGGAGAAAAGGAGGCTGAGGGGAGACCTCATCGCTCTCTACAACCACCTGAAAGGAGGTTGTAGCGAGGTGGGTGTTGGTCTCTTCTCCCAAGTAACTAGCGATAGGACGAGAGGACATGGCCTCAAGTTGCGCCAGGGGAGGTTTAGATTGGACATGAGGAAAAATTTCTTTCCTGAAAGAGTGGTTAAACATTGGAACAGGCTGCCCAGGGAAGTGGTTGAGTCCCCATCCCTCGAAGTATTTAAAAGACGTGTAGATGAGGCGCTTAGGGACATGGTTTAGTGGGCATGGTGGTGTTGGGTTGACGGTTGGACTCGATGATCTTAGAGGTCTTTTCCAACCTCAATGATTCTATGATTCTGTGATTCTATGATTCTCTTCTGTTACTACGCTTGCTCAGGGGAAGGGTCTTCACCTGGGCAAGGGTCTTCTTGACCTGTGGGTGTGTCTTTTAATATTATAATGAAGGCAGTTCACTTCAGGAACTATGAAACAGATTTTTCAGTTTATGAAAGGGATTACATAGCACTGTGGCAAAGACAGAAATAGGTGTAACTCAGTGATCTAGTAAATTTTTGTTTCCAGACCTGTATTCCTCTTCCTTTATCATTTAATTTTCCTGTTACTTTAACATTATTGGAAGCTTTGTTTGCATTTTGTCTGAAGATATAGTTGCTCTATAAACAATACAGAAAAGCAAAGAGATACCAGTCATAGAATAGCTGAAAGTGCTATAGATTAGGCAGGCAGTGGGGAAGGGGAGGAAAATAACCGAGGCCCTGGTCTTTCAAACCATTTGTGTATGTTTTACAGTTGAGTGGATGTGTTTGCTAGATTATAGACATTTTGGCAAGAAAAAAAAGGCCCCAAATCAGTAAAGTTCTTTTGTAATACTGTCAATGTTACATA
This sequence comes from Aptenodytes patagonicus, assembly GCF_965638725.1. Lineage (NCBI taxonomy): Eukaryota > Metazoa > Chordata > Aves > Sphenisciformes > Spheniscidae > Aptenodytes > Aptenodytes patagonicus. The sequence goes on from NC_134982.1 coordinate 25,022,268, forward strand.
ATGTTAATTTTGCAGATACCTGAGAGAGATTTGCAGCTATTTGCTCTGGTTCTGAATGGTAACAGAACTGTAACAGTATTTTTTATTAAGACAGTGAAGATAAAGGCAAGAATGGGAACTTTGGGTTGCCTTAGAGCCTTTAAGGATGTAGCACTAGCAGGATGGGAAGGGAAGGGAGGACCTAGATCTTGGGTTGGACTGCAGTGGAATTTGTGTATCTAGTGTAATTTGGCAGCGGGGAGGAGAGGAGCTTTATTGCTTAGATTCTGTGAATCTGATGTTAGCTGTGTAAACAATTTGGCCTCAGAGTTGAATGGTGTACAGGAAGAAGGAAAAAGAAATCACTCAGACCCTGGAGTATGTTGGCCTGGGAGACTGATATTTTTTCTTTTTTTTTTTTTAATCTTTACCAAACCATTAAAATAAAAAGAGAAGAGTTCATGTTGAACTGAAAGAAAAAAATTCCATTCATCTCAAGCTGCAGTAAAAAACCCTGTCCGACCGTTTAAATTCAGCCTTGTCAAAATTCACTTAAATCAGATTGAACTTTTTTCATTTTGTTGGGTGTTACCTGTTTTTTTTTTCCCTTCACTCTTAAAATTTGTACTTATTTCTGAGTTGAAAATTCAGTTCAAATCAAAATCAAGGCATTGTCTTAAAACTGTTGAAAGGACTAGAAAAATGTTAAGGCATTATTTTCAAATAATCATTTATTGAAACTAATGTATCAAATTCAAACCCACATAACTGTGACTCTCCCTTAATCTGCTTTTTGACGCTGAAATTTAGATCATCAGTGAAGTTTTGGACTGCTCTCTCTAGTAGCCCACAGTCTAGCTAACATAGCTTGAAAACAGGAGAAATCTAAAACCTTGTTGAATTGAAGCCATCAGTAAAAGTACAGTATAGTGTTGCCCATGAAGTTTTGAAAGCTGCAGAATGATATGCTAGATCCCTTAAGTGAATTTTCAGCTATGCTTCTGGGAGATGCATTGGGTCAAATTTGTTAGCCACATATGGCACTAAAATTGGTATTGGCATGGTGTCATAAAGCTTCAAGAAATTCAGTTTACGCAGTATTTCAGAGAGACTTAGAATTGGAAAATTAATTTTAGCAGTTGGCTTACTGATAATCATACAGTTCATGAGCTTTGAGAAATGAGGGAAGATGTTTCTTAGATTCTTCTGGAAGTAGCCTTTTCATGTGTATTTTTCTTCTCTGAGACAGTGAGAATGTGAGTTAAAGGCTTTCCTCTAAAGCCTGTGTATACTATGTATGCAGTGCAAAAAATGGCTTCTGCTTTTGTCTTGATCATGTCTTTACGTACTTACGCTAAATTCCTAGTTTGTCCCCAACATAATTACTATAATATAATGAAAATCAAATCTATAGACAAATGTTGAGTGTAATCCTTTTTGGAGATTATTTCATAAGTAATACTAATAATCACATTAACTTACTTTCAATAAATAAGGCATTTTTCAATAGAATGTAGTTTTTGAACAATATTCAGAACAACTAATACTTAGTGTATCTGAAAAACAACTGAAACTTCAAATAGCTGCATTGAGCATCTAGTGCTCATGCAGATGTTTTTTAAAGATAATAGTGTTCACACATATATTCTGATAACATAAGACTCTATCATTTAGAAGCTCTTATATTTAGTTTTTCCAGAAATTTATAGTATGTACACCCTTACAGTTTATATTTGAAAGTTTTAGATATTATTAATTTTTCTATGGAAATCTATTATTAAATAAATACAGAACATAATGTCATATAAGGCATTCACAGCCCCTTTAAAAATATTTTTAGGTAGTGCTGCTGTTCACTAGAGTACCGATCATGTAGACCACCGTGTGCAGTGGTAGATAATCTCTGTGGGGTCCCCAAAGTAAACTTCAAATGGAGGAAAAATTTTGCCAAAACACAGCTTGAAATAATGGATTTTACTTTATTTCAGTTATTGATTTAATCTTTGCCATAAATTGGCTTAAAGACTATTAATGTGTCACAAAATCCAATTTAGTAATCTGATTTGTTGTAGGACTAGAGGAATAATTAGGATTCCAGATCGTATCGTATGGAAGCAACTTCGTCAGCAGCCTGGAGAGGGAGAAAGGTGGTGTTGGTTACTATGATTCAACAGTGGTCTTTTCTTTTTTAGCTGATGATTAGGCAGTGGTCTTTCTTTGGGAGGAAAACATGTAGTTAACCAGCCTTTGGCTGCTGGGAGGACTTACTGTGACTGTCGGTGAAAAGCTGAAGCACTCAAAAGAAGAGTAACTTCACTGATCTTTATCATAAAGGTTACTCTAGTCGTCTTTAGTTTTTGTAAACTAATCTGTAGATGAGTTGCAGTGTACTTTTTGTGTGACAGTCAACAATCGGCATGATCTGTGTGTGAAAATTTGACGTTATTTAGACATCAGTCCAGTTACAGAACAGCATCACTTCTTAATACTAATTAAAATAATATATTTGTATGAGTACAGGAAGATTGGATGTAACTGGTATTTTCTTAAATCTAATTCCTTATTAATCCCCTTCCTGTGCAGAACCATGTCCAGACTGACTCAGCTGGAGAGACTGGACTTAGGAAGTAATGAATTCACAGAAGTGGTGAGTTTTGCCTTAATAACAGAGCTTTGTATCTTTTATAAATCTCTTTATCCTTTAATCTGTTTTTAATCAATATGAAAATGTAAACATCAGCTTAAGAGTTCTGCTACTGAGCAAATACTATGTATACCTCTTACTACTTTATGGAGCCTGTTATAAAAATTATGTGCATATTCTGATGAATGAGTGTGTTTTTCCTTAGTTTGAAAACACTGTGGTACAGTGTGGTTACCATACTGGTAAAAAATTAATGGTAATATGTGTTTGAATTACAAACATAATTGTTTGGTTTAAATACATGATAACTAATAAGTGTTTAGAATTTATTATAATGTTGGTAGTTCTGTATAAGCTGTGCATAATCTGCTTTTATTATCGTGTACAAACTATTTAGATCCAAGGGAAATTTTATTTTAAGTTTGAATATTGTTCAAAATATTCAAAATACAGTTGAGGTGCTCAGATTTTTCCTTCAGCATGGATCGACTTGTTTCCTTTTCATGATCTCACAGACAAATACATCTTATACTTACAATCACTTAACATCTCTCTGCTTCTACAAGTACTTTCCTGGAGAAAGGAATTGAAGTAGAAGCATACTGGAACATACTGACCTGCCATATAATAAAGTCAAGCCTTTGTGTGCCATGAGTAGATCATGCAGAACTGAACACCTGCCTAGTTGTATGGTTTGGCAGATAGGGGAGTGTATTTAAGGAATTGTTCATTAGTGTTATTACACTTCCAGCCATTACCATTACTGCTATATTCTCATTACAGGGTAGATATTTGTGTGGGAGCTTTAAACTCATGTGCCCAGGCCCATGTTAAGCCATAACAGCCAGGGCCTAAGTATAGGCTGCAAAATTACCTGTTTGGGTATATTTTTGGCTGATTGCTTCATCTTTCCCAGCCTTTTAGCTACAAAAGTCAACTACTAGTAACTTACTTCATTAAGATCTTTTGTAAAAGCACAAAAAGGTTTGAAACTGCTTTTTTGGATAAAGATCTGTCTGAAAGGTAGTCTTCAGTTAAGATGTTTTCTTGGAAAATGAGTTATTGGGAGTCAGGACTGCAACTTGTGCAGGAATGCTGTATATTTACAATGTAACAAAATTGAGTTCTGCATTTAACTGAACTTGGTTGTAGTTGTTAAGGTGCAGTAGCACCTGTTTTGTATTACTTTCTCAGGAGGGAAGTTTAAATAGGAAAGCATATGCAACACGGATGTTTACCAAGAAGTTGTCTTTTCCCTGATACGTAAGGTACTTCTAACAATAAATTGTCATGGAAGCACAATCCTGCACTTCACTTTATGGATGGAGTGGTTTGCTTGTATCATGCAGATATACCCTTTGTTGCTAGAAAATTAAAATTTGTTTTCCTTTTCCGCAAAACCACAAAATCTTTGTGGTTTTTGAAAAATGGGACTTCTGAGTTGATGGAATTTAGGGGGTTTTTAGACCTCCTCCATGACAGAGGAAATTATACACATAATATTTATTGTGTGCTCCAGTTGAAAAATTATATTTTCTGTAAAAAACAAACAAACAAACCACTTGGTTTATTTTAGTGCTGTGATCAAGTTCTTAAAAGATTTTTTTGTGTATCTAGTATATATTTACATTTCAAAAAGTTAATTATCTGGGTTTTCTTTGATGACCCAGTGAAACAAGTGTATGCAACAGTTCTAATAAGACATTACTTAAAGTTGCAATAGATGAATCACTGAAGTTGTTCTTGCCTTTCACTATTTTCTGTATGAAGTTTTTAAAAAATGGCTTCCCTTTACAGCCTGAAGTACTTGAACAACTGAGTGGGTTAAAGGAATTTTGGATGGATGGTAATAGACTAACACTTATTCCAGGGGTAAGTCCTTTTACTGTGTTAAACATTTAGTATTTTAAGTTACAGTGGTATTTGCTTTGTCAGCTGTCATATATGTTAAAGTTGCTACGTAATTTTAATGTTACGTAAAGCCAAAAGGCTAAATGCCGCTTAAATGCTTAACTATGCTACTTAGAAATTGTTACTGATCATGAGAGTTGGGTACGCAGCTTTTCTTTCATTGAAAGTTATTTATCTCTCATCTAAAAATTATGTTCCAATTCAGGAAAGGGGTAAAAATCCTAGATCAAATCCTGGATCAAATTTAGGGCTGACTGGTCCTTCCAAAAAGGGATTATTCTGTGTTAGACAGCAAGCAGGAATTTACAGGATAAATATGTTGTGTGACTTTTTACTGGTCACGGCTGCAAAGCAAGCAATGCCTGTTCAGGGGCCGTGAATACAGGGAGCCAGTTCCTGAGAAAATGTTCAATTGACTTCATCTGCATTCCTGACATCTCTCAGAATTACATGGGATCTAGGCTGACCTATTACTGCAGTACTTGTGAACCTGTGCTTATGATCTAGTAAACTAGTAAATGAGTATTTGAAATTTGGGAAGCAGCTGGTCTGTTTTCAGACTTAAAATCACTAGCAGTCTTCTGATGTGAGGCTTTCTTGCCTGATCAGTAGTCTTCTCTACTGTCTTTCCTCACTTCAGCTAATTCTTCCTTGAAGAGTTGAGTGGATGTGTTAAACATTTCTACTTTAGAGTAAAAGTAAAACTGTATTTGTGAAAGTGACTGCATCTTCCCTGTGAAGATTTTAGTAGAGTAGTGTGCACAAATCTTCAAGCTTATTCTTGGTTCATATGGAAAGGTAATACAAGCTTATATTTTGGCTTGTTTCTTCAGTTTAGTACAATCAGGGATTCATTGTTGTTTTTGAGATTAAGTAGGATGCAGTTTTACACAAAAGGCAAAAATAAGCATTAAAAGACTTTACTGGAGCCTAATGATGTCCTTACATTATCTATCTCTGAAGTCTGTTCTAAAGCTTCAGTTACTTGATTCACAGTAACTGATCAAACTGTTGAATTTGCAGCAGGCTGACTTCAGAGAGACCTGCAGAATTACTGTGGTGTGTCTGTGTGTGTGGAAAAACATCAGCTGTGCATATCTGCACAAAATATTTCATTATAAAGCTTGGATCTTTTGCATAAAATTGTATTTCAGCACTATAAATAGGTTTTTCTCTTTTCCTCTGGCATTACACTTGAGAGACAGTTTGTTGTCAATTCTTCTGGATTTTTTGTTTTAACTTGCACTTTCTAGAATGCATTATTTTCCCTTGCTTTTAGTTCATAGGCACTTTGAAACAACTGACGTACTTGGATGTTTCCAAAAACAACATTGAAGTAGTTGAAGAAGGTATTTCAGGTTGTGAAAGCCTGCAAGACCTACTGTTATCCAGTAATTCACTTCAGCAACTGCCAGAGTCTATTGGTTTGTATTTTCGGTTAATTCATGTTCTTAAAAGCTTGTAGTCTCAACACAGAACACTTGAAAGTAGACAAATGGCATTTTAGATCTAAGTTTCAATTGATTAAAAGTGCCAGTTTTGGATAAAGCTGTAATGCGTAGCTGAATAATAAAATTTGTATTTGTTTTGGAGCGTTCTTGATTTTATACAGTAGTTTGTAAATGGATAAAAAAAAAATTTGTTTTTCTCTCCCCTTTTCCCCCTGCCGTGGCTGGCACATGGTAAGCTGGCAAACGAGTTCTGTAAGCTTGTCTACTTATTTCCTTGGGTATATAGCACTATAGGTATGCCAGGGAATACAGACGATGTGGTTGCTTGGCCGTAGATTCCCCCCCCCCCCCCCCCCCCCTCTTAATTTAAAATTAAAACTAAGCTTAATGAACTCAAATGTCCTTTTTGATTTACTTGTTCCTTTCATTACAGGTTCCCTGAAGAAGGTAACAACACTTAAAATTGATGAAAACCAGTTAATTTATTTGCCAGACTCCATAGGAGGGTAGGTATTTCATCTGAATAAAAGGTTGAATTGCCTTTCTGTACACTTTTCTGTAACAATGGCTCCTCTTTTGAATGTTTTCACAACTACTTGATTTAATTTCTTCTACATGTTAATGTCTTAATAAAATTGAAAGCAAGTGCTTTCATATCTTCTAGTTTGCAGCATGTATGTTCTTTATGTATTATTTAATATCAAAAGACCTATGTTCCTCACTTACTAATGCAGCCACCAATCTATAAAACAAAAATTGAATGTGAAGGAAAACAAGATGTTTAAAAAGACAGTCAGCTGCCTAAAACTGTTTTTTGGCAGTAGCATAGCTGTGGCTGTGGTAAATATTGTGAATGATTGAACCACTATCAAAAAGCTTGTAAAAAGTTCATCTGAACACACGTTTATCTTTTTATATTATAAGGAGAATTTTCACCTGTTCATCAGCAGGTTTTTTAATATATAATTTGGATGTTCAGCAATTTAATTTAAAACTCGCAAATGATGGCAAAAATAATTGGTTCAGAATTAAGGGCTATACAAATGAAGGGTATTTGTTCTAATTTCTTTTCTTCTATTATAATTAATGTAGCTTATCTTTTGTTGTCAGAATTTACAAAATACTTCTTCACTGCCAGATTCTTAGGTTCACTGTCTCTAACTCATGAAATTCTTTTCTTGTTCAGAAACTGCACTCAACTTCTGTTTGGCTATGATCTGTCCCATTCTGAATGTTTTCAGTGCCTTGCACTAGCCTGTTTTCATGTAGTAGACAAACATTTGATGTTGCTGACGCCCCTGTTTTCACTGAATGCTCTCTTATGAGGACAGTGTAAAAGAGATTAAAAAACCAAATAACAACAACAAAAAAACCCCAAAACCCCACAATCAACCCACAAAAAAAACCCCAAACACCTTTTAGGCAATTAGTAAAGGATTTTTCTTGGATTTGAATTTGCTTGGGTTTCAGAGTTTTATTTTGAATTATATAAAGTATTCAGTTAACGTTGGATGAATGAACCTGCATAGAGGAGTAATTTTTCTTTTTTTGCAGGTTAACGTCAGTAGAAGAACTGGACTGTAGTTTCAATGAGATTGAAACATTGCCTTCGTCTGTTGGGCAGCTCTCTAATATAAGGACATTTGCTGCAGATCATAACTTTTTAACACAGCTGCCATCAGAGGTATGTATTTAATTACAAAACTGTAAAATTAATTTTTTAATGTATTTTAAAATATATAGTCTGTACAACTTCTGGATAACAAGTTAATTCTTGAGTAGATTTTCTTCGTGTATGTTTTTAAAGGAGGATGTATACAAGTATACAAGTTTGCAAAGAATGAAATTCTGAATTTTTTTAAGCAAGAACTAGAAATTTGTTGCTAATGTATTGAAACTAAAAGAAGGTTTAATATGTAAGAATAAATCTAATTATACTTCACAGGCAAAAATAACTGTAATACTAATTGTTTTAAAACAGTAAAAATTTGCATATTTAGAGTTGTGAAGATGAATTAATTCTTCGGGGTTTTTTTCAGATTGGAAACTGGAAGCATGTAACAGTGTTGTTTCTTCATTCTAATAAGCTTGAATTTCTTCCTGAGGAAATGGGTGATATGCAGAAATTAAAAGTCATCAATCTGAGTGACAATAGGTTTGTGAATGCATTTATTCAAGTAGAAGTTGTATAAAATGCAATAATAATGTAGTGGTATTGTTATGAATATATTATGCTATCTTTCCTTATCTCACAGCTTAGAAGCTGACTGAGATGCATGTATTTAATGTATTATTGTTATATTCTGGATCTTGCAGTTCCATAGGATTAAGCTGTTTTTAATGACTTGGCACATGGCACATGCATTGAAACACACTTCAATACATTAATGATTGTTAACATGTATTTTTTCTGGGGAATTAGTTTGGTTATTTTCATAAAACTTGATTCTTACTTAAAAGTTAATAGCTTCCTGTATTGCATATGGAGGACACAAAACAGTGTCACAGTATAGTCTAAAGCACTTGAGTGTGCTGAGGGAAGGGGGAAAAGAGTTGTGTTTTATTAGAGCTGGTCATTAAAAACCATTCTCTTTTGGGAATTGACAATTCGTAGAATTGAAATATATTGGGAGAGATAAGTCTGACTGAGATCTCCCTCCTGTTCTGCCAATCCAGCTTCTCTGTACTCCATCTATAGCTTGATTTGTCCATTAATGCCAGAGTTTCTATTATCCAGGGCAGCCCCTTTCCCACACATGTATCTTGGAAAAAAACCAACAATTTTCAGGTGTACCACTTTTTTCTTAATTGGTGTGCAAGTATATTGAAAGATAAAATGCTGAGGATTCAGATTAATTAATTCAGGTTAATTGTCTTCAAAATTGTATTCAAATTACTGAACTGAGTTAAATTCAAGTTACATTTTCACTTTTTTAAGCTGCTTGCTAAACTGGGCAGAAATGCTTTTTTTTGTTAGCTTGTTTGTTTTTTTTAAATTATAGGTATAGCTTTGAATCTAAATTAAATGCTGTAGCCTTTCAACTGTCAATAGTTATTAATTTTACTGTATCTGTAAATGTCCTTTTTAAACATTTTTACAGGCTAATGCAGGATTGTTTCTTAACACTCTTAACAGCATTGATAAGTGTACTTACATAAATTCTTGTTGTAATTTACAGACTGAAGAATTTGCCATTTACCTTTACAAAACTGCAACAGCTCACTGCTATGTGGCTATCAGACAATCAGGTGAACTTTTCTAAAATTAAAAATAGATGATTGTTGACTTTATTCCTAATGGAATTGACAAGTACAGAGATGTCTGTTAAATAATGAGACTTGGTACTGTGTATAGACATCAATACTTCCTTGACATTACTGTGTCGGTTCTCCTGAAATAAACAACACTGAGCCTACCTTCTTTGGAGACTTTCATACTTCTGTGAAGGTTCTGTGGTGTTAGGAAATGCAATTTAACAGATGTTTTTCTGAGGTTTTGTTTTTCTTAATTCAGGCTTGTTTACACAGGAAAGTTAGTGCTTGATAAGCTAGTATTTGTATGTGTAGCATGCTGTTTCTTCCACAGCTATACCATTGGGGAAACTTAGCATGCCTTTTTTTGAGCTAGGTTCTTGCCACACCTTTGAACTCTGTGACTGACTGAGTTTCAAGCTATTCAGGAGTAACTTGTGCTTGTGACTTGTATTTTTGCTGTGTATTGAAGCCCTCTGTACTACGCTGATTTCCTCAACGCCATTAAGGTGTATGGGGCTGCCAGAAACCCATTAGCCTCAGATGTGGTACAATGAAAGCACTTTTACTAATACAGTCATTTCAAGAATCACTTGCCCTTTTTTGTAAGGGGTGGGGAATATTCAATCTGGTGTCAATATGAAAAACGAGTACAAAATATTTCTTTTTATATGGCTGTCTACAGCTTTAAATGGCTAAATATATCTGTGTATTCCTGTGTATTTCCAAAGCCTGCTTTGGGATAGTAGTAAGTCCTAGCAAGAAACTGGGTTATTTTTTGAATATCCAGCGCTTGCTTTTCTCTTAAAGCTGTTACTGAGTTTCAGTTCTCAGTCAAAGCCAGTCATCAAAGACAGATATGTTAATAACTTCATTTTGTGAAAATTATTCGCAGGAGAAATGGTTTAATACAAGACGGAGTAGTCTTCAAAGTAATGGGACAGGCATGCTCTGTGATATGTAGATCATATTTACTTTTTTATATATATTCTCATAACATATCCTTCTTACATTTGCTTCCTAGTCTAAACCACTTATACCTCTTCAAAAAGAAGCTGACCCTGACACACAGAAAACAGTGCTTACTAATTACATGTTCCCCCAGCAACCAAGGACTGAGGATGGTAAGAATTTCTGAAATACCCTGTCAGAATGCTCACTTTTGAAAATAATAATGGGAAGACTGTCCAGCTAATATGATTTTTACTAGATAATACTTAAATACAAGTTTGAAGTAAACTTGTAAGTGATGAAGAGTTACATCTGAAGAATGAGAAGAGTGACAATGTGATCTACATATTAGTAAATTCTAGGTGAAACTGTTGCAGTGAGCGAGGTGAGAAATGGACTGGTGGGATCATGTTTTGTGATGGTTGCCACTTCCCAATGTGACACCCTATTTCATTCTGGCAGAGCCTAATGGTTAGGGGTGAAATTCTCCTTAGCAGGTGTCTGCTTCAGACTGACTATTTTAACAGAATGTTAGACAAAATGTTTCCTCCATTACCAAGTACATATTTTTGGAAAAGTACATCTCATTCTGTGTTTTATTTTAAAAGAAAGAAAAAATTGGTCTAGAAAAAAAGCATTTTGCTCACATTTAGTTTGAACTGTTTTATAAAAAGTTAGGCCTAAAATATTAAGACCTTGCCAGAAAGTTATTTCTGCACACTTGTGAAATAGTTAGGAAAATAAGTAACATTCCATGAGTAACCCCATCAAGAGTTAAGGAAAGAGAGTTAAATCTCTTTTTCTCCACTTTCTTTCCCCTGCAGGCAAAAGGAAAAAGCTTGTGCTGCTTTAGGAGAAATGGAGGGCGGGCACATATCAATGGAAATAATTGAAAACTGACAAGTGGCAACATTTGCTGTTCCATGGCACAAGTGTCTAGTACACTGAGAGAGGAGTAATCAAAAATATCAGCAAAACCAGTAAATTGTGCATTGCTTTTAGTGCCTTCTAATGCAGATAATGCATCTGCAATACCTCTGATAGAATGTGAGAATTATAAAATCATTTGGAGATTCAGTGAAGTTCAAGACTGTTCCTGAAAGCATTCTCTCCATTTGAACTATATTTACCCAGGTGCCAGGGTTTCCTTCTGTAGACAAGGAAAGGGCTGCTTGTTTGGCTTAAGTTGCCAGAATACCTGTCTCTGAGGTGGTCATTCCAAATGGAAGGTTTAAAGTTCAATAGATAGCATTTTTAAAAATTAAATTTTTTAAAATTCTTTATCAATTCTTTTTTTGGTCAGGAACAGTTTCGGTGATAGTGAAGTCTATTAGAATATTTTCAGATGTGATAAAATTGTAAGTTTACCCAATAAATGCAGAGTAACAAATATTCCAGTGCACTTCCTGAGCCCTGTAATTAAGTATTTTTGTATTTCAGGTATAGAAGTAGTTAATATGAACAGTCTTGGCGTTGCTAGTGAAGGATATACATTTGCTGGGGTGGTGGTGGCAGATTTATTAGACTATTTGGCATGCTAAAGTAGAACCTGGCTGATGTAAGGCATGGAGACATGCTAGAATAAGAGGCAGTGGATACACAAAAAATTTTTTTCTCTCTTGTAAAATTAAGCAAGAAATACTTCGTAAAGCTCCTGTCATTTGTATAACTTCTGCAAAATCATCTGTTTACCTTAAGTTTTAGATGCTGTAGGTTTTTTCAGGATTAGTAATAATGCAGATTTTTGTTACTAAGTCATTCTTATTCTTAGTTTTTAAATTTTCATTAAATGAAATCAGGTGAATGCTCTTACACAAGCTTAATGAGACCACCTCACTGAAGTTAAGCTATATAAATCTGTATAATTTACATTTATATATATGCAAATACATATTTTCATGTTTATACATATATATGAATAAAAATACTTTGCAGCAGAGAGTTCTGCTGAAAATTTTCAAGTGTGAGTGTTAAGACTAGTGTACAGCTGTGTGTATGAAGTTTTTTACTTTACAGATAGGGATTTTACTATTATGAAAATACAGCCAAGTTCATAAAGCAGTGGCAGTGCAGCTAGTCTTCAGTTAATGGTGCTGCTGGTCTCTTATCTTTTAAGAATGCATACAAAAGCACACCAATCCCATCCAAAAGAAAGAAAAAGAGAATTTTTATTTCACATAATGTATCCTATTCTTACGAGAGTCTCTTTTTTTTTTTAATATAGTTATGTTCATATCTGATAATGAAAGTTTCAATCCATCTCTGTGGGAGGAACAGCGGAAACAGCGTGCTCAGGTGGCATTTGAATGTGATGAAGACAAAGATGAGAGAGAGGCACCGCCTCGGGTTAGTATTGAATATATTTTTGAACGCTTGGTGCTTCCCTCCCTCTTATCCCCACCCCTGAATCCCATCCTTTTCCTTACTTTGGCTGTGGATTTTGCCCTGCTGAAGAAATCAAGTCTTCAGTTATTAGTTGAGAGTACCTGACAGGATGAAACACTGTGGTTTTAGGGTTTTTTTTGGTTTTGGGTTTTTTTGGCCAGATCATTTAAAGTGGCACACAAGGGAAAAACTCTCAGCTGATGGTAAGGCAATGTAGGGCATAACTAGGAGACTACCTGACTGGTGCTGCAGTGGAGAAAGATAGTGGGGAAACAATGATTAGTCCTGATTTTTCTTTAAGTAAATTACAGTTGTCATAATTCTTCCTGCTTGCAATCAATGGACACATTTGGGGGGGGGGGGGGGGGGGGGGGAAGAAGTGATTCATAATCTTGCTGGGTTTTATAAACTTGAGTCTGCATCAATCCAGGTAGACTCGAACAGCAAAGCAGAGATCCTAGATTGTTCAGTGTTTTGTCCTAATTCATCGTCTGTTTTAAAGCTGATGTTTTAATTATGGCATTTAATTAAATGTAGAACTTTATTGCTTTTTGTTGTACAGGAAGGCAACCTGAAAAGATATCCAACTCCATATCCTGATGAACTGAAGAATATGGTCAAAACAGTCCAGACAATTGTACATAGGCTAAAGGATGAAGAGTCTACCGAAGATGTTGCCAAGGAGTCAAAACGAGAAGGCCAGGCAGTTTCTGTAAAAGATGTGGGGGTAAAGGTTAGAGATAATATTCTTTTCTGACTTTGCAAGAACTTCCAAAGATCTAGAGTGTCATTGATTCCTTTTAATTTTCTTCTCCCTCCCCACTAATGCTTTAGCAAGAAAAAATGTCAGATTAAAGAATAGAATTTACCTCTTCTCCGTCTAAAGTCATCTGTAATAAATGTCTGGTTTGCAGTAGCAATTTTCCTCTGACACTAAGAACAAGGAAAGTGACTTGATTCTCAGGCAAATACAAACTATGGATGTGTTAAGGAGCTGGCTGCTTTGATTTCTGGAGGATGGCATCTTTATCATCCTCTGATCTCCCAGACTTCACAATTGAAATTCAGGGTAATCTCTAAGGATCTTACTGCTGCCCTCATGACTGGAGGTTTTACATGATAAGTTGGGAAGGCAATCGTACTAAGTTAGCAGAGGAGTCAGGAGTTTCTGACAGGTTGATGTAGCATGATAGGTGATAGGCCTACTGTTTGGTGCTGACGTGTCTCATTGTAGATATTCTTGGTGCTTTTTTTTTTATTTAACTGGAAATTTAATGGTACAAATTGACCCCAGTAAGGAAGAGAGTCAAACTGACTGACAAAGGGTAGGGACTGTACCTCATTAATCTGCAGAGATTTCTCTGCGTTTCATACCTGGTGCATTTCTTACTTCATAATTTCAAAGCTCAGATTTTCCATTCCATAGTTTCCCAAAATATATAATGTTAACTCTAAATATCATATGTTACTGAAAACCTTTCAGGCTGTTTTTTCTGCTAATGTTCTTAATCCTGTAGACTTCAGAAATTGCTTCAATAAAGAGTAAAGCAGATGAGAGAAAGCAGTATTCAGCAGGAAGCTCTGTGCAGAAGCCTACTGAACCAGAAGCTGAGCACAGCACCACAAATTCACAGATGACTGCACTTGTTAAAACCTTGCAGCACACGAAAACAATTGTCAACCATGAAGACACGCTCGAGGTATGGCATTGTGATGAACATCATAGCAGTCAAAGAATTGTGCTGGTGTTGTATTGAATTTGTTACTCTGGGAGATGAAAATTTATGTTGACAATAGCAGAAAATTGCCATCCATAAGTGCTGTAAATACAGATGGTTTGCAATGCAGTATTTTTCTCACTTCAGATTATATTAAGTAAAAGTTGAAATAGCTAATAAAAAGTTCATAATGAAAGATACATGCATTTAAAGAAAAAGAAAGCAAGCTTGATTAAAAGTTGACCTAAGTATCGAACTGTGAAAAGACTCACACTTAGATAGAAATTTCCAGGTTTTGCTTGATTGTCAGTTCTTAATTAAATAATTGATTTTAATTGTCACTGAAATGACAAAATATCTGATTAGTGGGAGCAATCAAAAACTTGTATATCCAAGTGACTATGCACATTCATTTCAAATGAAAAGTGAAAGGTGCGTTTAAAAATATGTATTCCTCTGTGTTTATTAGTGAGCTGTCATGAATATGACTTGGATTGTATTTACCTTTTATGAAGAGTCAGATTTTAAACTTCTAAACTCTTTGTACATCTCTCTGACAAACACCATGTACTCGTTTATTTAGAATGTTTCAGGCTTACGACAAATTTTGGAATTTGTCACTCAATAAGTTGCCAGTCACCAGGCATCACCTGAAAAATGCTTTTTTCATAGTTTCACAAGCAGAATATTTTTGCCTGTGTTGTCTAAGCAGTGGAACATGCATATATGATACTTTTGCTGAAAACACTTTGTGACAAGCAGTTGTGGCTGTTGCTGGCTATTTCCCCACTAGCATCTTCCTGCTTCTATATACTTACTGAAAATAATGGTTTTGACATTTTTCTTTAGTTTAAAAACATAATTTCAGAAAATCATATTAGTTGTGTAACAATAGTGACAGCAATTCTTTGTAGCTGGCAGTATGCCAGTAAGCAAATAAGGCAGCAGTGTGTGGTAGATTAGGGATAGTGAATTCCTTACTTCCATGTAATAACCTGCTGGTAACTCTGTTGCAGTTGAATCCAGATTTCTAAACTTTGCATGCATGTAAGTTTTTCATTTCAACATGGATTACACATGTATGTCACATCCAAGAGGAAGGGCAGTGTGGTAGAGGCAGTGAAGAGGAGGTCTGTCCCGATTGCAGAGAAAAACAGATGGATTTTTATTTTTTATTTTTAATGAAGTCTATTATACCTTGTTTGCTACATCTCAGTCAGGTTTGTCCTCCCTGCAGCCCAAAGAACTGGCCAGGTAGTTAGTATCATGGGAAAGGTGGTGCTTTCAGAACATTGTGTTCTGAATCTTGTAAGAAAAAATGAACATTGACAGACTGTTTTTACAATCTGCAACATGGATTTTGTAGCATTTGTAATAGGAAGCATGTTTACTAGAAAGAAATTTCCACTTTAGGGGAGGGTTTTTTCCTTCAAAGTATTACTGGGAACAAGCGTTTTTTGAAGATGATAGGAATATAGGGCTGGCAGTAGGATACTGAATCAGTTGCATGGCTGCTCCTGCAGCAGCTTTGTCAGTTAATCTCTTTCGTAAGTGCACTGAGCTCCATCTTATGATTAGGAACTAGTGATTTCTAGCTTAAATGTATTCAGCACCACTTTATTCCTCTGCCATTGTTCTTGAAGTTAAATAACTTCTCTTCCTTTTGGAATTTACTCCCAGTGTAAATTTAAAGGTATAAACCCAAGCTACACTTGCTCTTTTTTTTGCTAGACTAGGCAAGCCAAGCTCATTCAGTCTTTTCTCACAGCAGAGCTCTCCATTCCTAAGATTGTCTTGGTCATGCTACCCTATAGGTGTTTCAGTTTGAGCTCTTTTCTGCAAAACCAATACCCAGCTAGTCAGTCTGGGGTGTTTGCTGGTTCAGTGATAACTTTCTCACCTGAACTCCACTGGAGGTTCTCTCCAGTGGTGGACAAGAGGCTGCATCTGCTTGCTCCAAGTAGGTTTTTGCAGCTGAAGTTACCGGTTTGACCGTTGTTCCCATGGAGTTCATTAGTGATAATGCAAGTCTGTATGTGCTGCTTCTTAAAGATAATTCAGTGGCAAATGTTACTAAATTCAGCTGACTTGCACTACACAGTTATGTTATGCCTATGTTATGTTGCTTGTTTATTTTTTCCTCTTTATTGTTCAGTGGGTGACAGCTTAGATAGCATTTACTTAACCTTTAAGAGGTCTTTAAAATGCACAGCATAAAGCTGTTCTTCCTTTAGCAGGAGTCAGAAGAACTATCCTCTGATGAAGAGATGAAAATGGCAGAAATGCGACCACCGCTGATAGAAACGTCCATAAACCAACCAAAAGTGGTAGCTCTTAGCAATAACAAAAAAGGTTAGATACGATAAAAAGCAATAGAAGTGTTGTTGTGGGATTCTGATAATTTCTTGACTCAGTGGCTAGTTTTTCCAATTAAATTATGTAAAAGTAGGTTTAATTTATATGTTTTAAAAGAAAGGTGATCAATTCTCTAGTTAAGCAATGAAAGCAGAAAAAAAATCTGCAATATCTTATACTTGAGTGTGTGGTAGAGAAAGCTGTGATGACATCCTAATTTTCTTGATTCTTGTCATCAGTTTAAAAGCAGAGGGGGAAGGGAGATGCGTGTGTTTTGGGGGCCTGTTAGCTTGAACACACTCTTGATACGCTTAAGAAAAGAATTGCAGAAAGTGGTTTTTACTTTGGAAATATTCCGTATTTCCCCCCTCCACCAGATTTTGTGGATTATTGCTGCTGTAGGCAGCAATATCGCTTGTTTAAATTTCTCAGAGGAGCTGTGCTTTCTTCCTAAGGTTTAAGAATAAACTTCTCTTGTGGCAACTCTTTCTCCAGAGTCACTTTACTCTTTTATTTTTCTTCTTTCCTCTAACAGAAACTTCAGAACATTGTTTTTGTTACCTAAGTTTTACATTCTCTGAAAGATAATTTCAGTCTGGGTAAACATTTCCTTAAGGGTAAGGAATGACCTAGGATTCAGAGAAAACATAATTTAAAAGTTGGAGAGCAAATTGTATTTTGCTTCATATGATATCCTAGTCCAGTACTTTCCAGGACAAAAGGCTTTTCTGGCCATTAGATGTAAAAGGGTGAGATTTAGTGGGGGTGAAGGAAGACCACACGGAGGTAGCAGGAAGATGCTGAGGATCACATGCAGGTGAAAAGACTGGTGTTTATCAATGCTGTCTTTGGGTTTTTATGCCTGACTAAAGTACTAAGTCAAAACAGCTTCTTTCTTGTCTCTGGAGATAAACATTAGCTTCACAAAATTTATGCTTTTGGCACCTGTAACTGTGTCTTGAAGCAAAAATTTAAATATATTTGTTCGTACACTTATATCAAAATCATGGCTGGCTTGAAGTCCCACAGAAAAATTATTTTTATATAGACGTAGTATGTAAGTATGCATACATTATGCAAGAATCAGTGTGCACAAGTGTAAATTGCTCTGAAAATGTTGTCCTAAGTGATCTGCAAAGCATGGGAATGCATTGGATTCCAACTCTGCAGAAGAACATTTTTCTTTACTGTTTTTTTATATTTATGAAACTATATAGGGCTTATCCAGTGATTTAGGTCTTTCCAGAGTGCTTGGTCTAATAAATAGCTGTTTAACAACGATATAATGTTCAAAATCAGGAACTGTGTACACTTTCAAAATCCTGCATGTGAAGCAGTGTACTTAATTTTCATAGGGGCTAATAGACTCATGTAATGCAAAACTTCGAAATCATTGTAAAAACAGAAATATGACTTGATAGATGTTTTGGGGAAATATTACATAACGTAGCACTAGCTTATGCCAAGGAAACTTGGCATAAAGCAACAAGTTAAATTTCATTAACAAGTGAGGGCTGTTTACATTGAGCCAAATATTTAAAAAATAGGAACTATTGTCAACAGTCTTTTGTAAGTTTAAATGAGGTCTGAAAAGGTGTTAGCTTACACTTTAGTTGCCAGTAGTAAGAATTACTGAAAAACGAGACAATTTCTAAATACCATAACATACACACATTAAATGGCTTTTAAACAGATGTATGTCTGTAACTAAATTGGCAAATTTTTATTTCAGATGATTCAAAAGATGCTGATTCCTTATCAGATGAAGCTACCCACAATAGCAATCAAAATAACAGCAACTGTTCCTCTCCTTCTCGAATGTCAGATTCTGTTTCCTTAAATACTGATAGTAGCCAAGATATTTCTCTCTGTTCTCCAGACAAAGAAACACATGCTGCTGTTTTATCCAAGATCAGGTTTGTAAGATACTATATACCACTGGGCAAATCTAATAGAAAATGTTACTTAATCTTTCATATTATGTATCCATTTCTTTAATTCATTAATTTATCATCCATGAAATAATTTAAATTTTAATGTTTTCAAATAATGTTAAATAATGGAATAGTTATCTTTAAAAAAAAAAAGACAATAAAATTCAGAGGCTAATTTTAGTATACAAGACATGGTTCCCATCTGTTTTTATAATACGGTATAATAATTTCATCCTTATTTTTTATCCCTGCAAAATAATTCAATACACCATTTTAAAAGCTCTGTGTTTTTACTTGCATAATTTTGAAGTTCAATTTGATTACTAACATAACTATAAAAGGCTTTTAGAAACTTATAAGGAATGGACTTACAGGTTGCTACTCTTCTCAAAGTTTTAGTTAGAAGATGTCTGTCTGTTTTTTTAACTGCCAATAGAAACAAGACATTTGTCCAAAATTGTCATGGAATTTGCAAGTATTTGATAAAAAAAATTGAGTTACTGTCACTTTGTACTTTTTGACACTTTTAAACTGTCTTTAATAATTCCTGTTGAATTTAAACAAACTTCTGAAATCAGATGACACAAACTTTGAGTAAATGAGCCTTCTATATAATTTTTTTTGTAATTGTAAGATAGCAAGTCATAAATCTGGTTGTATATTGGTCTTTGTCCTGTTCTGTGTGCACAGTATGGCTATGTTGCATGTTAATTATTTTTTTCTAAAACAGTTTTTAAAGGAATATGTTGGTTCCTTTTGGAATTCCTTTTAAGAGCCATCTTTTTTTCCAGGCGAGAAGATGAAAATTTGAATAATCTTTTGCAAAATGGAGGTGAATTGAGCATTACTGTAGAAGAAAAAATAAATGTGCAAGAGAAGGTTACAAATTTGTCTGAATATGAATTAAGCATTGAAGAAAGATTAGGCCTGATAGGAAAAGGTGTTGATCTAAGGACTCCTACGGAGGAGTCTCACAAATTAGACCAAATAAACATGAATATCAATAAACTGGTTAGTGAAGAGGCAGTGCCAATTCTTGCAGAAAGGTTACAAACACAGGAAATAGTTTCAGTAAAGGGCTTTTTGAATAACAACATGAAAGAAGAAAGTGAGCACTTGGAAAATGGAAACAAATATCCTATAAATAAAGTAAATGGATATCCTGAGGAAGCAGTACAGTCTCCCAGTAAAGATGAACTAACAAGAAGCACTACAGTTGATGGTGATTCTGCTGAGCTGTCTGTTTCGAGGAGCACTGAAGATTTGTCCCCACGGAGAAGTGGTCCTGTGATGAAATCTCACAGCATCACTAGTATGGACACTGGTGGTCTGAAAATCTACGATATTGTCAATGAGAATGGCTCTCAACAGCCAAACTCAGTGGTAAAATCAGCATCTGATAGTGCAGATGGAAAAAACATAGTCCGAAGTAAATCTGCTACTCTTCTGTATGATCAGCCTTTGCAGGTTTTTCCTGGGTCGTCGTCATCATCTGATTTAGTATCTTCTGCAAAAACTGTGTTCAAGTTTGACTCAAATCACAATCCCGAAGGTGCTAATGTAGTGAGAGGATTAGTGACAAGTGGTGCACAGATGTTCTGCGCTCCCCAGTATAATATTCAGTACAGCAGCAGTGCAACAGCAAAAGACACCTTGTGGCCCCAGAAACAAAACACCCAAGTAGAACAAGGCAGCTTACCTCCTTCACGCCTGCTAAGGTCTGACAGTACGGAAACCCCCAGCTATGTAAAGCATTCTGCCAACATGAATTTCTCTAATCATAACAATGTCCGAGCCAGTGCTGTGTATAACACTCATCAACGGATGGCTGGGAGACATACAGATATGTGGGCTATTCCACCAAATGACAGACTGCTCCCAGGAGCAACCAGGCACACTCTTCAAAGGCAGAGCAGTGTATCTTCTACAGCTTCTATAAATGTTGGGGATACTGGACCTTCAAGGCGGACCCAGGTTTCTGAAGGGGACTATTTAACATACAGAGATTTGCATTCAATGGGAAGAGCTCCACCAGTAATGTCTGGACAGCAGAGACCTCTTTCTGCCAGGACATACAGCATTGATGGTCCAAATGTACCCCGACCACAGAGTGCTAGGCCGTCAGTGAATGAAATACCAGAAAGAACTATGTCTGTTAGTGACTTCAATTACTCACGGACTAGCCCTTCAAAGAGATCAAACCCAAGGGTTAACTCTGAGCACTCTTTATTAGACCCTCCAGGAAAAAGTAAAGTCCCTCATGACTGGAGGGAACAGGTGCTGCGACATATTGAGGCTAAAAAGCTAGAAAAGGTAAAAATAATAATTTTAAAACTTTTCTACCTTTCTGTTACCTGCATATGGAATAAGTTAAATACTGTGTTCTGGACTGCTTTTGATTACCACTGAAAATGTACTTCTGATACTGCCTTAAAAAGGATAAACGTGTTTGTGATGAGTGTCTGAGAAACAGTCAAATGGCAGACTGTAAATGAACTTTTCCCCCAAAGAAAAAAAGTCCCTGTTGTTCTTACATCATACTTGCCAGCTTAGTCCAATTACTTCAGAATACATTAAATAATGTCACAATAACCTGCTGGACTGCAAGGCCAGCTCTTTTAGGCCAGGTAATTTTTATTGTAGCATTGTATTCATATTATACTGAAATATTTGCTTACACTTCTTAATCTTTCTGTTCTGCCTTTTTTTCCCTATATCTTATTTTTAAGAACAAGAAAAAGAAAATCAGTAAAATCTGTTTGGAAGTATAGGTCTACAGCTTCAGTTGCTGATGAATTCAAAAGCCATAATTAACATGTATTTGCCTCCAAGCCAGTTGTCTTTTGAAGTTAGGTATCTGACAGATTTTTGAATGAATATTTATTGCTGTGAGATGAGAACACTTAACAATCTTGTTCATTTCACGAAATCACAGGAGGTTTTGATACAACTAGAGAAGATGAACAGGATTCTTTATGTACTGTAAATGCTATCACGAATTTGAGCAGATACGTAGAGCTGAACAATTATATATCTTCAAAGAATTTGAGTAGAGACTGGAAGAGTGTAATCTATGCTGTCCAGCTAAACTAGTTTAAAATATCATCAATAAATAATGGGTAGAATGTTATTAGCCTGATCCTGTTCCCTTGGAGGGGAAGTGAGTAAAGCAGCCAAAATACATTTTGATTATGCCAGCTAGATGGATTTTCTTTTTTAATTTCTTTTGGAAGAACATAGTTTGGTTTGTGATTATTATGCTAAATACTTCAATATCCATGATAGCTAAAGAAATTTAATTGGAGGTCGTTGGAAAAAATCCTTTTAACTCTAGTTTTTCTTTGGAAATCCAGTTATTTGGAGGGATGGGTTTGCTTTTGTTTGTTTTAAGTTGCATAACTTCTGGTGATAGAAAAGGATGGGTTTTGTTTGTTTTTTGAAGAAGCCTGTATAACAGCTGCACGTGTTCTTCTGATCCAGTTTGAGACACGTGCAACATGAAATATTTTAAGGCTTTCACAATACTGTGCTGTAGTGTGGGGACCCTTTGTCCCACAAGGCGGTCGCAAACCTCACCATGTTCCAACCCTAATAAAAGGTGCATTCTCTGATACTCCATTCTCCTGGATGCATGTATCAAATCTTACATGAAACGACAGAGAAGCAAAAATCCCAGCAACCCCTGAATGCAGAGGGAAACAAAACTTCAGTGCACTGCTAATGCAGTTCGTTTATAGCTGGTTCTTATATCATCTGCATTTGACATGTTAGGAACAATGTTTAATACACCAGTGATATCTATTCAGGTACTCTAGTGGTGTAGTCACCTTTACTGAAATGAAATTGATTGCCTGACTTGATTCCCTTTATATCTGTCCATACTTTCTATCATGCTTTATATGTAAACCTTAATTTTTGTTTCCTACTAGAGTGATATGGAATAGCTGCTATTGAGATCTTAGCTGTGCATCTAATTTAACAGATCTTAGAAGTCTGTTTTGTATGTGCGTTTCTTTTTATTCAGACCTTGAAGCATTTTAAAGTAGCTTTTACTTAGCAATCTGAGACTTATTTATGCATTTAAAAGTGAATGTGTATATAATTGTCTACTTTATATTCTCTGGGATATGACTGACTTAAAAAGAAAAATCTGAACTGTGAAAAATGTAGATATGATCCTATATGGCAGCTGGCAAATATGATAATGTAGAAATTCTAGGAATTTACTGGATATTTCTTTGTTCTTTTAAAATAATGTTTTCGGTATTTCTGTTTGTAATTAAAAATTAGCTGGGTGGAGGGGGCTTAATCTATAAACCAGACTTATGAAATGTTTTGAAGTCTGAAAAAAATTTCAGTAATTACAGAATTCATTTAAGGAACAAGCATTTAAGGAACAAGTTCAATTACAGAGCTCATTTAAGGAACATTTATTGGAAATTGCTTTGACAAAGCTTTCATGGATTTAAAATGGCGTTTCTTTTTTTTAAAGCATAAGACACAACACTGACAAAAACAGGTATACAAAATTAAGCCTTATGATGAATATTTAATTCATATCTTCTTGCCTGTGGTTATACACAACAGTATGGGTTAACGGTATTATCTCTGTGACTTTTCTGAGTCTATTATTGAATTTAATCATTTATTGTTTCTATCCTGTGCATATTAGGAAAGAGGGTGTAGTGGGGTTTTGGGGGTGGTTTTTGTTCTGGGTTTTTTGGTTGGTTGGGGTTTTTTTTGGCTAAGCTCCTGAAGTACGTGTTTATTTTGTTTTTATAAAATTTAGTAACTGGAGGGAGAGAGAGAAGGGAGTGAACCCACTTAAATAAACAGTGTCTGCTTGTTGGACAAATTTGAGAGGCTAGTTCTTGTTTTATTTATTAGCCCTTTTTACCTGATATAGGTAGGGAAAAAAAGAATTTTCAAGAGTTTAATTTGCATGAGGGGAGATACAGGGTAGCTTTAAGTCCAGCAAAAATGATTAACAATGGATTCCAGCCAAGTAACCAGCATTTGTAATCCCTCTGATGAGCTGTAAGGGGGGCATACACCAATCAACTAAAATTATCGATCTGGTTGAAGGAAGGTGAAAACAGTTCATGAGACCATTTGCAAATAGAAATTTTGCATATATTCAGGAGAAACAATTTGCTTACTTGATGCAAAGCATATTTTATTGTAGGGTAGAGAAAAGAGCTTATTTAAATGTCAAGCTGCTCTCTAGTGGTTATATATGTAAGCTGTTGGAAAGCATGCAGTCAATTCTGCCCCACCCCCAACCTCATAAATTTAGTGCATAGGTGAGTTTTTAAGAACAGTAATATTTTTCAGCATATTTTCCTTTTTGAGTGTGACTTGCCAGTTTTACTGCCTGACAAGTTGCAGTAGTTTTCTATAGTAGTATTGTTGAAAGTTCTCATTTAGGAATTTAAAATACTGCCTGTGTAAAACCACTAGTGTCACGCACATTTTATTGTGTGGTAGAGGAATTTCTGATCCGTGAATTGCAATAACAAATATCTGCAACAGTTATCTGCAAATATCTATTACATTTCTATGTGCTGAGTAGGCAGAAACAGTTACTGGGCCTGACTGTCCTTCCCTTACATACGTATATTTTCTTTTTTTTGATGTGGATCTCTTGGGAGTTCATCAGGTGCGTGTTTGCTTTCAATTCTAATTTCATCTGGAATTAAGTGCTCTATTTTTTTCTACTTTATCTAATATTTATCTAAAATGGCAGAGCTTTCAGAGAAGAGGTCATAAAGTTTGATTCCTACTTTCCAATTCAGAAATCAGAATAGGTGGTTTTATTCTCAAAGTTGCCAGTGTACAGTTATTAAAAGAAAAAAGTCCAAGTGTTTCAGTATTGATGTAGAATTGCAGTTTTAATAAAAGTTTGAAAGTTTTTCTTTAATTGATTTTTTTACGCTACATACCTAACATGCAAAAATTTTTTAATTGATAGGGCCTCAGATTTTCTCCAAGTTAAGCTTGCTTCAATATGTCAAGGAAAGTAACTTCAGTGGGTCTGTGCACACATAGAATTAAGTGCTTAAGTGTTTATAAGATCATAGCCTGAAGAATATTTTGACATTGATAAACTATAGGAATGCTATCCATTCAGTAGTTGTTAGTTTTAAATTTTGATTTTAGGAATTTTTTTCTCCATTTTGAATGGACTACTGAACCATCAATGTGTTATAATGATATTTTGTGGAGTTCAGAAGTCAACACATCACACTTCAAAAAGAATAAAATTCTTGTGCATTTGTTATGTAAACAAAAGTTCTGACCCTGCAAACATTTTGTGACAGTAGAATTTAAATTATACGTCATTTTTCATATGTAACTCTTCAGTAGGAATGCTGTTATTTATTGAAGATACTTCTTTTTTTTTCAGGATCAGAGACCTAAATTCATACCTTTTTTTTTCTTCTCTCGTGACTGAAGAATAGTTTCATAATTAAGTTCTTCTTTGGGATAAACCGGTATCTTGCTAGAATTCTATCAGATTTCAAACAAAGCTTTTTTTTTTTTTGCTTGTGTGCTTTTATTCCAAAAGGCTTAAAGCCTTAACTGTAGGCGTTTCAAGTGTTCCAGAATACCTTGAGCAAACTTTTTCTAAAGAATCTTAGATAGTCAAGGTGGGAATGAAAAGTGAAGGGATTTCTGGTCATTTAGTATAGCCTCAAAGGATAACTTGTGTCCACCTTTAGCTTGCAATTGATTCTAAGTATTGATAAATAAAAAGGCTCTTCTCTGTACTGTGTTACCTTTGCTTTTTTGCTTTAATTCTATGATTTAGTAGTAGATAGGTTTGGCACAAATGTGCTTTTGTGCAGTTAGCTGCTGTTAACTTGCTATCACCTCAGTACTTAGGCTTAGCAGTTAAGTTACCATTTAAGGCTATTCCAAGGTAAGTAGACTGTAGTCTTGTTCCCTGCAGATACTTGAATTTTATTGGTTCCTGTTCTGTACCAAAATTTCATGGGTTGTTGTGACAGACTCCAGCCAGTCTTAAATTTACAACAGTATTATCCAATAGAAATTCTCCTAGGTAAATTCCACTGTTTATTGTCTTGCACCTAAGTAAATGTGTTAAGGCACTTCGATTCCCAAAAGACACCCTTTTGAAATTTCAAATTGTAATTCACATGTAAGCTGCAAAATGGAGAATGTGTTCTGACTCTTAGCATTCAAAAAGAATGTAAGTAAACCCCAAAACTATGCTACTAGCTGCCTGCATCTAAACTGATTCCATTAGAGGCTGATTTTGACTACAAATCCTTATTTATATGCTGAGTATTTTTTTTACTTTGTATATAGCCTTTTTTTCATGATGTATTGTAATTTTTAATATGTGTTCTTCACGGTTGAGTAACTGATTTCTAGTAAACTTAGCTTTCATAAAAATATATTGGAACATGGCATGTATATTGGTTAGTGTATATTAGTTTAGAGTAACTGAAATGAGATTTCTCAAGCCTCAAATATTTGAATTATCATTTTGCAGGCCATTATGCTTTAAGACACTGGAGCAAATCAGGTGGACAGTGGAGTTGGTACTTGGAATTAACATTCGTATTTAATCTGAAGTTTAGACCATACATTTATTCCATATTTAATTTTTAATAAATTGGAATAAAAATCAGGGGTTTTAATGGCATCTGCATATTCAGATTTCCGAAAGTGTCTTCTCTGATGCAGCAGTCTTCAGGAATCTCACTAGGAAATGCACAACCTTCATTGTGCTCATACTGAGAAGCAAAATTAAGAGGAATACTGTTCATACTCCAAATGCCTCAGTTTGTCTTCCCAGCTAAAAATAGGTAGAGGAAAAATACTTCCTAGATTTGTCACTAGGAATCTTCTTGTGTTAAACTAAATCTTTCTTACAACTCCATGTAATTTTAAATAGTATTTGTTCTGTACAGTTTGTACTTGTGGGTTCCTTCTAATTTAGTGTTGAGACGCTGTGCCCAATGTAGAGAAGGAGAAACATGGTGTTTGCAGTACTTCTCATGTCTTCCCTACATCAATTGTACAATCATTTTTTGTACTTTGGAAAAAGTCTCTACCAAAAAAGCAGATTTTCTAAACACTTGAATAAAACTACTGTCAGGCTATGTAATCACCTTGAAGCTCACTAAACTGAGTTAACTGAAATCTTAATTCCTGATGGACAAGTTTGTGCTTCTACAAATTTTAGGAAAGTTCTACCTCCTATAGCAGATCTATCTTAGATTGTAAATACAAATCTGGATTTATATTGTCACTATTTATTGACCATCTGTTTGGGTCCTTCTAAGAGAAGAGTCTATCTAGGGATCTTTATAGTAAGATGGTCTGCTAGAGACACTTTCAGAAGGTAACTTTCTAGTCTCACCATGTATTCCTTCTATTTTTATCTGTCTTTTTGCCACTTACAGAAGATGGAGAGAGACAGGAGCCTCTGAGAGGAGCTTCCTGTAAGGAGACTTCGGGGGGGAAGTGGGAGAAGTTCAGGCCTGAACAAGTAGGGGAAGAAGGCCACCTGGCTAATTACAGAGACTATTTTGAGAAGAGTTGTAAGAAGATGCTTTGAGGCACTAAGGAGCTAAGGAAAACTGGCTTTGGCAGTTTCATCTGGGTGTTTGGCCTGAAACTTAGAAGAGCAGTAAGTTCGGATTGAATGTTTAGTAAAGAGAGTCTTGAATGCCGAGTACAGTCTTCTCTCCCAAGAGGGGGGAAGTCTCTGGAAACTTGTCTGGAAACTTGAAAAATCCATTGACTAGAGAACAGGGCAGGTGTAGAAGACGAGCATGAAGAAAGCGTACTATGCCATTGAGTGAGAGGTTATCCAAGAGCCTTGGCCAAGAAAAGCCAAGTGTTGTCAGTAAATACTGTTTTCCAAGGGAGTTTCTAATTACTGTGCTACCAGAGCATCTGGGGAGTATGAATATGCAGAGGCATGTGACTGATAATTAAACTAGTTTTAGTTTCACAAGGTAAAGCTAGTGTGCAAGAGCAAACATCTGCCTGAGGACTAGTGACTATTTTCAAAACCAGATTAGTATTATGTAGTCAACAGACAAACACCAAAATGTATTTATTCATGTAAGAGTTGTTGCAGTATCTTAGTCGTGATATGTATTTTGAACTCTCTTCTTTTTTTTTTTCTTTTTACTTGGAAAAATTAGAAACTTCATAAAAAACCAAAAACTTTGAATTTGCTGGGTTTTGATGCTTTGTGGTATATCTTTTACTATGATCATATTTTTTCATGGGTCTTTGTCACTTTTTTAAGATAGGTTTGTTTCATTTGTCAGGTGGCACATGGAGGATTTTCCTTTTCTTCTTTTGTGCAGTCTTTTTATTTTGTTTTGTTCTTACAACTACAAAAGTCCATGGTGGCAAGACGGTAATGTCTACTGCTTTCTTTCTATTACCCTTGCCAATATTGCAGAGGTCAGGTTTGCAAGGTAATTAAGCTCAAAATCAAACCACTATCACTTCTGTCCTTGAGCTCATGTTACCTCTTTGATTGCCTACAGTGGCACAGGGGTGGACTCCCAAGGTTTCGTTCAAGCCTCTTTTTCTTTAAATGAGGTTCGTTCACATTCTTGAATGTAGTGTTATTGGAATGCATTGTGGAGGTTGACAGCATTGCAATAGCAAGAAACCCCAGTCAAACAGTCAAGTCTCTGTCTCTATGTAAATTTTTATTTGTACAGTACCAGTAATGGGGGGTGAAATGAAACAAAATAATAACTGGTAATTAGATAGTTTTCCACAGGTGTTTATCTTGACTGCCAGTTTCTCTTCCTACAACAGATTGGATATGTTGCAAATTTAACGAAAACCTAAAAATTTTGATAAGCTGTGCACCTTTGTTGTTTTTCCAGACACGTGAACATTTAAATAACCTTATTTACTTGTAATTCTGCATGTTAACTGCTGATTGCATGCTGATTTACAGTAAATAAAGGTAAATAGGGGTCACTGGGTTGTGTTTTATACATCACAGTGGTACTGTTCTTGCATGGTTTTTATCTTGCATGACAATGGAATATATTTGTATTAGTCTATGTATAACATGTCTTGTGGTTTATGCATGCTGCACTAATCTCTGTGTTAAATCTGTCCCCTCTTTATTCAGAGCATGCTGTCTAGGTCCTTTAATTCCAATTATGCTGCAGTTAGCAGCTTTCACTATGGCAGCTCTAGGGATCTGCATGGCAGCCAGGGTAGTGTTGCCTTGAGTGTTGCAGACGGAAGAGGTTCTGGTGTGCACATTGTTCGAGTGAGTACCTACAGGAGGTGTTGCAATATATAGAGGGGGAAGGAAGAAACTGTGAGAGGTGTGCTTAAATTGATAGAGTTATCCTTTTACATATGGACAATGCTTTCAATAAAAAGAATATAATTTGTGCTGGAATTTTCTTATAGGCATTAAATCAAACACTTTGCCTTCACTTCATATGCCTTAAACTTATTGCAAGGCTTTTCAATTTAATGTCATGAAGTTGAGTTTTCTAATTGGCTTTCATAGATGGTTGAACATATGTAAAACTGTCCGGTTTCATTGTACGTATGTGAACAAGAGATTACCATTCTGAATTTAACCTAGGTTGATAAAGGTTTGAACAAAATCTTATTATGCTTTTTCCGCCCCCAAACAAATTCTGATGTAAACTGTACTGTAAGATACTTCAGGCATTTAAGAAAATTAATATTTTAGTTTGTAAGAAAATGTGAGGAAATGACTCTAATTCTGAGCATTCTAAGTGATGTTATGGTATCCGTAGTGAGCAGAATAAAGTCAACAGAAGACTTCTTTTAACCATATGAATCCTTAGCATTTGTTGACTTTTCGTATCAGTTTATTGGTGATCAAAGACACCTCTGCAGTTGCTAGTTTTTGCAAATATCCATCAATATTCTATGGGTGTGGTGTCTTGGCTAGTAAGATTTTTTTACATAAACAATGTATTAGTTAATCAAAGAAGATAAAGAACGATAAAGCCCTTAATGTTTTATTCTGGGCCTCTTATGAGAATTTTTTAGTTTGAATTCTATAAAGATGGTCGTCTTTACTGCTCCATTCTGTTTAAAGCATCCTCAGGCTTCTACTCCAGGAGACCAATGCCAGGATGAAGTATTCATTTCAGGACAGCAGAATTACTCATCTGCCACACTTAGTTTCAAAGATGTTCCTCCAGACAGCATGAAGAAAACAGCTGTGCAGGTAATTATCTACATGACACCATAGATAGGATATATTTACTACTATTTGTAAGGATATATTTTTTTTAATAATAGTAGAAACGTATGTTGGGATAGCAGTTGGAACTGGGGCTTCTTTAAAATGTAATACCCAGGTATTGAAGGTGGTGTAAATGAAATAGCATCTCTTTTTGGAAGACAAAACAGTTAACTATATGAAGGGGGATAGTTCTCCTTTTTCTTCAGCAGGGGCTTTGAAAGAACAAATTTGCAGCAAAAGACATAATTGCAAGTGGAAATTGGAATATGGCAGATGATTTCAGGAAAGCAATCTGAAGCTGATTAAAGCTTTTAAAGAACAAACTTGAAATCTGTCATGATGAAATTGTGATGATAAACTAGAATTTGTAGGAGACATTCAGTATTCATCTCTAAGGATCACCTATACAGACAGGACTTACTACAATGAAACTAAATGGATGCTTGTAAATTATTGTGATGTAGCAATTGATTTTATAACTTCAGTAATTTCAGTTGCATTTCTACAGACATTGGATATTGGAAATTTGCATAGCTGTTGATACGTGTTGCCTATGTAAACTCTACCTGTGGCAGTGCAACAAAAAACAGTTTTCCTGTCATGCTTTTGGTTTTCAGAAAAGACAGTAGAAAATAGTGTAAATGAATAGATCTAATGTGTAAGTAAGCTAAAAAATGTATATATATACGCATTACCATTTCTCAGAATCACTTTGACATAAAATACTCAACAGAATAGATTCTGGTATGTGTCCATTCACATAGCATGGTGGTTGAAATTTGCACATTTCAGTTATTTATAATATTGAAGGAGAGAGTATTTTAATATCCTTGTATTCTATAACTAATGGGATGATGGTGGCAGGCAGAAAAAAATCTGTAACTCAAGACTGTAGCATTTTTGGAATGTGGGAATCGTACAGACAGATTTACCTAGCCTAATTACTTAGGCTAGGTAAGAGCGCAAGGCATGTGGGCGAGGAGGGAGAAGGCTGCCCTTCTCAACACAGAGCTGCAGAGCTGAATGGTAACTGAGGCTTCAGTAAGAAACATTGTCATCTCCAGCATCATTCCTAGTGAAATGGTTTGAATGCACTGTATGTCTTGACAGTTGTGTACCTTCCTGCTGTTCGTCATCATTATACCTATCAAATCAGTGACAGATGTGTTAACAAAAGACATAACATTTATTGGAAATATCATTACAGTTTTGATATTAAAATCTTGAGCTTGTATGTGAATTCACTCAGGTTTTCTTGCGAAGTGGGCACCAAAAGATGCTCAGAGAGCATATAATTTCTGTCTGCTAGCTGCGTGGGATTTTTATTTTGTGTATGATCTATTGGGAATTGTTACAAAATCTCTGAATTTTATGCAGTAAAAGTGCAAACTATAATGATATCAACCAAGTGTCAATACTGTCAGTTGCACTGCTAGAAAATAATGGTTGGGATAACTCAGTGAAACAAGTGCTAAAAGCAAAGACTGGCTAGTCTGTTCTAGTAGATTAGTGCTCTGAGTAAGTTTTGTTTTTCAGATTTGTTCTCAGGTGGTCTGAGCTGATGACTATAAAGAAAATTGAGTGTAACTGTACGTGATCCAGAAGAGTAGTTTTAGTAATGGTCCTAAAATCAAAAGCAGTCAAGTATGAGAAATAGTGAAATAATAAAGGAGGAATTGAGGACCGCTGCTTATAAAATGTATGACATAGAGTATTTGTGTTTTATTCAGATACCTTTGCCAAATGGACAGATGTGCCAGGCTCAAAGACCTCAGGCAAACTACAGCCAAGTCCATCATCTCCCTCCTCAATCATCAGTAGCAAGACATCCATCTAGAGAGCAATTAATTGATTATCTGATGTTGAAAGTTGCCCACCAACCTCCCTATACCCAGTCCCAGTGTTCTCCCAGACAAAGCCACGAGTTGGCAAAGCAAGAGGTAAGAATAAAATCTTACTTGACAATATGATATCTGTCTGTCAGTGGCAGTGAATTGTTAGATTGTTTTCGTTTATTACCATTTCTCTGTAGATGGTGACAGAAATCATACAAGAATTTGTCTCCAGCAGAATACAGCATTATCTCAGTGCAATTCTACTGCTGAAATCGCACAGTCCTTCTAGTTTTGAGCTCTTTTTACTTTTTATGTGAACATCTTAAGAGAGAAATGTGGTAGATTTTTTTAACAGAATGTGCCAGAAACTTAAGCTTGCATCTTTTTACTGAGCCAGAAATTTATTTCTCAACTACCAACTCATTATTTTGATATTGATCAAAATTCATCACCAACTCATTATTTATCTAGTAACTGAAAAAAACCACAAAGTAGCAGTACCACTTATCTAGTCATTGCTATCCAGAATGGTTCAAAAACCTGCAAATGTAGAAATGAGCATCCATAAACAAAAGCCAGGATAAAAAAAGTGTGAGTATCTGATGCATGCCTGATAATTATCAGTTCTGTTTAGGATAGATGTGGGTAGAAATTCTTATACAATTTAATGGCTCTTTCATTGTGGCAACCTTCGTTCTGCTCTTGGACACAGGATGTTTCCTCTGTATTGTTCTGGGTTTTTTGAGAAGATACTGAGAACTATGTTTTCATTCTGTGCTAGAACAAGAATGTCCACTTCTCGTGGAAAATAAGTTTTCTAGTCAACTATTCTGGCAAGAGAAAGGGGAGACAGTGTTGGCTATGTAGACCTTAGAGTGAAAGTAGGAACGAGGTTTGATTTTTTAAAATTCAGCTAGAGGTAGCAAAGAAATAGGAGGAACAGGTTCTCTCCTAGGAACACGTTTTTTGCTGGGGGCATTAAATTAATTTACATAATATCTAAATAGCTCTGAACTCAAAGCCCACATGAATTATGATTATAATAATAGTGAGAGTAAAACTTATGTACAATGATACACGATGCGGTTGTATTGCAGTCTTGTTCTGAATTAATATTATGAGATATAATACTCTCTTGAACTGTGATAAATGCTTTTTTTGAGTTTTTTTCTTTTTAAAGCTTTTGTTCACCTGAATTCCGTAGTAATAATTTCATTACAGTAGGTTTGAATGCAGATTTTCAGCCAGTTCATCTAACTTTGGTTGTAACTACTTAGATTCGAGTGAGAATTGACAAGGATCCAGAACTTGGATTTAGTATATCAGGAGGAGTTGGTGGTAGAGGGAATCCATTCAGACCTGAAGATGATGTGAGTATTTTATACTAATGCATCTTAAAATCATTCTGATTAATAATGTTTCTAGTGTTTAGCAAAGGCGGGGTGGGTGGGTGGAAGTATATATATTCCCCAAACCACTAAACTCCAGGACTGCAGGGGAGAAAACTGGGGACAAATGATACGGAAAATCAAGGTGGTAGGTGACTACAGTGGTCACATGACAACACAGAGGATTATTCTAGTGAGTGGTTCTTGCACAGTTCCAGATATCAGTCAGCAGATTTGAGATAGTGAATTATGGAGTCTACAATTAGGAAGTCTTTTAAGAGAGAGCATGATTTAGCCTACAGCCTTATTTCTGGTGGTTGATAATTGATGCTGACATATACATCTGCCAAATTAAACAAAGGCAGATCAGAATTTGCCCTTCAGCACTCCTTTAAAGGCAATTCTCCTGGATTTAACATCAGAAAAGGAAGGCAGTCACAAAAGCCAGTAGACCTGTAGAATAGTATTGCATTCTTTTCTGCTTAGGATGGAAAACTGAAATAATGTTTTGAATTACATCTGTTTCATGCTACCCTACTATTCATGAAATAAGTTGTCAAAAATGTTTTCCACCTCTGTTTTTCAAGGGTATTTTTGTAACCAGAGTGCAACCAGAAGGACCAGCATCTAAGTTGTTGCAGCCTGGAGATAAAATAATTCAGGTACTGTGGTCATCTAATTAACTAACCTGTGTAATATACCAGTTCATTTTTAGTTTGCACCTTTTTCTAAGAGCAGAATCTTTAATTTTTAGATTGATTGCCAGTATCTTTTCCAGAAGCATTCTTATACTCTGCGATGATGCTTTTAATTTTCTTCCACCTAACATTAGGATAGGTGATACAGGCTAAAGCATTAATTGGATCATTTTTTCAAACTCTGAACATTTTTCACACTTTTAAAGACAAAAAAACAGGCCTAATGTTGTCATTCAAGATGGAACATGAGCATTTCATTAGGCTTTACTATTATCCCGTTATTTAACTTGTGTAATTCACATGCAATGTTCTGAATAATGTGTTGCCTGAACACCAGCAGTTGCCCCTCACAACCCCTCTCCCCAGCTGCACCTTGCTGTTGCATCCCCCTCCATCCTGCAGTTCCTGCCAGTCTTTGCTGCCTCTCCCCCAGCTGACAGGCTGGACATGTGCAAGTGCTGGCAGAAGCTGCCTCTTGACTGGCTGATATCTGGCTGGTCACAGCATGTACCTCCTGGCTGCCCCATCTGCTGCAGGCGAGCCAAGTAGGTTACTTCAGGAGCCATGGCTTCTGGGCTGCAGCTGTGCAGTTCTTTTCTGTAGGAAGTCAGTACCTTTCAGACCTCTTCTGTGTCAGATTTGTTTGAAGTTGTCTAATGAGCTCATAAGCTATTTGGGGAGGGGTCAAGGAAAGGGACAAGGGGATTATATAAGCCTTACTTTCTTAGGGAAATGGGCTAACAGGACATTTGAACAGTGCTGTACCCACCCGTAAAGTAGCAGAGCTTGTTAGAAATTATTAATTATTCACCACATTACTGATTTAAGAATGTTGATAGAGTTGACTCTGCTGCATTTCAGTTTTCTAAAAAAACAAAACCAAAAAACCCCCACCTACTAGTATCTCAAGCCACAACATTGTGTGACCAGTTTTCTAAAACAAAGTCAAACTGAAAACACAGCCTAATCCTTTGAATGAAAGATAAAGCCAAAAGCACACAAGAAAACTAAACCAAGATCAAGTTCTTCCAACTAAAAGATGGCTTGGTTTTGAGCATGGTAAATAACTGTGTACTTGTTCTTCCTCATTGGGGCGAGTAAGGTCCTAGTTGTCTTACTGATATAGATGACTTTAAGGGATGGGGGTAACCCTCCAACACACCGTACAGGAACAAGAAGCATGTTAAACCTTTGAAAAATACTGGTAGTGTATTTGTTATTTATAGAGTGGAACATGTGTGAAAGGTGACTTCTGTTTTAATGGTTTATTCCTGTCTTTATGGAATTTCATTTTTCTGCATGACATTTATAATGAGGTTTCCTTTCGTCACGTTGGCACTGCTCGGGTTTTGCTTTTTGTTTAATGAGGAATTCATAGTTTGAAAAAGAGCTGAAGGAGAAGTTGCATTTGCATGCTTAGACAATTACAGGCTGTTTCGTTTCTCATAACTACGAATAAAGAACATGCTTTTACACAAAAAAATGTATGTTGAACCATAGCCATATTTTCCCTGTCCTTTGTAGGCCACTTAGGCCTGCCTGCGTTTGCCAAGCCAAACCTGTCCCAAGAATGACAATGTTGTTTAGAGTCATAGGAAAATTCAAGCTGGGAGTGACCTCAGGAGGTCTCACACCCTAAAATGGCTCCCAATGCCATTGAGGTTTTTTGTTAAAGGCTTCAATAGTTCTAATTTATCACAAATGCCATTTCTAATACTCTGATATTTAAACTGGGATATATCATTTGTACTACACTTGCTTTTTTTTTGGTGTGGCTGAATTAAGGCTGATGAATTAGATGTCTGATGTTAATGGTTTAAAGTTCAGTTTTCTCTTTTGGTTATTTGCAGTACCTTTGGGGCAAAATTCTTCCAAGGCTAACACAGTGGTTTAATTTCTTGTAGCATACGGGTACATGTTCAACTCAGATCAACAATGTAATCCGCAAATCTGCAGTGTTTTATTGTCTGCATTCATAAAGAATCTGGTTATTTTAAACCTTAAAGCTTAAATAAACTAACATGAAATATGAGACATGTTTCACTAACATGGCATATGAGACTGTAACTTTCAATTTTAAATATTTACTTTTAGGCTAATGGATACAGCTTCATCAATATTGATCATGGACAAGCAGTATCTTTGCTAAAGACTTTTCAGAATGCAGTGGAACTCATCATTGTGCGAGAAGTTTCTTCTTAAGTACTGTGTGGATTGGGGGGAAAAGCCAGCAAGAGTCATTGAAGGACTTATGGGAAACTGAATATTTTGCCTATTTTTATACATGAAAGGAACTTGAAAAGAATTATGATCAAAATTTGTACAGGAAGTACTGAACTTGTGGTTAAAGGGGGAAAAACCACTGTATAGAACGTACAGGAAATCATTTTGGAAATGCATATGGTGAATAAACTTGTTTTTAAGCATTTTAGCAATCTAAGGATCGCTCCTCCAAGAACAAACCTGTGTTGGTTTTTTGTACACATGGTAGGTTTATTTTTGGATAATTCATACACATTACTAAACTTTCTGCAAGGCTTTGTGAAGCCTCGGTTGTAGCCAATGGACAGATGGCAGGGCTGTCTGTCCTGTAGCTGTTTATTGCCTTTATTTTTATTCACCAGATATTAATGTGTTATGCTGAAACCACTTCTGTAGATATGGACAGGAGATATGAAATGTTGGCTTTGCTATGTGCACATTGTATAGAAGAATGGGTAGATGGAAGGTGGTGCTGGTTGGACAGAATAAAGGTCAGGTGAAACAACTATCTATTATCAAAATCTGGAATCGGGAAAGAAGAAAAAGTGTTTAGTTCTGGAGTGTACGTCTACCAGTAGAAAATGCAATAAAAGCTTATGGTGGTTTTTAGGAGGACTGTAACTACAAATTTTTGATATTCTACAGGATTTGTTCTTAACGTAGTCATTGAATATTCATTTGCCACATGTGATTCATGTTTAGTTGGGTTTTCTTGCATACATAATTTTTTCAACTGTACTGTGGAAATGTGCCCAGAGGTTTTTCTCTGCCGTGGAAATCCCCAATTTTGTGCAAATGGTGATACTTTTATCTTTATAAAAAGTCCTCCATTTTAACCTTACAGATTTTAAAAATGAAACTGAAATGGCCAGTTTTTAAGGTTGTTGCCTGTAATATGTATTTAAACACACACAAAGTAAATGATGCAGGAAGGGTTATGAAAGACATCTAGATTTTGTTTGGCCTTTGCATTGCCTTGTTAATCAAAAAGGAAACCATACGCATGGAGCTAGGTAACCAAAGCAAGTTTGTGAAACTTTGAACAGTGATGGAGAATTGCTGTGGTGAGATGGGGAGCAAAGGGAGGGTGTACTAACAACCCACCGGTTCGTAATGATGTTTCTTAAAGGGCTGTTCCTACAGGTAACATTAAATGTGAACTAGACACTTCAGAGTCATTAAAGGGTTTCTAAGTATATTAATGTAATAGTGATTTACCACAGGCTGCCTTTGTTCCTTATTACTGTATAAAATATTCAATTATGCTTCTATTAATTTTGTTTACCAGAAACATTAACTTTCTTTTTCTCCTTTGTAATTGAATAGAGACTGCATAATCTGCAGTGATAATTAATACACGGTTGTTATGGACCAGGGAAAAGTGCCATAGAAGACCAATAACTGTTTTTAATCAGGGCTAATGATTAGCCTGTCATTGGAGCAATATTCAGTTATTGCAGTTCATTTTTAATTACATATAAGTTGGTAGTCTGACAGGTATAAGTTGCTTTTTTCAACCCATGTGTACAAAAGTAAATGCTTTTAATAAAGCTAGCAAAAACACCAGCCTCCTTTAGTTTTGGGACAATGAGCTGGAAGAGAGAGGAATTATACATAGCTAGCGGTAATAAACAGGCAGTACTTTTTAAATAAGTGAACTCCAATATTATTGCACTTCTTTCAAAGATGTTAACTATTGCTTATTGTACTGTGTATAGTTCTAATAATTTTAATTGAAACCCTTTAACACTTTGTATATTTTAATTCTTTTTAGTTGATTTTCAGTAATATTTACATAGAAAATGATTTTTTTGATATATTAGAAATGTGCTGTATTTTGATAAAATTCACTTATTTTCTGTGTGCTGTTAATCTTCAAAGAAAAGAATGAGAAACATAGCTATATAATGGCAGGCTTCAGTGTTCCCCTTCTAAGATGTGTTTTGTTGTTGTCTATTTTTTTATTGAAAATGCAAAATGTTCACATCACATGTTCATTACTTTTAATCATGTTATTTTTATCACACACTGCCTTTTAAAGGGAATGCATACAGACAAGTCCTAAATTACCTTGGTCTTCTACGTAACCTGTATCTTTGGGAAGGGAAAAGTCCAAAAAGCAGAACTGATTCTTTACTGATCTTGGACTGACTTTGTATACATTTTGCAGTACATTTAAATATATCACTGAGGAATTATACTGGATTGTGTTTTGCTTTAATGGTAACAAGTTTTAAATGTTGTTGTGTCACTTAATTTTCAGATATATGTATCACAGGAAAATGCTACCAAAAACTGTTTGGCTATGGTAGAACTATAGAAGTAGAGATTTATAGCAAGAAGTTCAGTACTTCTTGTGGAAATACTTGGCCAAAGCTTGTCTTCAGAAAATTAGCAAATTAACCATCTAATAAAACATGGATTATGCTGATTTTACTCAGTAAATGCTGGAATTTTCAGTGGATTGAAATGTGTTTGTTCCTTCAGTGTCTGTATGTAAAGGTAAACACATGTCAAACTAGATGATTTTGCGGAGAGTGGGAGAAAGAGGTCTCCTGAACTAGTCCAGCCAGGATTCAGCAGGAGGAGAGACAATATCGGCACTTCTCATTTTGAATACATCTTAAACTACATTTTGAATAGAATAAAATCCATCAGCGGCCTAAGTTACTCAGCATGGCATTGAGTTGATGCAAACTCTCTTAATTCTTTCTATTCTTAATAGTTCATTAAAGAATCAGTTCAACTGATGTAATGAAAAGATGAAGTCTCCCACATATTTATTATGTAAATATTTTTTAGTTTCTTTTTTGGACTGGAGTTAAAAAATGTGTATATACTTGAAAGCATTCTATGAACACAAACATAGCAATAAACAACACACAGAATCAAACCTTTATGATTATTTTGGTATTGTTTAGAAATATTCCCTTGTTAACAGCTGCGAAATGTTTTTATTGATCAGCATTTATTCAACATTCCAAATTTTTGTATATAATTAGACTGTTTCTGAGGTAACACATGGAGAATAGATAATAAACTAATGCTCTTTAAAGCTGTGTGTAATTGACTTATTTAAGTTCTAGGAAATTCTCCCTAACACCATTTTATTCTTCTACAGTTTCTGTAGACCTTAGTATTCTGTCAATATACATTAGTAAAGTCTTACTTGTGTTTCTGCTTCTCTGCATCTCAGTGCCCCGGGGTCTGCTCTAGATTATTTCATTGCAAGACCAGGTTATTCACAATAAATAAATACTTTTGTGAATAACCCGGTCTTGCAATGAAATCATCTAGGGCAGCCAGTGGCTT
The DNA here is from genome assembly GCF_965638725.1 of Aptenodytes patagonicus. Lineage (NCBI taxonomy): Eukaryota > Metazoa > Chordata > Aves > Sphenisciformes > Spheniscidae > Aptenodytes > Aptenodytes patagonicus. Next base: position 25,061,594 of record NC_134982.1, read on the forward strand.
CTCTCGTAGAGATGAGTGGTCTTTATCTGATGCAAACTAAGTAGTTTCAATAGCAGAGCGGGGTGACTGAGTCAAGGAGGAGGGATGAAATTTAGAGTGTCTTAAGAGTGCTCTGGTGAGATGTACAAGGGTTATGTGGTAAAGAAAGTGAAGAGCTAGGCACAGAATTTCACAGGACAGGTAAATGCAGGTTTACATCCAGTTTTCTTGGAAACCACCAGACAATGTAGTAACACAAACTGTTTAGTCTTTTCTCCTTGTATATGTGGATCTGGCATGTCAATATCGCTTACTACTTGATTTCCTGCTTCATCTACACGGAAAACTGATTCTAACTATAACAGGTTACAGCCCTGATGACCCTGGAGTATTGGGGCCCCTCCTTATTTAAGGTTTTCTGTATCTGCTCCCTGCTTGGACTTTGGAATTCCCCCACACACTTCATTTTTTCCTTGTGAACTCTCTTTTTGAAGACCTTTTTGTTGTCTTTTCTGCCTTTTATGCATCAGATGACTTTATTCTTTCCCATTTCACAGGTATTATTTGTAAGGTAAGCCTCATTCCTGTGCAGCTGAGCTTTTGGTCTCCTACTTTATTTCATAACTCAACAGTTTCCTTTTTCATCAAGCACTGAGAATGCTGGGTCCAACTTGCGCTTTTCTGACTAGATAGAAGCACTTTTTCAGAGAGAGAGTGTATTTTTGGTGTGTTACTTCTGTTGCCTTGGATTAAATTCAATTTTGGAATGTGTCCAGAAGATTCTGTTGCAGCATCTGTGAGACTACCTCGAAACTGGGGTTCCACTACACCAAATGTTACAACTGCACTATAAAATTGCCCCTGTCTGTTGTTATATGAAAAACTGAAGTAGCCAAAGTCAGAGAAGTGAAAATTTCTATTGAAGATCATACACTGGTCAAATGAAGTCAGCAGAAAAAAACCTCGGACGTAATGATTGTCAGTTCAATGCCTTGTTTAAGCAATATGCTACCTACGGTCCTGCAGCATTGATGAGTTCTTGGCTGAAGTGTATAAAATATGGCTAGAAATTGATTATTTGCTATAGTGTCTGGATCCCTCTTGGCCAGTTTTATGTGATTCCGTGATTTCTCACAGTCTGTGTAATTGGAGCCATATTTTGTCATGAACAAGGACGCTATTTCAATAAATTTTCCCTGTGGCATGTATTAGAAAACAAAACAAAAAGATCAAACAACAGAAGAAACTTCGTTCTCAAAATCTTCCTTTATTCAATTTTTGCTACTCAGTTGGGTATAGCTGATTTTAGGAAACTTTTTTCAAGTTACAGTATCAAATAATTTCTGCTCTTCTGCCATCAAGAATTATCCAGAGGCCCACCTGAATAGGAAAATTTTAAAAGTTTTTGAGTGCCTTGAATTAGATCATTTGTTCTGAATGGTCTTACATAGAAAATTAAAGAAGTATTAGAGCAGTCTTTATAGTTTTCATTTAAAGAGAAATCTGCATCTGCCCTCCAAAAACAAACATTGGAACATTTGTTCCAACCAGAACAAGTATACTTTCTGAAATAAAACTTTCTCTTATTAAGGAAACTATAAGTATTTTAGAAGATTGTTGTTTTGTGTCAGAGGCTTCCTCATGAACGGCTGTTGCTCCATCTAAAAAAAGCCTATCATTAGTTACAGGTTTTGGTTCTTTCTTTGAAAAACAGTCTATACTGTAAGACAAAACCCAAAAATCATGATTGCAATAACTGATCTAATTTATATAGCTCAACGTAAATAACTTGTCTTTATTCCTTTATTGCTCTTTCAATTAAGTTTGGACCTAGAGTTCCTTGAGTACTTTTTCTGCAAGAATTGCTCTACCTGTGACAGGACTGTATCAAACAATGCTGGCCCCAAGTGCCTCTGCGCCATGGGAGAATATCAGGTCACGCAAGTGCTCCATTTCTGGGTTTTTCAGGGGCTTTTTTGTGTTTTTCCACTCTTCCCAAGAGGATAAACTGCTAAGTTTCTAAACTGCCTTCAACACAAGACAAAATACCAACTCTTACTTTGAGCAATTGGCTAATGCCAAATGAAGACCAAGTTCTGCCAAACAACTTGGATTTGAAAGTAAACATCCAAAAAGAAAACGTTACCTTATGCCATGGCAGGTGATTTTGGAAAAACTGGGTTTGTCTTTACTTGCTCCACAGAATTGTACCTTAAGTGGACATCTTGTATATTCTCACTCCATTTGAGAAATTATAAGGGTATGTTTACATTTGTCAGGAATGAACGAACCTAATGTGCTGTTGCACTAAAGCGTCGATGCATACTTACCGCAGCACAGGTCATTTAGGTAGTTCTTGCTAAGTTCACATAACAGTGAAGGTTCTTTAGGAATTTATGATTTTATACTTGAACTGACAGTTGCTAAATGTTACTGTTTCACTAAGCAGAGTGATCTCCACTGTACAGAAGTATTACTGCAACCAGCTGATAGAAGCATTATGTATCTATGAGGCAGTTGCTTCTAGGCTTGGGAACCCACTGTTTTTAATTCACATTCTTATTCATCCTTGTCGTGGTTTAACCCTGGCTGGCAACTAAGCCCCACAGCCACTTGCTTACTCCCCCCCGCTGGGATGGGGGAGAGAATCGGAAGGGTAAAAGTGAGAAAACTCGTGGGTTGAGATAAAGACAGTTTAATAGGGAAAGCAAAAGCCGCACACGCAAGCAAAGCAGAACAAGGAATTCATTCACTACTTCCCATGGGCAGGCAGGTGTTCAGCCATCGCCAGGAAAGCAGGGCTCCATCACGCGTAACGGTTACTGGGGAAGACAAACGCCATCACTCCAAACGTCCCCCCTTTCCTTCTCCTTCCCCCAGCTTTATATGCTGAGCATGACGTCACATGGTATGGAATGTCCCTTTGGTCAGTTGGGGTCAGCTGTCCCGGCTGTGTCCCCTCCCAGCTTCTTGTGCACCCCCAGCCTACTCGCTGGTGGGGTGGTGTGAGGAGCAGAAAAGGCCTTGACTCTGTGTAAGCACTGCTCAGCAGTAACTAAAACATCCCTGTACTATCAACACTGTTTCCAGCACAAATCCAAAACACAGCCCCGTACTAGCTACTGTGAAGAAAATTAACTCTACCCCAGCCAAAATCAGCACAATCCTCAACAAGTAAACAATAAAATACCTGATTTAATTTCCTGTGACATGACTCCATCTGATTCTTCTTACAATTACGTAGATTATGAAGACTCCAGAAAACTACTGATGACTTTTGGCAGGGAGATGAAGCATTTATAATGATGAGGGAAGAAAAAAAAACCACTGGAAACTGATAAAAATTAATTTCATATCACATTTTACATCATGTCGCTGTCTGTAGTTTGTTTAAGAAATTAAGCTTTCTACAGCTATCCATGCTATTAATTCAGTAGCCGGGGCTTTCAGGTTACCCAGGGGAGGTGCACACATGGTTTCTGTATAAATGTATGTTCCAATAGTGAAAATATTCTTAATTTCTAGACTTGACACATTTTTGAAAGTGATGTCTAGAGATGATATGATTACTTAACTATGTGAATCTGAAGAATTACTACATCCCCACCACCACTTAGTGAGGTGGATCCCATCTCTCCAAGCAGACGTTTGTCCTCAAAAAGGACTGGATGGTGACAGAAACCAAAACCGTGTTGCTGACCCCAGCTCTGCACGCAATTGTTGATGCTCAGTACCAGTCCCCTCCTCCTGATGCCCTCTCCCCTCACAAGCAGGGCTGAGGAGAAGAGCACCTGGGACCTCACACCCCTGAATATCTCCCCAGAGACTGGGGGTGATAGATCCTCTCCTGGTTGCCCCTGGAGGTCTCGCTGGTGCCCACATGGGAGAACGGCAGGGGGTCATAGTCAGAGAGTCGGACAAGCTTTGGCAGTCTCTCCACAACATCCTGGATCTGGGCCCTCAGCAAGCAGCAAACTTCTGTAGCCAGTGGCTCAGGTCAGCAGATGGGTGCCTCTGTGCCCCACAGCAGGGAGCTGCCCACTACATCACTCGCTGCTTCCTCCAGGTGGTCTGGCATGGCTGAGGGTCAGTCTGTCCAGATGCTTTGCTTGAAAGCACCCTCAGCTCTTCCTCAGCTTTGAGGGCGGTGAACCTCAGGCGGAGCAGGATCCTTACACGTGGTGCTGGAAGACACCAGCTTCCAGCCATTGCCTTCCACTGGTTTTCCACTTGCAGTTCTCCTAGCGACAGATTCTGCCCAGGTCTGCACTGCAGTGGGGGTCCAGGGCTCTTGAAGCTGTCGGGTCTCTGAGGAGATCCTGTCTCTCTCCGACGCTGCGCAGCCTGCTGACTTCCGTAACTCCTCTGCTGACCAGCAGAGCTCTCCAACAGCATCCTCCTGCATGAAAGTTCCAGAAGAGGCCCCAGGCACTCGCTCTGATCCACCAAGCTCTGACACAGGCCTCTCCCTCACACCAGCTGAAAGAGGGGGAGAACCACCCTCCCGAAGCAGGGGCAGCTGCAACAAAGGCTCCAGGCACCCTGCGTCAAGGGCTGCTGACCACGCTCGCTAGAAGCTGCCAGAGCATCCCCAGGCCCACAGCCCTGTGGCTCCCCTTGCCTCGTCCCTGGCAGCAGCAGGTACCCTCAAGTTTCTCAGAGGAGTCTCCCTCTTCTACCACTTTCTAAGAGCCTCGTTTCAAGTACGGCATCACCCCTCCTTGCAGTCCAGCCCCTCTCCTCTGTCATACTCCCCGATTTCCAGCTCTCTGCCTTCCTGTGTGTGCTTTTCCTGATATTGTCTGCAAGAACATGACCTGTATTTCCATACTGCAATTTGAAATACTGCTTTGTATTAAGGATAAGAATTAAGTATCGAAAAAGAAGCAGCTATTTGGCCTAAAAGAAGAGAAAACATGAAATATGCATTACAACCCACACATTTTAGACTACATCAGAAATACTCTGCATGGGATTTTGTGCATTTCAAAAGTAGGTTGCAATTATCCCACTTGAGGGAAAAATCTATTAAGTAGCTATGGATAAATGTGACTGAGCTGTGAAAGATGCAGTTAACATGTAGCTTGTAATGGCTGAGTGTGGACATTTTCAGCCAGTCACATTTATGTGAATACCTGAGTTAAAAGTGTTAGAGACGTAATAAGAAGGTGCGAGAGAACAAGTATCATGTGACTGGGCCGGCAAGGTTCCCAAGGCGGCTGAGAACAGTTCCCCATGAAAGGTCATATTGCTGAAATGACATAGCTTTTCTGCATGGTCTGAACTTTTGAGCATCGGGAATTAAATTTCTGATTACAGTATTCTGCGACATCTATTTTTGCAGCTGCATAACAAAAAGGGGAATATGGCTCTGCACTGCATACGTTTCATGAGGCATGGCTGGACACTGCAAATTGCTGAACTGTTTATGTTTCAGTGTTGTCCAAATTAATGAAAAAACTGTGACGGAATATTCACTCTTGTTTGCCATCTTGTGTGAAAACACAGATTTGGACAAACTTCTCAAGGAATGTCTCTTAATAGAGAAAGTGGTAGCAGATGAACCAGATGCTCTACAGAGAAATTCTCATTCAATTGCTAATGTTGATGATTTGCGAAGGAAACTTTGGAGAAAAAAAAAACAACAAACCAGCAAAAAGGGGGGAAAGCTTTCTATTGAATTATAAGTATGCACTGGCAAAACACATGATTTGAAAGTATTGTGCCAAGACTCCTAACATCATAACATTTTAGCATATTTGATTGATTTTTGTCTGCAACAACTTTCACTCACAATAGAATAATCAACAACTGGTTCTGAATATGGAGAAAGTATTTTTGCTGAGAATGTTTCTGCCAGAAGTACTTCAGTTGAAAGCCATGGCTCCCCTACTGAGAAAGTGAGGTTTACTAATAAATATTGAAATAGATTTTAACAGCTGGTTAGCTGACATAATACTAAGTCCTGGGAAAAATGAAATAATCATGTAAAATTGTCTCATTTGCTAACTGTAATGAGAAGTGACTGATGAGATTGGAGCTGATGCATGCAAGGGTTAGAAACCATGCTGAAAAGCCTCCAAACAGACAAAAGCTCCAAACAATTTTTTTCTGCTGCATTTTAATTAAAAAACTATGAAAATATACTTGGTGATTTGAATAATGGGACTGACTCTGCAGTGTTTTTTTAATTGTAGATTGTAATTACTCTATTAAAGCATTAATCATGATGTGCTTATATTTTAAGACATCTTAAGATACCAAAACATCTTAAGATACCAAAAAGAATTTTCAGCATTAGTACTTACTGAACTCAATTCGTTTTGCAATAATGTCTATTTTATACCACTTTCAAATAAAAGTTATAAATAAAATATTAATGTTTATTTGCACTGTTATACTCCGGTATGTTTTCAAACTTCACAGTTATAAAGGTTCTAATCCTTTTATTGTCAGTGGAAGCCTATATTCTGATGCCATGAAGGAGGCTGGGAACTAGAACTACTGGCAAAGCGTGACTATGCCCAGAGCTCCTCATCTTGTCATGCAGCACGACACACATGATTAGATTTTTAAGTGTGTGAGTTACCATTATTCATGTTTTTTTCTGCGTCTTAGATAAGAAGAATTTGGTTGATTCATATAAGCAAAACTGGTATTATTTTTCCAACTTGAGGCAAAAGAAGTATTCTTTGAAATTCAGCATGCGAGAGCAAATTAAAGCAACCACGTTAGCTGCGACAATACCTGCATTATCGTCCCTCAAAACAATATCCCCAAACCAAAAACTCACTATTGCTGTGATTTTTTCAGTTCCAGGTGGTATTAGCCAGCTGAAGATGCTACTCTATGAAGTCCAGTTTACCAAACCAATACATATGATGATGGTAATTTAACTATTGCACAAAAAAAGGAAATTTCATATCTAATGGGTAGACTGGAACTGTGTTTGCGCCCCAGAGTCAGGCACTAAAATAGAAAGGCCCATTTCTGCAGTTTCTCCACTATATGTGAAATTATTTGGCTTTAGAGGAATGAAAGTTGTGTGTCCTAAACGTATTTAAACTTCTTGCCCTGCTCCTACAAACTCTGGCTGGAAGGCAGAGGAAGTTCTTCCCAATGAATTCCAGAATTTGCTATCTGACTCCTTTGAACTATCTTGTTCAGATAGGTATTTTGGAGATTTGAAAACATCTTCCCTTTATGTAGAGTTATATGCTGTGACTCACAGCAGGATGAACCTCACAGCAAAGGAAAAAGATGCTTTTTTTCTTCCAGAAATAGCAGAGACCTACCTGAACAGTTTCAATAGCATGTCCTGCCAGAAAAATAGCAAGTAGCAGATCTCTCAGCAGACACTCAATTAAATAAAAATAAAAAAAGCGCTGAATTTTAACATTTTCTTTTCCTTCTCCTACACATACATATTCACAATATACTGATTTTTAAAGTATATCATAAAACTTTTAGGTTAATATAAACTTACAAAATTAATGTGTAGAATTTTATACAGCTTAAAAGAGGGTCTTCCAAAAACCTCTTGTGGAGAAGAAATGCTTCTGTAATCCAAGTAGTGTTGTCTGGAAAACAGGTACTAGATTTCATAAGTGACTGAAGAAAAGCTGCCCTGAAACGATAATTGGATGCAGAATCTGTTCCCAGATCTCTCTCTTACTCTGGTGCATTTCCCAGTCTGTAAATGGTGGCGATCATCTTCCTTTGTTAATATGCACTTGGAGATTCAGAGATAAAAATACTACCTAGATACTATTGGTTGTCAGCTAAGTCCCTCATCTTATCTTGGAGTAAGTTTAAAAAGAATTGAAAGCTGAGAAAAGCTACTCCATCTTTGACTGAAGGGGAACTTCATTATAAAACACACTCATATAGCTGCTAATATGACTTTTATTAATGATATTGCTATGCTAAATACAACAATCGTAACTTTTTTTATGTGTTTGCCATAAAACATATAAAAAGCAGATGCAGAAATCTCACAGCTGTTTCAGTTTACGATGCCAGTTTACATAGACGACTGCCATCCAGAGGCAGGAACTTTGAAAAGGTTTCAGCTGCTTACATTGACTCTGTAGACTTCATCTGTTAATCTCAATATAGATAGGATTTTAGGATTTCTAAATCAAGTTTCATCTGGGAAAAACAACTACTACTAAAGAAATTTTATGCTAGAAAAATATTTTTATAATTTTTCTGGGTAGGGATATAAAATTGGTCTCATACTTTGTGAAAAATAGGTCTTGCTAAATGCGTTTTATATAATTTTTGAGATTACAGATGTGGTACCTTAGGGATTACTTCACAGAATTAAGAGTTTGTTTTCTCTAAGATGTTTTCCTCTACTACACAACAGCCTTATTAAAAAAAAAAAAAGGCCAATTATACTAAGGTATACACAAAAAAGAGAGCAGCTACCTGATAAACCTGACTAGTATAACAATGGAAAGGGGGTGAAAGCAATTTCTAGCATTTGGGAAGAACTATGGATTTGTTGGAGTTTAGAATGAAATCTATTGTCTGTGAAACGCTACAAAGTTAACATTTTCCGATTTGTCTGTATTTGAAAGTTAGTTCAAGTTAAATTGAGGTGTGAATCTGAATTGCATTAGATATTTCAAAAATTCTACTTCCACACACAGTTTTATTCCAAAATAAAAAGTGCTGAAATAACTGTAGATGTAGGCAAAACATATACTGTTGTTCTCAGATTTCATGTTAACCGCCTACTTTGACGAGAAACAGTTCATACTATCAGAACTGAGGTTTTGGCCATACGCAGAACTTGGCAAGCATCTCTGCATGAATTTATACATTGAAAAAAATTCCTGACTGATTATGAGAGGCAGAAAAATATCCCGACCTGGAGCGTGCGTCTGGGCAAAAAGTAAGAGTGTTGTCAGAAGTTGGTCTGAACAGGCAGTCTATTGTGAGTAGCAGTAGGAGACTGGCATTTGAAGATTATGCCTCTTGGTTAGTTCACAAGAGAAGGAATATTCAAGTTGTAAAAGACACATTTGTTTCCTGTGTTCTGCATCACCCATCTATGCAGAACACTGGAATTTTGGTTGTACGATAAGGCAAATAGCGTAAAGTTGCTGTGTACGGAAACAAACTTAAGTAGCAAAAGCTATACAAATATACTGGCTTTTAGTGGCTGCTTGTGAAAGAACATTCAGAAGAAAAACGCTGTATTATTTGGATCTCTTCACCAGATTGATACATGTCTATTTTAATCACTCCTATATACTGAAAGATTAAGTTAAACATATAAATTCATGATCTTAAATAAATAAAAAGTAGCATACCGAACACAACTTGAATGCTTTAATGAGAACCAGAGGTGCTAGCTATGGTTAAATGATGGCAGTATTTTAAACGTTTGTACCGTTCAGTCAAAATTTTCTTGAAGTCTCAATAAGATGTCAAAAGTTCCCTAAATTCAAACTGCGTTATACAATGATTATTTTAATGTTTGGACACTTTTTTCCCCTAAAGACCGCTAGCCTTTTTTTAAGTTCAGTGCATAATTGCAGAATTATGAAAGCCTGACTAAAAAAACAGAACAAAGAGCACGTTGTTTAGCATCCTGCAAATGTATTAATGTGAGTTGATACATAAATGACCTACACTAAAACATCTAGTCATCTGACAACCAAACTCAGCTGAGAAATGCCCACTGAGAGGAGTATTGGTCATATGGCCATCCTACCACCACAAGTGCGGTTCTTCCCCGAACAATGTACCTATCAGTCTTTTTTCTTTGTTTAATAGACTGTTGAGTAAGTCAGGCAAGTAACAGGTGCTACAACACCACACAAAGAATAACTGGTGATTGAGAAAAACATGACAAGTGGGAAAAGCAGTCTGACATACAGGCAAATACTTTGACAGATATAAACCTCTGAGAATAGCTGGTTTTGCTGACAGTGATGCAAATTCTTTGAGGTTTTCATGTAACCCACAGAAGGTTTCTCAGACAAAGCTTTTTGTGGACTATCTTGCAGTTGTACTTAGGTTGGCAATAATATGCTTGATATTCTATGTGCTGCTTGGCCAATACAAAGCACTACTTTAGATCATCTACTGAGCAATTCCAAACATTGTTTGCTACAACATTAACTGGGAAACTGGCAGCTAGGCTTTCCTTGCAGAAATGCTGTCTGTTCTTAATCACATCTTGGTAGAAGTCAAGCATTGTTCCTTTCTATTACAGGAGAACAGAAAAACAAAGAAATTCTTCATGCTTATTCTCCTATTTGAATCAGTAATGCTAGTCTCACTTGTTGATTCCATCAGATCCTGTTCAATGTAGTTGTAATTGAGCAAAGCATTGCTGGTTCTCTCTAGTCAATGGTTTTGGCAATGACAGTAAGAATTAAAGTCTGTTAGATTCTCTCTCCTTGAAGAAGATACATGATTATGGAAAACATCAGTGCAGTAGTTGAAAGATCTTATAATATACATAAAAAATAATCAAAGAACGAACCATTCCACCAACTGTAGACCTGCATTGACTACAGACATTCCGAGCAAGGTAGCAGTAATGTAACACTTTTAATGGATATTCAAAGACTTCCTGAGGTTACTGAAGAGTATCTCCATTATCATAGAAAGTTAACAAAAAGTATTATTCCAAGCTTCTTATGGATGGAAGGATGGAAGGGCCCTCTGGAGATCGCCCAGTCCAACCACACCGCGCTCCGAACAAGGTCAACTACAGCAGGTTACTCAGGCCAGGTTTTGAGTATCTCCAAGAAGACTCCACAACTTCTCTGGGCAACCAGCTCCAGCAGTCAACCACCCTCACAGCAAAACAAAGGTTTTTTTCTTATGATTAAATGAAATTTCCTGTATTTCAATTTATGCCCATTGCCTCTTGTCCTGTCACTGGACACCACTGAGAAGAGTCTGGCTGTCTTGTTTATACTGTTCCATCTGGTACTTACTCACATTGATAAGAAGCCTCCTGAGCTGGGGAGCCCAGCACTGGACACAGCATTCCAGATGTGGCCTCACCAGTGCTGAATAGAGGGCAAGGATCACCTTCCTCAACCTGCTGGTGATGCTCTTGCTAATGCAGCCCAGGGGGCTGTTGGTCTCCTTTGCAACAAGGGCGCATTGCTTGCTCATGTTAAACTTGTTAAACAGGATTCCCAGGTCCTTTTCTGCCAGCTGGCTTTCCAGCCAGCTGGCCTCCAGCATGTACTGGTGCATGGGGTTACTCTTGCCCAGGTGCAGGACTTTGCATTTCCCTTTGCTCAACATGAGATACCTCATTTCTCCAGTCTTTTGAGGTCCCTCTGAACGGCAGCACGTACAGCCTAAGGTATCAGCCGCTCCTCTGAATTCTGTATCATCTGCAAACCTGCTGAGGTCGCACTATGTCCCACTGTCCAGGTCACTAATGAAGGCATAGTGACAATGTAACAGTATTGGACCCAATACTGACCCTGCGGTACATCACTATTGACTCATTGCCCGCTGGATTTTGTGCCACTGATCCCAACCCTTTGAGCAGGGCAGCTCAGCCAGCTTCCAATGCACCTGATTGCCCACTCATCTGATCTGTACTTCATCGGTTTGTCTGCGAGGATGTTATGGGACGCAGTCACAAAAGCCTTGCTAAAGTCAATATAAACACTATTAGCTGTTCTCCCCTCGTTCATGGAGCCAGTCATTTCATTGTAGAAGGCTATCAGGTGGTCAGGCATAATTTTCTCTTCATAAACACATGCTCACAACTCCCAATCGCCTTCTTGTCCTTAACATGTTTGAAAATGGCTTCCAGGAGGATTCGCTCTGTCACTTTCCCAGGGATCGAGGTGAGGCTGACTGGCCTGTAGTTTTCCAGATGCTCCTTCTTGCCCATCTGGAATCTAGGGGTGACATTCACCTCCCCCAAACGCTACAACCTTTCAAAGATAATTAACGATGGTCTCACAGTGACATTGGCTAGAATCATCAACAGTCATAGGAACATCCCATCAGGTCCCATGGACTTGTGTGTGTACAATTCATTTAACCCGATTCGCCCTCTGCCAAGGGTATGTCTTCCTTACTCCAGACTTTCTCACTGGTCTCAGGGGCCTGGGATTCCCAGAGGCAAGTTTTACCAGTGCCCCAGGAGTAGTTGAATCTGAAATTTTACTTTTCATAAATTGCTTAAAACTTGGAACTATTTGATTTTATATCCAATAGATGTGCTCTGTGGATAACATTCTTTTGGAAGTCTTTAAGGCTCGATTTAAAGGCTAATGTTTCTGTCTTTACCTTACCTCATGTGATTTCCATTCCCTACCCCTGGAAGCGCAGCAAGTACCACACTGATGTCCACCTCTAACAGACCACCCACTGTCTACTCTAAAGGTGACATCTTGTAACAAAAAAGACTTTTTCTCCTGCTCATCTGAAACAGGTTTTACTGTAACCTCCTTCTGAATTGCCAATATTTTGCTAGTGGTACTTGCAATTAGCATTTCCCAGTAAATGCTTTTTAAACCTTGTGGAAAGATCAAGAAATACAATCTTAGACAAAAGGTTAATAGCTGCTTTTGTTTAAAGACTTTACCATTTTACATGTAGGTAACATGGAATTTAAGTTTCATGATCTCTGTAAAGGCAATGTATTGCTGTTGTTTCTCAGAATCTAAGAAGAGGGAATTGTGAAGTTTTAGGGGACGATTATTTTCTATACACAGGAAAAACTCAGCTGATTAATGAAGCAGAAAAGGTATGTTGTTGTAAGGGCAAGCAAATGCTCCATATTCTGAGATTGGCCCTGTACCTCTAAAAAAACCCACTTTTTGTTTTCAGAAAGGATTGCTTATTTGCCCTCATGAACACGCATACTGTTGATGCATGGATGGTTTATCATTTATGACTTGCCTTCACAGTGCCTGAAAACTGTGCTCACCAGGGGACCCCTACGAATTGCAAAGACCCACTCAGTGTAATTTCTGAAGCAACTTCGAAGGAAACGGAAATAATTTTGACTACACAATGGTTGCTGATAAATCAGTTCTCTTCGAAGCATAGTTTGGACCTGTTCTTACATATTAAGACCAGGAATTTTTAAGTGGTAACTTTCCTCTTCCAGAAAAGTGTTAACGCATATTTTTGAGAATTTAATGCAGTGACTGTAAAGCTGTTCTCCCAAACACCCCATCAACTCTGGATAACTCTGCAATTGCAAAGGGCTTTCTGAAATCATGGCTAGAGTTCCAGGACTGGAGCTCAGTCAAAATCTACTGTGTGGATTGTCAGGAGGCTGATGTTGGGATCCCCAGCTGGGAGAAGTTGAAGGACTTCTGCACTGCAGGCATGGAATGCCTTGGTCTTTGCTAGTTAACCTGACAGCATTGCCCGTACAAGCAAGGTGAAGGTAAAATTAAATAACTTATTTACTGAACCTAAGTGCACCAATAGTTACTAAAATGTATAGACACAGGTGAGCAAAATTGAAAGGAAGTTCCTACATGTATTAATCCACTTGGATCACAGCTAAAGTTTTCTCTTGGCCTACAGCAACCTGTAAGACGATGTTAATGCAGGTCTGTTAACTGTCGATTAGAGACAAGCTGATGTTTGGGCACTGTTCGTGCATGGATTCCCCTTCTGCATGTCTATCCATTTTATTTAACTTTTTTTCTCAATAGCTCTGCTTTTTATTATAGGATAGGGAGTGGCTCTTAAACACTTTTAAATTTTGAACAGTTTGGCTAAAATAGTCATTGTTTGCTTCTGGTGTGAACCAAGGCTTTCGGCATCGGGGTTTTGGGTTTTTTTTTGCTATTCTTCTGAAATCCAAATTAATTTATTAGTATTATTTTCCAAGCTAATTTTGTCCTGTGGCAGGGACTGACAGGAACAAAACAGTGTTTTCCTTCTGTTTTGTTTTTGGGAAGCAGACCAGTAGCTCAGAATTTCAATTGTACTTAAAGGCTTTACCTGAAGGAGGGTATTCCAGTCAGTTCTCACGTCACAGAACTTTTCTATTTGCGAATTTTAGAGCTCATTTTTCTGGTACCCTCCAGTGAGAGATGCAAGGAGAAAGGACAAGAATGTTCAAAGCAGTAATAGCTTCTACACCACTGCTAACGGTCTTTGGATGAGACGTACTAGTCAAAACACAGGAAATCTTTATGTAATGTTCCTATAGATAGAATAATCATACCAGAGTTTAATTTTGCACAACATTTAACAAAAGATCTTGAATTCTCCACTTAAACTTCTCTAAACTTAGGCTAATTAAAAGCTACCAGGATGGCTGAAAGAAAGGACTTAACTTTGATCTTAAATCTTGTACTTTTGGAATATGGATTCAATTTAGAAAAAGAATGAGTGCATCAATTATAATTTTGAAATAAGTACTACCTGAAACATATGCATAGGCATTTTTAAATAAAATAAATCTCTGACCAATTGCTTGGAATTACTTAAAATTCTGTAACATATTAAGCATCGATAAAGGAAGCACTACCCAGACTTATCTATGGAGATTCCGCAACAACTGACCTACTTGCTCAGGGAAGGATCACAAATTTGCAATCTCCTTCAGCCCATAGCTTCAAAAATACTTCAGTCCCTTCTCAGTTCAGGTTTGAGGTATGGAGAGTCTTAAAAACTAAAACATTAATGTCCAAAACCTTAAATCTTTCAGTGCCAAGATGCACAGTTCTTTACCACTCAAGGAAGACTGCACTGAGATCCTTAACAGTGATCACCCACACGCATAGCACTCAAGTCTCATTTTCTCCAGTCAATTTAGTTTTTGAAGAGAACTTGAACTGTAACTCCAGGTAAAATCGATTTAATTTGGGATAGATTCCCAGTCAAGTTATAACAAAACCATTAACGACTTATTCCATTACAACCCCTTCCTGTTTAAACGTAGTTAGGGTGTTTTCAAGGGTTTATTCCCTAGGGTAATTAAACTGCCTCTTATTGAACATGACTACCGAAAGAGCATTTAAATGGGCAATCTATTTTTTCTTCCATTTCTTGTGGGCATACTTTAATTTGCTGGCAGACCGTTCAGTGGATTTCAAGCCAAACCAATTAATGGACCCAACCCTGCCCTGTTACAGGTGGGGTTTTGTGCCCAGACTCTTGGTACTCCGGGTTTAAATCGAGAATCCTTTCGCTTTGCTGAAGGGGAAGGAAACCAGTCAGAGAGATGCTCGGGCCGCGTCCGCGCGGGATCGGCCAGAGGCGCTCGCAGCCGCACCGTCCCTTCGCGCGGTGGAGCGATCCAACCGCCTCAGGCCCCCCGGCAGCGGCTGCCTGCGGCGCCCGGGCCGCCGGGCTCGCCTGCTCCGCTACGCGGGCGCCGGGGCTGCTGCTTCCCGCCCTCCCCCCGCCGGGCCCGCGGCCCGCTCCCCCGGCAGCCCGCGCCCGGGGCGGCTGGCCTGCGCGCCAAGGGAGGCCGGGCCGCGCGGGCGCGGCGCCGCACCCTTCCCAGGCGGGGCCGCGGCCCCGCGGGGGTCCCGCCCTGGCAACGGCGGCCCGGCCGGCTCCTTGGGAAGCCAGGATCTTCCTCTCGCGGCCGAGCTGGCAGAGCGGCCGCCGGAGGCCGGCCTGCGCGGGGCGGGGGCGCCTGCTCCCCCGGGAGCCGCAGCCGCCAGGTGACGAACGGCTGCCCGCCCAGAAACTCCTCCACGGAGCAGTCGAGTCCGCCGCTAGAGCGCCCGCGCGCGAGGACGCTCTGGCAGGCGCCGCGCGCTCCTCTCTGTCGTCAGGTCCGCCTCCCCGGCTGTGTGTGGCACCGCCGCGAGCGGAGCGGTCGTGCAGGCTCCGCCATGATGAACAGCGGAGGGATCGGGGTGCCGCTGGGCTTCCCCCTGGGCCCCACGTCTGTCATCCAGGTCACGAACCTGTCCTCGGCAGTGACCAGCGAGCAGATGCGGACTCTCTTCGGCTTCCTGGGAGATATCGAGGAGCTGCGCCTCTATCCCCCGGAGTAAGTGGGGCCTGCGCCGGCCTCCGGAGCGATAGAGACTTGGGAGGAGGAAGAGGCCTAGAGGGGCCGGGAGGGTGGAGGGAAGGGAAGAGGCAGAAGGCCCTACGTGCCATCTTGAGTGTGGGCACCGGAGCCTCCCGCACGCGCGGGGGGGGGGACGGGGGACGGGGGACGGACGGTCACGTGGTCCCACCCCTTTGTATGGCAGGAGCGGTAGGGAAAAGGAGCTTCGCCCGAGCTTAAGATGGCGGCCCCGGCCCGGAGGAGGGGAGCAGCCGCGGCATCTCCGGAGCGGCGGGTTTTGTGTTCTCGTGGTGGCGGCCAAGGGCTGCGGCCGCCCGCGGGGGGGGGTGTTGCTGGCACAGAGTCACAGCCAAAGGCCTGGCGAGAAGCGTGCTCCCAGCCTGCCCCAGAGCGTTACCCCGGCGCAGGTCTCTTCCCCCCTTTTCCCTGAAACCCCCCTTTCTGTGGCCCACCTTTCTTTTCGCTCGGACTGAGTGGAGGGGGGGCGGGCGAAAGAGCCCCAGGCCTGACCGCCTCCCGGCTGGCTGCCAGGCCGCGGTGCCCGGGCGGTGCGTGCCGGCGGCGCCAACTCTCTCTTGTTTTATTTTTCTTTTTTTTTTAAAAATTGTTCGAAGGGCTCTTTTTTGCGAGAAGGGGCCGCTCGAACAGAAGCCAAAATAGCTGTTGATAGAGGGACGGAACCTGCCCTGCCTTGTGCTCAGAAATGCCCCTGATAAGACGTGTGCGGTAAACGAAAGTTAATAACGGACATTACACGTTTCTCTAAATGGTAGCTGTTCCCATTATGTCAGCTGCGTGCGAGGGATGCACTCGGAAGGGAGATACTGAGGTTTGCAAAATAAAAACATTGTTTCTCTCAAGCAGATGATGATCAACAGAACAGAGGAGGAAAAGAAATATTTTTTCCTTAACGCATCTGTTGTACTAGGAAGTTAATGACAGATATGTCCTTTCAAACCGTTTATCTTTTATGAAAATTAAATAGGAATAGCAGAAAAGGGAGGGAGTCATTCATATGCAGATACTACAGCTTTAATACAAAAAATGTTCAGACTAATAAAATTTCGATTTTTAAAACTAAATAGCAAAAAAGTTGGTTTTTATCCATTTTTATATGTTACTACATCTGAGTACGTTTGAATGAGGACCATTCAGAAGAATTAAATACGGTTTAATATATATATATGAAGTATATGTAATAGGCATCCATTCATGTAGAGATATATTAAAACAGCCTTACTGAGTTTTAAAACTCTTCTGTAGATTTATGGTGATTTTTACACAGTTTTCTAGGGTTTTTACTTTGGACTTGTTCCACACTTGCTTCTTAATACACTGGAGTTTTCTCCTGACAGAATATATTTTTGTTATAGCTGTTGCTCGCTCTTTTCACTGTTATATAACAGATTTTAAGGCAAATAGATACTTTCTTGATATTCATATGCAAATAATGTTTGTGCCTATGTATAAAATTTTGCTAGTGTGTATATACATATAAAATATTAAAATCCAGTACCACAGTAGGGTTTGACTTGGAAATGTCAAGGTTATGATGCTGTAAACATCACTTCTAAATGATTAATTTAGTTTTCAGAGATAGGATGCAGGATTGTGATTACTTATTTTACTCTTGGTTTTATTTACAGTTTTTATGCATAACTTTTAGAAATATGGATTTCCTTGCCCAATAGTTATGGACATTTGGCCTGACTTTCAAATTATTACCTTGGAAAAAAATTCAAGTATTTACTCTGATGCCCTTCTTGTGAAACAAAAAGAAACATGCTTCCCATTGACTCTCTGAAAATATATTCGAATAATATTATGATGAATTCAGAAAATAGTGTTTCATTGACGAGTGCACGGGAAGCAAAGGTGTCCCAAGCAAAAAGATGCTACAATAGATGTCTGCAATTTGTTAAAATTATTTTCTGCTACTGTTTTTTCCTTAAGTATTTAATGATTTAAAGCCTAGATTTTTTAAAATCAATTCTTTCTATTAATTCAATTAAAAGGGAAATTTGCTTTTTACATTAGAATCAACATCACACAAAAAAATCATGTCATTTCTGTCTTAGCTTTAAAAACAATTCTGTAAGAAATCCAAACTTCCAATGTATTCTAGAGCATGAATTTTATTACCTTCATGGAACAGTGGAAACTCATTTTTCAGTCCAGTTTCTAGATTAAAAACATAATTCAGTAAGTTGAATTAGTGAACTACAGGTCTCATGGATATTGACTACTGAACAACAAATATTAATATGCTATTTTGAATTTATTTCATGCTGAGGAATAAAAGGAAGGTGACATAGTAGCTTTCAGTCATCTGAGAGTATTTGTGTTACCTAAGTTAAGTAAAAGCTTTCACTGAGATTGGGACCCCATTTGCTAGCCTTTGTACAGAAATACATAGTTAGAAAAATAAAGCCAACAGTTCTTGTTTCAAGAATAATATATGGTGTAATATTAGAAGAGTCTTATCCTAACTTTTTTAATAGATTAAGCAATGAGGTGAAATAAAGTTACATGTTGCACTGTGTAGAATTGCAACCTGTTTTCTCTTTAATTCTGTATTGCAAATATTCAGCTTACACACAAAATATTTTCACTTAGTGAAGCGTGAGTTTGCAGAGCAGAGTGAAGTTGTGTTCTCTTCTGCATGCATCATTTAATATATATAAAAAAAGGCCATTCATGTTAAGGAATTTACTGTAATATTTGTAATCCCATTGCCGGGCTTGTTTATTTCTAATGGATGTGAACTTCCAGTTCTGTTGATAATGCACAAGGGTAAACAATATATATACAGATGCATGTACATCTGTATGTACATGCATCTGTATATATATGTACATGTACATGCATCTGTGTATATATGTACATGCATACACACACTTCCCAAAGTGAATAAACTCCCTTTTCTCTATGATCTTTCCAAATAAAAGTATAAATTATCCCTCACCTCTTCCAAGTCAGTCATGTCTATCAGCCTTCTACTTTCCCCCTTAATCTGCTGAAGACTAATCCATAAAATCTGATTGTATCAAATTTTTTAATAACAAAACTACTTTTTTCAGTTGAAAGGAAATAGAATCATAGAATATCTCGAGTTGGAAGGGACCCACAAGGGTCATCCGAGTCCAACTCCCTGCTCCTTGCAGGACTACCTAAAACTAAACCACGTGACTAAGTATTGTCCAGATGCTCCTTGAACTCTGACAAGCTTGGTGCCATGACCACTTCCCTGGGGAGCCTGTCCCAGTGACTGACCACCCTCTCTGTGAAGAGCCTTTTCCTAATGCCCAGCCTGAACTGCCCCTGACACAGCTTCATTCCATGTCCTCATGTCCTATCGCTGGTCACCAGAGAGAGGAGATCAGCACCTCCCCCTCCACTGCCCGCCTTGCAGTAGGCTGCAATGAGGTCACCCCTCAGCCGTCTCTTCTCCAAGCTGAGCAAACCAAGTGACCTCAGCTGCTCCTCCTAAGTCTTGCCCTCGAGACCTTTCACCATCTTGGTCGCCCTCCTCTGGACACACTCTAATAGTTTGATGTCCTTCTTACATTGAGGTGCCCAAAACTGCACACAGTACTCGAGGTGGGGCCGCATCCGTGCAGTGTAGACTGGGACAATCACCTCCCTTGACCGGCTAGCGATGCTGTGCTTGATGCACCCCAGGACACGATTGACCCTTTTGGCTGCCAGGGCATGCCATTGACTCATACTCAACTTGCCATCAACCCAAACCCCCAGATCTCTTTCCGTGGGGCTGCCCTCCAGCCTCTCGTCCCCCAGATTGTACGAATAACCAGGATTACCCTGTCCCAGGTGGAGAATCTGGCACTTGCTCTTGTTAAATGTCATACGGTTGGTGATTGCCCAGCTCTCTAGTCTATCCAGATCTCCCTGTAAGGCCTCTCTACCCTTGAGGGAGTCCACAGCTCCTCCTAGTTTAGTGTCATCAACAAACAATGTACATTCGATTCCTGTATCCAGATCATTGAAGAGCACTGGCCTTAAAGCTGAGCCCTGGGGAACCCCACTGGTGATGGCTGCCAGCCTGATGTAACGCCATTTACTATACCTCTTTGAGCCCGACCTGTCAGCCAATTGCTCACCCAGCGTATTATGGACTTGTCTAGCTGTGTGCTGGACATTCTGTCCAGCAGGACACTGTGAGAGACAGTATCAAAGCTTTGCTAAAATCCAAACCCACCACACCTGCTGGCTTCCCTTGGTCACCTAGATGGCTGACCTTGTCATAAAAGGAAATGAAGTTAGTTAAGCAGGACTTTCCCCTCGTGAACCTGTGCTGGCTATGACCAATGACTGCATTGTCTCTCAAGTGTTTTTCAGTAACTCCCAGAATAACCTTCTCCATAATTTTACAAGGCACTGAAGTGAGACTGACAGGCCTGTGATTACCAGGGTCTTCCTTCTTACCCTTCTTGAAAATTGGGACAACATTTGCCAGCTTCCAGTCGATTGGGACCTCTCCAGACTCCCAAGACTGTTGAAAAATAATGGAGAGAGGTCCCGCGATGACATCGGCCAGCAATTTCAGTACTCTGGGATGAATCCCATCGGGCCCCATAGACATGTGCATCCAGCTGGAGCAGCAAGTCTTGAAGAAGTCTCATTCTGGTATTTGTGCATTAACTTGGTCAAGGACATGGACCATTTTGGAGCATTGCTCTTGGCAATTTAGTTTCTTTTTGAAATATTTTTTCCCATTCTTGGAAGATACAGCTTTGCATGTTAGCTTTGGATTTTTTTTCCTAATCCTCTGATATTTTGCTCTGTCAGAGCAATCCAAGAGGATTGTAGAAGTGGTGAATTTGATCAGGTGATCATTTCCACATTATAGGAAATTCCTTTGATAGCACTGTTCCAGTCTAATTCATTGTACAACACCCTACCACTGACTTGCATAAAAAAAGAGAAGATTTCTGACTTACTCTAGGGAGTGAGGATGATATCTCTGGCACCTATAGGTTTTGTGCTTCAGTGATTGTAGAGCAAAGTACAGGGCTATGCTATGGTTGTCTGAACTAGCATTATTAGAGAGGAGAGTTCCTTTTTACCCATTTTCTACGTTTTTCTTGTAATTAAGATGTACCTCAGTTTTATAGGACGCAGCAGAGAATTTCCTTAAAAAACTAAAAGGAGGTCTCAATTGCTGAATGTAATTAAATACAGATTATATTAAATAGAAAGCACGTTAATGTTAGAGTAGTTTACTTAAAGTTCTTCTAAACTTGCAAAATGTGGAGAGGAAGAGAGAAACCACCTCAGTTTTTTAACACGTTAAATAAAATGCAGGCTCTTTAAGATGACTCTCCAGTATTCGCAGCAACCTTCCTGAACCCAGTGACTTTTCCCAGCAATTAGTATCTTAAGACTGTGGTTTTGAAGTAGCAGTTTCTGTTAGGGTCCTTTGTTTTATATTACAAATTGATTGGGAGGACTTTTTTTATGAATGTTGAGTTAAATTATGCTATGCTTTTTGATAGTTCGTCACATCATGTTTTATCTTCATTGATCAAAGCCCTTCAGCTTCTTCAGACACTGCTAATCAGACATCCCTTTAAGAAGGATGGATTTCATACCTGCCATGTTCCTGAAAGGCTAGTTCTCCATGGGAAAGTTTCTGTCTTGTATATTAGAGGCTTTCACACTTCATGCAGATGGCAGTAAATGCTGCTTTATTATTACTGTTATGTTCCAAAGAGGCCTATGTGAACTGCGAGTAGTCCACCTTCAGATTCAGTGTTGAGGGCATTGGAAACTCTTGGCACTGAAGAAGTTATTTCCATATGGTCATCATCCTGATTTTAGCTACTTGTCAGTGAGGCTTCATTGGCACTGGAAGCAATATTTCTTTTAATTGAAAAATGATTGACATGAATCATCTTTTAGTGGGTCATAGATACTTGTTCCTGGTGGCCGTTGTTTGTATTTACTTATTTTCTTAGAAGAAAATTTCAAATTTGACTTGATTGTACAACTATATACTGTTCCGCTCTCTGGAACGATTTCCATTTCCAGTTAAACTTTAATCTAAAAATTGAAAGTACCTATTTGTGGACCCTGAATAACATCTATAAACAAGTGTAAGTTATATGGAGGTGGGAAAAGGGTTGGTTTGGGTTTTTTTAAGCCACTCATTTCACTCCTGATTTGTATTTGATTATCAGATCTTAAAGAGACCAGCAGAGTTTATTTTTTATCACGCTGCATCTGTCTGCTGTATTGGTTTAACCTTGGTCACTGGTGTGAAAAATTTGCACAAGAAACTTAGACTTCATGAGACTTTTAACCCTTTCCTTTTAAGACTTGTCTGTTAAAGACTGCCATAGGTGGCTTTCAATGCTCAAAGACCCCTTTTATTCCACTTCCTTACCAAGCCTTTTGGTGATCTTGTCTTCCCTGTCCCATAAACAGGGCTTTAACCTTGAGAAGAAGGATATTCAGAGACCGTTTGAGAATTTGCCTTTTTTTCCCCAACCAACTTTATATAAAAGATGCTCAGAAATGAAAGTAAGGGATGATTGTAAAATCCTTTCAGAAAATATGATTTCTATGATGTTTGGTTTCTTAATTTACTTGTATGTGTAGTATTCTTCCTTTCGCTCACATCTTGAGGAAAGCAGGATAACTGGATTGCAGGTTTCTAATTTTACCAAATGAGTTCTAGTTTCTTCCTGAAGCTAAAGACTTAAATATTGTAAAAAAAAGTTACAGGTGTATATGAAAATTACTTGGAAAATTATGGTTAGATAGGATGAAAAAGTCAGTAAGAACAGAAAGTAGTGCTATGACCACAGCCTGTGAAAGAGAATTAGTTATGTACTAAGTTGTTGCTACATCAGGGCCTCCATGTGGATTTGCCACTTCTGTGTAGAAGAGGGTGGCATTAGTAGGGCTTTGCTGTCAGTTACACTGATATTTTGTCACAAAGTCTGAGGAGAAACTCCTGAAGTTTTGAATACCTCTGTATGGTCCTGATTTGATTAGAGATCTGAATTCCCATGTTGGGAGTGGAGAATTGCTGTCACTGTTTAACAAGAGCTCCTCAGTTTGCCATTTGCAAAGCTTCCAGTGCTTACTGAGTTTTCTCAAGTGGAAATACACAGAGGCCATTAAGGAGGTACGAAGGAGGCCTCCTGCAAGCCCGCGTGTGCAAAAGGTCTCTGAGAAACCACACGTACGTGGTGATGCTGACATTTGAATATGCAAGAGCATGAGAGGGCATACTGTGTTCCCTGCTCTATAGAATACTCCGTGAAACTTTTGTCTCTTTGTTGTCTGTTGCTTTTAACAGCCTAAAGTTACTTACATTTAAATTTACAAAATGTGTTGTTCTAGAAAATATTAGTTTGGTACCTTTCTGTTGGCTGTTTAAATAGAGTTTTGTGAGAAGATGAAGTA
Source organism: Aptenodytes patagonicus (assembly GCF_965638725.1). Classification (NCBI taxonomy): domain Eukaryota; kingdom Metazoa; phylum Chordata; class Aves; order Sphenisciformes; family Spheniscidae; genus Aptenodytes; species Aptenodytes patagonicus. The sequence goes on from NC_134982.1 coordinate 25,085,007, forward strand.
TGGCTTCTTTTTCTCACAGTTGTGGACAAGACCGAGACCAGCTTTTACAGATCACTTTCAGTTTGCAGTACAGTTGAAATCTGAAGCTGGTTTGCAGGGTGTGACAGGTCTTTTGCCTTGGGTATGTACTCCAGTATGCCAACGACTCATACAGCTTAGAGTTGTTTTTCGGTTTACTAGGAGACCAGTGATGTCTGTAATCAGATCCGTAGTCCCAGTCATGCTTTTGTGTTACGCTTGTCCCCTAGTTGAAGTCTGTGTTTCAGAGAAGCCTTCAAAATTATATTTGTAGTAATAAGCCTTCAAATGTGGCTGTAAGAGTATTTTTGAACAGTTAAATATTGAAAAGCTTTATTGAGCAACAATTGGATTTTTGCAGAATGAGTTGTTTGAAAACAGGGAGGCACAAACTGTCCCCGTTAGGTGTTGAAAGCCCTGCTGTGTAATACTGTTTGCTTCTGGATTGTGTGGAGTGGTCTTGGAGGCTAGAACACACACCTGTTTCTCAGACATTGTTATATCCTGCAGTGACTGCAGTATAGATGAGGCCTTTGAGATAACACACACACAGCCTTATTTAAATGTGATCTTCACCATTATTCCATAACATGTTATTTTGATAAGTTATTAATTTCTGTTGTTTCCTCCACCACCACCACTCTGAGAAAATCCGGACCCTTAGGGGAATGTTTTGTAGCCTTTTATTTGATTTTTCACTGTAGCTTTCTGAATAGGTCATTCTTATGAAATGTTGTGGTTGGTTGTTATTCTCTTGGGAGAGGGGTGTTACTGTCTCCCTACAAAGGAAAACAAAAATGGCAGAAATGTCTGAACACTATTTAGATATTTATTTACTTTTTGAGTTTTCTTGCTTTTCTAAAGAAACTGGATTATAGTAACCTTGAATCAGAGATGTAGGAGTTGCTTTTTTGCATTGGTGCTTTGTAACCCTAGAAGAACACTATGACTCTACCTCAATTCAGCCTCAGAAAAGGTTAGCAGAAAAAAAATGGAACAAAAGGAATTAAAACAGAATAGGACTTTTCTGTTTTAAGAAAGACTTCTTAAGAAGCCTGCTGGGTAGATTTAGGAGGCCCACTTTGTAAAAGGAGAGGACTCAATCACTGTGAAACATTTTAGAATTTTAGATCTTTTGGATCTTGATCATCTCCCTTGATGTAGATGTAGCATTGATGTGTTTTCGGTAGAGGTGAGATTATAGAGAATTTATCCGCCGTAACCTTCAGGAAACACTTTGTACCAAGACTTCTTTTTAGAGCCTTGTTTGCAGCAGTGTTCTGATGTTAATATTTTTTAACACACTTTCCGCATAGCTTTTGTGATTGAAATCCAGGAAATACAAGGGGGGAGAATATTATAAAAGATACACTTGTCAGAGCTGGCTCTATAGATGTTGAAATTTACAAGAATTATTTATGGGGCCTGAAACTGCCTGGAACAGAATTATGTTCTTGAGTTAGCAATGAAAACAAAAAAGAAAAAAAACAGGAGATGCTAGAAGTCTTCAACAGTCTCGACCACAGAATCTTCAGTGGAGGCTTCAGCCATTTGAGTTGTAACACTGGCATGTGTATTTAAAAACAAACAAACCCAAACAACAACAAAAAATCAAAACACCCTCTCCTCCCAACCCACACATACAGACCCACTTCCACCCTCCCCCCAACAAACCAAACCAAACCAAGAACCCCTGTGGGCATAAAAAAAAATCTTTGCATTGAGCGAAGTCTGGCATTTCAGAATATGTAAGATTAAATGTTGTATGCAAACATTTCTGCTGAGTACTGAGAAAGTCATAGCTCGTTGTCAGCTATGGTATTGGAAACTGTTCTGAACCAAGACCTTACAGGTGGCTCAGAAGCCATTCTATACAATTATTTCCTTCCTGAATGTGGAAACTTGAAACTGTGAAAACATTGGCCACTACAAACAAAATAAATGGGCAGAAGAAAGGTAGTCATCTTGCAGTGTTTTTCTAAATTCTATATGGTTGACTTTCATATTTATGTCTCTCCCACTCCCTGTTTATTGTTGCCTCCTCAGTGTATCTGTTTTCATAGAATTTTCCATCATAAGTGTTTCTGAAGGTGTCCAGCTCTCTAGGTATTTTACCTAGGTGTTAACATTTCTGGTAAACAGAAGCATATGAGTCTGCCTGCCTTAGACTAAGTTCATGGTTCATTTAAGCAATTAATATGATGAAATAATGTGTCTAAAACTTCTGAACTTGTATTTAAATACTAAAGTCTAGTTAATTCCATACAACAACTTTGGGAGTACCTGCTTGGAATTTGAGGGACTACAGGATGGGTTGGGCTAAGCTTGAACTGCGTCTGGTACTTCCAGAAAGTTGACAAGTGTTTCTGTTTCAGTTGAGGGAGCGTCAGGATGAAACAGTTTATGCAGCATATTTTCCATGAGTTATTGCTTTGCTAGAAGACAGATGGTCTTTTCAAATGGAAATTGCTGATGTTCCAGCAATATCCTATTGCATTCTTTCTTTGAAGATTTCACCTGTATTTCCTTCATATGAAGAAATAAACTGCTTGTATAAAGGTTACAAACCTTGACTAGGGAATACATTTTTTAAAGCAAACTTCTTTGGTTTTGATCAAGACTACGATGTTTACGTGTTGTGCTTTCTGGCATCTCTGTTGGTATACTTTCTAATGGAAAAGCAAATGGCAAATTTTCTTCCTTCTAGCCAAATAGTGAATTCCTCCTACTTGCTCCAGTGTTATCCCATACTACACTATGCCAGACTAAGGCAGATGATTACAACGATTTTTGTTACGTTAGTGAACTAAGACCTAACATTTGAAAGAACTCTCAAGAACTGCTTTTATCTTAATAAGAATAAATGAAACTGCTTTCATGAAGACCTAAGAAAAAGTGTCGGTTATTATGGGCTAATACCTGAAGGACTCACTGAAAAATGACTGGGCTTGTTGTTTGACTTCCCTAAACAAGGATTATTTGGAGGAAAAAAGATAAACTATAAATTATTTACTTGACAAATGTTTCAAATAAATACGCTACTTACGATAGTAATTTGGAATGTACTGGTCAATGTTGTTTAGCAAGATTATAAAAGAAAATTAGCCTTGTTAATTTGGGATTTTGGCTTCCTAGGTTTCCATTAAAAAGGAGGATGTGCTATGCTATGCTTTTTTCAGTGAAGTAGTAAGTAGGCAAATGAGTAAATTTCTATACTCTTGCCTTTTGGCAAACTTTTCCAGGAAGTCTAAAACCTTTTTTTTATTAAGGAGTAATAGTTAAAAATCCATGCATACAATTACTTAATGTGACTAATTGTTTTTTTCCTTTTATCTTGCAGCAACGCACCTCTTGCTTTTTCCTCCAAAGTATGTTATATTAAGTTTCGTGAAGCATCGAGTGTTGGTGTGGCCCAGCATCTAACTAACACGGTTTTTATTGACAGAGCTTTGATAGTTGTGCCCTGCGCAGAAGGTTGGTATTTTAGACGTTCTTCTGTAATGTTGTTCTTTGTTGTGTCTGCTAATTGTTTTAAGCTTTCCATGTAAGGAGGTGGTGCTCTGTTGTTATTTTATTTTATTTTATTGCTTTTTCAAAAAAAGCCTTGAAACAAAATTGAAAATTGAATTAAGAAACCCAATTGTATAGATTTAATTGAAAGTCAGCGTTAGAAAAAAGGTAGTTGATTTAAATTAGGATAATTCAATTTTCTATAGTTATTACATATTTTGAGGGAAAAGAAGGTAAAATAATTCCCTTCAATATGGTTTGCATTGGCAAGCTTATTCTCACACAGAGTTCTCACTGAAGTCAATGGAGCACTGAAAAGATGAGGCAATTTCCTGGCACTGATAACATTGCAGTTTGGATCTTAATGTATCACCTTTGGTGTGGTGTTTTGTTTTTTTTTAAGATACTGATTATTTTTCCTTTTTTTTTAGGCTGAATCCCATTTTTTTCTTGTAGACATGTGATATATATATTTGGCCATTTTACATTCATCTAATCTAAAATACTTAGCATTCATGGTGATAATTACTGTTTGAATATAAATATTTACCTGCTAGTTTAATTAAAAAAATTCAATTTCCCTTTCTTGTTACTGTGGAAAACATTACTTTGTGTGCCATAAAAAGGCTTTCTTATGTATACTGGTACTCCTTTTTGGTTTTAGATAGCTCTTTAAAAATGCAATGATCTGTACAGAATGCTTCGAATGTAACATATTTTTAAAATTCTTAATAAAATAAAATGCTTGGTGACTACTAAATTTACAAGTGTTCCCTTAACTAGCTTTGAGGCCATACTTTTACAGATGTGTTGAATACAAGGTAGTTAGTATTGTTAGTATAATATCCCAGATCTGAATACAGTTATATGAAGCACGGCCCTGTGGTAGGCGTATCGCTGGAGTTAGGCAGAGCCCCATTGACTTCATTGGGTTCATTGTGGAATTGAGCATCTGCCCATTTGGTTCTGGACTTTTTGCTTCTTTGGAGTGGAAACATTCCAGCTGGTGGAGTGAACCTAACTTCACTTTGAACACGGTAGCTGTTTTGCCATGAGCAACAATATTTAGAATGATTGAACCATAAGGAAGTCCAGAAATACCTCCTATTAACGTAACTTTTCTAACTGGAAGAGTCAGGTTTTGTTTCAGAAAATACTGTTGACTTTTTGGAGTTTGTTAATAGTGGTCCCAGAGTACCATTTTTTGGCATGTTTGCCACATCATGATTTGGATAGTATGAGATTAGTGCTGCTGTAGTAATGGTCTGGGATGTTCCTAGCAAACTCTGACAAGTCTCCAAAATTTCATAGACTCTGTAAGTACTTTCACTAAAAGCTGTATTGACCTACAATATACTGCTTATTCTTGTAGCCTTCTTAATAGGGGCATATGGCACATATATTTGTCTTTGTGAAGCCTAGATTTTTAGTTGCTTTTATGCCTTGTTTTCAGGGCATTTTGGTTTTATTTTTTGAACTTGTTCTTAAACCACAAAGAGGATATTGCTGAATCCACTTGAAGCTCTCTAGAGGCTAATGGGACCAGAGTCCTTATTATTGAAAAATTGCCCCTAAATAATTGACTACAAATTAATGAGGATCTTAGTTTTACGTTTCATTGGAAAGACCTTAACACTGGTTCAGTATTGCCAGAGAGGGAAGATTGCCGCCTAATGAATGAACAACACTTCCTGGTGTTTTTCTTGTGATGAGATCACTGCCTGACGTGATATGGCAACAGGCAGGTAAAGCTATGTTTTCCTGTGTCTCTTGATGGTAGACAATGAATGGAAGGAGAATAAAATCAAAGTTCTGACACATGTTGTTCCAACCCCATTTGTAGCTGACTTATTAGGCATTTCTGAGAAAACATATTACAGAAAAATTGTCACTGTTCAAAATCATTCTGGACCCCACAGAGGTTTATGCCTAATTAGGTGAACAAGTGATTGGGCTGTGAGGTCAAATTTTTTTTAATGTCAGAATGCTGTTCCATGTAACACTCTTTTAACAGAATCACTAATTTTAATTTACAAAGATGTGAATTTATATAGGTTTAACTTTCTGAGGAATTGACTGGGTGGAATAAGTATGGCTTTGGAGACCACAGCGCAAGATTTTTGATTCACAGTGTATCATATGATGCATTGTTAATGGATTCAGTGGAGTGTATCACAGGCTTTAAAAGTAGTGATGGCTATATTCTACTGGGAGGTAAAATTACATCGTTGGCCAATGGTGCCAGTAATAAACCATTTCATGCGCCGAATCAAACATAGAGGAGAGGTAAAATGGAAACTGAAGACTCGGTTTTAAAAAACAGAATAAAATCTGAAATTTGGAGTGTATTTAAACAGTGGTAAACCAAGCAAGTATGAGGAGGGAATCACTACACAATGAAAACAGTGTTAATTTTGTGACATTTAATAAACAATTTAACAAAAATGTAATTGTAAATGAAGTAACGTTATTAAGCTGTCAAAATATGACTTTTTTGTGTGTGTATCGGTAGGTTTTTCTTTAAACGTTATACTTTGAGAACACAAAGGTTGAAAGATAAACAAAGATGCCACCCTAATCATTCTAAATTTTATGTCCACATTATCTGGTAGATGGATTTTGACTATTAATTTGGTTTTGTATGTTTTCTCTGTGTGATATTTGTGCATTATTAGATGACTAGACTGGCCAAGGCAGACCTGTTACACTTGCCTGAGTTAGGCATTGTTTGCCATGCCACTAAACCTGCCGCCAAGTGAAACCTTCATGGGGGAAATGAGATCGAAGTCTGGCCTGCTGAAGATGGACGCCCTGTCTCTGTTTTTATTTTATTTTGCTTTCTTTCCTTTGTTTCTTTTATTTTTATTTTATTTTGTCCCTTTTTTTGTTTTGTTCTGTTAAATCTCTTTCCCTTGTACTTGTGAACTGGTACTTCAGTTCTGTAAAAATGGTGTTTTGTAAAGGGTTCACAGTGTTTAATTTTGAAGTTGACCTGAAGCTGCTTATGAATGGTGGATGGTATACACAGAATTTAGAATATGATTCATTTTTATGCTGTGAATTATGGATAAACTTGATTTGGAATACATTCAAGCACCTAAATTCAACAGATGAGCACATTGTGTCAGAAGACAGGAATAGTGAAAAATATATCAGTTTTAAGATACATTCTTTCGTATGTTATGCTGTATGAGTTTATCTTGGAAAAGGACAGTTGAAACTCTTACTTCTGGAGAAATTGACTTTACAAAGTAAAGTCATGATCTTTCTCTGCTATTTTTCCTCTTCTCAACAGAGTAGTTTTATCTTAGGTTGCATGGTCTGTTTAAAAGAAGGCTTACTATTTATGTCTAATATGAAGAGTTTAAAATAATTATTTCTGAAATTGAACTTTCATGAATATTGAATGTCATGAAATACTTGTTTGCTTCTGATGAAACCTTACTCCAGTGAGGTCAGTGGCAGTAAGATTTCATCCTTTTGTTTCTGTAATTTTCAGAAAAAACTGTTTACCACTCATAAGTACAAATGCAGCCTGAAGTTTTGGTTGGAATGTGTTATGTGAGGCACATTGTCTTTTAACACTGTTATTTGTGGGAAGATTGAATCAGTTCTCTATGTGTGTGTGTGTGTGTATGTGTATATTGCACTTTGACATGCTCCAGTGGTGGTTATTTCAAGAAGAGGTTTTTAAAAAAAAGAAGAAAAAAAAGTGTCTTCTCAGTCATCTCACAGTCTCAGAAGCCCTAGCAGTTCATGCTGGAGTGATTGAGAAGGTTCTCATCCCTAAATGATGTTCTTACTTCTTGTGAAACGGAAGCCCTCAAACAGAAGTGGTGGACCAGGGTGTGTCTAGTCCACCGGCATTGCTCTTCCCAGCCAGCTGCATTGGGATCAATTGGTTTCACTCTGGTAATGCACCAGGCTGTGCACTGCAGCTGGGAAGAGTTCTGCTTCGTGATCTCTGTTGGATTTAGCTGTGGCAGTTGAGGTAATTGCCAGTAGGTGTAATCTCTTTAATCACTGCTGCTAAATCCAATAAGAATCATGAATTGGATCACACAGAAATAATTTTATTTGTAAGTGTGCGTTTTCCATTGATTTAAAATAGCAGGAAAATAAAAATTCCTTTAATTATGTTTAGAGTAGATGAGAACTGTAAGTATTTTTAAAGCAAGCAAACTTATTGCAGAAGCAGTTTTCGGGGGGGAGGGTTAACCATGCAGTTTCAGTACAAAGAGTAGGAAATTAATTTCTTCTGAGCACTTGGAGGGGGATAAAAATACTGTGGTTAGTACTTGCTTAACGCAGATACTTCTGTTCAGCATTTAGCAAAATGGATTCTGGTATGGCCTAGGTTGACTAGGGCTCTTCAGCACTTTGATGATACAAAAAGTAACAATCATAACTGATATTTAGGACAACTGTACATTTCCTAAGAAGCATAGGGTGTCTCTAGGCAATGCAGAGCTAATCTATATCTGCTTCCAGATTCCTTTGCAAAGTGAAGAATCAATAAATAAATGATCATAGAATCTGTAATTTACTAAACACAAGAGCTTCTAAGAAATCTTTCTAAGGGTGTGGTATAGATGTGGCATATTTATTTTGTCTGTTTTCCTCATTAGAAAATAAATATCTTTACCTCATTTCCATTCAGCTTTTAAAAGCCACGAGTTTAAAAAATGAAAGTTATTCTTAAACTAAAATGTCCTAATTTGTTGTGTCATAACCCACATGTTTCGTTTTATCTTTGTGGGCTTGTATTTTATAAATAAATCCATGGAGATAAAACTCCAAAACTTAAAGCCTGTAACTTGTGAGGTTATTTGGCCTCACATATTAATTTGTTTTGCAAAACTGTCTAAAGAACAGGGAAGTAAATTTGCAAAAATTTCAGATTTTCTTTTTTTTCCCCACAACAGTTTTTTTTCTATAGAATTGTTAAAAAGTTTGACCTGGTCTTAAAAATGGGAGAAGGATCTTTTGAAAAGACAGTATCTTTGAATAGACAGGCAAATTTTCAGGGTTCTGTCTGTAGAGATAGACCCTTTCTCGTTCTTGAATAAAATAAATGAATCTTTGTTTGTGGCATGGAACTGACCAACTAGATTCTGTATTTAAAATAAAACATTACATTGTCGAAGGACCAAAGTATCCTGGAAGTAATACTGCTAACTTTACAATTTAGATACGCATGTCACTCGTTCTTTGAACTGCTATAATGGTGCACTTAACTGAAAATGTTCAGTGGATTCCTTGAGCTACATTTGAGCAAATGAATAATTCCAATTATTTCAGTAAGATGACCCATATACTTAAAGTTTAGGCTTGTATTTAAGTACCTTTCTGAACTTGACTCATTGTCTGTTTAGTTATGTGCCTCACTCAGTTCCTCTTTAAAAGGGCTAAATGCCTAAGCATCTCTTAAGTTTATCTGGTTAAGTGTATATAGAATTGGCTGTACGTAAGCGCATACTTAAATTAGGCATATACTTATGTACATTACTGACCAAGGATCTAAATTTAGAATGCAGACACACCACTTTAGGAGCCATTTCTGCCATTGGATTTACTTGAGCCATGTCTGTTGATCCTGTAGAAACCTGCATGAGTATCCAGTTAATTGCAAGATGCTAGCTGTTCAGGATAAGGTCTGGTTCATTAGTAATTTCAAAACACTTAAGTATTTAGATTTTCAGAAGAACTAGTACATAATTCTATGCCTAATTTGCATGCACAGCTGCTGGAATTGTATATTTGAAAGCCTGTTAGTTAGCTACATATTAGGCAGGATGTGCAGCAAAGTACCTGATACTCATGAGCAGTCAGGCAAATCAGGTACATGTCTCATTGCATGCCTGACTTCAAAATGAGATCTGTAAAGAGTGCTGAACATTGTGATGATGACTCAGATTCATGCATGTTTTTTAAAAAGCCCTGGAAGTCATTATTGCACAATTAATTCTTAAGTGCTAATAATTTTCCTATTTTTCTCCTTTAGATAGCAAAATCAAGTGGTTTGTTACATGTTAAGGAGCAAGGTGCCTCAAAATTTAACATAAATAAAATAAATGTAAATAGGAAGCATGAGAAAAAAATGGGTACTGTTATTTTATCTTTTCTATTCCACCCATGCTACATATAAATTAAGTTTCATTTAGATTTGTTTTGTCCTTTGGTCATATCCAACTGTAACCCAGTCCTTGCTGCAGATCTGTAGAACAGGTTTGCAACACTTTTTTATTCTTTCTATTTTTTTTAAAGTAGTATGTTTCCTGTGGGGTCTGTTGGAACTCGTATAGCTAAAACTGCACAGTGTTTTGAAACTTACCTCATATTTTGCTTTTTGATAAGAATATTTATACATTCATTTTTAAATCCTGAAGTTAGGGGTTTTATAGTTAAAACATACACAGTTTGAACCAAAGCAGTAAAAGCCACTGGCACAGTATTTGTATATACCTTGACTTGTAAAACAATGTTTAAATAAAAACATATATTTTATTAAAGTGCATGGGGTGATACCAAAGGGCTCAGTTGGATAGCATATATACAATTATGCCAGTAATTTTGAATAGATCATAGATACCTAGTATAATTAGAACTTCTTTCTGTAGTTTTTCAGTTTAGTGTTCAATGTTTGTTCCAGTTTAAATCCGTTGCATTTCAAATTTAATATGTACATTTAATTGTAATCATAATTGTTTAACTATTAAATCTTTCAATTTTTGAAGATTTTTTGGGGTTCATTTAGCAGTCTAATTGTCACTAATGTTGAGTCAAACCTGCGTTTAATTCAGATTAGATATTACTTAAACTTTTAGCATGACGGGGAATATAATCCGGTTGAAATAGTAGGGAATACATATTTTGGGAAAATACAGCTTGCTTAGCTGATCAGTTATGATTTTCTTCAATCTCAGTAAATTTAAAGCTAATTTATCAAAGTTTCACGTAAACTAAGGTGACCTAGAATGTGAGACAGTACCAACCTAAATTTTTTCTACCTTCCCCTCCTCCACCTCCAACTTTACTTGTAGTATGTATTATGTGGAGTCACAGTAGTTCAGTAGTTTTTATTTTATTTTTATTTATTTTTACATCCAAAGTAGGTAGCACCAGAGGAATTTAAAAAAGCACAAATTTCAGTTAGCACATACTTTGGGGTTTTTTTTGGTTTTGGTTTTTTTTTTTGGTTTTTTTTTCTTTTACTGATTTGGTTATTTGCCATTTCTGGGGATTAAACTTTAAAAAATGTTCTTCTTTTCTGTATCTGATGTTCTGTGTGCTATTAGTGATGCAGCCAACACGAACGGTTGTCATGTGTAAAACAACTTTCGATCACCGCGAAAACACCGCCCTGGGAAAGCGTCCATGCTTGATATCGTTTGGTTCATGAACATTAAGTTTCCAGTACAGGTGACCCATAGCTCAAAGTGTTAAATAATTGTATACATTATTCAGTTTTTAAAATAATAATCCATTAATGAGATTGCTAGTCTTTGAAGTTTTGCTCACTTTTGTTTTTCCTAGTAGAGCAGGGTAAAAGGAAAAACTTAAGTTCTTATTTGTTTCTTTGTAAGGATCTGGTAGATAGATTCATTGTTATTTATTACATTTTTAAATGCAAGGGTAATTGTAAAATCATAGAAAGAGTAACATCTGTGTAGTGTTCCAACTCTGTGTAATGCTTTCATTTGCTTCTTCAGGTAAAATCCCAGATGAAGCCAAAGCCCTTTCTCTATTGGCGCCTGCTCCTACTATGACAAGCCTGATGCCTGGTGCAGGGTTGCTTCCTATACCTACACCAACCCCTTTGACTACAGTAAGTAAAATTCAGTCACTGTCTGATTTCTGGTTTCCTCTATATTCAGTAGCCTTTTCTGTGTTCAGAGAACAAGAACTATCTGATCCATGGATGTTGTCGTCTTGTATGCTAGGTCAGTGAGGGTTTAGCTGTGGTGCCTCTTTTGAGGGTAGATCACAAGTTGTCCATACGCTGTCTTTCCTAGGTTTTTCTTTCAGATTATTATTTTGAAAAATAGTGGATAAATACTGATTTTGGTTGTGTCCATTTTAATTGTCCTTCCCTAGACCCATTAATTTGGTCCAGTGGCAGTGCTAGGCACCTCTTAAAAGTTTGTTAAAACATAATTACATAATAAACCATTCACACAGTTCTTCGGAATATTAAAATGCTTCATTAGGGTGCTTTGCTTGCTACCTCTATGACAGGGCTTTTGACTGTTTGCCTAACAATGTTTTCACTACAAAAAGCATAGGAGCTAGCTGCTGCTACTTTGCTCAGTTCCCTTTTGCCTCTGTAAGCCTTTCTTGACATCTGCAGGCTGCTCTGACCTATTCAGGGAAAACTTCAAGTTAAAATAGAGTAGTTTTCTCTTTTGTTACATAAACAAAAAATTACTGGTGGCTTGTTGAGAATTTGTCACACTTGTTAGAAAATTTGTTTGCTGGAAAGGCAGTTGCTTTTTGGGTGGAGAAAACAAAATTCAAACCAGAAACTCAGCAGACCAATTTAGTAGTGATTTTTAAGTGACTTTTTTTTATAACGTTCCCCAGGAGAGTTTTCAATTCCCAGTTCCAAAAATGAGAGCTGTATTGTCCTCATTCTCTAGGAAGTGACTGTGTTTGTAGGGAAAGAACTTAGACTTAATGTCCTTCGCATTTCAACTGTAATTAATCTTGCCTTACGTGATGTGTTTGTCCAAAAGGTACCTTATCTGTCCGTTTGATGGACTGATACCTATTACAGAACAAATTGGCCCTGGGCACCGCAAATTCCCTTCTTGCCTTGCTGGGCAAGGGCTCAGCAGTTCCTCATCTACTCCTAATACTTGTGGTGGTAAAAAAAAAAGAGTATTAGCAGTGTCTGAAGGCATCTTACTCAATTCGATTGACTGCAAGCATTAGAAATTCAAACCTATATGTTTTCTGATTGATGTACTGCATCCCTGGCCAGACCTCTTTGGTAAGATGTTAACTGATAGCCCACAGAAAATCTTAACTATAGAAGGTTATTTATGAGTAGATTTTTATTTTTTAAAAAAAGTGCTCAGCTGGGACCTTGAAGTTTAAGGTATTGCCTATATTCATTAGATTTATTTTTACAGAAATGCACAAGGCAGGCAAGTATTAACAAGTGAAGTATCTCCCACCAGTGCTTGGTTGCAAAGCATATTGTGTTTTTGTGTTTTCCAGCTCGGTGTTTCACTTGGCACTTTGGGGGCTATACCAGCAGCAGCATTGGACCCTAACATTACGGCACTGGGAGAAATACCACAACCACCAATTATGGGGAATGTGGATCCATCCAAAATTGATGAAATCAGGAGAACAGTCTATGTTGGAAACTTGAATTCCCAGGTAGCTTTTTTTTGTGTAATGGAAATACTAATGGAAGGTGTAGAATTGTAATTTATGAATTCTAATCTTAAATGTTAAAGAGTTTTCATTAGTTGATGACAATAGGAATTTAAACAAAAAACATAATCATTTTGGTTACTAGTGATGTTTTGAATTTTGAATGCTCCTGTGCCAATCAGATCAGACAAGACTGTGGAATTCATTCTGGCAGGATACCAGAGAAATCACACTGTAGCTGAATTCAAGAAACATACTTATGACTGTGTGTGTTGATCAAATGTTCAGCTGGGTTGCGTTAGCTGAGCAATGCTCAGAAGTCGTGAGGTCATGGTAGCTGTCCCCTGTAGCACTGTGCAGTTGCTTAAGTACAGTAAGATGGAATGATGTTTTCTAGTGGAAGTTGCAAAATTAGCATAAATACCTTTGAGTTTCTATAACAGGAAAGTTAAGTCTGTCAGAAACTTGATTTTTCAACAATTGATCGAGTTAATTGAAAAACAATTTGCTTTTGACTGATGGCAATATAAGTATTTTATTTTGGGTTTTTTTGACTGCCAAAGTAGCTACTGGAGTGTAAAAGTACTATTGATCGTGATAAAATAAAACAAGCTGGAAGCTAGTAGAAAAACAGATAAAAGCTAAGTCTTATAACATTGTTTGGATTTTTTTTTTTAATTGATCAAAATTCACAGTCAATAGCTTGGACACAGGTGTATAAGGAAATTCCTCATCAGCTATTTCAAATGAGTTGCCTGAAAAGTGCAAAATCCTGTGCCAAATGCTTTTTTAACCTAGATGTAGGACTTCAAGGCTTCTGGTTGCACTATTTTAAATTGTAGTATATTCTTTAGATTAATGGAAGAAAAAATACCTGTCTTTCTTAAAGTGTAACATTACCAAATTCATGTCGCCTGTGTAATAATGGTGAGATATCTTTCCAAAATCTGTAGCTCTTAGATGACCTGATATATTGGATAAGTGGTTTTCATTATATATTGTACATCAGCTGAGCTCTTCCGACTCTTTCTAGACTACAACAGCAGATCAGCTGCTGGAATTCTTTAAGCAAGTTGGAGAAGTCAAATTTGTGCGAATGGCAGGTGATGAGACGCAACCAACACGATTTGCGTTTGTGGAATTTGCAGACCAAAATTCTGTACCTCGAGCTCTTGCCTTTAATGGAGTTATGTTTGGAGACAGGCCACTGAAGTAAGAAATTAATTATTCATATGACTATTGAATGAGAGATTTATACATTTATGACTGATGTGCAGGAAAGTGCTGTGATGAATATTTTTTTAATGTAAGGACCTATTGTTAGTAAATTTTATAAACTCTAGTTTCAAGGTTGGGCATAACATTCTCTGAGAAGAATATGGATGGCATTGAGTAAAATACATTTATATTTAATCTTGAGGTAGTGGAAGCTATAATAGTGAAAGAATCTGCAAAGTCCTTAGTACTAATTAAGCTTTCTGTATGATGTGTATGTAACTAGTAGGCCTTAACATAGAGATTTGATCTGAAATAGAGAAATAGATTCCTAGACTTCTACTAGAAAATATTTTAACACAGAAATATTGTTCTGCATTTATTTAAAAATGGTAAGATTTGAAAGCAATAAAATACATTTTAGATACTTAGAACAGATCAGTGTTAGGACAAATCTGTAGTTTTGCTGAACTTTGAAGTTTTTAGTCGTACATGGAAGTTGAGGTGTTTTCCTTTCTTAGTTGTTTTTCCTTTTCCCTTTTCAAGTGTTTGGGAGTTAAAGGTTTTATTTTTCCTTAATTTAGAATTAATCACTCCAATAACGCAATAGTGAAGCCTCCTGAAATGACACCACAAGCTGCTGCCAAGGAACTGGAAGAAGTGATGAAGAGAGTAAGGGAAGCCCAGTCTTTCATATCTGCTGCTATTGAGCCAGGTAGGTATATTATGTTCATTACCTAACAGACACGTTCTGTGCGTACCTTGGCACACACTTCTAAGAGCATTTTCAAACACAGGAAAAGGGTACTCAAAGGTGATCAATATGTGTTGGGAAAAAAAAGAAAATAATCAAAATTATGTTCATGCAACAAAGCAGTGGAATGAAGCTGACTTTTTATTTCATCGTATCTTATTTTCAGATACATGCTCACTGAATGTTTTCAAGAATACAAAGTTAATACTAAATCAATACTGAATGTTGGTGCTTTTTAAGTTCAAAGTACTTACAAACTTTTAAAAGAAAATGCTTTATATTTTGTTTTGTTCTCCTCTATCACCCATTAATGCCATAGTTTCATGTTCAGAGGGAGCTAGCATGGTTCTGAAAGCAGTAATATGCTTTTCTTATCTGCAGCAGGTTAATTTTGTCCCTGTGCTATGCTCTTTTTCATGCTGGCTCAAGACTGTGTGCATCCTCATAGCAAATGGGATCAGAGAATGAATCTGGGATAAAACTTAACATATTGTAAAGGACTTCTTTTCATCCAGATTGGTTCCCTGATCCCTGTTAACACTGAGATGCCAGGTCGAGGAGGAAGGTGTTGGTGGGTTGAGAGGTTAGACATTTTCAGTGCTGATTTATGCTGACTTAAACTGATTGCAAAACCACAGCATAAAAAAATTCTCAACTTGTTAAACTTTCAGTTGAGATCCTCCTTTTTCTTTTCATCAGTGAGATTTTGTCATTCTTCTTACTGACAAACATTGTCTTACGTAGGTTAGATAATGCGGAGTCTTGAGGGGTTTTTTTGGGGGGTGGGTGAGTATTTTTTGTGTTTTTGTAGGGTTGGAAGAGAAATAGCTCTAACATCTCAATGTTAAGCAGCAGAATAACAATCTTTCAGAGTCTGAATCAAAGTCTGGTGAGGTCACTGTTAAGGTTTCTGTTGACTGCCTGGCTTTGGATCAAACTTCTCACCCTGTTCTCTCCATCCCTTCCTCCTGCAAAACAATGTTTGAGGAATAAAACTTCAATATTTGTACAGAGGGTGAAATATCTAAAAGTATAGAAAGTATACTAATATATAGTATATACTAATTATTATTTACATTTTATGCTTGTTTTCAAAATTGTACCCTCTAAATTTACTCTATTTTTCTCAGGTTATTTAAAAAAAAAAGAAAGTAATTATATTAAATAATAGACCAAGAGGAGAACATGTTGTGATCTTGTGCATTGTGGCAGCAACATAAATCCCATTCCTAATAGAGCTAGCTGTTTATAATTATCTGGTTTATGTGTACTGCTGCAGGATGGCTGCACTCAACGAGTATATGCAATGACTTTCTTGGATGTTTCTGAAGGATATTTGCAAAGAAGGAAGATGTGCAAAGAGTAGGCCCCTTGCACTATATGTGGTACATTCCACTTGTGCCAGATTGTTAACTGGGATCTTTAAATGTTCTGAGCTTACACTGCAAAGTGGTTTTTTCCTCTCAGAGTCTGGAAAGAGCAGTGAAAGAAAAGGCGGTCGATCTCGTTCCCATTCTCGTTCAGAATCCAGGTCTAGCTCAAAATCCCGATCTAGAAGGAAAAGATCACACTCAAAACACAGGTAGGTATGGTTTTTATTTTGGACTAAGAGATGATACTGGGGTTTTTTGAGTGGTGGTGGTTACTGAGATTTCTTACTGAGTTATAAGACAAGTATCTCTGTAGAGAAGATTACTAACTTACACTGAGCAGATCAGACTAACCAGGAACTTCGTCTCTGAGCAGATACTCCTTCCTTCTAAATGCTAAACGTTTTCAGGATTACTTTCAGTTAAAACACACTAGAAGGCACTTTTTGTGCCATGTAACATAACCATTTCTATAGTTTCATGGTACATTTTGTGCCATGTAGCATAATATCATTTTGTGACCTGTATTTTAAAAAGAAATAGTTACCTGTATTTTGTGGATCAAACATGTTATTTACTGTTAGCACCCTGAGCAGATAGGCTGGCTGGTTTTGCTAGTAGAAAGTTCCTGATGTCCTGAACTTCTAAACATCGAGTTAACACATGCAGTGTTTTTATTTACTGTACTGTAAATGTAAAGCTATGTTTTTTAAAAGCAGAAGAAAAAGACTTTAGGGGCAGTTTTTCATTCTTCAGATTTTGTTTGCTTTGCTAAACTTCTTCAGTTCTGAAACAGGCTTTGGAATATGGGAGGAAATAACATTACTAGATCACCCCCAAAGTATACCCTTTAAGATTTTTTCCAAGAATGAGACAGTCTTGCTATGTGAGACTTACAAACGCTTCCTGAAATGGTTCAGATTCTTTCAATGTTAGGAATGTCTTCTGAGCATTTACTTAATCAATCTAAAGATATTTGGCTACGTTAAGTATAAAAAAAAAAATTCAGAATGTATTTGATAGCTTACACTTTAAAAAGGTGAGCGTTGTCAGTGTTGCAGCAGCAGCTCTGTTGCATCCTTTCACACATCGTCTTTTAACAAGGCAACTAGAATTCTTTTAGGTACAGAAAAGCCAGCCAGAGGGAGTTATCATCAAGTATACTACCAAACAAATATGATATAAGTGCAGGCTTCAGTTTTGCAGTAGCAAGACACCACAGTGCATGTTATCTAATGACATCAAAATATTAGGTAGCTTTTTAATGCAAGAAGAATCATTTGGTCACTTCCTTATTGCTTGCTTCTCTGCTGTTTCTCTAACGCAGGACATAACTGAAAAACAATCTTTTTGTGTAACACTGCAGTAATCTCAGTACTATTTTGTATTGCCACAAACCAAATTGATTTTTAGAAGATAAACTTGCATTTTTTCACTTGTGGAAAACCTGTGCTTTAAACAACTGTTGATGTTTTTTTGGTTTTGTTTGGTTTTTTTTTTTAAATTATTTACCACTGCTACTGTCAGTTTTGAGAACATGCTGAAAAAAGGCCAGTCTGATCTGTTGAGGCAACTTCATCCCTAAGAATAACTATCCTTACCACTTCGCTATTTTACTCTTTTATAAAACACTTAAATTGTTTTCATCTCTTAGGATATAAAATTTATTCAAGGTCTCATTTTGACTCAATTGTAATTAATTTGCCCTTAGTTAGTTTGTGTTTCTGTGCTGATAAGTGGAGCAAAGCTGTAGGTAAAAAATGGTTGCCTCTCCTCTCTTGGTATATTTTGCTCTGTGTGTCTTGAACTCCAGAAGACAGGGGGAGCTGGTATTTTTTGTACCTCCCTGTTCTTCAGGGTTTATTGAGTAATATACATGGCCTTTCTGTCTTTGTTAGGTTAAACTTTATGGTACCTTAACCTCTCAGGCAAAGTATCCAATTATGTGGGTTTTTGATACTTAATGTTAAAATTCAGCTTTTTATTTTTGCTTTTCCAGGGAGTATGATCTTCCAAAAATAGGGAGTATTTTGGAAAAAAAGAATACTGTAATTTTTAGAAGTCTTATTTTCTTCATCAAATCTGTGACTCTGCTATATATGTTTATCAGAAGACTTTAGCTGGATTTTTATCAGAGTGTCTGCACATTATTTGCATTCCTTATTTATCATGTAGTAAACGCTCATTCCTTTTCTTGAGAATTCTTATAATTGAAGTCTATGCTAACAAATCCTTTCACCTGAAAGTTAACTTGACTAAATGCTGAACCACAGATAGTGGGTTTTTTTTTTTCGTTTTGTTTTGTTTTTTTAAAGTTCATTGAAATTGTAAGGCTGGAGCACAAAGCAAAAAGAGACCAGTTAAAGCCATCTTTTGTCTGTGACCCAAGACTGCAACAAGTTACTGGGCCTGGAAAAGAAACAAAATGTAACTAATTATTTTTACAAGCTGCTAGAAATTGTCTATAGTAGATTTTATGCACTGTAATTTACTAAGGACAGCTATCCTAATATGATATGAATTTATATTTTCCAGAATGATCATGGAGGTTATTATGAAGCATGGGTATTACTTAGATGGTGCATTGTTTCGAAGGAGGGCATGTGCACCTGGTGAAGCATAAAGTATCCATATTTACAAAAATGTTGGTAGGCAGTATATTACTGAGGTGTAACTCTTTAAAGTTTATGTAGTAAGGGAAGATTTATGGGTTTTTTCCTTTGTTCATTGATTTAATTTTTATAAAGTTTCAATATTAAAGTATTTTTCTTCTGGCATTGTTCATATAGAAGTAGATCTGGCAACAGATCACTATCAAGACACAAGGACAGACGCAGATCCAGAAGTCCCCTGAAAAAACGGTCTAGATCTAGGGAAAGGCGGAAATCAAGAAGTCGCTCTCGTTCTCGGTGAGTTCCATTCCTAAGAAATGGTACTGTTGTTCTTAGCACACAGTACAGAGTTTTTGAAAAAAATCTAACAAACCTTATAGGTGATGGCAAAGGGTGGAATCTCTGAATGCTTTAGCCTGTCCCTGGGCTTCGTCTGTGGGACAAAAGAATAGAAAGAAAATTTTAATGCTGAGTGTACTGGTTTTGGCTGGGATAGAGTTAATTTTCTTCATAGTAGCTCATATGGTGCCTACAGGGGTTAAACCACCACACTGAGGTACCTAAACTTTGATAGTCTAGTCTACATTTATACCAATGTGCACGCTGACCAAAAATAGGTAACTGCAATTGCCAGACTTTAACCAATAGATTAGGAATGTTCTGTGTAGCCTGTGAAACCCACAAAAAAGTGGATGATGCTTGTTCAGTCTACATCTGTTGAGAGGTTGGATTCAGGCTGAACTTGATCCTGCATTCTGAGAACATGTATAAAGTTTTTGTGCATGAGCTTTTATTTTCGCCTTTGGCTATCTCATATTGGCCATACACTGCTGTGAGCACAAATGCATGTGTCTGTTATGTGGCATATTTGCATTTCAGGATCTAATACATCTATATTTCACCTAGTCTATTATTTTTTAAGTCTGATTGCGTAATTATTGAACTGTGAAATTTCAACAAGATAATACAATTTTCTGTGGGATGAAGTAGTGAATATTCACAAAACAAAAGTGCCTATGAAAGTAGCTTCACGAATAGAAGTCTTGGTACTTTTTTTTCTGTTTCATCTCTGTAATTCCCCTGATGCATTTAAAGGGAGCTTCATACTTAGCTTGTGCAGTTGCCTCTTGTTTTTTGAGGGAAGAAGTTTTGTGGGAAAGAGAACTGCAGATCCGTGGACCTCAGTGGAAACAGGAATAGGCTACGTAGCTAGCTGGGCTTTATTGATGGATCCTTTTGATTCTCTGTTGCTGTTGTCTGGAGCTTCTTGGGATATCTGCTCACTGGAAGGGGCAAGTCCAATGAAATCTCTGTGATAAATTAACTGGAAGGCACTTCTTGGGTCATTGTGAGGCTCTTTGCTATCGCAGGGATTGCGTGCTGCTCCATCTTTATGATCATCTTTATGATATTACATTCCTTCTCTGAGACTTCTGAAGAAGTATTTGCCAAAACGTGATGGGAACCAAAGTTGTCAGGTCACAGAGCATACAACAGCCTACTATTTATTAGCAGTTGAGAAGAAGATACAGCCAAACACTTCTTCTGTTGAAGGGTGGGGGCTGTGCTTAGGAGCTTTCATGTTTGAAGGAGTCTCTCTGAGAGTCTTTAAAAATACCAATAGACACAGCAATTTCTGTTAGTCTGGTTGTCTTGGACATGTAAAGGCCTGCTAATCAACTTCTCCTCTTGTGCTTTCTCCTGTTTATCTCTCTGAACAGTTGTTCGTTTTCGTGTCCTAGAGGCAGGTCTAGAAGTCATGTGTCTCTTTGCTAGAAAGGAAAGATGGGAGTCTCGCACTTCCAAATAATCCTATACCAAAATGTAATCTTCCAGCCAAAGCTGTGATCTAATAAGTTTTTGTTTGGCTTGACGACTAGAACATCAGTTGAAATTTTCCTCCCTGTTCTTCTTTTTATGAACATGTTCATTCTGCCTGTCCCAAAGAAGCTGACTTGTTCTGTTATCCTTGCTTCTGTTTTTACTGTATTAACAATTTTTCAATAATTTTCAAATTCCTAATGACATTACAGATGATTATATTGTCTTGATTGAGTTTTGACCTTACACTTGCCTTTTGAGGGAATTTGTTTGGTGAAATTTCATCCCTGCTTTTTTATTTCTGTCTATTAATTGTTGTTGGACTTCCAAGCAGTTCCAGGATATCTGTGTGAGAGAACACTGTAGTATAATGACTTTTGTCAGTCAGCTGTCATTATTCATGTGGGGGTGGTTAATCTGCAGTCCATTTTATGTGGACACACTTTCAGTAAAGAGTGGACTTACGGATTGTAGAGTTTGTCTCACTCCTGACAAAATGTAGAAAATTTATGTATGTGTAATCACATAACTGTGAGGTGAAGAGACATATTCTCTCAAAGTGTAGTAACATCTCTCTGAAGATCACAGTTTGATTTGATTTTGGCCTCCCCTTCTCCAATTTGGTTTCCAAATTTTTCCTAGCTATATAACCTTTCCCTCATGGTGAACAGGGGTGGAAAATTAAAATATTGAATAATTACTGTTTTTCGACAGAGATGCATACTTTATCTTGAGCAATTAATGTATGCTAAAGAGTTAGTTGTAATTTTAATTGGAAAGTTCGAAGATGAATTAATGGATTTGTGTTTGGCTTTTCACAGGGACAAGAAAAGAGACAAAGAAAAGGTCAAGGAAAAAGAAAAGGCCAAAGAAAAGGAGAAAGAGAGAGACCGAGACAAGGAGAAAGAGAGAGACCGAGACAGAGACAAAGACAGGGAAAGAGAGCGAGATAAAGAGAGAAACAGGGAGAAGGACAAGGAGAAGGACAGGGAGAGAGATAAAGAGCGAAACAAAGATCGCGAGAGAGTCAAAGACAGGGATAGGGACAAGGATAAGGACAAAGATAGGGACAAGGACAGGGAAAGGGAGAGAGATAAGGAGAAGGAAAAAGACAGGGAAGAAGTAGACCAGAACAAGGAAAAAGAAGATACTGAGAAAGAAGGAGAGAAGGACAGAGAGAAGATTAAGGACAAGGAGGGAGATAAGGACAAAGGAGGGGACAAAGAGAAGGACAGAGACAAAGAAAAGGAAAAAGATGGGGATAAGGAGAAGGAGCGAGAAAGAGAAAAAGAGAGAGATGATAAAAAGAAGAAAGAAAAGAGATCCAGAACACCCCCAAGAAGCTATAGCTCTTCAAGAAGATCTCGTAGCTCCAGCAGGTTTGTTTAGAATTTTTTCATGCTTTTTTTGACTTGTCAGTTCAGTGAGACACCATCCTAGTTTTTATGTATCACTATCACCATGTCTCTTACTAAGTAAATTTGTATTATTTCAGTGTTGTAGATTTTCCTATAAAGTAAAATCTATTACAAAGAGCTCTGTATGATGCCTGATAGAACATAGTTTCTCTTGGGCTGCTGGTGCTTGCCTTTCACATAACCATATAGTATAGTCCTTGAGGACAGTAAGTAGATGATTCTTATGCCATTTCTCTGTGTTGGAGCCATTCAGAAGTTCTGATAAAGTGACATCACACATCATCTTTGTCCTGATGAAAGTTTGAGTTGCTGTTACATAGTTCCTTGGTTACTTACATACTGTACAGTGTTGGTCTGTGGATCTTACGAACAGTTGGGTGATAGTACTTGCCGCTCTTCAGCTGGATGTCTGAACAGCAGGAAGCAAGCATGTCACTTGGCTGGCTAGCCATTCGGAGGGTGAATGTATCTCAGTGGGAAGATAAGGACACCTTGTTTAGCTGGTTAAATGGCCAGGTACAAGTAAAAAGTAACATTCCTTAATGATACTGATAGTAAACAGGAAAACATTCAAGTTAATGTAGCTGTTGTTTTTGCCTCTGAGGGAGGCTACACTGGGTGGAAGTCTGGATAAGTTCAGTACAGCAAAAAGAGGCTGTGAGATTGATTATAAGTTCTGTAAGTGGTCTAACTCAGGCATATTCTAATAGCGTTGCGGCTGACTTAAGTTCAGAAGCTTTGGTGGAAAAAGTCCTTTCTGAATACCTCAGGTATTAGGGAGTTCAATAACATCACATGTCAAATTTAGATAGCAAATTTTATCTGTTACCTTGAGAGAATGAAATGCTAGATGAATTGGGAAAAGTACTATGTATTGTAATCATTTCACTGGACAAAAGCAAAATTCCCACAGTCCTCAAAATTCAGGAGTTCATGGTTCATACAAGGCAGAAAAGGTTGTAATAATTTCTGAACATTCTATTTGCATTATATGAAATGTCCATGTTGTTTTGGAGGTTTATGGGCAAAATACTGTGGCTTCTTTAAGCATATACAGCTTCCTATTTTAATGCATTTTTAACATTATTTCATGGGTTCAAGACCTATGCAGAGTAGAGGTAGTTGTGCTAGCTTTGAAAACATAACATTTTCTGTCTGTAGGCCTCAGGAGTATTGAATTAGGTAAGTGTAGGAAAAAGATTTAAGATTTTGACAATGTGTAGCTTATATAAGAACCTTGGTAGAAGACCCAGTTCCTAATGTCAAATAGCAAGTGTAGTTAGCTGGATGTTACCAAAAATTCATACTCTAGTTTGCAACAATTATGCTCCCCTTTAAGAATCTTGCTATTTAAGAAGGCATCATGGAAGGCTCAAATGCTATGTACTTGGGCAAAGAATTCTGGTGAAAATTAGTGCATCTCTTCTAGTGGATTCACAGTACAAAACCGTACTTTGAGATGAAGTTAATTTTTTTTATACACGTTACTAAACAAAAACAATGTTCTTTTGAAGGTGGAGGATGAGAGGAATACTTTTTTATATGCATTTACAATTCTTTCTTCAGATATAGCATTATCCTTAGAGTATCAATACTGGGGCCAGTACTGTTGAACATCTTCATCAGTGGCTTAGACACTGGGACAGAGTGCACCCTTGGCAAGTTTGCAGACAATACAGAACTGGGGGGAGAGGCTGGTACTCCAGAGGAGTGTACTGCCATTCAGAGAAACCTCAACAGACAGGAAAAATGGGCTGACAGACATCTCATGGAGTTGAACAAAGAGAAAGGCCAAGTCCTGCACCCGGGCAGGAGTAACTCCGTTGCACCAGTACAGCATGGGGGCTGACTGGCTGGAAGGCTGGCTGGCAGAAAAGAACCTGGGCGTCCTTGCAGCCAAGAAGGCCAGCAGTATGCTGAGCTGCTTTAGGCAGTGTTGTCAGCACGTCAAGGAAGGTGATTCTTTTCCTCTCCTCAACACTGGTGAGGCCACATCTGGAATCCTGTGTCCAATTCTGGGCTCTCCATTACAAGAGACACACAGACATACTGGAGTGAGTCCAGTGAAGGGCCATGAAACTGATAAAGGGCTTGGATCATCTGTCATACAAGGAGAGACTGAGGGAGGTGGGATTGTTTAGCCTGGAGAAGAGAAGGCTGAGGGGGCATCTTCATCAATGCATATGAATACCTGATGAGAGAGTGTGAAGACAGAGCCAGACTTCTTAGTGGGGGCCAGTGACAGGCTAAGAGGCAGTAGGCACATATTGGCATATTGGAAATAAAGGCTTTTTTCTAATGTTTAAATTGTGTTTTTTCTGGGCAAACTGGAACCAGTTACCCAGAGAGATTGTAGAGTCTCCATCCGTGGAGATACTAAAAATCTGACTGGATGTGGCCCTGAGTAACCTGCTCTAGTTGACCCTGTTTTAAGGTGAGGGAGGGAGAGGTTGGACTAGGTGGTCTCCAGAGGGCTCTTCCAATCTCAGTAATTCTGTTATTCTCTGAAAAGTAATTGTGAATAGGCTGGGCTACAGAGCCCCAGTTAGCTTGCATTTAGGGGTATCTGTTTACTTTGGTGATTGACGTTGCCTAGTTGAAATGGTTACAAACTTTCTGGAGAAGATTATCCAACAAACTGGTATTTCAGCTGCCTGGATTTACAGTGCAGCACTGAGTTGGGACTGCTGATCCTTTACCTGATGAGTGTAAAATATTGGACAAATAGTCGCTTTTTTTGAGAAGAGGTGAAGGTGGAATAGGACATACAGGACCTTCTGAGAACTAGGTGGCAACTGACGGTGCTTTACGGACAGACAGCATGCAAGTACTAGAAATCAGATGGCTATTTGTGATTCCTAGCTGAAGGAAAAGACATGCACCAGAGGAAGAGGAGGATCTGGCTCCTTTTCCAACAGACATCTACAGGCAAGCAGAGGAGATAGGTACAGAATGTTAGTTCTGTGTATGATTAAGAGACACAGGGTCACTATCAAAGTATTCAGACTTGTTTTTTCTTAAATTTTGCTGTATTAGTATTGCTTAAGAGTGTTAAAAGAACAGGTGCACAAAAATCTTTGTATAGACAATTGTAATAGAGATGGAAACAAATACTGTCAGACACACTTGTAGTTCTTCAACTTGAAATATGAAAAGCAGAAACTGAAAATTAGATTTCATGAATAAACGGTTTCTAATTCGAACGCAATTACTAAGGCACTTGGTTACTCACAGATATGTATGCTGGAAAGCAAAATAAGGTGGGAATGTACTCAGTGTAGCCCAAGTGGGAGCACTGTCAGAATAATATATCAATTTCCAGTATCCTCATTTGAAAAAAGGTGCTGATAAATGTGAAGATGTTCAAAATGAGATGCATGTTAACTAGTGAAGAGCTGATCAGTAATTGTGTTATTTTCTCCATGATTTTGAGGCCACTTTATATTTTTGTTTACCAAAGATCAAATCAAACTCAAGAGCTTGCCGAACAAAATAGTTATGAAATTTTGTCCTGCGCAGCTTCAGGAGGTCACGGTAGATGATATTGTCAGAGTATCAATCCAGATAGTGATACTAGGCATATCTTAATACATCCTTTTGTAATTTATCTAGTAACTGTTGATTTCTTGGCCTTTCTAAATACTGAAGATATAAATGTTTACACCTAATGGTGTGAATTGCAAAAGCTGGTATGCATAAGTGTAGCTTTTGTGCCATATCTTGAAGTGTCCTCTCAAATTCCCTGGTTTTCTTTGATGGTTCTTCCTGTCTGCTTTTCCTCCTCTGTGAAGAGGTGATAGGAAAAAATGATCTTACTTTAACAGAGATAGGTTCTACCTTTATGTTGAATTAAGCTTTACTGGCTCAGTTTTTGCTTTATTTTAACATGGGCCTCAGTATGTTTGCAACCAGTTATTTAATATTTTGTTCTATTCAAGATCAGACTCCATAATAACAACTTCAGCAAATTCCATATATCTATGTAAAACAGCTGTTTTGTAAAATACTACGAGCTCTTCAGTGTGTTACAGAATGATAACATTCTGTTTGCTGAGCAAGGACTGCTAGGAAAACAATAGATACTAACTTATTTATTCTGATTTTGACAACAGTTTGAGCTTCATTTTGCACTGTTTGCTTCTAAACCAATAGGAATGCTAGCTCATGTATTTAGGAATTAAACTTCAGTCAGGCTGAACTGAAATTACAGTGATCTTCAGGTTGTAATGTTACGTTTTCAAGTTCATATTGCTCAAGTTACGCCTTTTGTCTTAATGTGGCTCTTCATTCAAATGGATTCTTCTTCTGACTGAAGAAACTCCTACCTAATACAGGATTAGTGAATTCAGTGTGTTTCCATTGTTATCAGTTATAAGTACAAGCATGTGAGGATAAACAAAAAACTAAAATCTGAAAGAGCACAACCTTTTTTTTCCCACTTCCAGCCTCCCCTTTCCCACCAAACTGAAACATACAAAATTTTTTTTTTTTTTTCTTTGTACAGTTCATATATTGTTGGTGTAATATAATGTTAAATTCAGGGATACTTACTTAGTTTGTTGTGTCAGATCACTTAAGAGCTTTCTGTTTTTATCTGGTTCCTGAGTTTATTATTTTTATTCTTTGATGATCTTCAATTTCTTGGTCCTGTAGAGAAAGGCGTAAAAGGAAGAGTAGAAGTCCCTCCAAGTCTCCTAAAACATCCAAAACAACAAAAAGAAAGTCTTCACGAACTCCTTCTCCAAGAAGGTCAGTTTTGATGTAAACATAAAAGTTAATGAGCAGTAAAGGAGGAAGAATTTACAGTATTTTTATTGTTTTACTGCCTTTGCACTAATCATCTCAGATGATTTCAGTTGGTCAGTATGATACAGTTTTAATATAAACCAAAACCAAACCAAACCAAAAACCTTCACGGATGTGAGCTTTGGTATGCTTTCAACTAGAGAGTTTCAGATCTGTCAACAATGCAAATTTGCTTCCAATAAATAAAAGCCCTTCATCAGATACAGATTAATTTGGTGTTCTCTTTGCAAATACCGTGCATACTGAACACATGCATTCTTTAGCTCTCTTCAGTCAAAAAATTCCCTTGTCTTTATGAAGGGGTTTTTGTTACATTTTGGGTTTTTTTGGAAAACCCACAGATGAGAGTTTAGTTTGCAGTTAAATGGTTTGAAGATTGTTGCTGTTGGATCAAATTCTGATTTGAGTAAAAATTTTCTTAAACAGAAACAAGAAAGAAAAAAAAAGAGAAAGAGATACAAACAATGAAAGAAGAGAAAGAGAACGCTCCACCTCCAAGAAAAAAAGTAGTAAAGAAAAAGAGGGAAAGGAGAAATCTGACAAAAGCACCACTACTTTGAAGGTAAGCTGTGTGACCAAGTGATAAGCAGAGTGATGTGGTGCTAGTGGAGCCATTATTGAAATTCCCTCCTTTCTTTTTCTTTCTTTTCCTCCTCCCTTCTTTTTCTCCTTACCAAATTATTACCATTTGGGTTTAGCTTTTGCCAGTTGGAGACATACAGTTGGTGTTAGCGGGCAAGTTTAATAAGTCTCTGTGTTTACTGGACCTATAGGAGCTTGTGTGAATAGGTTACGGAAACACTTTGTTTTGGTTTCTCTTTCCTGTTCTGTGCCATATATTAGGACTTGGCTGGCTGCCTATACGTATGAGCAGGCAGGAAGCAGACTGTGTAACTAAGGAGCAGTGTTCAGGGACAGCTTGGCTGTCAAGCTGAAAGTATTACTTTTTTAGTAAACTTTCACTCTGCAGTTCAGCCTCTCCGTGGTTGCTTTGGTCCAGGTCTGCGTATTGGACTCTGCAGGAGTAAAGTTGAAGAGTTGGGGAAGAGTGGTGTGGGATTTTCCCCTGCAAAATAGGAAGTGGAGTGATTAAGAAAAGAAACATCTTCAAATCGTTTAATCTTAGAATTTGAAAAAGCAGCGTGCCTTTAAAGAGTAGTTTGTTGTACTGAGAATTATTCAGCTGTTATAAAACAGCTGGTTTAGGTGACTGTCCACATTCTTAAGTAATTAACTTACCCAACAACTCTCTTAAAATGCATCGGATACCTGACAAAAAATACGAAAGAAAAAATTTAATCCTATTTTATTTAGAAAATATGGTAAAATCTTAATTTCTGGAGCTGTTTCTCATAGGTTCCATGATGCTGCTTGTTCTGTTTTTTCTGGATATTGATGATAAAGACAGATCACTTTATGGCAATGATTTCTTGGATGACAGGTTGTTACAAGTGCCTGACTTCAGCCAATTGAAAATAAAGCTTTTTTAAAAAAAAAAAAAAAGAAAAGAAACTGACACCTCTATTTGAAAAATTGCTGTGAGACAAGATAGGCATGTAAAAATTGAGACAATAAAAATACCAAGAATTGGTTGGAAGTCGTACCCTATAATCCTAATGCTAAGAATGATTTTTTTGTAAAATAATTTTATCTTTGGTAGGACAAAGATCACACTAAAGAGGATCAGAATTCAGAAACTGACAAGGAAGTAGACAACAGAGATACACAAAGGACAGATGAAGTCAAACTACAGCAGAATGGGAACTGTCAACCAAATGAAGAAAACCTCTCAATTAAAATGGAAGAGGTTTAAAGCAAAGAATGGACCTCTGCTTCAACTAAGGAATGAAATCCAAAGCCTTTATTTCCCAGAATGAGGAAGAAAATGTTAAAGCAATCAACCTGAACGTGTTGATAGTACTAGTAGCTCTTCCAATTCTTGTGATAGCTTTGTTGTCTTCTTGCTGTAAAGCAAGAGAGCACGGACCAGTAGTTATACCATGAAAAGGCAGATGCCATCAGAACTATTCATGTCTGAAAATCCATGCATTTCCATGATGGCTGTACTTATTTGTAAAATGATTTATGTTAAGTTTTGCCATAAGCTGTTACAAATAAGTAGAAACTGAAAGATGTAAACCTGTACTACCCAAAAAAAGCTGAAGATATGCATTGAAGGTTGTTTAAAATACTGCTTGTTGATGAATTTTGTATAGTTTTACCTTGTGGGTTAAAAAATCCACAAAAACAATGTGTACTGTTTGATGTGCTTGGAAATGGTGCATAAATATACACACTTTCTTTTGTTGCAAATGACAACTCTAGGAAAAGGGTTTTTAAACATAAACACAGTTTTACGGTTCTTATGCTAAATACCCACTGACTAGTATGTTTTTCATTTGCTCACAGCTTGAGATTCTTAGGTTTTATTATTTAAAAGAATTTCTTACTAATATCCCTAAAATTAGTATTTCTTTTAAAGTATTTGAACAATGCATGCTACTTTTCTGTTCCTAAAAGGAACATTGCCATGTTATAGATAATAGGTTAGCTTAGTGGGTTATTTTGGGGTTGTTTTGTTTTGTTGTTTTCTTTTGTCCTTCCAGAAGTGAGCACATCTTTATATTATCAGAACTTACAGCTTTGTTTTGAGCCGTACTGCAGTGTGTCTGTTCAGCTGCAAATAGTACAGGTGCCATTATGAAAATAAGTTTTTCTTATTTGCTTAAAAAAATATGGGAGCACAAGCAGAAGCTTTAGTGCCTTCTTGAAATGTGGTATTTTCTAGAAATTTATATGTGCTATTACTCATTTTCAGCTAAATCTTACATGATCTCTATTGCTATTTTGCCACCACCATACTGTAGACAAGAATGCAAGTGATTTGTCAGAACTGTTGGTTGATTCACTTGTTAAAATACTAAAGCTCCATTTTTACTTTTTATTTTTAGAAGAGATTTATAGACGAAAGCAAAGATGCAATTTGGGGACCACCACTGTACAAAATAGTAGCGGAATACAAAGCATTTTCTGATCACCTGCATCAAAGACAGCCCTTTAGACATTTAATCTACATTTGGATGGCCTTAATTGTTACCTCACCGTCATCTTCTCTGATACCTGATATAAAAGGAATTGTATGCAAAGAAGGGGGGATAAATAATTTGGGGAGAAAAGTTCTAATTTACACAGGAGTTATATGGTAGAGATTCTTTTTTCATTCTTTGGGGGAGAAAGCGTGTAAGAAGAGAATGACAAAGCAAATTATTTTTGTCAAGGTAAAACATGGCTTGTGTTCTCTGAACTAATTTAATCAGTTACATGAGATTTCTTAAGAGTCATACCTTTAAAACTTATACCTAAAATCGAGTAGATTATTTTTAATACAACTTAATACAATCAAATGACTTAATTGCCTTATCTCATGGGAAGAGTTATTTCTCTCAGTTAAAAAAAAAATAGCGTATTAGCTATTTGCTTTCAATTTGTTTTTCTTTTCCTTTGCATAGTTAATTCTTCTGGGGAAAAAAAAAAGCATATTACAGGGAATGAAAAATTTGCCCAATTCCTAAGGTAATGAAACCCAGTTTGATTGTGAAGCTGCTTAATCACTCTTCATTTTCGATAGGATTTAATGTTCTTGCCACTGTGTACATTTAAGACTATAGAAGATGCTTTACCATGTAAAGTATAGACAGTCATTTTTGTGATGTTTAAGCCACATGCTGTTGGCTGGTAAACAGCTTATTCTGATAAAAGAATGACAAATCTGTATGCTTACAGGAATACTGTGAAGGATTGTGTCTTGCAACAACAGCTGTCTTATTTATGATGTGTAAGTAGCATAGAGCAAAGAGATTGTTTGTATACTTGTTATCTTTGGTACCATTTCACTAATAAAATTAAGTATTTTAGAGGGAAGTTTCTGCTGGTACATACTTATTAAGGGAATATTTTTAGTTGATCTGGTCTTATTCACGCAGCTTCTTTGATTTGAAATGTGGATACCAGTGAAAATATATATTTATAATACCTTTGAAAAGCTGAGTTTCTCCTTTGGGAGGAATTAGAAATCATGTTTCAGCTGATACTAGTTTGATTTCTTGAGTTTTGTTATCCTGAAATTGCATAGCTCTACTATATATCAGTTACAGAATATGTAAAGGATTGTGTACGGTTAGCTTAGGAAACATGCCTTTGGAAATTAATAGTTAAGGATGGCAGTCTTACTAGCTAACTTACAGTGTGTGAGTCCATATGCAGCACATTGTTATATTGTATGTGAATTAATGGTTCCCTTACAAAAAGTTTTTTTTTAAAAAGGCAAAAAAAACCCCAAAACAACCGACTACCAAACGCATTTCCTCCCCATCTCAAGTCATATTTTCTTACAAATGCTGTATTTTCTGGTTTTGCTTTGTAAATACTGTGAGGTAGTTAAGTTCTGGCTGTCTGTATTAGGTGTTTTACAATTCCCTTCTTCCTAAAAAGCCACTACTAGAGAACTATTACACTGTAAAATGCCTGTCTCTGCAGAGGGTAGCTCATTTTTAAACCAGTAGTGTAGCACAGTAATGAAGTTCCGGCTTGCTCCAACAGGATTGTGTGCATCATCCATTGAATGTGTCCATCTTCCACTGGAAGTCCATCGCCTTCATCGTTAAAAAGTTTGCATGCTGAGCTGCATTGTCAGATTGTTTGATTTTGCACTTTATAAATGAGATTAAATTGAGTGGAGGTTTTGAGAACAATGTAGTTCATGATAGCTGTATTGTTTTAAATGTAATTTAATTTGAGTCAGCCTTTATTTGAAAATGTTGTGACTCGTAATTGCTCAGAAAAGTGATGATATGGTGCCATTTTGCTAAGACCATGTAAAACACATCTGCATAAGCTTCCATTAGTGACCACAGTTAGTTCACAACAGTGTTTCTGAATAACGGATAGGACTTTTCTTTGGATTTTGAAAGAAGAAGGCAGCAGAAGACTACTGCTGGTGGATGAAACAATTCCAAGCTCAAAATAGAGGTGGCTGGGACTTAGATAAATTCATTGAAGTCAATAGGTTTACACAGGTGTGAGGGATGAACATTTGTTTGCAAACACTGATAGTAGTATGGTACATAAGGAATATTGTTTTTCATATTTCAGAATTAGAACTTTGACTATTCAACAGGACAAGGGGGAATGGCTTTAAACTAAAGGTGGGCAGATTTAGACTAGATGTAAGGAAGAAATTTTTTACGCTGAGGGTGGTGAAGCACTGGCAGAGGTTGCCCAGAGAGGTGGTGGATGCCCCATCCCTGGAAACACTCAAGGTCAGGCTGGACGGGGCTCTGAGCAACCTGATCTAGTTGAAGATGTCCCTGCTCGTTGCAGGGGACTTGGATGTGATGACCTTTAGAGGTCCCTTCCAACCCAAACTATTCCATGATTCTAACTAAGAGGGGAAAAAAGCACTTCAGCTGGAAACTAGAAACATCTGAAGCATACCTGAGAAATCGGTGAGATGTGGGTTCTACCTGCTCATTGGTCACCTGATAATTTTTTTGATGGCAGTTTCACATAGATACGTCTGAACTAGCTTTACATTAGCTGGCTAACAGCAGCAACCTCTGCGCAGCTGGGATTCTGAAATGAGCTGTGGCCACTTGAGTGTTTACTCTGCTGCAAAGAAGGTAAATTTCTGTAGTCTGCAGCATGCTTTGCATTGCTTGCTAGTGTTCTCTGGCCCAGTTACACCTTAGGCAACGCCTGAAATTACTTTGAAACTCTGCAAATCTGTTACATGGTAGCTTCTCTCTGTTGCCCTTAGCTTGTAGTGGTATTTTGTAATAGTTATTAGATTTGGGGATTTCTTTCATTTTGGTCTAAGGAAGAGATAATAAGTAAAGGCTACTTTGTATGATAGAAATTATTGTGTACTTCATACCTGTCCCTGTTACTGTGTTATTTTTTTCATTCACGTGTATGACCATTGCAAGCAGTAATGCCGTAGTGATGTGTGTATCTTCTACTGCTAGGTCTGAAGCATCTCTGCATCACTTGTCTTTTTGTTAGTTTGTAATGAAACAAGGCTAGAGTTCACGTATTTTAATTTTGCTAGGCATTCACTTAGAGAAAAAAAAGACAAAAATAATCTTGAATTTTGTAAATATTAGTGTGAAAATTGCATTATAATGGTAAAACAAATTATCTTAAAGATGTGAATTCTGAACAATGATTTGCAAACTGGGGCGTATTCTGGGTCCCACCTGCCACTTGGTGGTACTTTGAGTTTTATAGCAATTGATTATTGCCTTTGGTGTTACCATAATTTTAAAAGTGAGAATTGGACTTAGTGACACAAATGCTGAGATCTGTAAATGGCTAAAATAGTGTAAATCAGTAGGCGCTTAGATCAGAGAGATGTAGTTTTCTCACCAGAGAGTGGAGTGTGGACAGTTGAAATTTGTAGATATCGTTAAGTGTTATTACCTAACGAGAATCTAAAATTTAATTTTGTTTGCTAATATGTAAACAGAAAAAAAGTTTTCAGCCTGTACCTTAGGTTTATTTTTATATGTTGAAAAGTGTAATTAAAATAATATTGAAAACTAAAATCACTGTACAAAAGGGATTTTTTTTTTTAATGTAAGAGTGTAACACACTTTCAGTTGTGTTTAATTTTAAGTTTTTAAAAAATGTCTTTGCATGCAGTGTTTATTTTTATTTCAAATTCAAGAATGCTTCGTTTGTAGGTAAGTCCTGTTGCAGGATCTGAGCATGTCAGTATGGGGTTTTTTTCTGTATTCTCTTCAATATAAAACAGCTTAATAAACTTGTCTGACAATATGTGGAGGCAGCTACTTTCCCTCTAGTTTGAGGAGACACAGCTCTAACACTTCGATTCTGTATTGTTTAAGTAACTATTACAGTTGAGAAGCTATCTACGAACTTCAATTTTCACAATGTTTTCTGAAACCTTACCGTGAACTCTTACTATACAAGAGGGCAAAAGAAAATCTTTTTTTAAATTCTCATGACAGTTTTATGGTTGTTGAGCTTAATACAGGAGAACATGGACAGCAAAAATGAGTTTTTACCTGTTTATATATTTTCTTCTGGAAAGTTTCAGCTTACACTTTTTTTTTTTAAAATTCATTGCATTTTAATCTAGTGCCAAATTTGACACAAGACGAGAGATTTTTGGTGTACAAAGTATGTTCCGTACTAATCTTGTTAATGAAATCATTTTTCTCCCATTGAAAAGGTTACGTGTGTCTTTTTTGGCCTGAAGGACTTCTCAGTAATGGTAGAAGAATCATTTCATCTCCCTTCACTCAGTCCTTGGTGTCATTAATGAGGCTGCCAGTTAAGTAGCTTTCTTAGAAGTTGTTGTTGCTCTACTCAATAAAACCTTCTTTAGTGCAAAGACTTAGAACTACTGCTGCACTGATGAGTAAATCATGGGCCACTTAGAAATTGCTACTTCATAAATACATAATTTTCATAATAAAGGAATGAGCAAACTGCTCTGGAAACATCAAGAGAGTAATTTGACATGCATAGTTCATGTAGTCTATCAGTAGAGCCTTTCCGGCATTTTTCCCACCGATAGAGGAGCTATGATTCATTTGTTACACACAGCACCTATCACAGTCGGTTCAGATACACCTGGGGAACCTAAGCACTACAGCAGCAAAAATATTATTTCCCTTCTCTAAGTTTGATATTTCTGGTCTTCTAAGTTTAATAAACATATAACCAAACTTGTTCCATGTTGGTAGAGTATATTTTTGCATTAATTAAGCAACTATGAAGTGGTACAAGTAAAGAAATGTTAAATGCTGCTATTACGTTGTTGTTATTTTTGTAAATAAACAATGTCCCAAAGTTTTAATGGTGTCATAAACTCACTTCCACTAAATTTGGATGAGATACAGCAAATGGCTGTGAAGCAATTCTATCTTTTTTTTTTTTTTTTAGGCTACATCTGCCCCAGAGAGTCAAGTGCTTTGTAACTAAGTCTGTTGGACTGATACTGACAAGAATATTACAGGAAAGGTGGTGAGGCGTTAAGTAATTGAATGTATCATCACTGTTTAGTTACAGAAGAGGCTTATGAATTCCCTGGCTGAGCAGGGGATTTTCTTCTCCAGAGAAAACTAACATAGTTCCACCAGGGAGCGCTTGTCACTTTTAAACAGTGAGTTCATAAATGGGGCTGTATAGAAGTGTATGTCAAAATTCCTCTTTTTTTTTGAAGTAGGATCAGGAGTTCATGCAGAGCTTCTGACATTAACAGTACATGTCAATTTATTGTCATGGATATTTTCATATTAAAATTCACTGTTTTCAGTGCTTAAGCTTCTCTTGCTTTGTATAATGTGTAAGAATCTGAATAAACAGCAATGATTAAGGAGAAAAACTTTGAGATGTGCTTCTCAACAGACTTTAACTTGCTCAGTAGGGATCTTACCTTGTGATTTTTGAGAGCAGTCATGTCGGTAGTGAGACTTGTGGCTGGTTTAACTCCTACTGATCGGGTGATTTAGTCAAGACATCCATGGTCTGGATAACTGCATATCACCATGCTGCTCCTCTGAATGTGAAAGCAGGGGAAAACAGATCTGAGAAATATATTGAGATGTCTTAGCAATGGTTCAAATTCATATATTACCTATTGATACTATATACTACCTAATTTCCTTAAGTAATTGCTCACTAAAAAGAAATTCTTTTTAGAGAAGGTGATTGAAAATTGACTAAAAAAGTGACAGTCTTTTAAAATCAAACTTTTTTGTATACGTGGCTTGTTTTGCCTATTTGTTTTAAGAAAACAGGCAGACATGGGTGTTAGTGCTAGTCTTTTGTTAAGTGTGCTGCTTCAGTATCAGACCTGGGGAAGACTGTGCTTCTCCTTCAGTTTTTCTCTCTAGAAATCTTGCATTTCTTTTTAAAGATAGAGCCTAAAGAAAACCTTTAATTTTTATTGAAGTAATATTTTAAAGGGCTGATTCAGATTACTGTATTTAGAAGTTCAAAGCAAGTGCATTGGTCCACATGAAATGTGAACATTAAACAATAGTATAATCATCTGCTTTCATCAGATTTGTGTCCTACTGTGGTGAGGTAACATTTTCCACAATTGCTTCTCTGCTTCGTTCAATTTTAAGGGGATGCTCTTCTTATTTTACTAAGACTCGTTTAATAAGTCTTCTGAGCTGTTAAATACTTGTCTTTCTACTAGCTTGGCATTTTCCTCACAAGTATTCAACTCTTGGGCATCCCAGTCATCCTGCCTGGTCTCATCAAGACTAGCTATCTAGTAAGGACTAGACTTGTCTGAACTGTGCTGTAAATGATACTAACCCATGTTACAGATCAGCCTCAAGCAAAATGGTCAGTATTTCTGAATGAACCATGATACAGAAGAAATAGAAAGATGTCATGAGATGGTATATATTAACCAGGAACAAACACGCAGTGCTTTTGGGTTTGTTTCGGTGTGCCCGGTTAAATTCTCCTCTAGCCAGAGGAGATCTTGGGTAGATACGTTATTAGTTTATTGGGATGCAGAGAAGAGGGGCCGGCCTCTACAAAAGATGTTGACTGGATATTTATGACGTTAATTGTAAGGCGTTATTTGATCTGTCCAAGTTTAATGTGTACCAGCAAGGAGATCCTTTGATCCGTTAAAGATCCTTAGGGCTGTGCTATGTTTGTTCTGCTGCTTAATCTCCAAAGAGGACGGAAAGATGACAGCTGTACGTTTATGGTGTGAGCCTGGGAGAGCTGGAGACTGCTTTATAGTGCCATTTCTCAGATAATGTGGGACACGCAGTAAGTCACTGATACACTCTGTTCTTCACTCTTCTCATTTTATAACAGGACTTAAAATACTTGCTTTGTTCAACTGAAGCGTGGCAATGCTGTATTTATTAGTTTAAAGTATACTTCAGAATCTTTTGATGGAAAAGTGTTAGACCTGGGTCATTGCATTGCACTGAATGCATTAGAAATGGGCATTTACTGTGCTTTTATGGCTACATGAAAGATGGTAGCCAAGTATTGCATAAGTTAATTTGTTCTAATAAATCAGATTCCCTTTCATCATTTTTACCTGGGGTAATTTATAGTTGTAAGGACTGTAGTAATTCAGTAGATGATAATAAAACATAGAAATCCTACTTCTTTTATTTAAGAACTTTCTTTTCTTCTGTTAGATGTGTAACTTTATTCCAAGAGTAGCTCATAACTGCAATTGGAAAGAGTAGCATATCCCTTTTGAAGTGATCATGTTTCATGGCTTTTGTGTCATCCTCTGCCTATAAGATAGGAAATTTTTGCCTTTATGCTCTTGATAGAGAGGGACAAATAGCGATCTATAAAGAGCATAAAGGCAAAAAATACTATTTTAGAGGCTATATCAGCCTTCTAGATCATAGTTCTGAAGAGCTTTATGAAAGCAGGCAGGCATCATTCCTGTCCCCTGTCGACCCCAAGTTTAGAAGAGCATAAAGGGGTAACTGTCCAAGCCTGCTGGTTCCACTGTTGATTCATCTTCTGACTTACAAGCACACGAGATGTAAAATGCCTAACATCAGTGATTAAACATCTCTGGCTGTGATAATATGATTATTTATACCATGTAAAATGTTACTGCTGCTTGGTGCTTAGCTAATTGGAGGCTGTGACAACATTTGGATGGAGGAGGGGTTTGGGGTTTGGGGGCAGGGGGTGAAAATTGCGTATGATTCAGTCTCCCCATTCCTTTTTGTATTATGAAGGTGTGAACTTGTGTACTGTGAACTATGAATTGAGGTAACTTTGAGATGGAGTGGAAGACCAGATGTGTAAATCATGAAGGATTAATGGCTGTACTGGCTGAAGAGGACTGCGTGCATGGAAGTGGGTAGGTTGCAATGTGAGACAGAGGAATGAAAGTAGTTTGCAGTGAGGCACTGCTGTTAGATGGGTACTTAGGCAGGATGCTGATTTTGGGCTTGTACAGAAACTTGGCTTTACCACTGTGATTTGATAACCTTTAACACCAGCTTTCCAGAAAGCTCATGGTCTTCTTGCTTTTGGATCACTGCGCTACTGTTGACAATACACCCTTTCCAGCACAATACTTGGAATCAATAGATGGAAACCTTCCTTTTTTTTAAATACGGTTCTGTGTATCATTTACCAAGACTTTGCAAATTGCAGTCTGGCATTTGCTGTAGCAATACCTTGTTTTGAAAATGTTGCCCTTCATTGCTGCGAACACAGGGTGGTTGTATGTCCTGAGAGAGAAATCTCCAAGAAAGGTTCAAGCCCCTTAAGGCTTGTTGAAGGAATTACAGTAGAGAAACAGAAATATTCAAGCCAGAATCTGTCCTGGAATTTCAAAAAGTACAAGTGTGATAGCTGGTGTAGGAAGAGCATCTTCAAGAAGTTACGCTATGCTGCACTGCAGTATAAAATTCAGTGCTAGAGCACCCCCTCTTGAGCTATCGCAGTAATGTTTCAGATATTGCTTGAAATACTGCATATGTAGACATACAGTGTGCTACAGGCTTTGTTACAATCCTACTACAAAGCACCACTATTTTTAATACCCTACCACTGCTATTTTAGTACCCTAAGGCAGTAGTAATCTGCTAAAATGTACTGGAATGTGATTCCTTATTTACACATTAATAGGAGGTACTCCGTGTAAGGGTTACAGGGCCTTTTTAGTCATATCTGAAATAGCTTCATTTTGACTTTG
Organism: Aptenodytes patagonicus; assembly: GCF_965638725.1. Taxonomy (NCBI): domain Eukaryota; kingdom Metazoa; phylum Chordata; class Aves; order Sphenisciformes; family Spheniscidae; genus Aptenodytes; species Aptenodytes patagonicus. The sequence goes on from NC_134982.1 coordinate 25,123,655, forward strand.
AGGACATGTCCAGTTCATTACCTGGTGCCTTGGACCAGCACTGAGGCTGATGTATGTTAGAGGTTTGCATTTGATTACATGCAGCTAATTAGCTGATGAAATGTATTTGTTTGAACTGTTCCTTTTTTTTGGGGGGGGAAGTAATTTAAATACTTGGGAGCAGGAAGGTGCTTTTATTTAATCTAAATCAAGAGAAAATGAAGTCAAGTTGAACTCTTGTCCTGGTTTCAGCTGGGATAGAGTTAATTTTCTTCCTAGTAGCTGGTACAGTGCTGGGTTTTGGATTTGGGATGAGAACAATGTTGATAACGCACCGATGTTTCAGTTGTTGCTGAGCAGTGCTTACACCAGCCAAGGACTTTTCAGCTTCCCATGCTCTACCGACTGAGAAGGCTGGAGGTGCACAAGAAGCTGGGAGGGGGCACAGCCAAACTGGCCAAAGGGACATTCCATACCATGGGACGTCATGCTCAGTACATAAACTGGGGAAAGCTGGCCGGGGGGGGGCCGCTGCTTGGGGACTGGCTGGGCACCGGTCGGCGGGTAGTGAGCAATTGTACTGTGCATCACTTGCTTTGTATATTATTATTATTATTATTATTATTATTATTATTATTATTATTATTACTACTACTACATTATTGTTGTTGTTATTATTTTATTTCAATTATTAAACTGTTTTTATCTCAACCCGTGAGTTTTCTCACTTCTACTCTTCCAATTCTCTCCCCCATCCCACCGGGGGGGGAAGGGGGAGTGAGCGAGTGGCTGTGTGGTGCTCAGTTGCCGACTGAGGTTAAACCATGACAACTCTGTAGTCCTTACTCAGTCTATGACTGCAATGAGAGTTTTGCCAGCATAGAAAAGAGATGGGAACTGTAAGGTTGGATTCTGCTGACATGGCATTAGGCAGAGTACAGTGGTGCCAGTATGCAATACTGGGCCTCCCGGGCAGCACAGCTGGTTCCAGGACCAAGACGTATTGGGACTGCTGGAAGGACAGACTATGCAACGTGTAGGGGTATAAGGAAAAATAAACAGTGTATCTTCCATTTTGTTCCTAGCACCTGGAGCTCTGTCAGTCAACTTGTTCTCTGCATCCAAACCTTCCCTTTTGTTCCTTGAAGCTTTCCAATAACCAACCAGTATTAAAAAAACCCATAACAAAACCAAAATACAACTCTCCTTAGAAGATGAAAAAGTAGTATTCTGTTACGCTTGTAACTGGTTCTCCAGTGTTGCTTCTCCATGTACCAGGATCAGCACACCTTTTCATCAGATCTGGAGAGCAGAAACTGAGTCACTTACAGTATTACAAACAAAATAGATTTACTATTTGCCAATAAAGTATTTGATGGACACAGGATTTAAAGTTCACTGCAACCCTGCAACTTCAAATACACAAATATAGAAATAGAGCGGAAAAACCCTGATGCTCAATAAAAATGCGAGAGTAAGAAACATTCTTGCAGCAAATGGCATCAAAGCAATTGTATAATGGGTTTATGAGTACACACACCACCCTTCTTGGAATTACAGACTCCTCAATCATTCCAGTGGAGATATGGCCTATATATGGTGAATTTAAGTATACTGCTGTAGCTTCGCTTTTCTTATTTATGTTTTGCAAAATCCCAAGGGTCTTCTGACCAAGGTTGAATGAACATTGAAATAGGGTGAATAGAATCATGTACCACTGGATTGCGTTTTAACTGGTTTTGGAGCTAGGGCTTTCTCAGCATCCACGAAGTCTTTTATGTTAGTGGAAATACTTTTTTTTTTTCCTAGTGGGATATTTACTAGCAATGTTAATTTTCATTGAGCCAATGTATTCCATGTAAATTTTATCTTAACTTTTCCACAAATGCTCTATAGCATTGGAAGGACATTTGTATGACCTAGCATAGCTGGAGCTAACAAATTAGAACTTCAGTGTGACTATGCACTATTTCTTTTTTAGCTATGAGGTACTAACCCATGTGGTGTTGAGAAGCTACAATACAGTCTGTGCCTAGATAAATAGCTCGTCTATGTATGTTGTGTGGGCATTGGCAATTACAACTGCTTTGACACAGATATGATAATTAAAAATTGCAGAAACACAGGTAGCCTGCTTTCCAGAAGTGAGTACGTAGCACTTGAATACAACACACAGAAGACACAGTGGCCACATTCATTTCAAGATAGGTGTAACCCACCAAAGCCATCCAGTTACTGAACGTGCAGCCACAGGTGTCATACCAAAAGGGAGTTACTGAGCCTTACAGATCCTCATTCTGGTGATACCCAGTAACCATACACCTGAGATGAATGCCAGAATGGTTATTTAATTGCAACTCACAAGAAAGGTGAAAGTTGCTGATAGCTGAGTACTTTGAACCACTACCAGCAAAGTTCAACAGTAGCAGTTACTGTTTGGGAAAGGTCAGAGAATACCTGTAAGAGCTTTTTGGTTCTGCTATCCATTTCTGTACTAGCAATCTATCAAAAACTGGTTGCAGCCCACAATTTTTCAGGTAAAGTAGCATGTCTACTACTCTCCAGCCTGCCTAGACTCCAGTGTCTCCAGTAAAGACCTGAACCCATTTCATCACAAGTTCCCTGGCAGTGCTGGCTGTTGCTGTGCCTACCATTCCTCAGGATTTTCCTTTGTCCTGCCTTTGTCTACCACTTCAACAAATCCAGATTACTTCCTTGGTTAGTTTGTTTCCGTAAAGTTTCTGCCCTGGCCCAGGGAAGGCTTTGTGTGAGGAAGTTAGAGCACAAGTCTTATGAGGAGCGGCTGAGGGAACTGGGGTTGTTTAGCCTGGAGAAAAGGAGGCTGAGGGGAGACCTCATCGCTCTCTACAACTACCTGAAAGGAGGTTGTAGCGAGGTGGGTGTTGGTCTCCTTTCCCAAGTAACAAGTGATAGGACAAGAGGAAACCTCCTCAAGTTGTGCCAGGGGAGGTTTAGATTGGACATGAGGAAAAATTTCTTCACTGAAAAGGTTGTCAAGCATTGGAACAGGCTGCCTAGGGAAGAGGTTGAGTCACCATCCCTGGAGGTATTTAAAACACCTGTAGATGTGGTGCTTAGGGACATGGTTTAGTGGTGGACTTGCCAGTGTTAGGTAAACAGTTGGACTTGATGATCTTAGAGGTCTTTTCCAACCTAAATGATTCTATGATTCTATTCCATGATTCTATGAAGCACTGAAGGGGTCTCTGAGGATGGGCGATGTGAATGACTGTTTCTAGTGCGGCAGGTTGTTTTCAGTTTTATTAAGCAAACTGGTGCTTCCGCTGTAGGAATAAAATAAATATGGGGATAAGATTATTCCCCCTCCCCCCCCCATTGGCATGGAGTGATTTGTCTTAGCAGCAGTCTTCTGTAAACAGTGCTCAGAAGTGACTGATGTAAGCTGTTCAAAGTCGTATTATCCACGTTCATACAGATCCCATCAACGCAGTACCAGGACACAGTTAACATCATTCAGGCAGGAGACACCCAGTGCCATCAAGAGAGAGAGAAAAAGGCAAACCAAGAGCCTGTGACATGGAGTCAAGAGCTCTGAGACAAGTGTCTTCTGTAAGTAGAGGGCTTTAATGAAGTGCTTCATTATTTTACAATTTTTGTAGCAGTAACTGGGGTTGACTCAAATTGACAGGATGCCGCTGTGCTCTCTGCTTCCAGGAGGACTCTGCTCAAGTGTAGATACCATTGTGCCATAAAGGTGGCTTTTAAGGTTGCCAAAGCCCCAAAGGCTTAGTTTTTTAGGGGATTTGTAGCTATTCTGTAGTTATTATTATTCTATTGGGTAGTTAATACAGAATGAAAACAAACTGTGGAATATTGTGGTTGCTGCAATCGCCTGTTCCAGACTGAGTTGCTGTTTATCTTGCCTCTGAAACACTGCAATAATTTTCAGTGCTGCCTAGCTACTGCACTGTAGTCTGACCTTAAGTGGAAAAAAAAAAAAAGTGTAAAAAAACCCCTCCGTGTCCATACTACATTAAAATATGCAAGAAAAAACATCATCTCTGGATACCAGAAGAAATAGGTATGTACTAACTTTGCTTTGTGCATGTTTCTAGAGGTCATATTAGAGACTGAATATTACATTCCTTTCTCTGTAAATATAAAACGCTAAAACACTGTAACCCTGCAGTATAATACCCCATGCTATGAATCATTATGCTTATGTGCCTCCAGGCCTATAGTTAAGTGTCTAAGCTTTTACAATGTCTAAATTCTCACTAATGCTAACAGTGGTCACCTAGAGCTATGTTGACTGGGAAGAGAGAAGAAAAAAAATATTAAAAAATGCCTTGGCTTTTATAGTCCTGAGCCTTCATATTTGCAATTTCACTCCTAACATAACACATACCAAAGCTAGGAATTCTGAAGCTAAGAACATTACTGAAACCACTTGAACAGTACTACAGCACATGAAATGCAATATCTGACACGTTTATTAGTAGAGGTAGGCTTCTGCAGTCATTATACATCTGTACATGCACACACTTTTTTAAACTGCCTGGAGAGGTCAGGCAATTGGACTAGGTGATCATTGTAGGTCCCTTCCAACTGAACTAAAAATCCCCATAAAAGAACCAAACAAAAAAAACCCACAAAAAATTAGTTGCCCCTAATCTGAAGACCTGAGCACTATGTGTCTCCTAGTCCTGTGTCCCTGAGTAGCTACATTATTCCACCAAAGCCTTCTTTTTGGCTGGATGAAACTGTTTAGCAAGTGTACTCTTCTATTTCTCTCCACATAGAAGGTTCTTTCTTCGCTCTCAAAGGATACAGCATGATAGAATGAGTTCTTCATTTATATCTAATCTCCATACCAGGATTTTTCATGTATCTCTCATTCTCCCAAATGTACAGTTTACAGCCATTATACAAATATTGAGTGTGGTATTGCTCTAATGAGATCAATTAAGAATTACATATACTGTGAGCTTTATAACTGAAAGTGGAATACATCCATCCCTTCTATTTGAGGCAAATAGAATAGGCAAAGTCCATGTGTACTTCTAGGGAAATTTTCCTGGCCTGATAAATGGATTTTCTTTAGCAAGATGTCAGGCAGTGGCTAATATCATGGAGGCAATACTCACCGGGTCAAAAGCCCAAACTGTCTTTTGAGTTTCATGTATGAAGGCTGCTTCATATACTGAAACTGCTCACAAGCCATTGGTTTGATTCTACTTATTTACTTTATACTTTATGCATAACATAATAATATGTACTGGTTTGGTATGTGCAGAGTAAGAAAAAATTAATTCAATGTTTACAGTGATAAGTGAGTTATTGAAGGTACCAACTGCACCAGGAAAATAAGTCGCTCTGACCAGAAATGAAAGAAATATTATAGGTAAGGAGCATGGATATTTCTTATATTTGGGAAACGGACAAATTAGGCTGTGTTCACATGACTACTTGATAATGATTGTATATCATTTGAGGACTTTATTTCCATAACAGCTTTTCATTTCAGCCCCTCTACTAGACACCGCAAGTAGCAACAGCTCTGCTAATAGCAGGATCATTTGTGTTCTCCTAAATTCAAATCAGGCAAAGTCACCTGACTGAAGTTAAAAAAATGAAGAAAGAGATTTAAAAGACTGCTCAAACCTCTGAGGTGATCTGAGGAGTGCTCCTGTTACCCCTTCTTTCAATGAGCAGAGGTAACAAGGGTGAGTGGCAACAGGTATGTTGCTTTGTGGCAAAACAATGCATTTTCAATGCTAAGAAAAAACAGTGTAAAACCCACAGTGAAATATAGGTTGGTTCCTGCCAGTCCTAACAGACATGGAGAGATATAAATAAAGAGAGAGTGAATATAAATAAGGAAAGTTAATAAAACAGGTTTTGTTATGGGGCCTCACTAAATCAGTCAAGTGGGGGATATGCAATTTCATTGAGCTTTTTGTAAGCGTGGCTATTCTATAACTCATACTGCCTAATATGCATGGAAATATTTGTGTGAATGTGAATTGTCCTTCACTTTTAATGAGAGAATTTTAAAAGATGTCCATCTAAGAAGCCTCTGATGTTTATGGTACAGTTTATCAATTTCTCTCTCAACAAAATAATTTTAATAAAATGCTCCATAAACTAGAGATGACAACAATAAACTGGATCTTCTACAATAACTGCAAACCATTAATGCCTACAGAGTTCATAGGTGAGAAGCTGTTGTAAGCTGGAAAACCAGTTCAGACTTCTTGCACCATGGAAATAAGTGATGGAGTCACATAGAGAGCATATTAAGGAAGAGCCTTTTATCCCCTATATTCCAATGACTCCTCCTCTATGCAAGCTTTGGAGGGGTGACTAACTGAACTATCTACTCAGCTCTTGGAAGTCTGTTCAACAGATATCGTCATTGCATGCAGTAATGACGCATGAAATCGTATCTGCAACTACATCTTAGAACAGAACATGAATGGATTTCTATGTCTGTGTAGATAAATGTAAGAAGAAATAGCCTTAATATAATGCAACTAAGAACTCCAATACTAATAATGATACTTATTATTATCTTCATTTAAACAGCACTATTCATCTATAATGAATAAAGGTGTAAAGATCTAAGATGTAAAGCACTGTTAAGTGGAAAAGCACAATTTTCTATTCCTAAATTCAAGGCTTTTCACTCTTTTGTTTGGTCAGTGTTGACCAACTGGAGAGCTTCTCTGGAGTGGTAGATGCTTTTGCTCTAATTTTTATTGAAGAACTTACCAGATCTGAAAATCAGGTCTTAAACTGGTCGCAGTGATTAGAGAACTCTCCTGATGACTAGAAAAACATTTTTCTTAGAGCGGAAGCTTTGAAATGGCTTCCTGAGTGCCCTGGGACTAAGCACCTAGCAAGATGTACCTTACTGGAAGGTTTTTCATACAGTTCCCTGAAAGTTTTGCCTGTGTGAAGACAGTAGGACTTTCCACAGAATGACTGTGGTGAAATAGCTAATCTAATTATATAATCAGTCTATTTCACCAAGGAAGCTTATTGAAGTAGAGACTAACTATTGTCACAAGCTCACTGTCCTATATGGTCCTAATGGCTCCATTCAAGCATCAGAGGTTTTGGAACTTGATTTTATGGTATGGAAAATTATGAAGATGCTTCAGTTCAAATTGACTTGTCCCATCAAGGTTGGTCCAGATGGCAAAAATACTACCTGGCTTTGTTTGAGGTAGTCTTGGGGAGCAAACAAAACCTTATGCTCAGTTTGTGCTGGCTTACTGCTTAATTCCATTTCCAGATGAGGATGAGTAGCTCTTGCAGGCAGCTTCATCATCAGACTCATCAGGGCTTTCTGGCTGAACTCCATGCTGGTGTAGTCACTCAAGAGTGGTACTGTAATGGAAATGATTCCTTCTTCTTCACTTGTAACTGCTTCTTCAGGGATTTCTTCATGCCTTAGGCTTATGTCTATGTTATTGCTAGGTTCTTCTGACTGGCAAGTGTCACACTTGCGGTCTTCTCCACCATCTGTAAAGAGGTCTATCTTCAAAGGAGCCTTTGACTCATGCTCTATGACGTAAAGGCTAGTGGTATCATTGTCTGACAGGGCCTGAAGCAGTGACCTTGAAACAGGTTTCCAATTAGTCTGCAAGACAAAACAAGGAGAAAGAATAATTTTAGTATCATACTTCTGCGAAGTGCAATTGGCAATTTACTGAAATAAGTAACAAAAGAATAAAGCTAGGAGACAGGCAGCCTGATCCTGCCTATATAATGTGCTAACTAATCCATTTTATCTCATCTTCACTGGTTTTAGAAATATAAATGAAAATATTTATTTCCCTAATTCAGAGGACCATCTTCTCCTCCCCCATAGTATTTAGCAAAGTTTTTCTTGCTTTTATGTGTGCTTGGGACAAAATGTAGTGGTGATAAAATGTAGGCTTCACAACGTGGTGTTCTGAGACCCACAGCTTTCAAAAAGTTTAACATGTATTACTATAAAAAGGCAGCAGCTTGAATTGAACAGCAGCCAAACAAGCTTTAGCTATCAGCTGCTGCAAGCAGTTTGTTATTCAACTTAATGCCATGTTGTGATCTAAGTATACCTTGGGTTATAATTTTTTGCAAATTCTGGATGATTAAATGGAGACAGTTTGTTACACCAAGCATCCTTCTTTTCCACTTAGATTGTTCTGCTGGGTTTGCCCACTTTTGCCATAATATCTTTTTAATTATGGCCAGGCTGGTATGTTCTCTGGTATAACTATTAGATTTTTTTTTTTCCTTTTTTTTCCCCCTCCTCAGTTGCTCTAAGTTTGTTTAAACTGTTATGGTTCTTTTGCAAGAAATAAATGTGTGTATTGTTTTTCATTTTCATTCTTCTTACAATTTGTGTTCTGACTTGGAAATGAGTATGCTGCTCTTTGAAATCTCAGCAATCCCGCATAAAATATCTCTATTTTTCTCTTGTAATGGGATAAGTAGACACATCTGCATGGTCAGCTTTTGCCTTGTTTTGAATAGAGACCTGTGTGATATGTACCTCCATTATCGTATTTACTATGAACAGCAGCCAGAACTCTACACCTACCAAATCTAAAATAAGGTCTGTGTGAGCTTCTGTCTGAAAGAGGCACTAATAGGTTAAGAAGAAGCAGCATCTTTGAAGAATCGTGTCTAAATGTGAAGAACAGGACACTGATGGGGTGGCTGGCCGGCCATGTTAGTGTCCATAGTTCATTTTCCTGGCCTCTGTGTGCTGACTGAATTGAGAGTGTCTCCAGTTCCTCCTGCTGCTCTGTACCATAGGATGTATCATTGCCTTAGTCTGCAATAAAGAATGCTCTGTCTGAATTTAAAATACAAATTCTCTTGCTACCTATCTGGACTATAGATGTGTTTCTGTCAAGAGTTGCTACATTGCTCAACTAACTTGATGGGGTTCAGCCTCAAAACAACCTACAAATAGAATGAATATACAGAATATAGTAAGATTAAATCCTTGCCTCCATTTTACGGTGCTCATTTGGGGAATACCTTTCTCCACATTTCATGAACTGTTCATAATATCAGATTACTTCTAGGCAATATATCTGGTAACTGCTTTATTGTACTGTCTCCTCACATAGAGCTTTTTCTGCTTTCTCCAAAACCCTTATCCGATATCTGTTATTTCTGTTTTTGCCATGTTATCAACATTAAAGTATTTCTTTACCAGACTTGGCTAATACAGGCTTCATTTCCTTTTATAGTTGCTTCACCTCTGCAGGAACAGTTAAATGCATTTTAAATAGGTATATTTTGCTTTTAAAGTATTTATGTCAAAGTGGCACTCTGGTTCATAAAACCTGTTTGTCCTTACTATAACATGCAGCCTCAATGTATTTCACCTCCACTTCTTCACAATGGCAAATTACTCTTTGAATCTATTAGGTTATTTTGGCTGATAGTTCTTACTCCTTTCTTGCTGAACTTCTGTCCTGCAACTCAACTCCACCTAAGCTGCTTATTACATCGAAACAGCTTCAGGTCTTGTGCTTTCTTTAAGGTGGAAATTCCCCGAATGTGGAATATGCTAGATTCTTTTTTTGCCTTTGAGAAGTCTCACTTCAAACAAGTATTGAATCTGCAGATCTCCCACTTTCAAAATGCGTGGTAGAGAAGAAGCAAGAGGATTAGGTGGAGTTATTTTTACTGGAGTGGTCAGTGAGGGACATCTGAATCCCCGCACCAGTTGCCTGGTGCTCATAAGCAGATAAATTTCTTTAACTGAACAAAACAGTGAAACTGCAATCTTCTAACAGCATCACTTTTGAAACTCTGACTTTGTACAGCTGTACATTTGTACACCTGGTCCTCCTTTGTTCAGCATTATCTAGCTTTGGCAAAATGACTATCTGATACTACCTCTGAGCTCACCACTTCTTTATCTACATTTACGTGGAAGAAAGGAAGAAAGCAAGCAAGGAAGTCCTGATCTGGAATATGAAAGGTCATACTTGCTCTGTTGAAGGAAGCAATGCTGATGTTCAGCAAAACCTTTGATTACCAGCAGCCTGTCAGGGTCTTCTGAAATTTCATTGCTGATGATTTGATTCTGTGTCCTAGATTTGGACAGTGTCTGGCTTGTAGATACCTTCCAGCTTCTGCCTGATCTTTGACTAAATATGTAGAAGTCTGCTTTGTTAAAGCTCACAAGTTGGCTTGAGAAACTAGATTTACGAGTGCCAAATTAAGTTCAGGTCTGCCAGAAAAATCAGAGAGATTTAAAAATGAAAGCAGTACAAGTTCCTGCTCCAAAAACGTAATGGTAGGCAGTCTGAGACTTAGCAGATAAACTGAGGTGTCTTAGAGGAAGGACTTTTAGTATCAGGTGTCAGCAAAACTGGAGCAGAAACTTGTTTAAAAGGGGGGAGGTAAGGAGAGGAAGATGCAAATAAGTCCACTAATAGGCAAAAGTGAATAACATGGTCTCCAGCAGCCTCCTTCTAACAGCTGATTTCCAGGTGCTTCTTCAGTCCTGAAATTCAGGTATCCTTACCAAAGCATCTGCGAAAGCCGGGGACAAGATTTGAACATGCTGCTGAACCTTGGTGCCTGTTGACTAGTAGGTGCTCCTCAGCCAGCCACCAGCTGACCAGCCAGAGCCCCTGGGTTGCTCTGGAGGCGGGTAGAGACTGCGGGATGAGGAGCGGACTTCAGAAAACACCGTGTACATGGCCTCCGTCATGAGACTTCTGTGGAATTAGGCCACGATGTGCTACTTTGTATTTTGAGTAACTTGTACTTAATAATCAGTTCCAGCTGGTGAAAACTGACTGGATATAAAGACCGAATTTCTCTCTTTAGACTCCATCTCCCCCCATTGAACTTTGCTTTGTTCTTTTAACAACCATACCTTTAAATATGCTCTACAATGTTCTCAAAAAACTCCAAGAACCTTTATTAAATTAAAAAGTGTATACAGCCTCTGCCTAAACAACAACTCTCCCCCATCCTATATTTCTAATATTACCCTAGCTTCCCAACTGTTGATATTAGACATTTACTAGGGTGAAGTGTGAAAAGACTAATAACTAGCATTACTGATTAATCAGTAGGAAAGATCTCCCTTGTGTATTTTCGCACACCATCAGAAGAGTACTTGCCGTATCTTGGAGAGCACTGCTGTTTCTTGGACTTGGTACACTGGGCCAGCATGATATTTTCAGCCTGTAAAGAAATATTCTAAATTTATTGTCAGATTAAATGACTGACATTTCCTATGCATTTAAATTAACTATCATTTATACATAACATTTTATTGGTATTTTCATGACCATCAAAACAAGATGTTCTACAATGACTATTAAGCATAATGCCAATTAAAAACTGATGACCAAGCTTGGTAGTCCACACTGAAATGCTGAGTTAGTGACTTTTAACATCTTTGTTTAAGGACAAAGGAGCTGTGACAGGAGCTGGTAATGTGGTCTCTTTCTATATGTTCAATCATTATATATTCCTAATGTGCTATAATTTCCACAAAACCTCCATCTTCCCTGAGAACTCTTGGACATGTAGGAGGAAGTTTGTTTTAGTAAGTATTTGCTCCTGGGTTTCTACTTAGAATTTTACTTTCCCCCAAACAAAGGGCAAGCTACTGCTGTTTATAGCTTCTCTGCAATGACACCGGTGGCCTGGAAGAGGCTTTTCCTGGAGCCCGCAGACCAGAACAGAGGGAACAACATGTCTCCTGCTCTTTCCTGATTGATTTGAGTTTGGCTCTTTCTGGGAGTTATTACATACAGTATCTCCCTGTTTAACCTGACACAAACCTAAACACACCTTTACTAAAAACTCACACCAGCTGCTTCTGCTGTAGAGGAAGGGGCTTGTAAGGTCAAGCTGAGTTTGCCAATCGGGCTGTTCAAATGGGTTTCAGCTGGCCGCTTGTCCATAGACATCTCATCAGAGCCCTTTTTTTCAAGCTTCTTCCTTGCACCCAGGGGCTCAGAAACAACAAAACTGGCTACAAGCTGCTGTGCTCTTCAGCCTCTCTGGGCCACCTCCACCATGGGTACCACCTCAGGCATTGTCCTCCATGGCACTTCCCAAGAGGACAGGCTGTAATGGTGGCCTGCTCATCACTCCTGCCACCCTGGGATGCTGGTGCTGGCCCCAGGCTGGCAGGGGTCAGCTGTGACTTCCCTGCAGAGGGGCAGCAGTGGGGTGGGATGGGAATTTCAAAAGGAGTTTCTGCTGAGCTGACTGATCCCATTGGCATCAGTCACCCCTGACTGCTCATCACTTGCTCCTGTGGGAGCGGAGGGAGACTGTCTCAGCGTTTTTGAGCTGATCACCTCCCTGTCAGCAGTGGCTCTCAGAGCACCCCCCTGTGAGCTTTGGGCAATGACTCACCTCCATAGGAAAAAAAGTCAGCACAGCTGTGAGAGACTATGGGAGGTTATGTAGCCCATCACTCTGCCTTAGTTTTGGCTTCAGTGTTGTCTCATTTTCAAATCAAATCTAGACTTCATTAGCTGTAAGGTACTTTGTCTCTGTTTAGGCTATGGTTTGAGGTAAAGCCTGAGGCTGTAGAGTTACCAAATCTCCTTGCTGATCCTATGAAGATGAGTGTTTGGCTGGCTGGTGAGTCCTTTTTTAGAAATCAAGCAAGCAATTGAGATGAGGGGATCCTTGGGATCCTTCATCTCAGTTCCAGGTGTTCAATACAACTACGTATTTAATTGCTATTTTGTAGTGCTACACTAGGCTTCTGTGTGCTGTTTTTTTAGTTTTCAAAAAATTCTTTCCTAATGGGCTAAGACAATGAAGTATGATCTTATGTTTAACACAATGAAGTTTGCTCAAGGTCAAAACTTCTGTGTAGGTCTCAGAAATTCTTGTCAAAAAGGCTGGATCAGATATAGAGCAACTTAAAGTAAAATCTGAAAAGGAAAATGCACAGGAGACTTAATGTGGAGTGCGGTCTGTTTCCCAACGGCAAGGGTAGGAGTTTAGCCTGATGCATAAGCTAAAGTGAGCTACATCATGCCGTACAGCTTTCAAGCCACAGGTTGTACCATCTGTCTGTTCTGTCCTTTAGCAGCTGTGCTTTCAATTTCTGAGGCTGGTGCTTTATAAAAAGGAGAAAAAGTGAGGGTAGTGTTCTAGGACATCAAAATAGTAATATGATTTGTTGTATGCAACTAGGTTTATCAGAAAATGACTATTAGAACCCATTACTATGCATCCATTTTTTCTTTTAGTGGTAGTGTATGCCCCTAATATTGTACTTCAGATTAATTTGAGGGGGGTGTACTTTATTACTGCAGAGAACAATTTCTTCTGAAATAAGAGGACCTTATCCATATCTTACAGGCACCCTCGTTATTCTCTCTTCTTCCTACTCATCCATCCATTACTCCTTCTCATTATGTGCTTATGTGCATAATTTATACAGTTAACATCCAAATGTGCTTGCAGGAAACTTAGATGGCAACATCAATTTGTGTATGCTGCTGGAATTTATTTTTGTGTTTCAATAGAAGAGGCATGATTATCAGTAAGGAATGAAAGAACAAAATAATCAAACGCATGCTTTTTCCATATATATAACCTATTTTCCACTGTGAGAAATGGTCCTAGCTCTTTTCAAGGGTGTTTGAGACAGGAGGTAGTCAGATAACTGTATCAAAAGCGAAAGATTATAGATTTTTGACAAACTATTTTAATCAGCTTATAGTAGTTTTTAATTGCTCTCACTGTGTAAATGAGTGGGGTGGCTTTTGTGTTGTGTGCTTTCTGAGTTGCATTGCTTTTAATGACAAAAAAGGCCCAGTGCTATGAAATGTGGGGTTAAGCAAAACAGAAGTGCTGCTAACAGCTTCGGCCAATATTCCCTTCTTACCTTTTAAGCACCAGAGAACAAGCGAGAGGTGCAAAAACCAGAATGAACATCATGCTGAAGCACAGGACAGTCACAAAACCTTCAAATTCTCCTTTATCTGATGGGAAATTGAAAGACTGAATCAGACTTATGGTATCAAGTACAGAAAGGCTATATTGCCTCCGCAAGAGAAATATTTCAAACAGCAGTCAAGTTGAACTTTACAAATGTTCTGGGATTCCTGTTAGTGAAATCTAGTTAAAACAAGACCTGGGATTTCTGGGGGTCTGAGACTTTCAAGTTTGTATTTTTAAGATATCTAGATATATGTGCTGAATTCTTAAATCCACGCTCCCAAGATAAACACTTTATAATAAAAGAAGTATTCCTACTCCCCATGCTATTATGTGAGCTCTAGCTTGTTTAATGGTCAGGACCCTGATGCAGGTCTGAATTCATAAGAAACTATTTGAGTGAAAAGTGGCTTTTAATCTGTTTCAGGTTTTACTGGTAGGGTTGTTTTTGGTGAGATCCCACCTGGTCCTGATAACAATAATATGGTTTGTGTATTTGGTAGGTGCCATGCTTCACCTGTTAGGAGCATTAAGACAATTTTATCTGCAGTCAGCCATTTGTCAACCCTTGCTGCAAACCAAAAAATAGCACCAGGAAAGTGTGGTCAGTACATGATTGTGCTGCTGATACTGACAAACCACATTTGCAAAAAGACCACTTGCTTTTTCTTTTCCTATCCACCCACCAACACAAATTTCTTTTTTTAAAATCAGCTACTTAATTTTGCTTAAAAAGGTATTTGAAGAGCTGCAAATTGCTTTGTTGCTGAAAAAGGCTTTTATGACAAAGAAACCTGAGGTTTTTCTAATGGATTAAGTAACCTGTGAAATATTGGGGAGGGGGGAAATAGTAAATGTAATGTTTAAATTCAATGTAATTATTAACTTTTTTAAATGTTGCATTAAATTAACTCTGCATTTTTTTATATTTTCCTGAAAAACTGAATCCTATCCAAACATACGTTCAGTAGGTTGCATGGAATAAAATCTTGCAGAAAAGCTCCAGTGGAGAAGTGGAGATACTTCTATTTCTTGTGGTGACAGGAGAAAGGATTTGGGGGGGGGGGGGAGAAGGGGAGGAAACCCTGTTGATTTCAAGGAAGATTTTTAATTTCTTTCCTTTTTCTTTCTGCTTCACACTTTTGACTATTCATTTGTTTGTATTAAATGAAGGAGGTATAAACACAAAAAAGCTGTAGTGGGGAGAAGCCATTTGCATACTTCTGTCTCTGAATTTCACAGGTTACTTTTCCTGTGGCTGATACCATCTTAGCCTGTTCTTGTCTTTTTTTTATTTAGAAAGCTTCAGTTGAGTGAAGCTGTGGTCAAACCAAAAAAGGGTCTACTGCAGTATTAGATTTAGTTTAACTGATAAGGTGTTAAAAATGTTTGAGAGACCATGTTTAGCTAACCCTATATAATTACAGTATATGAAACTTTATAAGCACAACTGTATTGCTCTTCTTAGCCTATCCAGGCACCTTTGAAAAAAGCAAATTTTTGCCAGCAAACTGTAGGACCTGTTACGTAAAATGTACTTAAATTATTAGAAAACAAAAGATACTTTGATTAGCTGTCACCCACAATAGAGACTTTTTTTTTTTTACAGTTAATGGCTCAAGGGTCTAACTGGAAACCAGTTTTACATGATTGCGCAGGATTTTGCCAAGAGCAAAGACTACCAAACTTAACTAGTCACAGGCAGAATATTTGAACTGCTGAAATCTGTGACAGAAATAGGCAATAAATAAAGATATGTGCATATAGCTAGCATAAAAAGGTCAGAAAGTGTTTCAGAGATGAGGAACCATAGCTGATTCTTCCCTGCATGCTACGAAATGAAATACAGGCAGAGTTGTTCTGTGATGCATAGTTTACCTCTGACAAAGGAACAGTTTTGTGTGTTTGCTATCAGTAACTAAGGATTGAATAATAGATCTTGTGCATGAGCACTTTGTTACTCTTTGAAAAGCAGGAAAGGGTAGAGAATGCCATATATAGTGCATAAAACAAGGATTGATGCTGGGTAATGCAGATGCATAGAGCTTCCACAGTACCATATTTTGGAGTGCTGAAAGGTTGTGAAAGAGTTGGAGGTCCTTCGCCGGCATTAGTGAATCCTGAAATCTGCACACGGTAGATGGTTTTTGCCTTCAGTCCAGTAAGACGGTAACTTGTGGTAGAAGAATTGAGAGTAACAGCTGAAACGCAAGTGGGGTTGGGGAAGGAGATGATTAGATGAACTCTGATGGCTGAGACTGTATCAGTGTAGCTGACTGGGGAAAAGGCAAAATTTCTGTGCCCTAATCCACACCTGGAAGAAGCCACACTGTGCAGATTTTCTTTGGATGGGTACAAGATTTCTCCAAAATACTTATGTACATTTTAAATCCAGAGGTAAAAAGCATGACCTTTTAACACACCAAGGATGTTTAGGTGGTGAGTGCAGAAGGCTGTGTATACTGCATGACAGGAAAATACACCTAGCACGCTGAACAGTGGTTTTCATGTTAGCTGTAACAGTTGACATAAGAACTAGACCCTGTCACATGCTTTACCCTCACTACTGTAGTCAGTAGTTCTTCACCTCGATTAATACCAGTGCTACTACTCAGCACTCAGTACAGAAAAAGGACTGTGCATTCTGCTTTACCTACTTTGCAGGGCTTTCAGCTCAACCTTTCTTTTCTGATGGTGCAGTAACTTTTTCCCTGGCCAGAATAATGCAACCAACAATGCTGTAGTATGCCTTTAACAAGACAGAAATTACTTTTCAAGTTTGCCACTGTGAATTTAAGATCTTCATAGAAGTGGAAAAGGTGCTGTAGCCTATAGGCTTCCTTCCCCCAAATTCTCCAATAAAATTATTCTTCCTGTCTGGAAAACATGGCAATCGGGTGTCGTGTCACTGTTGTATTGACTGATTAGGGCAGAGAAAAAAAAATAAAAATCATGTTCAGTCCTGGACACTCCCCTTCTGTATCCTCTTGCACTTTCTGACAGGTCCTTGGGGTGGAATAGAGCCCCCTGAAGACGGTGCCAAACCTCCCACTAACGCTGCGTACTTGAAGCTTTTGTTACTTTTTATGGTCCTGTAAAGGCATAGGCCAACATGAATTATAGAACCCTTGCTATTCTCCTTTGTCGGCTCTTAGGGGCTATTTGTCTTCCATAATAGGTCTTTAATTTTATTTGAAAGTCAGTATGTGCAAAGTTAATGTATTATTATTTATGGCAAGAAGACTTTCCACTGGAGACCAGAAGAAAAACATTTATCTGAAGAAGTGTGGGGATTTTTTTTCAAAAGTCAAGTGGTTTGAGCTCACAACTATTCATTTATTTCAGTGTGTAGAAGTTTCATCCTTTGTAGTTAAACACAAAAGCTATCAATTTAAGCAAATTTTTCTAAAAATGAAATTAATAATAGTGTCTTTGAAAACATGTGAGAAATACAAACTGTGTTCACTGCTAATTGAGTTCAAAAAAGAAACATATAATTTCTTAAGTCCTATAGAAAGGTTCAGAGTCAAGTTTGGCTGAGTTGTAATGAAACATAAAAGTATTGTGACTAAAATCTTAATACCTCAGAAATACTGAGAGCATACCTCTTCCTTTCAGTGTTACTAGAGAATTCTGCAGTAGTCTCAGAATTGTAAGTTTTAAGGAAGTATTTTTTTATCAATATTTAATTTGAGATGATATCTAAAAAATTCTAGGTATTCATAGGACCATCTAGAGCATTAAAACTCTAACCAGGAGCTGACCTTTGAGAGTGCTCAATTCCCACAGAAATCTCAGTAACTCAGTAGTGTGCTGCAACAGCACTTAATGGTCTGTACGAAGCTTTTCTGTCGTGGCTCTGCGCTGCTGCTTTGTTCTGAGCAACGGTGACTTACCCAGAGACCTTTTCCTTGATGAATCTGTGAAGCTGATCCTGTATCCCTGGAGAAAGCCCAGGCAGTCTTCGGCAGCTATTTCGGTCCACTTCACAAGTGCAGAATGCTTTGTGATATTCAGAATTGTTACATTAGCGGGACCTGCCCTAGGAACTTAAAAATCAGATAATAATTTAAAAGTTCTGCATCAATACTTGTGCAATAGACATACAAGACTGAAACCTAGCTATTTCCTAGAGAGCTCCTTGCCTGATTCTAGTTGTCATAAATATAACATAAAGGGAGGAAGAGAAAGGCAAAATCCCATAGAGTAAAAAAACCTCATCTTAAGCAATACCAAAGTAGGTAGAAATTGTGACTGTTTCATTACAAACACTTTTACTCCAATACCCACAGCCGCATTCATTTCAACTTGCAATATAAGACGCTACTGAATTGGGATTGGAAAATCTGACTTTGGCCACTGTTAAATTTGAGCTACATGGAGTAGTAACTCCGAGACCCTCTTTCTGTTATTTTGGTAATGTCATGTGTAATAATAATATTTCTGTGGACCTGTCAGTAAGGAACAACATTCAGGTCATTCACTGCTAGTGCATAACTGCTAGGACCAAAGGCAATGCTAACTGCAGAATGCTGTTAAGTCACCTGGAAAAGAAACTTTGTGTAGGATTTCTGTTATTGCTGCAGATAGGAAATGAGAAGAAATATAAGGGATGAGGTTATATAAAGGGGAGGAATACCTCCTTCAACTGAGTAAAAGTGGGTCACTCCAAAAGTCTTTTCATGTCTTGTGAAACTTTCACACTGACACACATCAGATGCATGTACCATTATTTTGTACGACTTATATGGCTGAAAATTTTCTGGAAAACAAATAAAGGTACAAAAGGGTTTACTGAAGAGTTATAAATGATAAAGAAGGGGAGGAGAGACAACAACTGTATAGCTTTTCTGTATAGTCCTTACTTTCTGAGACTCAAAGCATAGTATAAGTTTACAGTGCTTTACACTGAGTAAAAAATATGTGCATCCTTCTTCATTGTCTCTAGACGCTTAATACAAACTATTTCAAAAGCAGAACAAGACAAAACATGGGTTTACTTTTAAAAGATGCCAGATCTGCTTACAGTCTGCCTCTGGAAGGCTTGAGCTGCTGAAGGAGAAGTAGGGAACTAAAATGGCTGTAGATATCCTAGTTCAAGGACAGATATTGCCCCCTCAGCTAGCATATTTAAAAACAAGCAAAACGACTCGATGGAATATGGCAGTGCAGATGTTGCAGAAGGACCAGGGAAAACAGTGCATTCATTTATAGAACTCTGAAGCTAAATGTTCTCTACTGTACGTAAAAGCCAGTCCTGAATGGCCTTTGCAAGAGTCACCTACATGATTTTAATCAAGATTTTCGGTGACTATCCCATAGTGATCCCTGGCTGCAGCTCATCATGCCTAGCTTGGTAAGCAGAATACTGGAGTTGAGAACTTAGCCTTTGACAAGGACAGCCATTGGGATAAGAAAAATAATCTAAGGAAGACTGTAACAGAGCAGTTTATATTTAAAGTTAAGTTTACCCAGGGACAAGAGAACTTTTTTTTTTTTAAATCCAGTAGTGTATAGGTCTGCCTGGAATGTGGGCAAGGAGAGACATCATACCAGCAACAGCAGCTTAGCTGCATTTCTTGCCCAACTGTGACCAGAAGAATCCTACTGAAAACTCTGCTTTTTATCTGCCTTAATGTTGCTAAAAATTAGATGATGTCTCAACACTGGACAAAGATAAGAGTTGCACTTATCTGGATCTTCAGTTTGCTCTTAAAAACACGATGAAAATCCTACCCTCCCCAACCAAAAATAACCAATGAATGAAATGGTGCCTCCATAAGTAGATGCAGTGCTTGCTGTTACCTAGTGTGAAATTTCCAGTAGCCGTATTTACTATTTTCATGCGCATATCCTCTTTACTAGTGCCCCAGTCAACCACAAAACATTTTGGATTGTATTCTGGAGTCCAGGTGACAACTGCATTAGTTCCCAGGTGTTTGACATGGATTTGGCCAGGCAAGTCTGTGAACAAATATACCATTAGAGATCAATAAACAGGAAAGCAGTTTTCTCCCCTCTTGCTTGCTTTCTCTCTTTTGCTCTTTTTCGAAGATTATTCATTAACTAGTTATCATTGCAGATGACCAGTATATAGTAAGGTTTACACTAGTATGTCAATAAAGGAAACTTAGCATCTAGTGCTTTGCAGTGGTCTCTAGGAGCTCCAGTGTTAATTGCTGTTCATGACCTTTAATTTCCCACAACTGGAAAAGGGGAAATGGCTGTTCCAAGCCTCAGGAAGAGGAAGCCTGATGTTGCTAAATAACCTCCTGTGAGCCGCTGTTAACTGCTATACATAGAGCAACTGTGAGATAGTTCTTACCTGGGGGAGGAGGAGAATGGACTAATTATGGATTATAGCTATATAGTTTCATATTTCATATACTTAGCATTTTCTTCAAGGATCTTAAACATTTTGACATTTTTAAAGACAGATTATCAAACTAGGAAAGACCTTCTGACTGAAACTAAGGGGGGAGAAGAGCAACCTGTCATTTTGGGGTAAGAAGTGGATCTTGTGGCAGACAGACAAAATGCTCCATTTTATCTCCTGTCTGAAAACCAATATAATAAAGTCAAATTAAAGAAAATGGCTGTACTAGCTGAGGAAACATTGTGCATGCTGAGAAGGAATTTATCTTGGGAACACACTTAACACAAGTATCTTCCCAGTAATTCACGATAGATACACAGAACCTGCATAGAAGTACAACCAAATCTGAAACAGGTGTCTGGAGAGAACCATGAAGAAAAGGCTGAGAGGTTCAGTAAACAAGTAGCTGTCAGTCAAATGATGGCTTGAGGTGGTAGTGTATATTTCATCAGAAGAGAGCTAAAGCAGTCAAATGTAAGGGCAAAACCAAACTGTTAAGTCCTTGCAGGGCAAAGGAGAACAGAACGAGGGGAGTGTGTTAGAAAATCCTGGAGAACCAATCAGTTGCAGCTGTCTGGAGGTCAACAGGGTACTTGCACACTTGTTTACTTGTGCATGCTACAGCTTAATTAAAAAAAAAAAAATCTTACTAATAGTTAACTATTTGTTAAATAGTTTTATTGTTTAAATGAAAAAACTGTGTATTTAGGCATCACAATAGCTTACATCTTCATTGAAATATGACATGTACATCCTATCTATTCCTCCTCCCACGTGCCAGTAGGGGTAATACTGAAATAAAGGACAGTAGCAGGTCTCTTAATAGTTAGTTAGCTCAAAACCCTTAGATTTGCACATAATTCTGTGAACTTTGTTTAAACTGCTGGCATCTACTTAACTTTGTGTACAGTCCATAAGCCCTTTTGATAGGTAGATCTAGCATATAGTTATTTCTCTACCTTGAGAAAATGAGAAGTGCTAAACAGAAAGTTAAATTGCTTAGTCTGTTAGTTAAGTTCTGTCAAAATCCTTTCTTAAGAAACAATACTGACTCTTGCTATGCAAAAATATCAACCTAACAAATACTCAAGAGAACGCTTATCCCTATCCCGAAGACTGTCAAAAGGTAGCCTAGAGATTGCTCATAAAAATTCCCTACTGCTCTAATGAATGAACGATAAGGTAAGTACCTGTTGCAGAGTAGTCTGGGACAATGTAGATGACTTGTGGAGATTCTCCTGCTTCGTTATAGGCGGAAATATTAACTCTATAATAAGCCATGGAGAGATTTAGAAGAACTATTCTGTCCTTTAGAAAGATGCGATTTGGTGAATCCCTGCAACTGTTGGGTATTCTTTCCACATGAACATAATATCCAAGGATGTTCTCACTCTGTGTTACCTAGTAAGAGGAAGAATATTATTATTCTATAAATGTTATTATGTCCTGTGCAGAAAATCAAGAGGAATTAAATTGTATAAACAAAATGTCGCCTTTAATGATGGGGATAAAATCATACTGTTTTAATTAGGTTATTAGGAATCAATGAAGCAAAGCATTTCCTTAAAATTAAAAGCATCCTTAAATTGAGAGGATTTAAGCACAGGATTAAGTGTTTTGCTTAATTGAGATCTTAGTTATGTGTATCCAGTCAGTAATAACAGCAGTGAAGCAGCTGTGACGTTCTCTACATTTCACTGGAACATACCCCTCATAATTAGGAATTTGAAAGTTAATGAGAGGTGTTTAACTGCAATTTATGCCTCTGGGAATCTTCATCTTCTAGTCTCTGTTAGGCATCTTGCCTCTTTGAGGATAAATGCTAGTAATTATACTACAACTTTGGAACATGTTATATATCCATTGATACAAATTTTTAGGTGGTGATGGTTCACTCTTTATTTTACTGTACTAATCTTCATGACAGATTGGAAAATGAATGCACAGAAATGGAAATTATTACAATCTAGATAGAAACTGAACTTAATACATGAAGGCCTGTGAATTCTGCAAGGATTACTTCCAATATCAAGCTTGTCTGTTATTTCTTGGCATAAAATTAATAGTGTGAAGATACCACAAAGCTGGGAGATTGGGTTATCTTAATGAAATAATTGGATACTTTTGGAGTAACATAGACAGGATGACATTCAATAATTTAAAAGGCAGACACACATGTATTGAGAAGCATTTCTGGTGCAGCTGGAAGCTCTTAAAATGGAAACAGATTTTTTTTTTTTTCCTCAGGATAGGGAGAGGAGAATCGGTGCCGTTATTTGAAGCTCTGGTAAAGCTGCTGGGGGAATAGTGTTATGGTTCTCTCACCAGGCTTTGAAACTGGAAAAAGTTTCTGTGTAGGAGAAATAATTCCTAGGTTATGTGAAATATAAGGTCTATCGCACAAGAAGAAACTAGTAGACTTTAGCTTTCTTAGCTTAGCAAAATGAGACTGGAAAAGGCTAGTACTGCTCTATCTTGTGCAGAGGTCCTGTGTTATTTGCAGCCATGAAAGCAATACATGTTGCTTGGTTGGGTGTTTAGAGCTGAAGCCAGCTGTCTTGTGCCTGTTGATCCGAACTGTGTAGAGGTTCCTCACTGAACATTAGCAAAAGCAGAGGAGCTATGGCTAGCCTCTTTAAGCTGTTTTCTTTGTTTCAGATAGGCTTAAAAAAGTATGGCAGCAGAGACAAAGATTTTTTTTTTTTTCCTCTCTACATTTAATGTATTAATTATTAAGTGCATTCTTTCCCTCTGCCCCTTCGATGTTTGTTGAAGCCATCTGGACTTGAACCTTATTTTGTATAATAGACTAGCGTAAGTGTTATCCTGAATGAAAGTCCTAGCTCTGACACTACATTTAATATTATTTTTTCATCTAAAGCATTTAGATGGAGAATAATTTCTTCTCTTAGCTTAACATTTAAATTGGCATGTGTGGTGTATTGCTTTATCACAAAATGAATCATTGACTGTGCAGCTTTGCCTTCCTCTCAGGAGATAAGGGAAAAAGGGGATCTCTCATCCTTATCAGGAGATGAGGTGTCCATTCCCTCTGCTGTCTTTTCTTTCCTTTAACAAAAATGCATGGGGTGTCTACAAAACTTTCCACATTTTCTGATATTTCAAAACTCTGCCAGTCTCTGTCCTTTCTGCCAGGAATGTCCCCTATGGCAAACTTCTTGGAGTTTGTAGATGCTCTTTCTCTCAGCATCTAGATAGAATTAATTAGTTTCCATGCAAACAGCTCTAGTAACACCTTGCTCATTGAAATTGCCTGTGGGCCCCTTGACAATACGTTCAAGACTGTCAGTTGTCCATTTCTTACCAAGAGAACTTCAGCTGGTAAAACTGACTGATCTGCTGTAGTTGGTCAGCTGGTAATGACTCCTGCTGCAGAAGAGGAGATGCCTCTGACGTGTAGATTTGAACTTTAAATATCATTATGGGAAGCATGCAGCTAGATGCTGTTCTTGTAAGCCAGAGGCTCTTTTTCCATCCCGATTATAATGTATTTGCACTTCTGAATTAGTAAATTAGTAGATTTACCAAGCTTTTCTAAAAAGTTTTGGTCTCTTGAGAATATGAATGCTCCTTGGGAGCACATAAAACACAAGGTGCGTCACTAGTATGTGCTAAAGACTTACGAGGATCTTTCAAGGAAAGCTTAATTCCAAGAGACAAACTTGAGGCACACCAATTTTTAATGCAAGCTGGAAAGAATCTTTACTCTAGTCAACGATTCTGAGCCCAGAGATTGCTGTTTTAATAATTTTTCAAGTTTATAAATTGGTGTAGTTTTTCCTTGCTAGTTTCTAGCACCTAAAACACCACCATACCAATGCAGTGAATCCTGAAGCAAGAGTACAATATTCAATGTCTTTTGCCTATACAGTGTAGTCTCAATAAAATGAGAAAGTCTGTTTTTTTTCCTATAAAGTAATAAATTAATATCACGGACATAACAGAAAGTACCCAGACTCAAAGTGAACATTACCTCCCACTTCAGAAGAACACTTCTTCTGCCTGGAGAGATTTCTGTAGTTGCATTATATGATATTCTTGGCTTGTTCGTGAGTTCTGGTAAACATGGAAAAAAATAGAGACATGCACTCATATGAACCAGTTTGATCTTCATATTTTCAACAGTATCTGACCATGCTATTTCATATGATACAAGATTTGAAAAGGCTTTTACATTCATGCTTATTCCCAGTAGGACAAAACTATATTTCACTTACTGTGAGGGACCAAAATATCTTTACTCCAAACGCAAACACAGTGGAGACCATCCTTGGCTATGCATCTGAGCTGAACAATGTATGAAGACAGAGCATTTAAATTCGAAATGGTGACATTGACAGCATTGCTTTCTACAGGCACCTAAAAACAAATGATGTTTGATTTAGGTGGCAGCAATAAAACATAATCTTATATTAACTGTTTTCTCAGCCAAGGACCAGTCTTCTGATGCAGCTGAAAGTTGGGGTTCCTATCATCAAAGAGGAATTACTACACATTTTAGCCAATGTCTTTTCATTCTTTCAAGGCAATACTCTCTTCTTCATGAACTCGTTCTGCTCAGTCAGGACATGTAAGCAACAGTTTATGTCTAAATATAGCTTTTAAAAATCAATTAGGCATTATATATACTGAAAAATAATCACTTGCTTAACTCTGAGCCTTGTTGGCATTCTGAAGAACAAGATGTCAAGGCCAAATTAAATATTAAAAAAAAAAAAAAAAAAATTCCCCTTTTTCTCAAATGTTACAGTATGTCTAAATAGATCCATGTGACTGATGTGGTAAGGAGTGTGGCTGGACTGAATGTGTGGCTGCCTATGCCTTAGCACCACAGAAGTAATGTGCATCCACAGCCGACGATGGCACTGGAGCTCCAGTGACTGTACAGGGAATGGAGATTGTCTTGAAACAAAGACACCACCTGTGCCTAAGGAAATCCCTGAGCTGAAAACTGTAGGAGAAAATATGATAGAAAACTGTTGCTATATGCTTGAACTATTTTACACTCTTCCCCAGATGTCCACTGGTGGCCGCTATCAGAGCACAGTATCCTGCATTAAATGGACCGTTGGTCTGATCAGTTCTAGGTGTTACGATGTTTTTGATAGAAGTGCTGTTGCAGATTGAAATATTTGTTTTAGCATGTCTGCTACGAAATTTTTTTTCTTAATTATATATATTTCCTAAAAAAAAAAGAGACCAAAACCCAAAACAAAAATCCAACAAAACCCCACGCAAATTCCCCACTATTAGGTGACCAGCTCTTCTCTTTGGTTTTCTGCAGTACTTTTTTTTTTTTTTAATTAAAGTTAATTTATTATCTTCGTATACTTTTGTTAATAAAACTAGTTTTGTCACAAAAATACCCACAACACACAATATTACAGAAAGACTCCAAATCTCCTACAGAACAAGAGGGAAGTGAAATGGATTTAAGACCCAAGTGTTACATTACATGTACATTAATCCTACTCTTGATAAACGCCATTTCTCAGCTAGCTTTGTATATCCTCTGTGCTTTTATGCCCACACTCACCCTTTCCCTCCAGTCCCATCTATAAATGCAGCCTACGTTCAGGTGATTATGGAGAGTTTACAGCCTAAGTGCACAGGATCAGCTGGGACATGGGAGATAATGTATATTCGTGACCTGTAGTCTTTCAGTAGTCGGTCATTCTCATCACCCAGTCTGGCTGTCTCTTCCAGTCCTTCACAGTACTAACTTGAATCTCCTATCTCCCCTGTCTCCAGAACCTGTAGGACATGCATTTTTACTGCTTTTAACTCTCCATTCTTCCACATGCTGCTTACCAGACTGTCTGCACATGGTTATCTATCTATTGCACTACTGGGTGGAGTATGCTTGGGTATCTGGCTGTCCTAGAATGGTCTATGACTTGTATGTCAATGAAAAAGGGGACCCTTCCAAGACTTGCACATTCTTTGTACCAAGATGAAACCTTTCTTACATGGACCTCTCATAGCACTCCTTCTAAAGTGGCTAAACAAAGTGGCAGCCAGCTCTGAGAGAAATGGAAAAAATATCATAGGTCTTCTGACATAAAGGGAAGAACGTGGGAGATTCTGGTGGTACAAAAGAAGCGAAGAGACTCCTAGGAGAGCAGAGATGCTCAAGAAGTGAGAACAGTTGCATTTTAGACAGTTTTCTTCTTGGGGTTTTCTTCTACCTGATAAATACATATTCTTCATCCAACTACAGATAACAGAGCTTGAAAAACAGACAATTTCAGGGACTCAGTGGTACAAATCATGCATATCTACTGGTGAAGCCTTTGCATGGTATGCTGGATGGCAAGGGGCAGGATAAGCAGCCATTGCTGCTGCATGTAGATCTCACTGAAATTATGACTGTTTTTCCACCTCTTTCTTAGTCCTTTTAGTTTTAGGTACTGCCCTCTTGCTGTGCCATATTCTCACTGTTGCACATCCTAAAATCCATCTGGAACTGATCTTGTATCACAGAGAAATTATTTCCGTTCTTGTCAAAGAAGGAAATCTGGAAAACTGATGCAAAACAAAAGTGTGTAAGGTATGAGTTGTTACCTTAAAAATCATAGCAACCTGATCTCTAATCAGTTTGAAAATTTAATGATATCAGCAAAAAGAGTAATATTGCCCATCACTTAAAGTGTAATCAGGATTTGAGTTTGTATGGTATTTCTGATATCCTCTTTAGCTTTTGCATCGCTGATGGTTGTAGTGTCTCATTGACGGGTTAATGAACCAGCTGACATGCCATTCTGGTTTTTTTCTGTATAAAACTATTAATCTTTCTTTCCCAAACAGCTTAGGATCTGTTAGAACAAAACTAAGAGACCTTTGTGAGATTTGCCTGCGAATTGCCTGCGTGCTGTGCCTCCTTGCTATCCATGTTGTGTGTGCTCTTCAGCAGCATCCTGTTGATGTCCTGCCGTACTTGCTATGCTGAGCCGATAGTAAGGCACCTCATGTTCTCAAGTGATTGTCATCTGGAAGTACTTACCAGCGTCCAGCGAGTGGATTCTGTGAATGCCTCTCTGTATCTCAGCTCATATGGTGTAGGAGTTGCAGGCAGGTCCCACTTTATTATCAATCGGTTTGTGATCTGATGAGCATTTATGTTAGATGGTGTCAAGCACTTCCCTAAAATGGGGAGCATGCAGCTGTTATAAATGCAAGAGAAGCAGGAAAGCTTTGGTAATTATGTCTGTTAGGTGTGGTTTATAAAAAAAAATAAAAGACTTGGCACAGAATACTGAACACTGAAAGACTTTAAAAAGACTGGAAATAAATAATTACTAAATCTTTATGGTATCAACAAAATAGGGTTGTTCCTCTTGCCTTTCTTTTGTGAATGCTTCTACTGATTTCAGGAAGACCCTTTTTCTAAGCAGGTGCTATTCTGAGTGAGTCTGAAAGGCAAAATCAAAATGTCAAGAGTACCTATAATCGTGAATCGTACACAAAATTTCCAGAACATCTTCCAATTTCAGTAACTGTGTTTAGATATATAATTGTAAGTGCAAATACATTTTTGTCTTTCCCTCCAATAAACACAAGGTGGCCAAAAGCCTCCAGAGGAGGTCATAGTGATAATTTGGGTTGTACTGGTAGTGCCCCCCGGCAGTGAGAAGCACTGTTTTTTCTTGGACCATGATTACTCTGAGAAGGTGAAGTTTTGAGAAGCTCTAAAAGTTATCTCAGTGATCAGATACTGTAGGGAATCTTTAAATAAACATCTAAAGGACATAGTTAATAGGGTTTCTTTTTTCATATCTCCCCTGCAGCACCATGTAATGGGTAAGTGGACTTTGAAAAGAGCTGAACTTTGAAAAGGTATCTCAAAATGCTAATGCTGTATAACAAGGATTCCTTAAGTGCATGGTACTGAGTAAACCTGCTCTTTGTAAACCAATAAAGGAGTTCAGAAAGCCACAAAGAAAGCACAGGAAGCTGGTTAAGTACTGTACACAAATATCACTATAAATTTTTCTGGATATGACTATTTTATAGTCTAGCAAATGATTTAAAGTAAACCCCTTCTCCCATAAAAGCTGATAGACTTCTGCTATTGACTTCAGTAAAGATTTCATCCAAGGAAGCCAAACTGCAGCTTAGCTCTCTGAATCAGTAAAAATAACAAGTCTGTATTGGGAGCTACAATTTTGGAAATAATCTTTAAGAAAATGCTACCACTGTTTCAGCTGGGCACTGCAGTAACACAACTCATGAAGACGCTGTACCTGCTTTGCTCGGTGTAACTGAGATGTTCTTTCCTCTCACGCAGCTGCCATTGGCGTAATTCACTGCTATCCAAACAGATGCAGATCGCTTCATGTAGAGATCCTTTCGTTCTATCTTGATGGAAGATGATGATGTGTTTCGTTGAAAAAGTTTTGGTATTCTGTCCCTTTGGAGAAAAGGAAACAGAATGAAAAACATTTTATTGGATTAGAGTTACTCTTTCCTCCCCCTGCCCCAGAAAGCATCATTACAGCAACTGATAATTTTTCAGGTACCTATATACAAAATTCAGCATCTTAAAGGTGAGGCCTGAGCTGCTTGAAACAGCAAGTGTAATTCCAGTACCCTAGTAACTCTAGCAAATTTAAACATGCAAATCCTTGTGTTGTGGTGGAGAACTGTTAAATTCCTTAAACTTGTAAGGCACAGCATGATACAAGATAAAATCCATATGGCCTTCTTTTGTACTTACAGTCGGATATAAAGAGCATTTAGAAGGTATAAAAGCACGTTAGAAATTACTTAATAAAGTCTACTTGCCACCTACCATAGGGGCACCTAAATTCCTTTCGAACAGCAAAATTTCCCAGTTACCTGAATCTAAATTACCACAAAGGTATGAAAAACCTCTTACGAGTTATATGCCTGTCTTCTGACTTTTGTTCCTGCAAAGCATCAGAGTTTGACAGAAATGTTTAAATGCCACCTCAGTCCTCAGCCATGTAGACTTCTCCTGGTATACCTAATGCACAGAAAGTCCAAGAGGTTTAAGGCCTTACATAGGAGGCTGTTCCTGTTCTACCTAGGGTTTTTTTTCCCCATGTCTCTCTCATTTACTCTCTGCCACATGCAGGACAGATTTTTTCCAACGTTAACACTGTGCCAGTTCAATGTTCTTAAAGAAATGAGCCAGCATACTAATTGCCTACCTACATATTTCAAGTATTAAATGTGCTGATCGTGATACAATATTTAGTAACTGAACAAAACCACTTGAAAGCTTCTGCTTCAGACTAGTTGTGGATCAGCCACTAATATTTCAAAGCATGATTTCGAATGCTTGGTTGGAACTTCTCTGTGGGAGTGTTTTTCTTTAATCCTTTTCTTCCTGATAACTAAATTGTAAAGAGCAAGGATAAGGAACAATTTCAATGTCAAACTGATGTTACTTGCAGAAAGGGGTGATGTCCTCTTCTAGGCAAGCAAAAAGCCCTTTCAAATGTTTTTTGTTTTCCTTTTAACCCAATAAAAAAGGAGAAAGGAAGTTTTTCTTTAAGACCACTGGGTCGAAGCCTGGGAAGCTGAAGTTCAAATCCTCGCCCTGGCTTGGGAAAATCAACATCTCTGTGAGGCAGTTGCCTCCCTCCTCCCCACCCCCACCTCCTCTTTCACTCTTTTTTCTGCCTTCTCTGTTCGTAACATCAACCCTGCAGCCTAGGAACAGCACAGTCTGGTTTTGGCTGAGGACTCTAAGAGCAACTAGCTTACAAATACTTCAGCTGATAGCATCTCTACAGAAGCAGAGCCATTTCACAGGTGTTTCTCCCCTTCCAAGAAATTGGGGCTCCTAGAAGGCCCAAGAGGCAAGACAGCAAATGCAGTGGGGTTTGGTGCTTATTGAAAGTCGGCACCTGCTGCTACCTCCAGTGGGAAAATATTGCAGGTGATGGAGGGAGTAACCTCAGCCCTGAGGTGGTTGCTTTGTTCCTCTGCAATGTGCAGAAGATCACCCCGGGGAATTTCCCAGTGTAGTGACATTTCCTTAGTTTTAGGAGATGCTCCTAACCACAGCTCTTTTTTTAATGCAGAGTGTTGGGTTATGTGGCAAAATAATCAGCAATGAGTATCAGAATTTGCCAACGGCATACAGTGTTGTACCCTGTGTACTCCATGATATGGTCTCATGGCAAAGATCATGTTTTCTGATCTCATTTCTCTCTTTTTAAACATACCCTTAATGTCATGGGAGATCCCAAATATGTAGATAAAAAATGAGGAAAATCCATTTTGTAATGCTGGTACTGAGACAGAAATCTGCTTAATTATTTTTTTACCAAACCAATGGGCAGATTGATATAATCTGCCTATCTACATTTTACCTGGCTTCTTTGTTTTAGCTTTCTCAAAGAAGGCACAACTGAAGATACCCATGTCTTAAGGTAATCAGTTTAAGATTAACTCTACATGTTCATTCCACCTATTAAACCAATACTTGATAATTCAGAATTGCAAGAAAATACTTTAAAATCTGTTTTTCTTATGTGCTACATCTGTCATCTCCTTGGATACACGGTATAATATAATATATAACGTATAATAAAAACCAGCTTAATGTCTGTTTGGTTTTTCTTTTTTTACTTTGAATGCATTAGTGTTGAATATTCAAGGCAAGTCAACAGATGCAAATAAAAGTAATTGATTAAGGTGATCTTTGGCAATAGTGTTTCAAACAGTGTGTTGGAGGCATGGAAAGATATATGACAATTCTTTGTATAGAGTTTGTGTGGCAAGGTTTTGGTAGCAGGTGGCTTCTGTGAGAAGCTGCTAGAAGCTTCCCCTACATCTGATAGAGCAAGTTCCAGCCGGCTCCAAGATGGACCCACCACTGGCCAAGGCTGAGCCCATCAGCCGTGGTGGTAGCACCTCTGTGATAACATATTTAAGAAAGGGGGGAAAAATTGTGCAACAGCAACTGTAGCTGGAGAGAGGAGTGAGAGTATGTGAGAGAAACAACTGTGCAGGCACCAAGGTCAGTGAAGAAGGAGGGGGAGGAGGTGCTCCAGGCATCGGAGCAGAGATTTCCCTGCAGCCCATGGTGAAGACCGTGGTGAGGCAGGTTGTTCTCCTGCAGCCCATGGAGGTCCATGGTGGAGCAGATATCCACCTGCAGCCTGTGGAGGACCCCGCACCTGAGCAGGTGGATGCGCCTGAAGGAGGCTGTGACCGGGGGGAAGCCCATGCAGGAGCAGGCTCCTGGCAGGACCTGTGGCCCCATGGAGAGAGGAGCCCATGCTGGAGCAGGTTTGCTGGCAGGACTTGTGACCCTGCAGGGGACCCACACTGGAGCAGTCTGTTCCTGAAAGACTGCACCCTGTGGAAGCAGTTCGTGAAGAACTGTAGCCCGTGGGAAGGACTCACGTTGGAGAAGTTCGTGGAGGACTGTCTCCCATGGGAGGGACCCGATGCTGGAACAGGGGAAGAGTGTTTTTAGTCCTTCCCCTGAGGAGGAAGGAGCGGCAGAGCCAATGCGTGATGAACTGACCGCAACCCCCCTTCCCCATCCCCCTGCGCTGCTCACGGGGAGGAGGTAGAGAAATAGGGAGTGAAGTTAAGCCCAAGAAGAAAGGAGAGGTGGGGGGAATGTGTTTTTAAGATTTGGGTTTACTTCTCATTATCCTACTCTGATTTGATTGGCAATAAATTAAATTAATTTTTTTTCTCCAAGTCGAGGGAAAAGTTGAGTCACTGTTTTGCCCGTGACAGTAATTGGTGGGTGATCTCTCCCTGTCCTTATCTCGACCCTTGAGCCTTTCGTTATATTTTCTCTCCCCTGTCCAGCTGAGGAGGGGAGGGACAGACAGGCTTTGGTGGGCACCTGGCATCCAGCCAGCATCAACCCACCACACTCTTACAAAGTTCTTACCAAATCAATAGGTATTGATGAGGTGTGAAGAAAGATTTTGACCGGTATTTTGTAACAAGCTACAATGTGATGAAATACGTTGGAGAAAAACACTGGCAGGTAGGAATCATGCAGAACAGCAAGGACAGCTTTTCATTTTCTGAAATGACTTTTAGACTTACCATTTTAAGAATATGGTATAATTAATTGTATTCGGAGCACTGGGTACTGGCAGCCAGGTACAGGTTAGATCCTCACTTAATTCTTTGTAGCATACCAATTCATTGTCCCAATCTGCAAGATGAAAACATGTGGACTGGAAAAGACCCATCAGAGGCAACTGTTAACCATTAACCTGTGAGAGGTGACTATGAGAATCAAAACCAGATACAGAACAGGCTATACCCTTTTGTGCAACAAAATAAGAACTAGCTGCGTGAGTCCTTACGCCACGTTTACTCTCAGGGCAAGTAGTTCACTAATGTTTAGAACAAGGGACAGAGACATTTATAAAGATTAAACCTATCAGTCCTAATGTTTCCAAGTAAAACCTAGTTTTCCTACATGAAGGTAGAAAAGGATAATTCTTCCTGTGTTTCATGATGCCATTACCAGCTGTTATGTACCCAACAACATAGAGCTGAAATGCTTGCTATGGTGTTTCCAGCAGCTTTGGTATCATTACACCTTTGAACTGTGTTTCTCTCCTGTAATAGTGACATCTTGCTTGCTGCTTGCCTCTGCACTTATTTAAAGCTTTTTTTTTTCCCCCTAAATTCTGAATGAAATATCTTTTATACTTCTGGAAACTACTGCATTCTTTGGCACAAAAATTGCAGAAACAAATTGCATATATTCAAGGAAGCGTTACTAGCTTTTGGCCCACTGCTTTGAGGAAAGCTATTGCAAGATAATCTCCTTAAACCAGATGACAAAATTACTGTGAACCTCTGCCCTAAAAGACCTTAGATTTTCATCTCCCAGCTCTGCTCTCGTTTCACGCTGTTCCCATCTGACAGACAGTGCCTGTTTTGCCACTGTGTTTCTGGAAGCGCTCAGTTGTTTGCTGAAATCGGTACAAAGGATTGACTTCTGGTGGGTTACTCTGCATCTGGGGAGCAAGCCCCTTCCCTGGGGGAGTCGCTGTGACTTGGGAACCCTGGAGAACCAGGAGCACCTGCCTTGCATGGTGGGGAGGCACTGTTCACCCGCAGGATTACAAACCGGAGCTGGCAACAGCTCTGCCTGGAGCAGCTTATCGACTGTTAAACACAAATTTATAGACATTTTTGAAAGTATAGGCCAGAACTGACCGCACACACCCTTGTGAAACATCTTAGAAATGAACGCCATGCAATTAAGTTGGGGAAAAAAGGAGAGAGGGGCTGCATTTTAGTGAGTAACACCAAGGGCCAATGTGATTGTTTCCATAATTTCCGACTGGCAAGAATTACTGTGGAGTTTCTGCAAAGCACTATACACTGCAGCGTAGGGCTAATTATCAACAGTAGAACCAACTGACTAGACCCCAGAATTACTCCAAAACCATCAGTCATCTCTATCTGGAATTCAGAATAATGCACTATTGCTGGAGAAAAACACTATGCCGCTTATACTATCAGCTTCATAAAGTTCACATTATAAAGCAGGAGTAGCACAAGTTTATGTACAAAATGACTCGTGCTTAATTTTCGGAAAGAAAAAAAATGGGGTTTTTTTGCAACTGAACATATACATTTTTTAGCTGAAGGGAAATTAAACACTGATGGCATTCTTAAAGGAACTAATTTTTAGTCTCTAGTGGTTAAAGTTATTTCAGTATTTCGAAAATCTCTTATCAGAAACGGTAGTGATAAAATATGACTGTTCTCCTTTTGCTTTGTGTCTTACTGTCTGAACTATTAGTTCAGAAGAATCAGCCATGATGTCTCAAAGTACCACCCACACTTTTAAAAAAAGACCCAGAATATTTTTTTTCCCCCCAGAAAAGTAGATAAGGATCTCAACAGGTACAGGATACTTAAGGTGATAAAAATGAATTTTTCTGATGAGTAGAGTCACATGTTCTTTATATCTGTTAGGTTTAATGAGTTGTCAATAGGCCTATCAACCTTGAATAGGAAATGTTTTGTTTTTTGATAAGTAAATATGCATATCTTTGGAGTTGGTGTTACAGCATGGATATGGTATATCTCATAATCTGGGTTACGAGATAAAAGATCAGTCCTCCTCTTTTCCTCATGCGGAGCCATTCCTTCCTACAACCTGAGTTACAGAATATCCTCAGTACTCTTTTCATCATTCAGATGGCCGCTCTATATTTAAGTTAAAAGTTCATTTGGACCAAAAAGTGTGTCAGATGATTATAGCTCAGACTTTAATACCCTCACTCTATGACACTTCCTTTCTCCTACTAAAAGAAATGTGCTTTTCTAATAAAGTTATGCTGTATCAGTTTAGGTGTGTGCAGCTTCCTTTCGGGAAGGTGGACATCAGGCCTTCCTTGTTTCTACGGCAACGTGAATAATTATTGAATTCTTTGCTTTCCTAGCTGACCACCAAACCAAATCTTTGCCACCTCACCCATGGACATGGTGCTCTAACAACCTGTCTTAAAGAAACACCTGAAAACAAAACCTTTTTGGAACTGCTGTAACACATCATGTCAATATATTTGTAACATACTGCTCCTGAAACTATTTGAAGTAACAGTTCTGGAAAGAGTGACAAGAAGGAAACATTTTCACTCTTCTACAAAATTTCTACTAACTTCTTCCCCAAATAATTTCTAACTGAGATCCAAGTGGTGACCACAGTGTCGCAGACCTATCTCTGCTTATAGAAGAACAGGGGGTTGTACTGTTCCTCATGCTCTCAGTCTTACAAAAAACCTCTGGCTTTCTCTATGAGATGATGGTATTAGAACAGACAAAGAAAAAATAGTAGATTTTATGTGTGGAAATAGTGTACTAGCTCAACTAACGCCCCAACACGCCACCCTGCTGCTAATATACTGAAGTTCTATGTTACTTTCTCCGGAAGAACATAATGAACGTTACACACTGGTTTTTTTTCACTTGTCCCGTTTGTGGGTATTAGTGTCCACATGCACATTCAATTTTATCCTAGTCCTTTTTTGTTTTATTGTACTGCTTCTCCTTAAAGAACATGCATATTATTAGTTCTTCCCAGCCCTAGAATAGTACTAATCCTCGTACCATGACTATGCTCCAAGAGCTATGCAAGGAAAGAAAAAAAATTTCTCTGTTCTAAAGACAACACGATCCAGTTTCTTCTTAAAAAAAAAGAAAAAAGCTTAATTTTTTCACTCTAGAGCTTTTTGTTTTTCTTCTTGTGTATCTGGTGTTCTCAGTAAGGCTTCAGTAGAATTTAGTCTGATTGGCTAATAGCAAGGACTAGAAAATTATAGTCCTCCTGATGATGTCTTATCCCGTGCCACCGTGTACTCAAAAACCTGTCTTCTCTGCTGTGGCTCTTAGCAAGTAGGATGTTTCTGCCTGCAATAAATTCAGCGTGAAGTACACCAGATGACCACCAGCCGCTGTGCAATAACCCCTACTGAAATGCGTTGGACTGCTCCTCTTTGCCGTTAACAATAATTTACCCCTTAAATGTAAAGCATGAGTAACTGTCACACACAAACATCACGGATGCTACTGTCTTTTGAAATCACGGTAATTTGCCCAGAGACCAGGCGCTGGATAGGATTTATTCGCAGCCTGTTGACTACCTCCGGGTAGCCGTCAGCGCTCCGCCATCGCACCGGCACATCTGCCTGCGCCGCCCCGGGCGGTTTTCCCCTTCGGAAAACTGCAGACCTTTCTTTCGAGACAAAGCCTGCCCCCCCAGCGCTGGCGGGCGGCGCGAGGTGGTCCCGGCAGCCCCACGGAAGGCGGGGCGGCGGGGGCCGCGGCGGCAGCCGGCGGGCGGGGGCCGGGCCGGAGCCCCGCGGCTGCGGCGCGGCGGGGGCCCCCGCGGCAGCGTGGCCCGCCGGCACCGTTTCGGCTGGCGGGTTCCCTTCACCGATGACGTTCGTCTTTGCGATTAAGTAGGTATTACGTGAGAAATAGTGACCCACCTGGGAGCTGCTGGCAAAATGGAAAATCCCGGTTTACGCAGCTGCAGGAATCTGGGGAATAAAAAGGGGTCGTTTAACAAGACGACTGTAAAAGAAACAGGAAAAAATGTTACTGGCTGTTGTTTCTCCTACCCACAGAACTTAATTAGGTCATGATTTTGGTCGCATAGCCTTGTCTTTGAGTAATGTTAAGAATTTTTACTATTTATAAACAGTAGTAAGTTATGCAGCCAATGAAAACTCACCTGTTGCAAACAAAAAGATAGCTGCGAGCAGAGAGTTCTTCATCTTCTCTGCAAAGAAGCATAATGATTAGCATCAACATTACACTGTCTTCAGTCTATTTTTCACACTTCCTCTTCAAACTTCCTATTGATTCCACTACCCATACTCTTACTGGCTGAACACAAGTAATAGGTTTATTAATGACGATGTGAGGGATGCTTGAGCTCTAAGTTATTAATCATGCTTGTGAAATCCTAACAACCTTTCTGAAAAACAGTAACTTTCCCCCTTGGTGTTTGTAAGAAGTCACAGCGAGATTCTTAACCGTGTCTGAGATCTCAGCAGTGCAAACCGAATTAAGCTTATATAGGTGGTTCAAACTCCTTTGAAAATCCTAGCCTAAATGTCAACATGAATTAGAGAGATTGATATCAATAAAAAGTAAGTCAAGGTGTTTGACTTACTCTAATACGAATGCTTGGGATACTGTAGAAGTAATAGCAGCAGAAGACCCTGCCTGTCTTCACTTCCTGACTTCTGCCCCCATTCAAAGTAATTTCACCACTGCAAAGACGCTGTATCTACATTGCTGGTACCAACACTGGGAGCCCTAATCACCATAGCTGTAAATCAGATGTGACTGTAAACTCCACATCCATTAAGCTTGGTCAGAGAACATTTAAAATAACTCTGGGCACAGAGAAGCCACCGGAGCCACCATAGCTTCTCCTGCTAAAGCAGTGAAGGGAAATTTTCAGAAAATTTCACTACTGTTGGAAATTTCCCTTCTGGGCTTAGATAGCTGCAATCAGAGACTGGATTCAGACCTACCTGGTGATAGGCAAATTATTAACTTATCTTGGCAACCACGGCATATTTCAGGTTGAGTATTGAATAGCAAAAAAAAATTCTGTTTAAAATGAATCATTTTCTTAAAGAGAGAGAGTTACGGGCATGCTTCTGAGCCTGATCTACAGTAGGAGTGGGTGACTAATGCACCAACTATATCTTATCAGATTTTCTGAAGGGCACAGTCATGAAATGCAAGTGAACAAGGAATTCTACTGAGTGTTACAGGGGGTTTCCTAGTGGTGAAATCGTTTGAGCTTGGGGTAAGCTCCAAAATGCTGAAGGGTGGTGGATACAGTGTGCGCGTGCAGGTTCAAAACCCCTCTTACCTGAGTGACCCAAAAATAAGCCTTGACAATGCTTCCCACAAAGAATAGCCAAGAGGATAGTGTTAATTTATGGGCAGTAAGGAAAAACTGACAAAGAGAAAATGCAAGTCATACATGAGAGAGATTTTGACAGTGGGAGTTGAAGAGTTAGAGACTCAGAGTAGCATAGAAGTCAAGAGGAGAAAACTGTATGAACTATATGTATTGGTGTCCTGGTTTCGGCAGGGATAGAGTTAATTTCCTTCCTAGTAGCGGGTACAGTGCTGTGTTTTGGACTTAGGATGAGAACAAAGTTGATAAGGCACCGATGTTTTAGTTGTTGCTAGGCAATGCTTACACTAGTCAAGGACTTTTTAGTTTCCCATGCTCTACCGACTGAGAAGGCTGGAGGTGCACAAGAAGCTGGGAGGGGGCACAGCCAAACTGGCCAAAGGGACATTCCATACCATGTGACGTCATGCTCAGTACATAAACTGGGGAAAGCTGGCCGGGGGGGCCGCTGCTCGGGGACTGGCTGGGCATCGGTCGGCGGGTGGTGAGCAATTGTACTGTGCATCACTTGCTTTGTGTATTATTATTATTATCATATTATTATTACTATTATTATTTTATTTCAATTATTAAACTGTTTTTATCTCAACCCGTGAGTTTTTCTCACTTGTGCTCTTCCAATTCTCTCCCCCATCCCACCGGGTGGGGGAGTGAGCGAGCGGCTGCGTGGTGCTCAGTTGCTGACTGAGGTTAAACCACGACAATTGGTTTGACGTGATCAGGATAATCACATTTGAAATAACCTCTCCCAAATGAAAACCATGTAAGTAACTCAGTGCAAGAGCAGGAAACTGGATTCAGCATGCACAGAATTGGGACAGAGCATACTGGAGAGAAATAAACCCAATAAGGCAAGTCCGTATTATC
This sequence comes from Aptenodytes patagonicus, assembly GCF_965638725.1. Taxonomy (NCBI): domain Eukaryota; kingdom Metazoa; phylum Chordata; class Aves; order Sphenisciformes; family Spheniscidae; genus Aptenodytes; species Aptenodytes patagonicus. The sequence goes on from NC_134982.1 coordinate 25,162,249, forward strand.
TTTCCTGGAGCTCTAGGTCTCAGTATGAATGTTACTGCCATTTAAAGAAAAAAGTCAATTTTAACAAGTACAGAAAATACATTGCCAATCAAAATAGCAGAGGAGACAGAATCTCGCAAGCTGGAATTTGTCATAGGAGTAAGAAGCCATTTTTAATTATAGCTCAGCTATCAAGTTGCCATAGTAACCTTTTAATGTATAACAAAAGTTTAATTATTGTTTTTGAGGTAAATGTTGCATAGAAACACTTTTTCAAATGTTTAATATTTCAGCTCTTTCACCACTATGGACCTGTATCAGAATTGTAAATGCCTTAAGTTTTCCTGTTATTCAGATGAGGATAAATTATGCCATCTTCTGTGATATGGTCAAAAGTGCAGAACGACTGGAGGATACCACCAACTTTGCTTCATTTGTGACCTAAATGGTTTCTCAGACCTAGGTTTATGCATTATTATAGATGTGGTTTTCTCTGAATGCTTTTCCTTGTCAATTGCTTATTTAAGTTCTGCGGTAAAAGACATGGCAGGCTTTTAATCTCCCCAGAATACAATCTTGAAATAAATGAACTCTTCTATTTAGACTGGATTACATGATGTAAATTAATTAATAGAAAACCCAGAGCATCGTTCTCTGCTCCCTGCCCCAACTTTATCCATTAACTGTTAAAATTCAAAGGAAAAATAACCTCTGAAGACAGGCGGGCACAGTGAGGAACATGCTGCCGGCCCCCTCGTCCTGCTCCATACCTATGGAACTCCATCTCTTGTAGCCTTGCACATCACAGGAGGACTGGTCAGACCATGAGCTTGTGAGTACATTTTTTGCAAGTGACCCTTGTGCCCATGAATGCTAATGAACCAGAAGGATTCTGAAACCTTGTTTGCTCAGAGTCCTAAATATGTCCCAGGACAGTTTGGGTTATGTGGGACCAGCAGCCTCGTTAAAGTGCACTCAGAACCCGGTGGGCAGCTGAAGCAGAATGTAGACTGCAGAGATAAGGCATCAGGAAAGGAATATTGCATTTCTATTTGAAGTCTTACCTTGTCTGAAGTGCAAATAATTGAGGTCTTCATTTTCTCCTGGTTGAATCTGTGCGTATTTTTGCTAGCTCACTGTTTCTCTGGTGAAGAGTTCAGTTGCAATTGACTACAGTTGATCTGTTTCAGGCATATTGTAACAAATTCAATATTGTAGCAAATTCAAATTCAATTTTGGCCTATTAGTAGTACATGCTGAAGTCCTGTATCTTTTCTCTATGGATCTAAAGTAGAGCTACACTATTTTTCACAAGTTATTTCTCATATAACTCTGCTTCCGATAAGCAGACCTCCAGATTTGTAGAAGATCTGACAGATTCTTACAGAGTGTTTTTTTGCCAGAGAAATACATGAGTATCTGAATTCAAAGAGCAATTATCGTACAGTCTTTGGGGAAAAAAAATAAATCCCACTCAGCCCACAGCCACACCCCCTGGGGGAAATTTGCTGTGATAGGGACAGTCTCACCACACACTCTTCCATCCTTTCTGAGTTCAAGTTACGCCGTGAAGCAGCTTATCATTCAAACAGTTCTACGCTATCTTAATGAAAATCACAGTCTTCACCCTAACGCATCGGCTGAGCAGAGACCATCAAAAAAATTGTATAAGAGATCTGCCCTGGAAGTTCAAAAAAATTCAAGTACAGATAAAGCATAAATGTCACTGAATAAACTAGACAGCCAACGCAGGATGCAGAAGAACCAGAGATTTATATATTTGGGTGAAGATTCATTTGAAGAAAAGAAATGGAGGAAACTAAATTGATTTCATTAAGACCAAATGTGGACTAAATTCTGCTTATACTAGAGTAGATCTGGGGTCTCACCACTGACAGTGATGTGATGCTAGATGTCCCTAAGTGTAGATGCAGGGTTTTGCCTAGTGTGTCAGCTAGAATATTTGTAAGAGTTGAGGCAGTATGATTAGATGAGACAGGCAACTTCTCTTTACTGCAGCACCACAGTTAGTACTACAGGCTTGTTTGTGGGATAGTGGGAGGAAATTCTCCCTGGGGTAGCTCAGACCAGTGGTTTGAAAACAGAGTTCAACAGACACCCATTGGCTGAGCTGTGTGCAGAACCAGAGTCTTAGGTATTGTGATTTGAGTTGGAAACAAGATCCTTACCTCTGTTAGGTCACCTATGAGCACATCTTACTTACCAGTTTTACCAAGTTGTAGTCTCTGACTGCTCTGAAAATATACTGTAAGGGTCTGCTTAGATTTGTGTTCATAATGTCTTCCTGTGCAGCCAAGAGAAGAATCAAGGATCATCCTTAACTTTCTCGATCACATTTAAGACTTTATTAAAGAGAACTTAGTGCTTTTAATACACAAGCAGCTGAGCAAGAAAGTAAGCCTTCTTCCTCGCCGTTCTGTTTGGCTTACCCAGTGGGACTGCATCTGCTATAGGGAGTTATTTTGGGATATGTGGTGTGGAAACAAAGAGAATTTGACAAAAGCTTGTCTATGCTCTCCCCATACACTCTTGTGGGAGTAAGCTTTACCTTTTTGAAGTCTACAGGAAAGGTTGGCTTTTTTATTGGTTTTTTTAATGCCTGCTTTTTTTATCCCTGGGGCAAGTGGGAGGAGATATAAATATCTGAGTTGCCTTTTTTTTTTCCTCTTTTTTTTTCCTGGGATTGCTCCTGGACAAAGAAATGCTTTCTAGTGAAACACAACTGTTGTAGAAAGCATGTTTGGAGAAAGCCCAAGAAAACAGTATGAAGAAGCTCACTTAGTACAAGGCAGAAGGTGAACTTTTTTAACATATTGTTCTCTGTTCATGGTATATTATCCTGCCCTTTCCACTTCAGTAACAGTGCATGTATTTGTGCTGTTAGTGTAACACTCACAGTCAGCTTTTCTCCATGGTAATTTTTCTCTCAGAATTTTATCCAGCGTAACTGGGCTGCCAAGTCATTACCTTTTCCTAATTCAAATATTTTCAAGCATCTTCCCTGTCTTGGAACAAAGAATTGTTTAACAATTGTTAAAAACAGTAATTACGGTTAACTGAGTCATCAGGGTTTGTATACGTGCTCACTTGTGGCTTTATTACTCTTGGCCATTTTCTTTTTCCTTCCCCTATTATTACCCAATAGATAACTTGGGGGAAATATTTTTTTGAGAGATCATTTAATTAGCTTTATCAAAAGTTACTTCAGTCATCTTAAAATAATTCATAAATAGCTCTTTGCCATTCTTGTGTAGAATAGAAAGCCACGAAGGGGCTAGATTTGCCAAACTGGAGTAACAGTGTCATGATTTTCACTGTCCCCTGTATCTTCCAGAGCTTGGTGATTAGAATGATTGCTCAGAAGGTGGGATCAGTTAAGCTTACTTTGACTGCATGAGGGCTTTGCATATAGGACTAACCACAGTGCTTTAAGACATCCTGGCATGGCCCGTTTTGAATCTCCCCTTCAAGATTATTCTGCTTTATAGCAATAATAATTCACAAAAATCCCTGGAGCAAGGATTAGTACCTATCTAGTGAGTCACATCCCATTTAAGCATTTTAACCGTGAACCTAGAGCATCATATTACAGCAAGAGTGACCAAAGAGTGCCCCTACCTGAAATACCCAGCTATCCTAGTAGTTAAGGTATTCATCTGACAGCTGAGAAATCCAGATTTCTTTTATGCCTGAATAAGAATACAGATCTGAACCAAACATTTTTGCAACTTTTGTTTTTGATTTGGCTGCCAATAGATTACTCGCACAGCCCTGATTATGGCCCCTTTGGAGAAAAAGCCTGTCTGTCCATAAACTCCGTGAACTTGTGGATTTCTTGGCTTTTTTATAACAGTGTGAAAGTTCACACTCACTCCTAGCCTCCAGCTTAGGTTTGCTGCTAGGAACACAGAAGAACCAGGGCTGTCGTGGCTGCCTGAAGTTTCTGCCTTGCTATCAAGTGTAACAACTTTTTGCAGTCTCTGTTGTGAACTGGACTAGTTCTATCTTACGAGTAGTGGGGTTTTTTGTCCTCATCCCTCATACTGGAGGCTGTTCCTGAATTTAGCAATCCCTGGTGAGACTTCCTTCTAACTTCCAGCTTTGTATTTATTCCTGTCTGGATTATATTTCTAAGTTTTTGTGCCTACTTTACTCTAAATATTTTCTTTCATTGCCCATACTCATTATCAGCATGTGTTTTGCTAGGTTTAAACAAGTCATTATTTTTCAGTCTATTACTACGTGAGAAACATTCCTTTTTCCCAGTTATCTCATTAGCCTGTCTCTACACAGTCTGCTTCTCTGAGATTTTGCTGCTAATGAAATAGTACCAAAGAAAAACACTTGCTTAGGCTGTTGCTGCTGTTGTCCCTATTTTATCTCCCTTTGGCTAGGGTTGCTGTCAGGGTGAAGTCCCTTCCTGCTGACCACAAAGGGTCATGCTTTCATTTCTGAGTTGGTGGTGTGGTTCAGTGGTCAGCCAAGGAGTGTGACAGCCTGGGTCCGAACTGGCAGGTTTTTTTAATTTTAAAAATTTTATGACATCCCATTACAAAGAGGCTGATTTGGATGCTGGAGAGTGGAACGGCACTGAGAGGTCATAGTTTGGGCTTGTCTTCAAATGTGTGGCAAGGAGCTGGGTAGGAGAGAGGGCTTGCATGGACACGAGGCATTTTGCAGCGTGAGCAGCCTCCACTTGCAAGCCGAGAGCGTGGGGCAGCATGATGCATCTCTGTGGTGCAGCTGCAGAAGGAACCATAACAAAGCAGTGCAGGGATGGCCCTGCTGTTTAACCAATGTATATAAAATGCATTGTGATTAAAAAAATAAGAAATACAATGATAAAAATCTTAAGGGCTATCTTTGATAAAAAAGAAACATTTCAAGCAAAGCTACCAATGATTCCTTATGATACAGTAATGCCAAACTGCCCTCTGCAAATTTCCCTTTCCTATTTTGAAGAATGCAAAACCTATTTGGCTCTCTCCAGTTAAAAAAGTTTACTTTGAAAATTTTCATAGCATTTTCTTGTTCTCTGAGGCAAAAAAGATTAATTTAGATCTGTCAAATGGTGGTGGGTTTACTTAATGAGTTGTCAGCAAGAACCTTAAAGCAATGTGATAGGGGACATGAGGTGAAAGTGGCTGCATGAGACAGTGAAAGTCTGCATAATTACCATGACTGCAAGCTCCTTTTTTCATAAAGGGAGGGGAAGGCCATGGAGGGAGCATGACAGGAAAATAGGAATCATATTAAGAGTGAAATGACATGCCAAAGAGTAAAACTGAACTGAAGAGGGTATAAGCAACCCTGAAATTGGGGAAGTTTGGATCTAATCTTTGTGGCTTTTTCTCATTTACATAACAAATTGACATTAATGGTTTAGCGCTCAGTTTCCTCCTCAGGCTCTGGTTCTTGGGAACAAAACAGTATGTGGTCAATATGTAGACTCCAGCACTCAGCTGAGAAGGGTTTGAGAAATATGTGAAGGACAGGCCTTCCAGGTTACAGAAAGGGTTGCTGCAAGATGAGGTGGAACTGCACTCAAGAGAAAATGCTTAATTGTAGTTTGCAACTCCCAGACCTGGACTACTGGCAAAGTAAGAGCTAGAGCGAGCGGTGAGCTGGACTGCCTGTGGATTTCTTACTTGATCTTTCTGTTCTTTGTGAATGCTTAGAGGTAGATGGATATAAAACACGAAGTCTAAGCACACAGAAAAGAGATATATTTTCCCTGTAAAACAATGCAAGTATTAAAGGATCCAATTCTCTATCGTGTATAGCTATATACACAGGCAAAGCAAGTGCTGCCACTCTGGGATAATACACTTTGCAGTGGTTCAGGGCAAGGGACAATCATACTCGCGATATATTTGTTTGAGAGGTTTGCTTTGGCTGTGTGGTTATAAGAGGATGTGAACACAGTCTGATATCTCTATATACCACCCTGTTTTTCAGAAAAGCAGGGCCTGGACAAACAGGGGAGTGTGCCTGAGAGCTGGGAAAAGCAGTCACTGACCATCAGTTAGCGTCGGGTCATGTAAACAGCCTTGTGGTGTCCTGCCCCACCTCACACAGGAGCTTACACTGCCACGGGAAGGAGACACATTGACTCTGAATGGTGGAAAGCTAGAAGTGGTTTATGAAAGCTACCTTGCTTTGCTTCTAAAAGAGAGAAGCTGTGGCCTGGCTTGTTTGACCCAACTTGCTGTGAGCATCATTTCAGTAGTAAAAGAAGCTGGAGAACTAATTCCATGCTTAGCCAAAAATTCAGCTTTCTGGAAGTGAAATAAAGTGAAAAAGCTCTCTCTTACAGGAAGGAACAACACTGCAACAAACAGAGAACAATCTTTATTTCATTTATCCCTTCTGCCTCAGGCTCTTAATGAAAGAAGGGAGCTTCTGAGTCAGCAGTTCCAGTCCTGTTGAAGGCATTTGCAGTCAGCCTGTTTGTAAATTGGTCAGGCTCCAACTTAAAATTTGTTGTTTATGATTCCCATTACTCCTTATGGAAAGTTATTCCAGAACCGTGCATCTCTGAGAGCTATATGGGAGAAAGCATCTGAGTGTCTAGTTTGTTTTCCCTTTTGGAATAATTTGGAGGCAGAATTATAAAGAAATACTACAAATCACTTTTTGTTCTTCCTTGCTAGTGTTCATTAGAGGGGAATATAATCTTGCAAGACACTGGTATGTTTAATCGCTTGTCTTTGTAGTCATTGTGGCAATGGCCCTCTAGTTCCGTGTTTAATGGCAGCTCGGAGGTTAGCAACGTTCTCTCCAAACACAACAGACTCCTTATAAGATAAAAAGAACTTGAAGCATCCTTTGATGCAATCATTCCATTGCACAGCTCAATAAAGAAGGTCTGGATTTCCTTAATTTTATTATACTACATTACAAGTGGCATCACAAATGCATAGCACAAGAGGCATTCACAATTCAATAATTTTTACTAGGTGTAATGGTCTTTAATGATAACTCTTAGTCAGTAAGCATGGATAGGTAGTGAAATGCAAAATCTGACTTATGCCCAATATTTCATACCGGCTCTTGATGGCTCTCTGTTCACTGTTTTCCTCAGTCCCTCCAAATCTGCGGTTATCAAAGTACCTAGAATTTTCCACTGATTAGGAAATCATTAGCATTAAAACTAAACATGACTCAAGCAGTGCCCATGGTCCTGTGTAAGCCACAGTGAATGGGATGGAGAATTGTCAGCTGGGTCTAAAAAACCATGCTCCAAGCACCGCACATGGGCCAGTTGTGGAGCTGGGGCTGTTGCTGAGAGGCCAAAAGTCAAATAATCATGTGGCTGTCAGCCCTTCTGCAGTGATCCTCCCTTGGGTGGAAAGTAGAAGATCTTGTCCCTCTATCTTCCCCTTCACTGATTTTTTTCCATACAAAACCTGGCTATGAGTTCTGTGAAGACTGCTTAAATTTGGCAGTGCCTCACGGTGACACAAATCCAGTAATGCCTTTTTCTTAACTGAGTTTCTGAATCATGAAGAGTAAGAAAAAAAATAAGACACACATCACAGATCTGAAACTTTGATAAGTTTCTGAGTAGTGTTGTGTAGGCTTTGTACATCTTCGTACATCGAGTTCTCACTCATGGTACTGGATAAGCTTAGCACAAGAAAAGAAGCAGTTAATAGAGGAAAAAATCCAAGAAAGGTCACATTTCTTTACATTATTTTCTTACAACTTGTTTAAAGGAGAGGGTTTTTTCATTAGAAGTAATTTAAAAAGTGACAATTATAGTGCAGGCCAGAAGCAATTAATGTGCATCCTGTACCAGTTAATCTGCTCACCTCAAGGAAGTTTATCTTCAGAGATCGAAAGACAAAAGTCAGACACAGAAATATGTTCTCTCACGTCACCTTCCATGCTTTAAAGAGCAAAACTAAAAGCTGAAGGAGATTCTGATGTTCATGTTGAAATATCTCTTCAGGGGCTTTAGGGAGTTTGATGGAGCCAGTGTTGTCTTTGTGAAAGTAGAGGTACAGTGTGCAAGAGTTCAAGTTCACTGTAGCTTCAAACATGCAAATCATACCAGGAAGTTTTCCAATTTGTTATTAACCCATGACAAAGGGGCAAAATCTACTGAGCCATTTCTAAGTTACTGACAAACCCCAGAAATCTGTTGTTTGAGAACGCCTTTTCAGAGAGTACTGCACAATGAAGTTGTGTGATTTCAACTGCTGCTAGTAAATAAAGGCGCATGACGTCCATTGCGTGTAACAGGCCATAATTCACAGCAGCAGTTATAGGAACCAGCAGTGTTTTGAATTGTCAAGTTATAGTTTAAACACCTTGTGCTGATCTGAAATTGTTTTATCTGCAAAAGCCTTGTTTGTGTAACCCTTATGTCCACATAATGCTTTCGGTCTGGACAGACTGTGTAGGTTGAAGAGCTGCTTGACAGTAGTTCTTTTTTGATAGAAAAAATTACATTAAGCTTCTCTTTCCATAACATCTACTAGAAAATCATTTCTTGACATAGAATCAAATAAACCCCTAGACTTTCCTAACACATACTTCCTGAAATAGAAACATATTTGCTCTTTAAGTAGAGATGAATGGGAAATTATTTATATTCACAGAAATGTTCCCGTTTTTTTTATAACCAGTACAAAACAAAGAGCATTTGAAAGTTCTTATGAAGAACTTAAAATGAGAGAACACTCTAGCCCAGAGGAGCTTTGTGGTCCTGGCACTCTGAAAAGTGACAGCCAAGAGCCAGAGTCAAGTGTGCTTTGGAGTAGAGAGCAGGTCACAGAGTGACCTCCTCATCAGCTTTTGGATACTCTCAGTTTTTGTGCTCCTGTCCTCCTTCACTCCCTTCTAAAGGAAGGTTAGGCAAAGCTGGTGTAATTCCACAAAATGTTCTTATGTGTTAACATTTTTCGGAGAAAAAGTGCTGTCAAAAATTAGTCACCCATTTCTATATCTAGGTCTAATTGTGGTTTATATTGTATAACAATAACATAATAATTTACATAATTGATTCGCTTGTAAATGCTATTATGACTGAATTTTCCAGACACATAGATACTGAATTGTTGTAACAGCAAAAACACAAAACCACTACAGAGATTTTAAAAAGCTATCAAACCTGAACTGGAGTTCTGCAGCCAAATGAATTTTTCAACTTGGCCACAACAAAACATGAAATTATGCTGACATTTTCAAATCTGGCTTCCTGACCCCAGGCACCCGGTCCTTAGGTAGACAGCTATACAGTCACAGCCTTGAATGACTTATTACTTCAGAAAATCAGTCCTACAGTTGTCAAATTAAGGACATCATGACGCTGCAGAAGCCCAAGCTAGAAAATGTAGGGTGTGTTACCGAAGCCTGCAAGAATTCATCCTGCATAGGACTTTAGGTATTTCACGCTCAAAAGTAGGTGCTCCATTGCTGATGAATTTTGAGTAGCCCCCTCCACACATGCCACCCAGCTCATGGAGCTGCTGGAGGGTGAGGGCATGGCCCAGATGAGGCAAACCCTACAAGTCGCCTCCGCCAGGCGCTGGACAAGGCCTGTGGCTGCCTCTTCCCAGACACTTTTTTGGCAGCCTGTGGTGTGTGTCGGGGTGAGGAACCAGCCCTGAGGGTGCTAAGCCATGGATGCTTCACCCAGCCAGGCTTGGGGTGTCCTGTGTCCCACCCAGCTCCCCACACCCCAGTGAGGGTCTTGGATTTTGTGTTTTATTACCTCACAGTGACACCTGCTGGAAAAGGACCTTCATTTAGGCAGGGAAGATTTATTGTTAGCATGAATTAAACATTAACTGGATGCCAGAAACTGGACATTATGTGTGGCAAGGATCATAGAAAAGACTAGTGCAAGTGAAAAATACCAGAAGACCATTAAAAAACTTTCTGAGAACCACCACAACCCCGTAAAGCAGCCTGTTGCGTATTCCTAGAGACACGTGATGATTGACTGCAGTTTTATATGCAAAGTCCAGCACTACTTGGGTCCCAGACCAGCTCTCAGAGGAATGCACTGTGTTTCTCTGCACAGCGATTTCTGAGGATGCTGAAATCCTCTCCCAGACATCTGGGGCGGTCTGATCTATAGATGGAACAACGATTTTTCTCCCATTCCCATATTTTGTGAAACTGTTCTTTCATTTATAAAGTGTGTAAAACTGTTAGTTCATTTATAAAGTGTGTAGTTCTTACTGGCAGTCCATGTGGACTTTTTGAGCTTCCCATGGGATTCAGATAAGCGGAAGGAAGGTAGGGAGGAAATCTGCCAGGGGGCGTTCAGAGGAGCTGTTCCTCTAACATAGGCTTCTAACATTTAGTAAATTAAGATTGAATGGCCTTTTACTAATCAAGAAAACACCACTAGGTGTCACTAAATGCCAGGGATTACCAGTACTGGTCTTATAGGATGTACATGAAAGTGGTAACAGCATGCATATTTCATAGACACACCTGGTTTATAACTATGGCTTTTTGCAGTGACCAAAGTGTGAGGTCATTTTAGCTTTTAGCAAGATTTGCATTTGTGTTGGGAAATACCTCCGGCTTCCAAGTAGTATGCATAAACAGCTTTCTAATTTTAATGGAAATAGCTTATTTTATTTACAATGTGGGTGAAATAATCTTGGTCTGTAGAAGCTGTTAAATTATACATGTTTGCATTTGAGAGTAGCTACTTTGGTCTCAGGATTAAAATAACGGTGACGTTTCACACATGGTTTTCCTGCCGTGTGTATTCAGTGAGCTTGCAGTCAGTGGAACTCTCCTCATCATCTCATGTAGACAAAGTAAAAGCTGCCCCAACTGTATTTGCTTTTAGAATATTTTTGTATGTGCACATTCAGCCCGTATACAAGTGTTAGAACTGAGGCTGGCAACGTGGCTTCAACCTCAGCTTTGTCCAAGCCTCCTTTAATTCGTAGAGCAAGCACCATTTTTTTTTCTAAGTGTGGTTTCTGTCTCAGGCTGAGTCATCTTTTCCTTTGGGGGCGTAAGGGGGCACAGAGAGGAAAAAGGTTTTGAGTACAGTGGCTGAGCTGATTTTGAGAGGTGGATCAGAGGTCTTCCAGCAACCTCTTAAAGCAAACTCTGCTCCCTTCCCTGCCCCAGTGTCTGGTCTTTCTTCAGAAAGGAAGGATGAAGAGTCAGGACGTAATTGTGCACACCCGAAGAGTAGGAGTAAGGGTTGTTCTGCACCACAGCATGGATACAGCCACAGAGTACGTGGCTACCTCCGCCTCTAGCGTCTGCAAAATGTCTCAAGTGACAGTGGTCTGTGCTGGAGCTACTGATGCTGGGCTCTGACGCATGGCTCCAGGCGTAGCTCCATAAGGAACAGCTTCCTTAAAGTGGCAGTGCTGAGGACCTCCTGGGAAAACTCCTGAAGATATTTGTATTTCTTCAGTCAAATATTTGGCACCAAAGGCAGGATGGAAGTGTATGCTGGAGAAGGAAATAACAAAGTGAATACTGAATAATCATCCCTTCTATTGAAGGAGCAGAAGCTCTGCAGAATAAAAAGTAGTGTTTGTGCCTACTGGTAATGACTGCTTCATAATGCATGCAAGGAAACTGTGCTGAGACTACCTGTTAAAGTTGTGTTCTTTGTCACGATAAGAATATTCTCTGAATTTTTCCTTTGCCAAATGTACAATCCTTTTAATGGTTCTTTCAATATATATTCAGTTCAACCGCTTCTCCTCTGAGGAAAAAAAATCCCCCCTCTAGCACCCCAGATTTTATAATTACAATTTTCACTGACAGGGAATAATAAGAATAAGCCTCTCATTGCTCTGATCGTTTAGCTTGCCTGTACTTCTCTTCCCCATTCAGACGAACTGTTGCTAATTTTGATCTTCAGTGTAGTCTTTTCATGCACAGAGCAGTAAAATTCTCTCTGGCACAGTTTTTTCCACATAGAAAATGAAGATGACCTTTTCTTATGTACCTCATGAGAATGTTTTAAGGTTTAATACATGCATGTTTGAGGAACATATTGAAGATGAAAAGCAATATATGATAAACATTACTTTATACTACTTTGATCATAAAAGGCACATTAGTGTTTTTCCTCATCTCTCAAATAAGCAGCAATGCTGTCATTTCCTAGACATCCATCAAAAATGTATCTATACAACAGGAAGAAAAATAATTATAAGATAAAGAAGATAAAGAATTATAAATAAACAAATACAGAAGTAATTTATATTAAGATGACAACTGGAATCTCTCTCACTTGGTTCTTTTGTTCTCCTTGAGGCTCATTAAATTGTTGATGACAGACCCTACTTCCATGTTTGAGAAAGAAGCTAGAGTGCTGCTTAAGCGCAAGCAAAAGTTTTAAAGGTAATGAGGCTTGGGACCTATGGACCAGAAAGTATAGGTTGATTTGCATGCATTTTCCACCCCCCCTGCTGCATATTTGCATTGTTCTTCATTTTCCAGCCAGCTCAGAAATCCTCAGCTGATTTGTTAGTATTTGCACAGTGCCCATAAGCATTACTGATACTCTTCAGGTAGGCAGGGAGGAAAAGCACTGCCCCAGTGAGCTTCCAATCAAATGACTCGAGTTGCAACACTCTCACTTTCATCTGCTGCCTATCCTGGAGGAGCATCAAGGATTTTCCATAGCAACTGTGAATGATAAATTCACAAAAATGGGTTCTAAATTGAAAGCCTATAATTGAAAGGAAGGGGTGAAAAACCCTTTCCTAGGGTTCCACCTGTAAGGGACGTAGGCATCCTCTATTTTTCTGTGTATACCCTGTTTTATTTTTCTTTCTGTTGGTTTTGCTGTGGCAGTTTTTTCTTTATATTCCTTTGCTGGTTAGGATTGAGGTACACTGTAAAACAAAGAGCTGTGTAAGGAGAGATGTGGAACTGTCTCAGCAGAGATGCTAACAGTGAAGTAGCTCTTTGGCTCCTCATTGACTGCTTTTGCCCAGTTTGTGCTGCATGCTGTGCTAGTTAGCTCTGTAGGCCAGTGCTGCACATAAGCACAGAGGGAAGTGATACCCTCTGCACCTGGAATGGACTCCCATGGCAGGGAAGCTTGCAAACTTGAGCCCTGGATTATGGACAAAGAGTAGTGTGCTAATGCCTTACAAAAACAATGAAAGTGCAGCATCATAAAAGGGGAAGAAAAGAGTTTCAAACATCTTACGTAAGGTAAAACAGACAAGCAAATTCCAAATCCAAAACCAGCCTACATTGCAACCAAGTTCATTACCGAAGTGCTCTGTAATAGGTTCTTCCCTTTGTTCTGATGCCTAACAGTTCTCCTTTTTCATGCCAGTTGACTTAGACAGGCATATCCCAGAAGAGTATGCTGAGGTGTCATAAATGAGTGTTTTTAAAGTACTTGAAAGATGAAAAGAGCTATAGAAGCATGCCTGTACATCTACTGATTGCTACTGCAGGTCCATGATGTCTTCAAGAGCAGAATGTGAGAACTTGCTACTGCAGTGAGCAGCTGTGCCCGTGTCAGCCTGCTCTGCTGCGTGGCATCAGGATGGCTCACTGCTCCCAGGTACACGGCAAGAGCCTATGCATACTGCAACCTAAAACGAGTTCTCACCATGCCGCTTTGTTACTTCGGCATAGTAAAGAAATCAAGAAATGTGGCAATGGAGATAAATTTAGTGCTTGTTTTTATTGTGAGTGACCTTTCACGCGCTGTTGAAAGCCTCTGAAGGAGTTTTAAAGGCAGAGGGAGTTACAGCAAGACAGAAGAGGGTGAAAAGAGCTGTTCACTCCTACACGGCAATACTAGTATGGAAGCTTTTTGTGTAAACTGCGTCATCTCTTTGTATATAAGCCCCTGCTGAGACTGAATCCTAGCTGGGACAAAAAGCACAGCACAAGGAAGCTGATATTGCTTAAATACGCACTAGATTACTTTCTCCCCCTTTCCTGTATGGTTTAAGGAGTGAACAGCAAGCGTATCATGTTCCCAGTATGCAGCACTTTTATAATGCAAATAAAATTTTCTTAAAAACTACAAAGGAGCTCCTGAGCATATGTTGTTATCAACAAAGTTTTTGACAATAGACAAGAACAAAAATAGAAAATACATTTTTGAGTAGCACTCCTATAGGTTCATTGAAGGTTGATTATGAAACTACAGTACCTCTTACTAAGCCAAATCACAAAAGAAACCATGAAATCAAAGGCACAGCTATGAAACATATAATCAGCTGTTAAAATAGAAAAAGTAAATCATGCTCAGAGAAGAACATTTTGCACTATAAAGGCACCAACCAGCAGCTACAAATAGGGAAGCAAAAAGGCATTCTCTTCTGTTTCCAAACCATACTCATGCATAAGGGCCCGAGATCTGAAAAGATTTACAGCTTCCCTTTCTATGTCAAAACTACTATGTTTTAATGCACAGTACAGATTAAAAATAGTACACGGATAATGGCTGGAAGATTTTAACAGTGAGATGTTTTGACCGCTTCCTAACCTCCTCGACAGTAGCTGTTGCTAGAGAGGAGTGTGCGGTTTGCTGAATGACATTGTGGGATATCAGCTGGTCTTCTCTTCAGCGTTAGCCCCCTCAGTGATGAGCCAGGGCAATCAGAAGCCTGTTTGAACAGAGGAAAAGAAGAATATCAAAAGGCAGACTGGAATTGGTGTTCAAATGAATAGTGTGAAATCTCAAAGTGAGATTACCAGGGTAATGATAACACAGTCATCGCAAAAAGAAGGTGGTTATTTTAAGAAATGGGATTTCACAAAAAAAAAGAGAATAAAGAGATCAGCACCACTGAAACTGTCACTGTCAGATGAAAGGTAAATCTTTAATATGAAGCACTTCTTTACCTACTGTCATGACGTTGGCAAATATGTTTGTATTACAGATTTTTATCTTTACCCAAACCATAATATGCTAAAACAAACAGAATCACAATTTTATGTTTCCCCAGAATCTGAGATAAAGACACCAAAGGGAATTTTTTGATTAATAATGTTACTTACAATAATTTTAGATTTATCCTTGCAAATAAAAACTACAAGAAACATGTATTGTAAATAAGATCATTGGTTTACCATCTTCATTATTTGGTTATAAAAAGATTTGAGTACTTATTTGTATTTATTCTGAATAAGATGCTATCTGTTCTTCTGTGGTTCACAGCAAAGGCTAAGTGGCTCTGGAGGGAGAGTGAGAGAACAAACGTGAGAGGCATTATTGCCTAATGCAATGTCTCTGAGATGTCTTGGACACTATGAAAGTGACCAGAACATAAGGACCTGTATGGAACTAAAATGCATAGAACTAATTTGTAATATTCCTTTGACACAATGTTGGTACCATGCTGTTTTACAGTCAAAAATGACGAGCCAACAAGATTGTTATCTTTTGTATAGGTCTCTGTAATTTCACCTTTCTTGCATACAATGTAAGTGTGCTTTTAGTTGTCTTCAATATTTTTTTTTCTTGATAGATGATTAGCTTTGAAAATACCTTTGTCCATCAATTATAGTTTTTGGTGTAAAATTGGAGGCTACTTTTGAATATTCAGTTGTGAGTGAACCCCAATAAATTCCTCAAATTCTGGGAGAGAGCTGGGCATTGACTATACCTGCCAGTAGGCAGTCACATGCCTGCTGCATGGGAATATGTGTATGCAGTGTTAGTTTTTTGGTTTTCATAAAAAAAAATGCTGAATTTTGTGACGCCTTGTAGGTCTGTGCTGGTCCATGGACCACAGCTTGACTAATACTATCTTGGAGATTGGCAGGGGTCAGAATAGTGGGATATTGAAAAAAGAGTATTTTTGTTTATTTGTTTGTCTTAAATGATGCATATGTCTGTTAGGTGACATTCAATAAATGTTTTTATGCATTGAAGTAAAATCAGCCCCAGAAAAAGCTACTGCTGAGTTGCAGGCAGGCTGTGGAGTTTATTTCAGAAGGAATAACCCTGCTCTCCCTACCACTCCCCACCCCACTCTGAACAGACCAGCCTGTGCACTTGCTCCTGCTCTCAGAGCCAGACAGAGAGTGACATGCTGCCAAACCCAGAGAAACATGGTTTTCCAACAGGATTCTTTGTTTTTCTAAGCATCACTTAGTTGTCAGTGTTCTTTCTCTAGTGGAAAACTCAGCCTTTCTCTGTTCTAACCAGTTTCTTTTACTGAAAGAAAAAAAAAAAAGACCAACATTTTTGCTCCTTTTGAAGTTGCCCTCAGAGCAAAATGCCACCTCCCACTTCACGAGAAACTTCCCCTGTTGATGTTAGGGTGGAAAGCACATCCCAGTGTCCAGATGAGCTGTCTCAGACTGACACGTGTTTCTGCTTCTGCCTGAGATTTATTCCCTGTTTATCCAGAGCGATATTCCATATCAGCATCAATGCCTTTTGTGGCTCACATGGTACCTTCCTGCTCCGCAACAAAGACATCTCTGCTGTAGCACTCCATTCCTGACAGGTGACACATCTGCCCAAAGAACCTGACCCATCAGACTGCTCTATGCCTGAACTGTGCAAATTCCAAGTCTAGATAAGATATGGGTAAGATCCTAATTTATTCTAGAAAAGGAAATTAATGTGTACCCCCTGCTGCAAGTCCCTCTACCTCTTTATGCCTCAGATGCTGTTTGTCCTCTTTCACTTGCGTGCATCCCACCCACATCCTACCTTCCTGAGCAACACGGCATATTGCAGACAAAACGCAGGACTGGCAGGGTGATTTCTGTGCGCCGGTGAAAGAGCTGAATGTCTGCCCTTGCCTTGTTCTGTGTTGTGGTTTAACCTCAGTCAGCAACTGAGCACCACACAGCTGCTCGCTCACTCCCCCCCCCACCCGGTGGGATGGGGGAGAGAATTGGAAGAGCACAAGTGAGAAAAACTCGTGGGTTGAGATAAAAACAGTTTAAAAATGGAAATAAAATAAAATAAAATAAAATAAAAAAATAATAATGTAATAATAATAATAATACACAAAGCAAGTGATGCACAGTGCAATTGCTCACCACCCACCAACCGATGCCCAGCCACTCCCCGAGCAGCGGCCCCCCCCGGCCAGCTTTCCCCAGCTGATGTACTGAGCATGACGTCACATGGTATGGAATGTCCCTTTGGCCAGTTGGGGTCAGCTGTCCTGGCTGTGCCCCCTCCCAGCTTCTTGTGCACCTCCAGCCTTCTCAGTCAGTGGAGCATGGGAAGCTGAAAAGTCCTTGCTTAGTGTAAGCACTGCTCAGCAACAACTGAAACATCGGTGTGTTACTAACATTGTTCTCACACTAAATCCAAACCACAGCACTGTACCAGCTACTAGGAAGGAAATCATCTCTATCCCTGCCGAAACCAGGACACTCTGCAAGATGGAAACAATTTCTGTGGAAATCCCCCAGCCCTCATAGACTATCTTGTGCTGCATTTGGTAGATGAGAAAGAGCTAATAGATATGTAACTGTAAAGAAAGGTAAATGAAAGGACACTAGTTACAAACCCATAACGATTTCACTATTTTAATTGCAAACATCTTGATGAGGTGCTGACAGAATTCAGGAATCGTTTCTTTACCATATTTGCCAGCAGACTCTGTTGAAAACCAGCTAACTGCATGGGAATGTGTATGTTTTGGGATTTTTTCTAACCAAAGCGTGCAGCTGTGCGTCCCCTGACCTGCTGCAAGAGGGTAGTGGCTCACAGGCCATGGGCTGAGCAGCGCAGAGAACGACACAGCTCAGGGTGATGTGATTGTGAGAAAGTGCTAAGTCTGTGTGCATTTCTGTGCTCAATGACTCTTTCACTCATACAAATAGATGAAATATTTTGAACTTGTGGTCATGATGTCTCAGTTTTCATTATCTTGTCGCTGCCTGTGGATTATTGCTGTGGATGTGACCAGTGTCTTTTGTGTCTTTGCGTATTTGCATGCCAGCAAGCACCTGGACCTTCGCAAATACAGATGAAAAGAAGGTGTTGCAAACAAGTAAAGGAGCCTTCATATATTACTGCTATTTACAGTTTTGTTCAGTGTATAAAGTTATTGTGCAAAATCCGCATTCTGAAAAACACTGTCAAGGAAGTACCCTGACACAATTATTTGAATGGATCAGCTCTGCTTGCTCCTGCGAGCTGATCCAGCAGTCCACAAGCAAGTGGACTGAAACCCAACTTTGTAATGCAGCCAAGATATTGACAATTGCTTGAATAAAACAAGAGAGATTCTGCAATCATTAGACTTTCAAAAAAATGCAGCTAATTTGCATCACAGTTACAGAATATTAGTCTTGCCTTCTTCATGTAGTATTAAACCAATAGCTTGCTCAGAAATAATAGCTGAGACAGAGAATGAGTAAGTAAGTCCCTTGTGTGCACCCAGTGCTGGTTACCTGAGTGATGCTTAGGCTAATGCATATCTCATGGTACAGAACATTTTGCCTTCTTTTGTGGAAGACAAAGAAGTGTCTTCATCTTAATCCTTCGGGGTCATAGTTTTTTTTGCCTGACTTTCTTCCAGTCAGAGGAGTATGGTTAACAGTCAGATCTATTACTTTGAATCAGATTAATCAGATTAATAACTTGCTGTCTAACTGCTCTATATTCTGTAAAGACCATGATTATTTTTTGTAGCGCAAACAGTCCTGGAGGGTCACTTTTCCCTATGTAACTTCAGTTGTAACTTTGACAAAACTTGCAGTGCCATCTAAATAAATAAACTGTATTAGGCCTCTCTGGCTGCATTTGCTTTTAAAAACACCCATGTCTTTGCAAAACACCACTATGTGATAGATTATCCTGATAAACTGCTACACCTGCTTTGGAAATTTTAAAATATATCTTTGATCTGCTGTGGCTGATTCATGTACCTCTCATAGGGTGCTGGGCAACAGAGCAAAGCAATTTGTAATAAGGAACCACTGCAATATTAGTACAGAGACACATATTAGAAAAACATCATAAAGCATGTAACAGGTAGGCTTCAGTCACTAATTCTTAATTGCTACCTGAGGAAAAAAAATTAAATTTTTGTAAAGTTTCAGTAAACCTGCAGTCTAACATATGAATTTTAATTAAATAAGTTGCATGGGCAAACGAGTGCACCAGAAATGCTGATAATTTTAAATCCTTTTTCTGTATTGCCTACATTAGGAAGTGTGAGTGCTGAAACATACTGCACTCGCCATCTTAGAAAAGATTTAGCCCTGCTGAGCCACCCTTCCAGGGAGACACAGTCCTGCATCTCTAATCTCATGGCAGTATCTCACAAGTAAGATTTCCTCAGGTAAACAAGTGCTACCAGCAGGGCTTGCTGTTGTTGCCATGCCATACTCTGCCTTTGGAGGTTTCACACTGCTAACAGCTCTGAACCACATTCTGTGGACTTGATGTGATCAGAAACATGAGGACTGGCCACAGCTCAGGAGACACATAAGCATGGGCTCAGGTCCTTCTGAAGTCAGTAGAGTCTCAATCCATGTTAAAGTGCTTTGCAGAAGAGTTATGGAATTAGTTCTGCAGTTAAAGTTCATTACTGAATTATTAAAAGGTGCCTCTGTAAGCAGACTACTTACTCTAAGTGGAAGCTGAGGTAGCCTTGACAGCAAAACTTGCATAGGGATGATTCTGCTAATGATCCACATGGCACCAAAGCTGACCTCCATGCAACCACAGGTCAGTTGGTTTTGGTACCTGAAGCAGCTGCCATCACACCTTTGCAGAGAACCAGATTCATAACCATGGAATCACAGAATCATAGAACGCTTTGCGTTAGAAGGGACCTTAAAGGTCATCTAGTCCAACCCCCCTGCAATGAGCAGGAACATCTTCAACTAGATCAGGTCGCTCAGAGCCCCGTCCAGCCTGACCTCGAATGGTTCCAGGGATGGGGCATCCACCACCTCTCTGGGCAACCTCTGCCAGTGCTTCACCACCCTCAGCGTAAAGAATTTCTTCCTTGTATCTAGTCTAAATATACCACCCTTTATTTTAAAGCCATTCCCCCTTATCCTGTTGCAACAGGCCCTGCTAAAAAGTTTGCCGTCATCTTTTTTATAAGCCCCCTTTAAGTACTGATAGGGTGCCATAAGGTCTCCCCAAAGCCTTCTCTTCTCTAGGCTGAACAACCCCAACTCTCTCAGCCTTTCTTGATAGGAGAGGTGTTCCATCCCCCTGATCATTTCTGTGGCCTTCCTCTGGACCCACTCCAACAGGTCCATGTCTTTCCTGTACTGGGGACTCCAGAGCTGGACGCAGTACTCCAGGTGGGGTCTTGCCAGAGAGGAGTAGAGGGGCAGAATCCCCTCCCTCGACCGGCTGGCCACACTTCTTTGGATGCAGCCCAGGGTACGATTGGCCTTCTGGGCTGCGAGCGCATGTTGCTGGCTCATGTCCAGCTTTTCATCCACCAGTACCCCCAAGTCCTTCTCGGCAGGGCTGCTCTCAATCCCTTCACCCCCCAGCCTCTATTGATACCGGGGGTTGCCCCAACCCAGGTGCAGGACCTTGCACTTGGCCTTGTTGAACCTCATGAGGTTCACACGGGCCCACTTCTCGAGCTTGTCCAGGTCCCTCCGGATGGCATCCCGTCCCTCTGGCATGTTGACCGCACCGCTCAGCTTGGTGTCATCTGCAAACTTGCTGAGGGTGCACTTGATCCCGCTGTCTGTGTCATTGATGAAGATATTAAACAGTACCGGTCCCAAGACCAATAACAAGACAGGGAAGCTCTGTAACAGTAGATACAACTGTATTGAATAATTCCTGGCTACTTCTACTAAATGAATCTAGAAGATTATTCTAATGGCATGTCCCCTAGCTTACATCTCAACAGATAAAAATGTCAGTGTACTCCATAATATTTGCTCTATGTAACCAGGCTAATATCTGCCCTTCTGGCGAAGGAAGAGAGGTCACTGCATAAGCATCTGCCAGTGTGATGGTATCCAGTTTGATCTCATCAGAAGGAATTCTAGGTGAGCAATATTACACAAAGACCATGCTTTAGCACTGCTGCTAATTTAGTGACGCTCAAAGATGCCCCAAGCCTGCCTGTTCGTTGCTACCAGTACTTCTTTAACTTTCAAACAATGATTATTCTATTAGCAAATTCTCAAGTGTAAGTGGTATTTGTCTTATCTCTAATTTATGTGCACATGGCATAATCCCTTTTTCTTTCTTTCCCTTGAATGGATTTCCCTAACTGATCCTGTGGAGCAGAGATTACTCCATGGTAGACCTCTTCTTCTCCACCATTGTCATGAATAAATTGAAGGGAATGACTGGGATACTCTGCTGATTACCAATGAAGGAAAGGAATTTTATTGGCAAATCTAATTTTGGAAGCCATGTGTTCTAAGAGCAGAATATTCAACAGGATAGGTTTTTACATAAATAATGTGTTGAATTCATTATATATAATCTTTCAGAGAGCCATAGGGGATTTCCCACTTAGAATCACAATGCAAGTTATAAGATACTGAGAACTGCACTACGCTAGCATCTCTGTTTGGAAGATCCTATTTTCCAGGGCCCTGCAGTGTGAGCTGGTGCAGAGTCTGTAGGTATTATTACGTATTAGTCTTCAGATGCAAAATTAAAATCTTGTGTTCCAGCACTTATCCTGGAGCTTGTTATGTTAGTTAATTTTGAAAATGGGTTGAATTAGGCAATCACATACCAAGGAGATGGAATAGCTTGTATATGACTCACAATGTGGAAAAAACCAAACCCATTGTAACAAGCAGGTGTACAGATATTTTCAAGGATACATTTTGTAAAAAGAGAGTTTTGATTTGGTTGTTTTTAACAAAGGAATCCACATGCCTCTTTTAGATCTGTTTAAAAAACGGCCTTTCGTTCCAAATGTTATTGCTGTGCACATGTGTGAATGAACATCCCCTTGTTTTCACTGTGATCTTTACTTTTCACAAAGGTGGTAATAAGGTAGTGACTGCTGCTGTTCTTAATTGCTACTTCCACAACCCTCCTGATGGTAGGGTCTAGTCCTTGACTTGGGCTCCTCTGTGCTTCTGCCATACTAGTAATTTCCAATGTGAAACTGAAGCAGCAATTGTGGGAGCTTCATAGGTCTGTGTTGCTTATTCAAACCCACTGACTTCAGTTTTACATTTCCTTTCCAAGCAGCGGAGTTCTGCGTTCTTGCCGAGACTCACTACAGCTGTGTTTTCCATGACCAGACAAGGATAAGACGGCACTTGCAATAGCATTCTCCATGTCTGATACACACAAATGCTCTTTAGAAGAGATTGCTCACCTGGCAGTTGGCTATCTGACCCTCTTCTGCTAAGAGAAAAATAGCCAATAGCTCCAGCTTTCCTGCTCAAAAGCCTGTTTTCTGTCTGAATTCACGTACAGGGTAAGTAGCTGCATAAAGTGCTCATGAACTGTGTGGGTTTGTGCATCAGAACTTCTGTGAATAGTGTTTTGTGCAGAGCAGTGTTCAAGTATCCAAATCCTCATGATCCCAGGAGTATGGAATGTAACCCCCCCCAAACAAAACAAATGATGGCTAAGTAATGTGAACTATCTCCAGGGTAGGAGCAGAAGGGACATTATTTCCAGGCAGAAATAGCTCTTTCATTTGTGAATAGTGCCACATTGCTAAACCTTTTGCTTCAGGCTGTGTAGCATGGTCTCACAATTTTTTTTTTACCCCAGTAATTTGCCAGCATTCTTTACCCGTATGCGGTCAGTTGCGCAGTGTGTTTAAGTGACCAACAAGGTTTTTCAAAGTAATGACCTGCTTTGCATTAAAGAAAGATGAAAGTATAGTCTTGAGCATTAGGGAAAGACCATCAGATGGAGAGGAAACTGCAGCACAGAGGCATGAGGTGAACAAAGGAGTTTAAGCATATGCGTAACTGGGACAGCAAGGACCGCTAATGCTGACACAAGTTGTCTGGCGAGGACTTAGTACGTCTTCTACTAAATCTGTCTTCTGTGGTATTAATAGCATGGATGGTCTGCAACAAGAGCTGGAGGTGACCAAGAGATTGCAAGATTGGTAAGTGACTGTATGGCGAATACACTTTATCGTATTTATTGTATAAAATACTGTGACAGCCTTGGAAATATTGCAATCCCCAGAGTCCGTGTAATCTGGAAATACAGAATATGGTAGGACTGCAGTCTCAGAAAAGCCCTTAGGAAGAGCTAAGGACCCTTCTAGCCACAGCTGCATTTTGCACCTCAACCCAGAGAAGCACACAGGGGGAAGAAGCTGATTTTCAGAAAGTGTTGTGGTTTAACCTCAGCTGGCAACTGAGCACCACACAGCCACTCACTCACTCCCCCCTTCCCCCCCTGGTGGGATGGGGGAGAGAATCGGAAGAGTAAAAGTGAGAAAACTCATGAGTTGAGATAAAAACAGTTTAATAATTGAAATAAAATAAAATACTACTACTACTACTACTACTACTACTACTACTACTACTACTACTAAGAAGAAGAAGAAGAATATACAAAGCAAGTGATGCATAATGCAATTGCTCGCCAGCTGCTGACTGATGCCCAGCCAGTCCCCGAGCAACGGTCACTCCCCACCCCCGGCCAGCTTTCCCCAGTTGATGTACTGAGCATGACGTCACATGGTATGGAATGTCCCTGTGGCCAGTTTGGGTCAGTTGTCCTGGCTGTGCCCCCTCCCAGCTTCTTGTGCACCTCCAGCCTTCTCAGTCGGTGGAGCATGGGAAGCTGAAAAGTCCTTGGCTGGTGTAAGCACTGCTTAGCAACAACTGAAACATCGGTGTGTTATCAACACTGTTCTCATCCTAAATCCAAAACCCAGCACTGTACCAGCTACTAGGAAGGAAATTAACTCTATCCTTGCCAAAACCAGGACAGAAAGCAAGGGAAGAAGAAGAGTGAGTTTTCATAGCTACGTTTGGTAAAAGAGCTTCGTATTCCTAAGGCAGAGGGCCATGGACAGAGGAACAAGTTGCCGCATCCCCATTTTAGCGTTGAAAGTGATGAAAAGTCTTTGGGACTGCATTTCCCACAGAGCTAGAAATGATTTGGGGGCTGATATTGTCAAGTGCTAGGACAAGGGGGAAATCTTATTAAATTGATGCCCTGTTGGCAAATGCTGAGCAGTGCAGAGTCAGCTCATGAATTTTGGAAACCCTATTTTTTCACAATAAGTTAAAACTTGATGCTTAATAATATTGTATAGAATTCTGTAGTCTTCAGCAAAGGCATGAACATGCATAAAATTGCACAACTGTTTAAGGGAACTAGAATCCTGATCTGTTTGTAGTCTAGCAAGACCGAGATGTAGGATTTAACTGATTCATATCCACACCTCACAAGACCAGGCCAGTTGCATACAGCTGATGCAAGGCCCATAATTGCTTCTGTGACTGTATTATGGCACAGACATACCCAAGACAGCTTTAAATTAATGAGCTTGGGAAGTGCTAGCAATATTGCTAATCATCCAAGTACTCTGATTTCATAGGTGGGCTTTATATCCTTTGCTGAGCTCTCTGCTACAAGAATCTGAATTATCTGCTATAAAACTGATTTAGATATGACTACACCATGTGGTAGTTACTGTGGTGCAGCCTTGTTCAAAACACTGCTGCTTAGAGAAGCTTTTTAAAGTGATGTACCTGAGAAATTGTTCCTTCTCTCAGGCACAGTGAGGAAGCATCAATTCATTTATGTGCTCTAAGAGCAACACTTCAGCTATCTTGAATTGATGTGTACTTCATATCACTTTGTTATGCCAGTTTATGGTTAATAGTGACATTTGTATAGCTTTGCCCTTGTTTGAAAGAACTATTCAGCACTCCGACCACATATCCCAACACACAGCCAGCAGGGACGGGCAGGACAGGATATGTTCACGGGAGTGTGATAACCAGCAATGGCAGTTGAGCTGTGGGAAGACAGAAGCAATTTTTCTAAAAATCTTCACAGAGCTACAGCGATGGTCACTGATACGAGAGCTGTCCTTCTCTAGCTGCAGCCACTACCTGGGAACATGCAGCGCCCAGGAGCCATCAGGTAATACTCAACAGTTTCTGGCTGAGAGATCAGCCCCTGGGGTTATTCTGCCACTAAAGATGAGTTGCATCCCCACACATTCCCTTCCCACCTTTCAAGGATGCCATTCTCTGCTCCTTTTTAAGCCTACTTTCCCCTTGAGTCACCCCTAGCACAGGCATCCTGTAGCAAAGGCTATATATTTGAAGCTGAAATTGCGTTTTCTTTTTAGTGTGGGGTGGTCAGTGGTTTTGGAGGAGTCTAATGTGCTTGTGTTTTACACAACCATTTTATACAACTCAGTGATTAGATCCAGACTGGACTAGGGTTAGATATAGCAACTGCTGTCAAGGCAACAGAATTAAGACTATGAAACACTAAAGATAGATGAGATTGTGATCAGAGTCTACTTTAAAAGTCAGGATATTAGAAAATGCCATTACAAAATGAAGTTCAGGAAAGAGAATGAGACATGATGGAAACAAATCTGATCTGGAGTGCTTGGAAGGAAAGAGCAAGAATCTGGAGCAACAGTGAGTGGTGAAGTGAACAGCACAGAGCAGCTTCTAGTTGTTGAAGGCTGCTCAGACACCCAACACCATGGCCAAATGCCAGTCAGGTTCACTAGTCAACCCTTGGCTCCTCCCAGCTTGATCAGATGAGAAAACCACTGTTCCCGCAGGGGCCCCTGCCAACGCTGCTCCCCGTGCCGGGTGGCTGGCAGAGTGCAGAGGAGGCGAGGGCAGTGCCTGTACACCTGGACAGGTTGTAAATGGCCACCAAGCTGCAGAAGTGACCTGTTCAAAAGGGCAGGGGGTGAACCAGGGAGATAGGCAGTGCTACCCTTTGGGGTCTTCCCAAGTGGCATAGGAAGGGAAGGAAGTAGCAGCCACCGTGGCAGTCCTGAGTACATTGCTTTGGTATACAAGTTCAGGCTAGAATTAAAAGCCTATTTTTGCTCAAATTTCTTTTATATAATACTTATAAATCAGCATAAAGAGAGCTGCAAAATTAGTTGCATTCTGTGGCAATTGTTACAGAGGTGAGTATGCAATCATGCCTTAAAAGAGCCATGATTTCTGACACGTCTCCATAGCCTGATTTGAGCCATTTAGTTTTTGAAATCTCAACTTTAGGGAAGGTTGAGTGCACTCTCAAAGCTATAAGTTAGGGTGTCTTTTCTATCAGTATTTTTTTTTAAGCTTTCTGTACCTGAAGGCAAAATGCACAATGTGTGTCTCTGTGTAGAGGTATAAAGATCTAATTGCGTTTTATTTTTTAACTCATCTGGTGCCAGCATTTTGTAGTTGTATGGAGGCTGCTGAAGTGAGAAAGGACAGTAAGCTGAGAGTAACCCAGGAAGGAACTGCTTGACAAGAGCAGGCAATGCCCATGGGATTTCACAATACAGAGAAATTCAGTGAAGAAATTCCTATACCAGCTGTGTTGTGTGAAAGGAGGTCAGTAACATTCAGACAGAGAGAAACTCTTAGCTCTGCCATACTTAGATGAAGACAACCCAGCCCATGCCCTTCCTTCCCTTCTTGTTTTGTAATATGATGCGTGACACTGCCCGCCACAGCAGAGCTGGTGTGGCTGTTTTCATAGGGTTTTAGAGGAGGATCCAGATCTCTGGGGTGTAAATTTGTTGGTTCTTCCACTGACTCCCCTCCTGGTGAAATCTCATGGAACATTTGAAGTGAGAAATTGAGTTCCTTGGGGAAAAGGGTTGAGTGTGATATATTTTCCCATGTCTCTTCTCCCACCAAGGCTGAATGTGAAGTACACAATAAAGGCCAGGGAATACGGGAAGCCAAAATGGTCATTACTGAAAGGGGCACTCCTGGCTGCTCACCATGATTAGATGGGTGACATCCAGTCAGGGTAATTCCACAACCAAGAATCAATCCAATTAAAAACATCCTGAATGTGGACAAAGGACACTTTTAAAGTAAATTAACTACTAATATAGCCTGGTACCATCCCATGCAGACTGGCTTTGGTGATCTTCCTGGCTAGCAAACGGAAGTTGAACTGTCCTTCTGTGTCTTAAAAGTGTCTTTTTAAAATCGTTGCTCCTAAGTGTTCTGTTGCAACACTCCTGTGTTGTTTTTCCTAAACAGTGATTCTCAAGTCCCACATCCAGTGAGATTTTTTTTGACATTTATTTCTAAGTATGGAAGCTGCTGAGCAATCTTTCCAAGATGTTACATCAGCTCATCTCCAAATACCACTCAGGTTAGGATGCCACCATAGTTATATCCTAGACCCACAATTTGCCTCAGATAATCTAGTTCCATTTAATATAACTGCTTTTATTCCAACAGCCCCTGCATTAAAAGGAAGTATCTCTCCAACCCTGACATGGAATGTAGTATTTTCATCCGGATGAAAATGTACCTGCAAAATGCTAGCTAGAGTGAGGCTCTAACTCACGCAGGTTTAAATGAAGAAATACCCTGTAGGGTGCCATGCTGCCTTTTTCCTTCCGTTCACGAGGTCTTTGCTCTCATTGACTTCAGGAAAAGCAAGGAAACCACACTGCATAGAAGAACATTGATTGGTCTGATGATTTTTTTTTATATTATGCTTAAGAGCTTCTGACATGTACAAAAACATGTTACTAGGTGTGATCAGGAAGTGAATTGTTCCTGCCCTCCAGCATATTACCTCCAATAGCAAAAACTGTAAGTTAATCACAGTATTTGCAAACTCAATCTCATTGTACATATGCTGAATCTTTTCCAGCAGATTGTTATCCATTGAAATTGAGGGTTTACAGGAATTTCATTTGAGGCAGGCATTTCTTACTGGTAAGAATACTCTAATTATTATTTTCTAATTAAATTAGGCTTTTTAAAAAGGTTAACCATGACATTTTAAAAGCTTCAGCTCATATTGATATTCTGAGGACACACTTCAGCTCAGCCACTTGTGACTGAAAAGGATGTTTTTCCAATTAAGAAATATCTTTTTAAGGGCTTCTCCTAAATGACATCTATTTTACAGAGGGATGTGGACTAGAATATAATTTGTTTCCCTGGCTGCACAATCTCATAGTTCAGCAGGTAGCCCTTTCAAATATTTTTATTACAAAATTTTAACCTTAATGCCACAACAAGTTTATAGCGTCCAACACACAAAAACAAAGAATTAAAAAAATTTATTATTAACAGTTGTAGTCAATCCATGCAAATTTCTTTCTAATGCATCAGGGCAAATCCTAAAGAAATCCACAGAAAATTTATAGACATACTGGATTCATTAAGCAGTGTATCTGATACTCCAGTAAGTGCAGTGCCGCTGGATTACAGAGTTTTCTTTCATTCTGTCTTTACAAATTGTACATGGGGACCCCTGCATGGATTTGGACTTCATTTTCTTAGGTATTGCCCAGACAGAAGAAAAAAGACAGGAACTATCCCAGGTGGCCTACAAATACATACATGTCAAAACTTTGTATGAATACAGCCAGATGAGGGGGTAAAAAAAAAGTAATGAAACAATATTAGTCAGATTGATAGCCAGCGATATCAACACAGCAAAAGCCAAATAATTCTTTCATTCCTTGAAAGTTTTCCAGCGAGTTTGAAGAAGGAATCTGAATGGGAATGATTTGGTACTTCTGCAAATGTGTCCAGTGAATTCCTATCAAGTACAAGGAGCATAAAAAGAGTAGGAAGAAAATATTTAAAGACTGGGAGGACAATGTGGGACATTTAGCGATGGGAGCTAACTTCTCAACACAGAATGGTAATAAGGTTGTGATTGTCCATGAGGGGCCTTGAAGATGAGGACAAATAGTTTATCTTTGTTGAAATAGAGAAAAAGTATTGGAGAAATGCAAAGCAAGGAGTGATGTTAACAAGTGTCAGAGAAAGGTCAGAATCAGAAAGAGGCATTTTGATAGCACTGAATGTTTATGTCTGAAGCTATGTTTTGTTAGTTTAATGTTGTAATACACCTTGAAGATAGTTGCCATTACTGAAACTTGGTGGGACGAATCCCATGACTGAAGTGTGGCTATCAATGGCTACAGGCTGTTCAGCAGGGACAGGTGAGGAAGGAGGGGCAGAGGTGTTGCTCTCTACATCAAGAAATGGATAGAGTGTGAAGAGCGGTGTCGTGGTTTAACCTCAGCCGGCAACTAAGCACCACGCAGCCGCTCGCTCACTCCCCCCCGGTGGGATGGGGGAGAGAATCGGAAGGGTAAAAGTGAGAAAACTCATGGGTTGAGATAAAGGCAGTTTAATAGGGAAAGCAAAAGCCACACATGCAAGCAAAGCAAAACAAGGAATTCATTCACTACTTCCCATGGGCAGGCAGGTGTTCAGCCATCTCCAGGAAAGCAGGGCTCCATCACGCGTAACGGTTACTTGGGAAGACAAACGCCATCACTCCAAACGTCCCCCCCTTCCTTCTTCTTCCCCCAGCTTTATATACTGAGCATGACGTCACATGGTATGGAATATCCCTTTGGCCAGTTTCGGTCAGCTGTCCTGGCTGTGCCCCCTCCCAGCTTCTTGTGCACCTCCAGCCTTCTCAGTCAGTAGAGCATGGGAAGCTGAAAAGTCCTTGACTAGTGTAAACACTACCTAGCAACAACTAAAACATCGGTGAGTTATCAACATTGTTCTCACCCTAAATCCAAAACACAGCACTGTACCAGCTACTAGGAAGGAAACCAACTCTATCCCTGCTGAAACCAGGACAGTATCCACCCCTTATTCTATACCATCTACGTCATGCTCAAGTCCCATATTTTCCAGTGCAACCTCATTAACCAACCACCCCGCTTTCCATCCTTTGATATAACACACAGATATCATTCCCTTAGTCTATGGACCACCCTTGTGGAATGTCTGTAAAATGTCCAGAAATGTCCATGAAATATCCATTGAGTTCATTTAGTCCGTGACTTTGGGCTCCATCTGTGATGGTGGTCACTCAGGACAGAAGAGGTGGTGTGTTGCGTGGAGTTACTGGGTACCAAAGCCAGCTCAGGTCAGGTCACTGCTGCACTTGCACTGCTTCTTGTAAGGCTTGTCCTCCACTTGTTCGGGTGGTTCCTGCTATAGTAATTCCTATAACACGCAACTCAAATCATGGGTTACAACAATTTAAAGGTATTTCCATTACAATCTCCACCCCTGGTCCCTTTGGGCCAGGTTATAGGGTTTAACATTGCAATGAACTCCTCCCCTTGCTCCTAGCCTGGCTAGCAACAAGGGGTTTCTGCTATAGTAATTCCTATAACATGCAACTCAAATCATGGGTTACAACAATTTAAAGGTGTTTCCATTACAATCTCCACCCCTGGTCCCTTCAGATTAAACCATAGGGTTTAACATTGCAATAAACTCCTCCCCTTGCCCCTGCTCTGGCTTGGACTTATCCACAGACTGCAGTCCCTTAGGGTAGTACCTGCTCCAAATGGAGCCTTATCTATGAGCCACAGTCTCTCCAGGGGTACGCCTGCTGCGGCATAGACTTATCCACAGTCACTTTGAGATGCACCTGTTCCAGCACGGCCTTCTCCATGGGCCACAATGTCTTCAGAGATATACCTGTTCCAGCGTGGCCTTACTCGCAGCCACAGTCCCTTCAGAAGTAAACCTGCTGTAGCACAAACGTAACCGCGGCCACAGACGCTTCGAGATGTACCTGCTCTGGCATGGGCTTATCCACGGCCACAGACGCTTTGGGGTGTCCTGCTCCCGCATGGACTCATCCACAGGTCACAGTCCCTTCGACTCGAGTTCACACTGGATTTCCAGCCTGTCCAGTACAGCAGCACAGAAACAGCAGGGATGCCCTGGCCATCTGCCAGCCCAGGCACATCGCCATTGCGTTATCAAAATGTTCCCAGGCACAGCAGAATACGATGATAAGCAGTACAGCAGTACAGCAAGC
Source organism: Aptenodytes patagonicus (assembly GCF_965638725.1). Taxonomy (NCBI): domain Eukaryota; kingdom Metazoa; phylum Chordata; class Aves; order Sphenisciformes; family Spheniscidae; genus Aptenodytes; species Aptenodytes patagonicus. Next base: position 25,193,126 of record NC_134982.1, read on the forward strand.
AGTGAAAGCAAAAAACAGCCACTAACGAGCATTGGACTCTAATATACAGTAAGGCAAGCAAGCCCCATGGCAAGCACAGGAGCCTGCCAATTAATAGCTAAACAGCTATAACAGGTATAAATTCGATCTAGCACGTTCCAATCAAACCTGTCATTATCTCGAACCCTTCGAGCCCCACGTTGGGCGCCAAAAAGGACTGTCGTGGTTTAACCTCAGCCGGCAACTAAGCACCACGCAGCCGCTCGCTCACTCCCCCCCGGTGGGATGGGGGAGAGAATCGGAAGGGTAAAAGTGAGAAAACTCATGGGTTGAGATAAAGGCAGTTTAATAGGGAAAGCAAAAGCCACACATGCAAGCAAAGCAAAACAAGGAATTCATTCACTACTTCCCATGGGCAGGCAGGTGTTCAGCCATCTCCAGGAAAGCAGGGCTCCATCACGCGTAACGGTTACTTGGGAAGACAAACGCCATCACTCCAAACGTCCCCCCCTTCCTTCTTCTTCCCCCAGCTTTATATACTGAGCATGACGTCACATGGTATGGAATATCCCTTTGGCCAGTTTCGGTCAGCTGTCCTGGCTGTGCCCCCTCCCAGCTTCTTGTGCACCTCCAGCCTTCTCAGTCAGTAGAGCATGGGAAGCTGAAAAGTCCTTGACTAGTGTAAACACTACCTAGCAACAACTAAAACATCGGTGAGTTATCAACATTGTTCTCACCCTAAATCCAAAACACAGCACTGTACCAGCTACTAGGAAGGAAACCAACTCTATCCCTGCTGAAACCAGGACAAGCGGTCTCCGAGGAATAGCCACGAGCAGGTTGAAAGTTTACGGGTAAGTATTAGAGGCTGAGGCAACAAAGGGAACCTTGTGGTTGGTGTCTACCACAGTCTGCCCAATCAAGGGGAGCCTATTGATGAAGCCTTCTTACTCCAGCTACAGGAGGCATCATGCTTGCAGGCTCTCGTCCTGCTGGGGGACTTCAACCACCCCAACATCTGCTGGAAAAGTAGCACGGTGAGCTGTAGGCAATCCAGGAGACTCCTGGAATACATTGAGGTTAACTTCTTAAGCCAGGTAATAGACAGCCCTACCAGAGGGGATGCGATACTGGACCTGTTGGTCACCAACACAAGTGAGCTAATCAGTGACGTCAAGATTGGAAGCAGCCTGGGCTGCAGTGATCATGCATGGGTGGAGTTCATGGTCCTGAGGGATATGGGTCCGGTGAAGAGTAAAGTCAGGACCCTGAATTTTAGGAAAGCAAAATTCCAGCTGTTCAAGGAGTTAGTCAATAAGACCCTCTGGGAAACTGCCCTCAGGGACAAGGGAGCAGAACAGAGCTGGCAGATCTTTAAGGATGCTTTCCATAGAGCGCAAGAGCTCTCAATCTCCAGGTGTAAGAAATCAGGAAAGGAAGGCAAGAGTCTGGCATGGATGAGTCAAGACCTGCTGGTCAAACTAAAGGGCAAGAAGGAAATGCACAGGCAGTGGAAGCAGGGACGGGTATCCTGGGAAGAGTATAGGGACACTGCCCAGTTGTGTAGGAATGGGGTCAGGAAGGTGAAGGCACGGCTGGAGCTGAACTTGGCAAGGGACACAAAGAATAATAAGAAAGGCTTCTACAGGTATGTCAGCCAGAAAAAGAATGTCAAAGAAAGCGTACCCCCCTGATGAACACGACTGGCAAACTGGTTAACAACGGATGAGGAGAATGATGAGGTACTCAACAATTTTTTTGCCTCAGTCTTCACTGGCAACCTCTCTTCCTGTACGTCTTGAGTGGATGGTCCACAAGACAGGGACTGGGGGAGCAAAGTCCCTCCCACCGTAAGAGGAGGTCAGGTTCGTGACCACCTGAGGAACCTGAACATACATAAGTCCATGGGACCTGACGAAATGCATCCCAGAGTCCTGGGGGAATTGGCTGATATAGTTGCCAAGCCACTCTCCATGATATTTGAAAAGTCATGGCAGTCAGGTGCAGTCCCCGGTGACAGGAAAAAGGGAAACATTGCACCCATTTTTACAAAGGGTAGAAAGGAGGACCCTGGGAACTTCCGACCTGTCAGCCTCACCTCTGTGCCTGGGAAGATCATGGAACAGATCCTCCTGGAAGCTATGCTAAGGCACACGGAGGACAGGGAGGTGATTCGAGACAGCCAGCATGGCTTCACCAAGGGCAAGTCTTGCCTGACCAACCTAGTGGCCTTCTATGATGGATTGACTACAGCAGTGGACATGGGAAAGGCTACAGATGTCATCTGTCTGGACCTCTGTAAGGCCTTTGACACGGTCCCACACAACATCCTTCTCTCTCAACTGGAGAGGTATGGATTTGATGGGTGGACTGTCCGGTGGGTGAGGAATTGGTTAGATGGTCACATCCAGAGGGTAGTGGTCAATGGCTCAATGTCCAGATGGAGATTGGTGATGAGCGGCGTCCTGCAGGGGTCCGTATTGGGACTAGTACTGTTGAATATCTTCATCAATGACACAGACAGCAGGATCAAGTGCACCCTCAGCAAGTTTGCAGATGACACCAAGCTGACTGGTGCGGTCGACACACCAGAGGGATGGGATGCCATCCAGAGGGACCTGGACAAGCTCGAGAAGTGGGCCTGTGTGAACCTCATGAGGTTTAACAAGGCCAAGTGCAAGGTCCTGCACCTGGGTTGGGGCAACCCCCAGTATCAATACAGGCTGGGGGGTGAAGGGATTGAGAGCAGCCCTGCCAAGAAGGACTTGGGGGTACTGGTGGATGAAAAGCTGGACATGAGCCAGCAATGTGCACTTGCAGCCCAGAAGGCCAACCATACCCTGGGCTGCATCCAAAGAAGTGTGGCCAGCCGGTCGAGGGAGGTGATTCTGCCCCTCTACTCCTCTCTGGCAAGACCCCACCTTGGAGTACTGCGTCCAGCTCTGGAGTCCCCAGTACAGGAAAGACATGGACCTGTTGGAGTGGGTCCAGAGGAAGGCCACAGAAATGATCAGGGGGATGGAACACCTCTCCTATCAAGAAAGGCTGAGAGAGTTGGGGTTGTTCAGCCTAGAGAAGAGAAGGCTTTGGGGAGACCTTATTGTGGCTTTTCAGTACTTAAAGGGGGCTTATAAGAAAGATGACGGCAAACTTTTTAGCAGGGCCTGTTGCAACAGGATAAGGGGGAATGGTTTTAAACGAAAAGAGGATAGATCTAGACTAGATACAAGGAAGAAATTCTTTACGCTGAGGGTGGTGAAGCACTGGCAGAGGTTGCCCAGAGAGGTGGTGGATGCCTCATCCCTGGAAACATTCAAGGTCAGGTTGGACAGGGCTCTGAGCAACCTGATCTAATTGAAGATGTTCCTGCTCATTGCAGGGGGGTTGGACTAGATGACCTTTAGAGGTCCCTTCTAACCCAAACTATTCTATGATTCTATGATTCTATGATTCTGTGATTCTGTGATTCTATGATTCTGTGATTCTATGCTTTTTGTCCTCATTCTAGTTCACAGCAAAAATGAATGTCAACATATGACTTAGGTTCCCTGTACAACAGAAATACCAGCCAGGTGTTATGAGCAAAGCACCATCCTTAGATTTAGATAAGAAAAAACTCTAATTACAGTGTCTTATCCTAGGACTAGGCAAAGGTTTCCCTATCTAAAATGGTACTCCAGAACAGACCTGTAATGCACTAGTGGGCAGCACGAAGAGCTTGGACTGTGACTAATAACGTTGTATATCTGTTGCTTGGGAAATTTTCATGAACGCTGCCTTTGGTAGGAAAAAACAAATGCCTCAAATCACTTACATTAAGTACCCTAACTTAACTATAAACCACAATATAACTTTTAGGAACTATTTGTTTGTTTAACCAAGCTTAAGGAGAATGGATATTGTATTTACATGAGTTTGTCTTACATTTTAAAGGGTTTAAATAACAAATTGTTCCATATTGAAATATTCTATGACACCACTGCACTTTGGAAGGAAATGTTTTGAGAGACATTAACTAGTACCAGGAACAACAAACCAGCTGAGAATTTTATTTCATTATATCCATGATTTGGTTTTGTACCACGGCTCAAACTGTGTTTCAGTAGAAAGGGAAGAGGAAGAAGGAACTCTTTGACAGAACAAAGGAGAAAGAGATGCTGTCCAAAAGTCTCCATTAACCTAAAAAGCATAAAATTATCAGAATCACGAGATTGTTAGCTGACTTCAGAATCAGCAGTGCCTGTAGCTGATTATTTCTGGCTCTGTCAGAAGGTCTAGCTGTAGTGAAGCTGATGGTTTCAAGGGATAAGGAAAGATAAATGAGCCAAACAAAAAAGGCCTGCAGAAAATTAAATGAAAGCACAGACTATGTGTTCTAATACAAGATCACTGCTAAAACTGACTGCAAAGGAAATAATGAATTTGTTAGAACAAACACAGGGACACTAAATGCTATTGCATCCTAATAATGTTTACATAATTTTCTTGTATAGAATAAAAAGAGGTGGTGACACCATACATACAAACTATGCTCCTGTTTCAACTTTGAAGGGTATTTAATCTTTCGTTCTGCTAATCAGAGAAGATTTAAGCAATTGCACATCGTACTGCAAAGACAGTCATGCGATGATCTCTGAACTATGTAGTCGTTTACTACTTTTCATAATAAGGGATGTCAATTTGCTTTCCTAGTTTGTGCTAACTAACAGAAAATCTCTGAGTACATATTCCTGTAAAGGATGGAAGTAATTTTGTTGAAAATACTGGCAATAAATGGCAGAAATTGCAAATCCAAGACAATATATGCATGAAAAGAATACGAGGAATAAAAGACCCACAAGCTCAAAATAAACTGTTAAAAGAACACATAAGACAGAGCATTTAAAACATATTATCTAACCATCTGGTACAAAATGCTTATAAAAGAGTTGGAGGTCAAAATACCTAATGTAACTAAGCCTTCTGCAACCTGGTGTGAGGTGAACGGTGAGAAGAGAGCTTGGTAACAACCTGGTCTCTTAATTTAAAGTAATGGTTTTGCTCATTTATTTTCAGATGTGACACACGCAGTACATTATAATCTTTTGGAGCTCACTATTTAGTCTAGCAGGCAGTTAGGCACCCCAAACTTTATAATGTACTCATTAACTTGCTTGCCAAGAGGTCAGCTTTTATTGGCAATAATAACATATATAAACGTATCTATGAACTTTGCACTCTTCTTATTCAGTCCTCCTGCATTCAGTGTGCCCCAGTGACTGAAGGGAAAAGGGAGGATTTCATAGGTAGCAACAAGGTGATACGAACAAGCTATGCAGCTGACCCCCTTTCCCTCTCCCAGCTGGCTGATGCCCAGCTCTCTGCACTGTAGAGAGGACACAGAGCAAAGACAATGAGATAGGAGGGATGGATAAATATATCTCCTTTTTCATCATTTAAAGTAATATGTAACAAACAGATCTATTGCCCCAAGAATGTGGGGGTTTTTTTCCCCTCTCTCCTGTTTCGTTGGCTTAAAGCAGCAAGAAATGTGGGGATCTGATCCTGGACTTTGGACAAGATGCTCCCCAGAGGTCCGCTCCAACCCCAGCTGTTCTGGGAGTCCATGACTTTCTCTAGCAGGGAGGAACTGCAGCTTTGTGTTATGGTCCCAGGCAGAGGGATAGAAGAAAGAGAAAGTGACATGAGTGGGTGTCACGTCTGGTGTGCCAACTGTGGTTTACCTCAGGTACTGGTGGTACAGGAGTGTCCCATGTCTGGAAGCTGTATGGCACTCATCTGCACCTACTCTACATCTCTTGCAGCTGGATATAGCTGAACTAGATTGAGGAGAGAGCAGTTAATCACACATAATAAATATGTGATGAGAAATATATCCAGTGGCAGAAAAGATTTTGGAATTTGGGAGATGTGGGTGAAGGGAAGGAAGAGACAAATTACAGGGAGCAGAAAAACTATTTTTCCCTCAGAGTTTCTGCACCTACAAGAGTCCCTTTTCAGTTTCTTTCAAAAACTGTGCCTTTAAACTGCTGTGATTTAAAAAGCCAAACGAGCATAGTTTTTTTTCCTTATGCTAAGCCTAAGGAAAAGTAAAATTAATTGTCCAAATCTGCCACAGGCATCCTATGTCTTCTACCAGGCATAAAGCGGTCTCTCGCATTCAACACGTTAACATACTGCTCTTTTTCTGTGAGTAATTGAGGGAAGGAGTGATTAGGATCTCTTGGTGAAATTGTGATGATGATAAATGATGATCACTAATTATGATGGGGCTTTCCATGAACAGATCTATTAATAGTAATATGACTTCCCTCTATTTCCAGCAAAGGAAATCCATCTCCTTCTATCAAAAAGTCATCTGCTAATTTCCTATATCAGGAGCCTAACAAGAGCCTCCTGTTTCTCCCCTTAGTGTATATCTGAGGGAGCTATTCTGACCCTTAACATTGCTCAGTTGATTAACTGGAAAACGAAAGAAGGGGATGGACTCCTAAATGTCTAATTAGCTTATCCTCCTCAGCAATTTTGAACAAGTCTATCTGCAGCACATTTATCTTATAGCAGCTGTTGTTCAAGGATGTTTGTTTGAATGTGTCCAGCAAGTCTATACATCATTCACTTGTTTTGTCAGGTGATTTTTCTTGTAAGTGTTACCAGGATCTTCCAGCATCTGCATGATTCCCGTTGTGGTGTTGAGGGTTATAGAAATCTCTCAGATAAAGACTTTTTTATTTTTTGTGGGCTGATTCTCCTGTGTTATTTTCCTTGCTCTCAAACCACTGTTTAAACTGAAGTAGATGCAGTAGCTGGAGGTGTTGGGAACCGCTGTAAGTTTGCAATTTGGAAATAAAGTTGTCTGTTCCTTTTCTTCAAATAAACAGCAACTAAAGACACAAACACCTAAATACAATAGACACCTTTCAATGAGTTAAATTCCATCTGAGATTACATTTCTCTAAATTTAGGAATCATATCAGGTGAAGAAAAATTATTGGGCATTTGATTTTTGGAAAAGCTGAACAGTTCCATGTCCAGAAGGGAGGGAACAGGATTTAGCAACACTGAGGTTGCCTGTAGCACTGAGCAGTTAACATTAACCAGCCTCTGGCTGCCTAAAAAGCTGGCATTTCTGTGCAGAGTGACTATCTTAAGACATTACATTGTTGAAAATCCCTGATTCTCCATTGCTCTGATGGGGAGCGTGGAAGGCACCACTGGCAGAACTTGTTCCAGTTACTGCTTTTGGTCAGGGCTGGTGGCAGGCCAGATCTGTAGCTTGCTGCTGCAGTCAGAGTCAGATTAAATGTTAATCAGTCAGTGCAGGAGTGCTTCCCCAAACCACGGGCTCTGTGTGCTCCCAGCGGGGAGCCGGGTTCTTTGCCAGTCCCAGTGGAACTGGTGACTCCAGAGCAGGTCACCTCTGGCATATTTGGCCACTTCTGCAGCCAGCAGACAACCACAGCCCTTTTTGTGGTGCGGGGCAAATGTGCTTAAATTCTCCTACTCTGTTAGACCTTTAGCTCCTTGCTGTGTCAGAATTGCTGCACCTTCCCCATTTTGAGAAAGCCATTGCAAAGGGCCTTCAAAGCCAGCTGGTGTGTATCCTGAAGGGAAATGGCGGATAAGCTCCCTTGGACATGCTTTCCTGATGGGACTTTACTGGTATGAGAAAAGAGTGTCAGCAGCTGGGCATGCTTGGGGCTGTGAGGGAGGCTCAATTACTGAGCTGAACAAAACACTTTGATGCTGGCCTTGGGATTTCCTTCAAAGGCAGTGTAGACATACCCTGTCTTCCTGGAGACCTGTGTTGAATGCTTGAGGACAAATATCCTCAAAGTCCATTTGATTGTTTGTTGCTGTTTTAAAGTGTTGCAGAAAAGTACGTATCTTATCCCTACAATTTAGCAAGGTCATAAAAGTGCTGTAATCTCAGTGGATCTCCAAAAATGAAAGGAATGAGAGCATGCTTATTAGATTTGCTAATGACACTAATCTGCAAGGGACTGTGAGTATGTTGGAGGACAGGATTAGAATTTAAAGTGATCTTGACAAATTGAAGGTATGGTCTGAAATAAATAGGATGCTATTCACTGGGGACAGATATAAGGAACTGCATTTAGGCAGGAATAATCAGCTGCACAAATAAAAGAGGGGAACAACTATTTAAGTAGCAGATCCTTATTTGCAGGTTTTATGGCTCACAAACTGAGTGCAAGTCAACAACATCGTGTCCTACCTTTCCCCCTCCACCAAACAAACCCAAGAACAGATATCCTGCAGTGAATAATGTAAACTTCAGCCAGTGGGGATGTGCAAAGTTATAATTCTTCTTTCCTTGGGGACAGCAATGCCTCAGCTGGACTGCTGTATCCCACTGGAGTATTGCCTCAGCCAATAAATGTTTGAAGTGAGGGTACAGAGCATTCAAAACGATTAAGATGTTGGATGGTCTAGAAAATATTACTTAAGAGAAAACAGGTTAAATTAATTGTTTTTAGTCTTCACATATGTCAAAAGTTGCTATGTGGATTGCCTTACAATGATTTGTGACAAATAATCAAGAAAAGCAAGCTGTGGTGTGTGGTTCCATTTGACTAAATCCTTGTCGTGGTTTAATTTCAGTCGGCAACTAAGCACCACGCAGCCGCTCGCTCACTCCCCCCCACCCAGTGGGATGGGGGAGAGAATTGGAAGAGCACAAGTGAGAAAAACTCGTGGGTTGAGATAAAAACAGTTTAATAATTGAAATAAAATGATAATAATAATATGATAATAATAATAATACACAAAACAAGTGATGCACGGTACAATTGCTCACCACCCGCCGACCGATGCCCAGACAGTCCCCGAGCAGCGGCCCCCCCCGGCCAGCTTTCCCCAGTTGATGTACTGAGCATGATGTCACATGGTATGGAATGTCCCTGTGGCCAGTTGGGGTCAGCTGTCCTGGCTGTGCCCCCTCCCAGCTTCTTGTGCACCTCCAGCCTTCTCAGTCGGTAGAGCATGGGAAGCTGAAAAGTCCTTGGCTAGTGTAAGCATTACCTAGCAACAACTAAAACATCAGTGCGTTATCAACTTTGTTCTCATCCTAAATCCAAAACACTGTACCCGCTACTAGGAAGGAAATTAACTCCATCCCTGCCGAAACCAGGACAATCCTGCACCTGCAATTGGAAATGTCTAAAGGTATTTTTGCAAGGAGAAGGTTTAAAATCACCAAGTTAGAGACTGGAAGCTGTTTGTAATGGTTTGGAGTGGGCCATCTGGGAATGATGTGCAGTCCCTATCTGGGGACATCTTTAAGGGCAGGTTAGGCAAACATCTGCCAGGAATGACACAGACATGTAGCTGATCTTTGTTCAGGTAGAGGGATGATTTGGACGGTTTCCCGAGGTCTCTTCCAGCCCCAGCATGAGGCATGCCTTTGAGAGATGAAGGCAGGAAAAGAACTCTGAGATAGCGAAGAGCAAGTGAGCTGCTGGTTCTTGACGTTGCTTCAGAGTGTATCGCTTTTGGAGGGATTTGTTTCCCATTTTTCTTACACAGTTCCTTCTGCATCTTCCCTCTTTCCGTAAGTCTTTTTTCCCTGCCCTTTTTATCATTTCCACCTATGTCTTCTTTCTTCCCTTTTTCTCTCCTCCCTCAATATACAGGAGCAAATGAAGTTGTCCCTCAGCTGAGAATAAATTCAAAATGATGACTTCACTGCTGCTCTAGCAGGTATTGTATTGACCCTTACCTTGACCCTTCTCTAACTACTGGCTCTTCAGGGATGCTTCACCATGCTGCTCAGTGTGTTCTCATCTCGGTGTTTGAGGAGATATGCAAATACTTTGGCTGTACAGGAAAATCAATCAGAGATTGATCGTAGATAAACCATTTTGACCTGATGCAGAATTTATCTGAATATTCAATTACAAAATACTGTCACTGTTAATAAAGCACTACATACAGTTCAGGAAGACACAGGCTGAAAAACAACAGTGTGCAGCTGCACGCATGCAGCTCTTTTTGCCAGAAATTGAATTTTGCACAGAAAAAAATCAGAGTTGAGTTGCATACAAGATTGGGAGTGCAAGCAAGAGCAAACCCCCATTAGACAAATTCAGAGATTAGCACCTGGTGCAGAATCATGGCATTTCTTCAAAAGAGACACCTTCCCCTATACTGTCACACAAACAGAAGGCATGTCACTTAGCTAGGCCAGGGATCTTGAGTCAATTTGGAGCTTTAACACTTACCTGATGTATGTCCTTGGGCAAATTGCTTCTTCACTCTGACCTTTCCAAACTTCTGTTTCTCTTATTTATGCTGCAAGTGCTTTGATTTTCGCAAAGCCCCATATTATGGCATCTATTGCAATGGAATCTCATCAGTGTCAGCCCTGCTACACATAACTCTAATTGTACTGATGGGAAGAGAATTTGAGGTTTGATACCTTTTGCTAGCTCACTAATTATAGGGAAAAATGGTGTGTTTCAATGTTTGCACGGAACATTTCTCATAGAACATTTCTCTAGTTGCTACTTTGGTCTGATATTTAGGACCCAGGAATTTTAGTGAGCTCACTGAAAGACCAAATCATTCTTTTAGGGATATAACTGATGTATAGATTAAATATATAATGGTGGCACACGTGCTTAGTATTATCTGTGTATGTATTTTTTGCAAAGAAAAATCCCATTTAACACAGTCTTAATTTTGATGATTCAAATCTCTGGTTTTGTTAGCAATTCTACTGCAAGCTGTATTAGCAGAAAATGCCACCTACAGCACTGGGGATTGTAGCCAGAAACAATATACTCCATCTTTATTTTATCTTTCGGCACTGAGTCCTTTTTAAATTATTCAGCTGTGCAAACTGCAGGCAAGAAAAGCAAAACCAACACCCGACCTCTTGAGAAATAAACCCCAAACCCTGAAGGTAGGGATATAGCTGACATTTACCCAGATGGTGCATGGTAGCTCAAGATGTGTCTTTTATTTATCTGCTTATGAAAAAACAGAGCAAGGGGATTCCAGTGGGGAAGATTCACTTAATACACAAAAATAATTTTAATAGATATTAATTTATACTGAAGTGTGTAATTTCAGTGCATATAAACATGTAGGTGCCCTAAACGCATCGTCCCTTGAATATGAAGAACAGATAGAAAAAATTCCAAGGCGGCAGCCACGGTAGACAAACAGAAGTGGGATGAGTTATTTAAACATACTAGTTGTGAGTATGAGTTGTATAGTGAGCTAATAAGATTTTAGTGTTGAGCAATACTTTGGAGCTCTTTTTCATAAACTTCCCACTCCGTTAACTATGGTGAAGGAAAAAAATGCTGATTAATTGCAAATTAGTCTAAAAATTAGTCTAAAATTTTTTTAAAGTAATCTAAAAATTGCAGATTAATATAATACTGTGCAGACAATGAGGAAAACCTGTACTTGAAGGGCTGGTGAACACAGCTGGTCACTCAGAGCACTCCTCCCTCCAACATGCAATTTTCCTGGGTATAGCTGTCTAGGACAGATGTTAACTGAGGATGAATAAAAGATTTTTTTACTCTGCTAATATGCAGAAATGTCTTTCCAGTACATCTATGCTTGGAGTTCAGCCTCTGGTCTTTTTCTGTAGTGTCCTTTGTTGCTGGCATAGATATCAACATGTATATACTGCTTTAATGATGTGTCTGGCAGGGTTTGGTCTGTTGTCTTTCTTATGGCCTCTCACTAGGTTGAGTGGAAGCATGGCTTGGAAACAGTCTGAAAAAATCAATGCAAAAACAAACCAAATTGTGGGAGGAGAGGGGTTATACAAATATTCAGCAAGCTACCAAGAGCTTCTTACATGCATAATTAAGGCACGAGGATATAAGTACATTCACGTGTCTTCTCTGCACTCAGCTTTTAAGTTTTTGCCAAGAAGAAAATTCTTTTTCTGGTGAAGTGCGATTTGCAGGTGTTTGCTGAAATGAACCCCTGGTAGTGACCTACATAATAAAGAGCTCTTTTCACTGATAGCTGACTCAGGTTATCATCAGCACTGTGTCTCAACTGATGCATAGCCTTTGATGAAGATGGAGCAGTCTAGTCTGCAATGTTATTAGTGCTACTGGTAACATAGATGATAATGCTACACCTCTTGACATTTACAAGTGAAACAAAGTATTATGTCCTTCATTTATGACTGCCAGGACAATAAGACTTAAAATAGGATATGGAATGGAGCCAAAAATGGTTTAGATGTCAGTGCAGAGGAATTAGAATTGATCTTGTACAGAAAGCTGCGAAATCCATAAATGTTGATCCACCTTGACTTAAAACTGCAATCTTTGCAACTAATAGACCTATTTATGCAGGTGTCTAGAGATTCTTGCTGTGGTTAGTAAACAAGTGCTTAAAGCTTTGGCATGTGGGAAAGCTATACAGATACTAGTATACTGACCCAAACTTCAGACCTTTAAAATAGTAGACTGCTGTTGTGAGAAAAGTCCTTGCAAACAGATCTAGAAAACTAATGTGTTGCTTGTATGCATGAGGTTGTTAGAGATGGGGAAATGGTGATAAAATGAAATCACATATGCTATTTCTACTTTGTGATAGCATAAGTTTTGGACTTTTCTCTCCTACCTTTAGATATCCACAATGAAGACACTGACATCTGGTGGGCCACTTGTTTCTGTTTCTAGAAAAGGGAGAGAAATAGGGGGTTTAAGTCTTGATTCATCTGACCTAGTTTAGATGCCTACTTTAGGACTAGATGAATCATACCCTAGAAATGCCTCTGGGGTGAGATGAATTGCAGTCTCAGTATTCTGTCCCAGTCCTCCAAGGACACATTTTTGTAAAAATGTAAGAAGCTAGGTGCTTGTGACATTGACTTTGAGGGATGGAACAGCTAGCTTCAAGAGACATAATGTATGGATTAAAAAATAAATAAATAAAAATTAAAAAAAAATTTTGAGGGCAAGTAAAGATATCTGCCATACACTAAATCCACAAAACCTCTCATCTAAGTCCTTTGGGCTGAATGCTCAAGAGTTGTCTTTGAGTTCCTGTGTTGTTTGGTTTTGTTTCTGAAAGTAATTTCAGTTGGGCTTTGCTTTAACTCCTAATGTCTATTCCTGTCCTATTTCCACCTGATCTCAAAGATTAGCAAGCTGAGTGTCTTAGACTATCAAAGTTGATCACCAAAGTTTCAGGAATGGTCAGTTTTGATGTCTCTATTCTTGTTTTGAAGCATTTTCCATGGGACTTTCAGAGAACAATGGCCTTCTCCCTGGCCCCCCATCAGCTCTTGTCACACAAACCAGTTGGGCTGATATGATCAGGCTTTTCTGACAATTACAGAGAAATCTTAAATTTGCATATCTCAGTACAGGTGGGAGCACAAGTCTGATGTGAATTCACAAAATGAATGCTTATGTGCAGCACATTATCTTGAAGGCAGCTGCTGAATGATAGTGTTCACAAAAGCATAAACACGAGAATGCAATACGCAACCAAACATAGATCATCAGGAGGATATGCATTTTCTCTAATTTCCTAAAGTATTGTCACTGCTGCCAATTACATCCTGACTAATCCTGGTCTGCACTTCATATAACTGATGGAGCTGTGACAAGTTGTTTGGTATGAATAATTGTTTACTAAAGAATATGTCAGACAGCTCAGTTACTTTTTTGTTTTACTTCATTTTGAGTCTCCTTCAAAATTTGGAGCTGGTGTCTGGAAACACTGCAGTGCCTGCCATCTGTTTTAACTGGGCAAAAATTCAGACTTTTCTATATTTTTAAAGTAATTTTGATAAATCTGTTGCAAATCTGGTATGGTTTAACCCCAGCTGGCAACTAAGCACCACACAGCCACTCGCTCACTCCCCCCCAGTGGGATGGGGGAGAGAATCGGAAGGGTAAAAGTGAGAAAACTCGTGGGTTGAGATAAAGACAGTTTAATAGGGAAAGCAAAAGCTGTGCACACAAGCAAAGCAAAACAAGGAATTCATTCACTACTTCCCATGGGCAGGCAGGTGTTCAGCCATCTCCAGGAAAGCAGGGCTCCGTCATGCGTAACGGTTACTTGGGAAGACAAATGCCATCACTCCAAACGTGCCCCCCTTCCTTCTCCTTCCCCCAGCTTTATATTGCTGAGCATGATGCCATATGGTGTGGCCTATCCCTTTGGTCAGTTGGGGTCAGCTGTCCCAGCTGTGTCCCCTCCCAACTTCTTGTGCACCCCCAGCCTACTCGCTGGTGGGGTGGTGTGAGGAGCAGAAAAGGCCTTGACTCTGTGTAAGCACTGCTCAGCAGTAACTAAAACATCCCTGTGTTATCAACAGTTTCCAGCACAAATCCAAAATATAGCCCCATACTAGCTACTGTGAAGAAAATTAACTCTACCCCAGCCAAAACCAGCACAAAATCTGTTACACTATGAAATTTTATCTATTAAAACCATATGTTGCCTCTCTAGTAGATCTTTCTCTCCTGCATTTGTCCTGCTCAACCCACTTGCCCCCTTGGACTCTTGGCATGACATTATCATTATTTCAATCTTCTGGAATTTCCTAGGTAGCCCAGGATTTAATAAGTGTTAAGATAAGTGAGCCAGAGAGTTCCTCAAATGGTGCTTTTAGGAATTAGATGCAAGTTTTCCCAGCCTGTTCATTTAAAAATTATTAAATGCAGTAGCTGTTTAATCTCCTTTGTCACGAATAGCCTAGAAAGTACTTCATCATGCAAGAATCATCATTCTGTGATCTCTCTTCATTTCAAATACAGCATGGAAATGCTTCATAAACACTTCTGCACCATCGTGAATAAATCTACCATCTCTGTTGAGCAAAGAACCTATACCATTGTTAGAATTTCACTTGTTCAAAATAGACTTCAAAGACATTTTTTTAACTGGACTCAGTCTTGCCATCCACACAGTCTTCTGTCATCTTTAGCTTCCCTTATCAGTTTTTCACATTTCAAACCTTCTGCTATATATTTTTTGCTATCTATTTTTCTTTTCTTTCCAAATTTGCAATATTTTTTTCATTTAACAGAAGTGAAAGCCTTTGCAGCTCAAACATCTCTGCTACTTACAGAAGCACGCCAAGTGCTTCAGATTCCCAAGACACTGTGCAGTCTAGGGAAAATAAAAACAAATTGTGAGGGTAGGCAACTCCTCTGTGGGAAGTGAATCACAATTTGGGAATCACAATCCATTGCAAGGATTTCACCCAGTCAGGCTTTGCATTTTGTTTTGCACCAATTATATGTGATATTTTCAGTAAGCTATTAGTTGAATTTCCTTCAGTGGCAGGAAAACAGTCTTTGTGGACCAAGGGCACGCACACATACTGTACCTTGATTTTAGAAAGACTTTTGGCATTCTCCAATGAAAATGTTATATGCTAGCTAAAAAACCATGACTTGTATGAATCTAGATCCAGAACTGGTTTGAAAACAATACTGAAAGAGTATTTATCAATGGGTCACTGTCAAAATAGAAGGATTCATAGAGTAGCATCTGTTTCTAATCCATATGTTGTTCAATAGTTTCATTAATAACTGGCATGATGGAGTACAGAGTATGGTTAATAAATTTGCAGATGGAGCCAAGCTGGGGGTGATCTTGACAAATTGGAGATATGATCTGAAAATAATCAGATACTATTCAATGGGGACACATACATTAGGCAGGAATTATCTATTTTGTAGAGAGGATGGATGAAAGTAATTTAAAGAGCAGTTCTGCAGGAAAGGACGTAGGGGTTAAAGCTGGCCATACAGTGGACTAGCTCTACATGATTCAACAATGTCATATTGATGAAAAAAAGACCAGAGCTCTTTGGGATCAAATGGAATTTATAACCCCAAATGTAGCCTGCAAGACATGAAGGAATTCTTCCTATTGATTCAGCATTTAAAGGCTTCACTCAGAGCAATTTTCCAATTATATGTGGACCAGTTGGAGAGAATTCAGTAGAGAAAAATGAGAATGTTTGGGAGTCTAAAAATGTGACCTATGAAAAACGATTGAACAAATCATTTAACCTGGAAAGGAGAGGTCTGCAGAAACAAAACAATCTTCAAATACATAAAAGGTGGTTGCAAAGAGAGGGCATAATCTATTCTTCATGTTCTATGCTGAGAAATAATGGGTATAAACTGCAGTTTAATTGGTAGGAGAGTGAAGCATTGGAATAAATTGCCCAGAGAATTGGTGGAATCTCCATCTTTTAAAGTCCTTAAGAACCAACTAGTGAAATATCTGTCAGAAATGGCACTGGTATAATTGTTCTTTCTGGAGCAAAGCAATAATAGACTTAATGACATCTTGAGGTTCCCTCCAGTCCTGTGCCTCCAGAGAGTTATTGGATGTAAAATACATCTTGATGGAGGGATGTGAAAAATGCTACAGTTCTGATTTCAGTAACAGAAGTAACCGAAGACACAAGAACTAGAAAATCGAGTCTACTAACTCTAATTGTGAGAGGTGAATTTACACTAAACTTCCTGGGCCTCATTCTTAAACATTGATTAACCTTTATGGATTGTAGTTTATCCATTCCTAATATGAAATCTAAAACATGGAGGTAGTACTTAATACCATAACAAAACTCCAGCTGTAAAATTACTAAAAATCAAAGCCCTGTCATTTGTTGCAAAATATTTAAATACAGCATATGGCCATAATATTTTAACAGATTTCTAAATAATCCACAAAAAATATTGTGAATTTACTTAAATCAAGCAAAATTGAATAGTACACTTCATGTGATTTAGTGATTACAGAGTATTTTTCCCCCAAGAATAACAGTGAAAAAAACCAAAGTAGAACAATCCCTCAATATGTTTTATCAACTTAGCCCAAAGAGGATACTGCTTTGTATAAGCAGTTGAAGCAGTAAAATGAAAAAGCGAGGTCTTGACTATAAGGGAACAGCCATGGAATTCAGCAGAGTTTTCTTAAGTAAAATGTTGGTAAGGTTTGAAGCATTCGGTCTCTTGTGCTTCAGTGTTTACAACAATAAATGGAAAAAAACCAGAAAACAATTTGTAAGTGGTATAGATGGTTGTGAATGAAGTTTGTTCCATACTTGGGCAGTCATGAGATAAAAAAGTCAATCAATCTGACTGGGTGAAGAATAGCTAATCCAAGTGAGCAAAGCACAAGGAGAGGTTTCATTAAAATCAAGGTAGTGGAGCAGAGAAACAAAGCCTGATGGAATGGATACAGAGCAGGGTTGTCCACAATGGACTTGTGTTTTCTGATAAGGAGAAATGACAGTTTTCTTAGCTAATCCCCAGCTACTCTGCAGGAAAGGAAACATTTTCATTGAGTAAAAAAACCCCAACCAACAAACAAAACCCCCCTCTCAATTTAAAGCATCTGCAGATCATATTCTCCAATGAGCATTAAGATTCAGCACCAGAAATATGGTTACTTTTTAGTGATGTGTTATAAGATTTGGAATTTATATTTTCCACACAGAAAAAAAAAAACTTTTTCCTGTTTATTGAGACTAAAGAAATGTTTATGTTATAGAGGCTTAGATTATCAAGCTAGAATGGATCAATCTGTGGTTATTTAGCTTGAATTCTACAGTACAGGCTGTATGACTAAATAAACAAATTCTTGTTTAATTACAGTACCTCTCCCAGAAAAACATTGAAGCTTTAATTGAAAGTTGTCAGTGATAGGTCGTACCACAACACAATCTTTGCAATCATTACTTTATTAATAATTCCTCATTTAAAACAATAATAACATTTTATTACCAGTTTGAACTGCCTCACTTCAGCTTCCAGCTATTTGATCTTGTCATGTATTTGTCTGATGGACTGACAAGCTCTCTGTTATCCTATTGCTGTGGTGCATGCGAGTACTTACACAGTATGATCAAGTTGCCCGTCAGCCTTCTCTGTGTTTAGATAAAATGGATTGACACATTACAATCTATCCAAATAGGCCAAGTTTTTCAATATTTAATGCTTCACATTAGCTCTTGGAACTCTCACTCAATTATTGGTACCCAAACCACATTTCTCTAGATATTGCACACCTATGTTCTTTGGGTTTAGATGTACTATTACAAGCTTCTCAGGAGGAGCAGGAATATTCTCTATTACTGTACTGCAAGCAAAGGCTCAATTCAAGGTGAATGTCACCGGAAGATTTTTCTTCTTATACAGATCCCTTGTTAAATGTGAAAATGCCTTTTCTTGCATTGCTAACTCTTGAATCAACTCATAAACCTAGATGGAAATGCTGGAGCCATGTTTTATGGTGTTAGGTACTACGAAGTATGTATTATCACAGTCCAAGGAATTGAATGTCTGAATATTCAGTGAGTATTCAGCAGATACCATGGAAATGCCCTTAGCTTCAGCCATGCTAAGGTGAGAGCAAATTCAAGTATTCATTTGTGAAATCCCTGATAGATGATTCAATTACAGGTATCGGAAATAGGAGAGCCATACAATCTCTGCTTATTCTAAGGCCAAATTGTTCTCTCCGACTTTGTGTCTGGAAAACAGTGTGACCTGACCACATGACAAGGGACTCTTGTTTTGTACGCTCCCAACGTAAACAGGTTAAGGAAACTAAAACTATAGCGAAACTATACACAATCAGCCTTGCTTTGAATAACTGATCATTTCACATCCTGATTGATTGGCCAGGCATTGAGGTCTCCCAGCATGACCTTAATGTGACCTGTTAATGACTGCCCCCAAATAAATCACTGTTTGAGCTCTTTCTAGCTGAGTAGCCTTGTATTCCAGTTCTGCATAAAGCCTTTGCACTCACTGAATCTATAGGACTTAGAAAACCTATCTTCTGTCAGTCATACCTTCCATAACTATATGCATGCATATGGCTCAGTACTGGCTGTTGTTTGCAACCCAAGAAAGATAGCGAGTAATCACGTTGGGGTGCTAATGGGCACAGAGGAGATCAATCATCAGTCATCGCTTGGACACTGTGTGACTTTACATTTAGCTTTATTAAATGTGCTGTCTGTGCCTAGCTTCCAGGCATTAAAATTACATGGGGTTAAGGACCTGTTCTCTTATTTGGCCTTCCATCAGTCTTTGTGACCATTGGAAATGTTATCTGTAATGACTTTGTTTTTTTCCAAGTCATTGATTAAAAAATGTGACCTGTCCTAGGGCCATAGGTTCCCTGGGGAACCGCATTAGTTACTTGTCTATTTGGTGATGTTTCCCCAGCTGCATGCTGAGAGACAGCCGAAAGCTCCATGCCTATTGATCAATATGGTTTGGACCTGGACCTGGATATGGATATGGATAGCCCAGCCCAAATGTTACACCGTTGCTAAGGTTAAACTGTTGTTATAGTCTTCTGAGGCCAATGGGCTTTCAAAGTAATCATAGAATCATAGAATCATTGAGGTTGGAAAAGACCTCTAAGATCATCGAGTCCAACCGTCAACCCAACACCACCACCCACTAAGCCATGTCCCTAAGTGCCTCATCTACTCGTCTTTTAAATACCTCCAGGGATGGGGACTCCACCACTTCCCTGGGCAGCCTGTTCCAATGTTTAACCACTCTTTCAGTAAAGAAATTTTTCCTCATGTCCAATCTAAACCTCCCCTGGCACAACTTGAGGCCATTTCCTCTCGTCCTATCGCTAGTTACTTGGGAGAAGAGACCAACACCCACCTCGCTACAACCTCCTTTCAGGTGGTTGTAGAGAGCGATGAGGTCTCCCCCGAGCCTCCTTTTCTCCAGGCTAAACAACCCCAGTTCCCTCAGCCGCTCCTCATAAGACTTGTTCTCCAGACCCCTCACCAGCTTCGTTGCCCTTCTCTGGACACGCTCCAGCACCTCGACGTCCTTCTTGTAGTGAGGGGCCCAAAACTGAACACAGTATTCGAGGTGCGGCCTCACCAGTGCCGAGTACAGGGGCACAGTCACTTCCCTACTCCTGCTGGCCACACTGTTTCTGATACAGGCCAGGATTGGCTTGTATTGGCCTCCTTGGCCGCCTGGGCACACTGCCGGCTCCTGTTCAGCCGGCTGTCAACCGGCACCCCCAGGTCCTTTTCCGCCAGGCAGCTTTCCAGCCACTCTTCCCCAAGCCTGTAGCGCTGCATGGGGTTGTTGTGGCCGAAGTGCAGGACCCGGCACTTGTCCTTGTTGAACCTCATACAATTGGCCTCGGCCCATCGATCCAGCCTGTCCAGGTCCCTCTGCAGAGCCTTCCTACCCTCGAGCAGATCAACACTCCCGCCCAACTTGGTGTTGTCTGCAAACTTATTGAGGGTGCACTCGATCCCCTCATCCAGATCATCGATAAAGATATTGAACAAGACCGGCCCCAAAACTGAGCCCTGGGGAACACCGCTCGTGACCGGCCGCCAACTGGATTGAACTCCATTCACCACAACTCTCTGGGCCTGGCTGTCCAGCCAGTTTTTGACCCAGCGCAGAGTACACCTGTCTAAGCCGTGAGCCGCCAGCTTCTCTAGGAGAATGCTGTGGGAGACGGTGTCAAAGGCCTTACTGAAGTCCAGGTAGACCACATCCACAGCCTTTCCCTCATCCACTAGGCGGGTCACCTGGTCATAGAAGGAGATCAGGTTGGTCAAGCAGGACCTGCCTCTCATGAACCTGTGCTGGCTGGGCCTGATCCCCTGGTTGTCCCGCTCATGCCTTGTGAGCGCCCTCAAGGTGAACTGCTCCATAATCTTCCCTGGCACCGAGGTCAGGCTGACAGGCCTGTAGTTCCCCGGATCCTCCTTCCGGCCCTTCTTGTGGATGGGCGTCACATTGGCAAGCCTCCAGTCATCTGGGACCTCCCCCATTAACCAGGACTGCTGATAAATGATGGAGAGCAGCTTGGTGAGCACCTCCGCCAGCTCCCTCAGCACTCTCAGGTGGATCCCATCCGGCCCCATAGACTTGTGAGCATCCAGGTGGCGTAGCAGGTCACTGACTGCTTCCTCTTGGATTATGGGGGGTTCATCCTGCTCGCCGTCCCTGTCTTCCAGCTCGGGGGGGGCGAGTACCCTGAGGATAACTGGTCTGCCTGTTAAAGACTGAGGCAAAGAAGGCATTGAGTACCTCAGCTTTTTCCTCATCCTCAGTGGCAATGTTCCCCCCTGCATCAATAAGGGATGGAGATTTTCCTTGGCTCTCTTCTTGTCATTAATATATTTGTAAAAGCTTTTTTTGTTGTCTTTAACGACAGTGGCCAGATTGCGTTCTAGCTGGGCTTTTGCCTTTCTCATTTCTTCTCTGCACAACCTAACGAGATCCCTGTACTCTTCTTGAGTCGCCTGCCCCTTCTTCCACAAGCGGTAAACTCTTCTTTTTTTCCCGAGTCCCAGCAAGAGCTCCCCGTTCAGCCAGGCCAGTCGTCTTCCCCGCCCATTCTTCTTACGGCGTACGGGGACAGCCTGCTCCTGTGCCTTTAAGACTTCCTTCTTGAAGAACATCCAGCCTTCCTGGACCCCTTTGCCCTTCAGGACTGTCTCCCAAGGGACTCTCTCAACCAGCGTCCTGAACAGGCCAAAGTCCGCCCTCCAGAAGTCCATGGTTGCGGTTTTGCTGCCCCCCCTCCTTAGTTCTCCAAGAATGGAGAATTCTATCATTTCATGGTCGCTAAGCCCAAGACGGCCTCCGACCACCACATCTCCCACCAGTCCTTAATGTGCCCTAATGGTTCCAAACTTCTGGGGAATTGCTGCTCAGTCAACAATCCCCTCTGCTAATAATTTACCAGGCAACAACAATACTTCGGTTACAGATATTGACACACTGTCATGTCAATCCTCTGGTGCCTCACCAGCCATCATGATTTATTTGTGATTGATGAAGCAGTGAAAGAAGAAGCTAGAGCACTACTGTCAAAAGATCGCTGAATTTGATTAATTTCAGCATAGAACATGTTTATTTTCGTGTGTGATGGCAATGAAAAAAGGTTAAGAAGTCAAGCCTACAACAATATTTCTTCTGATTGAAAATCCCTTGAGGTATTTTTGAACCCCAGGATTTGGAGATAGGGTAAATACTTGTGAAAATGGTGGGAAATGAAATGTGTCTCCATGGTTTGCAACAGAGCTAAGGGAGGGAGCTACAGTAAGGGAGGATGAAATGTGACATGTTGGGGCTGATCCTGAAAAAGGTGAAAATTAAGTAAGGTGAATAACACGATTCATCTGAGGAAGATCCTAGATGACGTGAAGGGACTACTTCTGTTAATCAAATTAAAAAATTTTAGGATCAAGCATTTGACATATGCATATGTGCAAAAGCTATTAATATGTTTGGTTTTGTTAGATTTCATATTAAGTGTTTTTCATCAATTATATGAAAGTTTGCATCTTTAGATGGTAGATTTCAGTAGAAAATAACCTAAACATTCCAGCTGTCCTTTGAAGCTGAAGACATGTTGACATTTTAGAACTCTCAGGCTGCTATTTATGTGTCCAATCATGTATTTAGGTATCTTTTCTAGCAGCAAAGCTTAAAAAAGGCTTAAGACCTCATTTTGGGTGACCAGATTAAATGATTAATGGCACCAAATGATTTTTTTAATGGAAAGAATGGAGGATCAAGAAAGACCTTTCCTGTGTTTATTCAGTCACTTACACACAGACATGTGCATAACATAACCTCAGCAATACTGCAACTGGAGTTACCTAGCTAAGGACAGTGCTGAAAAGGCACAAGCCAGCTTTATAAACACTTTCAAGATCCCCACCCATGGGATTTTAAACACAAGCAGCCAATGTGTTGTCATTTAGAATCTGAAAGCATACTATGGTTTATGTTATTTATTTAACCTGCATTATTTTGTGTTGTGCAAGCTATTCCTGTGTTTTATATATTTACATCACAAACTTATTAAGATATTGTTATTGGTGTTGACAACTCAAACTCAAAAGATAGAAAGGCCAGAATTAAGATTGCTAGTGGGGAACACAGTGTGTGGTTGGATAATTAAAGAGTACATATGCCTTAGGAGATAAAATAATTTTGAACAAACAGCCATAATTATGGAATTTCCTTGTTTTTCTGCTAGATAACTTCTGTGTTAAATCATATTTGCTTGTTTTTCAGTAGTTTCATCAACAGTTCCTGAAAATGTACCATTCTGTCTTGAGGATGATTGACTGGGCCTAAAATGCTTATTTTAGTGGTAAATGTGCTGTGCAGAACATGTAATTTAGTTCATATTTATGACAGATACATCAAGTGCCTTTTGAAATCA
The DNA here is from genome assembly GCF_965638725.1 of Aptenodytes patagonicus. NCBI lineage: Eukaryota > Metazoa > Chordata > Aves > Sphenisciformes > Spheniscidae > Aptenodytes > Aptenodytes patagonicus. The sequence continues at coordinate 25,216,334 of NC_134982.1, forward strand.
TGATGAAAAGATCTAATAAAAAATATCTTTATCAGTCAGATTCAGTTTTTGAGTAAAGTTTAATGTCAGATTTGATTGAAGCCTGTAGTAGAGAATTAAGAAAAGCATGCCTTATTCCCTGTTGCAAGGTCAGTGTCCCCCTCAGCTCACTCAAACGGTGCTCTATGCTTCTGACTTTAAATTCAGCTGTTGTCCCCAACCAAGGGTTCATTTAATTTTTTAGCAAGAGTGGTGGAATTTTCTGATACAAAGTACTTACTTGTCAATAGTCACACTTCAAACCACTAAAGGTATAATTCTGTTCTCTTCCCACCACACTTTAGAAATTATCTTTTCTTTCCATATCCAATAACACTAAGTAAGTACTCAGTTCTCATCACCAGAAACTTTGAGTTTATGGTACTGCTGGTGGTCGTTAGTTGGTGTGTTTAAAGTAGCCCAGGTAAAACTGTATTGCATGAAAGGATTAATTCCTACCCTGCTCCATAGTAACATAAGCTTGGGTAGAGGAAAGGAGAAAAAGTTTTCAAAGAAGAAAGTGTGAAGTCTTAAAAATATGTTTTTAGACATCCTGAAATTTGATTCCTCTAGATATAACTTACAAAAATACTGGAAAGAGCACTACAGTCTTTTTATCTGTCACATTAGGTATAGCACTCTTGATTTATGGTGCTTAGGGATTTATTTGATTTTTAATGTTGTGTTTATCCAAACCAGTGAACAGTGAACTCCAGATGGGTTTCTGTACACTCAATTTACATCTGCACACTTTAAATCCCATCCTGGTAATTAGCCATGGATAGTGAGGTCTAAGGTACTTAAATTGTTCTGAGTGCTACTCTACTCTAAATGGCTTTGTGCATGTTTGAGTGTTTTATTAGTCACGATCTAAGGGAGACAACACCCAAATTTGGTCTTAGCCCCAGCAAAAATGTACTGTTGTTTATGGTATTTGTAGCGCCAAGTCATAGAATGATGGTTCCTGTACAAATAATCAGTGTCCCACTGAGCTTGCAGTCCAAAAAGACAGAATAAGAAAAGCTATAAGGATACAGAATGGTAGGATGGATTATTGGGGTCTTTTTTAAGTGGGAGAATTAGTTGAATTCTCAGGGAAAAGTATAAAAAAAGGAGCAAGGCAAGGCTGGGGACAGAAGGGAATGAAGGGAAAGAGTTTTTTGGTGAACAGTATGAAGGCTGAGATGGGGAGGGTGTTGCTGGCACCACTATTTGATGCAAACAGCCAATCAGAAAAAAACTTGGTGAAATTTATCACCACAGAGAGTTAACCGAGTTTTTGCAAGAGTCTGTAAGTATGAACTTGAATCAGAAACCTAACCAAACTGAGTTCCTAAGGAAAAAAAGAGAGCTAATCTGCAAACCAAGCAAACCAAATTTTTAGCCAGTTTTCCTGTTTGAATGGAAATCTTTGAATACCCCAGAACTTGGTCTACAATGAGATTGTGTGAGTTTATGTGTCGATGCACAAGCAGAGATACTTCAGTACCTGCAGATGTACGTGTGCATACATCACGTCAGTTTAAAAAAGTGATTTGTATCAGTAGCTCCTCCTGCAGACTAGAAAATTTTCCACTTGTGTATTCACTTTCAATTCAATTAAGCTAAAATGGTGTTTGTGCAGTTAGGTGACTTTTATCATCAGTTTTGTTTGCAGTCCAGCCTGTATTTCAGTCCCATCTTTTGCAGGGATCACAGCAAAACTACAGGCTCAATGGGGGGCTGCTTTTGCATTTTTGTTGCTCCCAAAATAAGATCACTGAAACTTAGATTGGTTGTTCCAAGTTTTTGTCAGTTAGGAACTTTACACAGTTGGAAGAATAAATTAAGCTTATAACTAGAGCTCTCCTATAACCTCCTGAAAATGAAAATTTTTATTTATCCGAAAAAAGAATGCTAAAATGGTCTTATAATAGATATTATACAGAGCCAGAAACATCTGGCTTCTAATGAAATAACAAAAACTTATTAGCATATGGTGCTGGTTCATGTTCATGCCTCTGTAATTTCACCTGATTAAAATTACTGAGAATCGTACTAATCAACCTGCCCTTTCTGCAATCAATTACACCTGGGTAAAGTGTATGTAAAATGCTATTACTCAGATTTGACAATTTTTCATCGTTATTTTGCTACTGTTTAAAAGATTACACAAAATACAGGACCATGTTCGGTCCCCGTGTGTTTAGGAGAAGAGGTCTCAGAGGGTCATTTCAGGGTGCCCAATGCTGCAGGGAAAAGAGAGCTTTTGTACCTTCTCTGGTCTTTCCAGGCAGGAATAGTATTTAACATCTTCATGCCAGTCTATTTTTTGGAGAAGCAGCAGATGTGCATCCATATTCTATCTCCATCCACTACAAAATGATAAATATATTTTACATTCAGAAAGGGGAAGCACGTACCTTTAACATGGTTTTTATTAAAAATTTAAAGATGGCACTGAAGGAGATGCAGGGTGAAAGAGCACAGTGCGTGTCTCCTATGTAAGCTACGTTGCAACTGCATCCAAGTACCGCACAGCCTGCTTTTCAGCCTGCTCTTTCTTGTTCTTAGGAAATGGATGGGGCTAGTGGGGAACAGGGGAAAGCAGTTTCTTTGAAGTGAGATGCTTTATTTTGGATATATACTTAGTATAACCCTTTAAGTTGCTTGTCACGATTTGGGGGGTAGGGCAGCACGGGCAGAGTGCCACAGCCTGCTGGGCTATGCCGTGTTTGCCTAACAAGCCTCGCAAGCTTTCATCAATGTTACATAGAACAGTGGATGTGAAGCTGCTGTGGAGGGTCTGTCCGAGCTGATACATGCCTCGGGGGAAGCGATGTGCAAAACAAACTTTGTATAAGGGAGTCACGTTTGGGGTATCTTTCCAAATTCTTCAAACGCACTATGAAAAGTGTGTGTGTTCATGGTATTAGCTACTGCAGTGCTAGAGCCTTCCTGTGTCAGAGGGAAGGGAGTACAAAGAAGAGGTAATGGTCTGTCTGTATGGGAGATTTCTTATATAAGCTTTTAGGTCTGTGTAGGATTTTTAAAATAAAGGACAGTAGGTATGGCTTTATAGAAATGCTTGTCTGCAGGAGAAGTGAAAAGGCACCAAACTGGCGTTCAATAGCAACAAAAATCTTTCTTTCTTAATAGTGTGAATGCACAAATTTGCAAATATTGAGCAAACAGCATAAAATGGAGGAACTGTAGTGCTTTGTATAAATGGCTAGGGAGGTTTATACCAAACCCTTTTGCTCTTGGTCCAGTACAAACAAGTGCACAGTTGCTGTTTGCATCGGTCTTGCTCTTGGTGGCTTCATGGAAATTTTTGGGTTTTGAATGGCACCAGCCCGTGTTCGCACATGAAGCATCAAAGGCCTCCACAACCCACTAGATCTGCTGCTGTGCGGGAAGGAGCTGTGGCTGGCCATTCTTGCATGTGTCCCACAGCTCTCAACATGGGGAGTCTCTCTAGTCTCTCTAGACTCAAGGGATCCAACGTTTGAGGCAGATGAGACCTCAGAGTAATGCAATGGTGAGGAAAGAGAGTCTAAGTTTAAGAGAATATATTTTTACATACTAACATTTGTCTGTTTTCTCCATTTGCTACTCCTGAGCATTCCTGTCATCCCCAGGCCACAGCGAGGCTGAGCTCTGCCATAGCCTTCTCTTTGGGCCTCTGACTTCATTTCCATACTGCCTGCTTTCAGTCTTGGGCCAGTCATGTTCATACTGTATTTTGGCAGGAGCGCAGCAGAGCTGGTAATTTATCCCATGTGGCTCTGCACACCTCTATACTAAGCACTTCTTGCGAATATGTCTGCTCCAAGTCATTATGTATCACACACAACCTAGGACTTTCCAGGATGAGGTATTAACAGAAAAGGCTTGCCTTCCTTAAGTCAATTAGCATGCGGCACACTGAACTTGCTGGACAGTTGTGTTTCTTCCTTCTTGCCACTGGTGAGATGCACAGAGTGTGAGCAGGCCCAGGAAAATAGGTTTACATCTTCCTGTGCAAACTGTACCAGGTTGGGTACTCTGGAGGATGGAGGCCCAACTGGTTCTTCTGTCCCCCAATTTGATCTTTGACTCCAGAATTGCTGCTGAGAGATGGGACTCCAAACATACAGCATATTGCATATATAATGGTGGTTACATCTGGCTGTGGTCACAGTCATATTCCTTCTGTCTATCAGGGATTTTCAAGACTGGAGAAGAGAGATCAGCACCTTCTTGAGTGACTTCACCACCTTTGCATGTGGAGCAACCAGCAGTGGGTCCCCCTGCAAAGATGAGTCTTGCTGCTCTGGAAGGTCAGGGGAAACCTCAGGTTCCAGGATTTTCAGTCTCCATGTCCCAGCTCCACAGCAGGGACCAGGAAGCTCAGAGGGATGAAGCTGGGGAATGTTAGGTCAGGAACAAGATGTCATTCCTGTAGGCATGAGCACACCTTCTGGTCATGTGTAGCTACTTTAAGTGACGCTGACAATGTGACTTAACCAATACAATCCGTCACAGTGCCAGAGAGCCCTTAATCTCTCTTGGGATTACAGTCTGATGCACTGACACCTGTATTATTTTGTCTGGACTGCTGTCGTATGGGTTTGCAAACACAGTTGCAAAAGAAAAGCATCTGAAGATAGGTATAGATAAGATTGAATGACAAGGTCCTTCCTAGCTGCACCAGTGACTTATTTTAGGAAACTGTCAGCTTAGTCCCCAGCTGTTAGGACTGACCTCCCCTAAATCAGCTTCAGTGTACACATCTCCTCTGTCCCTTTATTAGCAATGGCTCCCTTTGGGGCTGTTGAGGTTTGCCTGCTCTCTCTCTTCTCTCCTCGTTAAACCTTCCTTCCTGTTCTTACTTGGATTTATCTCTCTCTGGCCTAAATCTCCTTTCCCTCCCCCCTCTCCAGAGCTGGATTTTAAAAGTGCAAGTTCTGTAAGCAGCTTTGATGTCTCTCTTCCCTTCCTTCCCATTCCATCTAGCTTCTTTTTGTGTCCACTTCCACTGCATTTTTTGATTAATACTTCTCTTGTATTTTTCATGTTTTATAACAGTAAAATATGATGAAACACTGAAGTACATAGGATCTATTGGCCTCAGCTATTCTAAACTGTGATCTTTGTGTATAGACTAAAGAATCTCTATTACCAATACAAATGTGAACTTGGGCTCTGTTGTGGTTTAACCCCAGCCAGTAACTAAGCCCCACACAGCTGCTCACTCACTCTCCCCTGGTGAGATGGGGGAGAGAATCGGAAGAGTAAAAGTGAGAAAACTTGTGGGTTGAGATAAAGACAGTTTAATAAGTAAAGCAAAAGCTGTGCACACAAGCAAAGCGAAACAAGGAATTCATTCACTACTTCCCATCGGCAGGCAGGTGTTCAGCCATCTCCAGGAAAGCAGGGCTCCATCACGCGTAACAGTTACTTGGGAAGACAAACGCCATCACTCCAAACGTGCCCCCCTTCCTTCTTCTTCCCCCAGCTTTATATTGTTGAGCATGACGTCATATGGTATGGAATGTCCCTTTGGTCAGTTGGGGTCAGCTGTCCCAGCTGTGTCCCCTCCCAGCTTCTTGTGCACCCCCAGCCTACTCGCTGGTGGGGTGGTGTGAGGAGCAGAAAAGGCCTTGACTCTGTGTAAGCACTGCTCAGCAGTAACTAAAACATCCTTGTGTTATCAACACTGTTTCCAGCACAAATCCAAAACATAGCCCCATATTAGCTACTGTAAAGAAAATTAACTCTATCCCTGCCAAAACAAGCACAGACTCAAAAGTGCTTTTTCCAGGTCACTATTCCCTCTATCGCATTCTCCCAGTGCTAGGGAACTGGGTGGCACAAGGGCTTCCCGCCTTCTTTTTTTCCCTCACTCAAGCACAGCAGCTTTCCTGCTAGTCCTTGGTCACAGATCTTGCAGCAAGAGAGTGACGAGCTGGGGTATTGCACTACGAACGTGTGAAATATAGGCCTGCCTGGAGGACAATATGCTTTAAAAGCCTGTTGTGCTTCTCTTTCTTAATTTGCAAGAACTTGACAAGTTTGCTCTGTGCATGAGTAAAAAAGAGTAGATTCCTATCAGAAGGTATAGGCAGTATGTAATTCTGAAAAAGTAAGAGTCGTATCTGTGTTGAGAGTACCCTCTATGCTTGGTGATATAGCTGGAGCTGGGGGCTCCATATATTCCCTTCCTTCCTTGCTGAGCCCCAGGGGCATCCTCAGTGCTCTCTAGAACATAGAAGTTACAGCCCTTGTCACAAGGTTATTATTTAAAACCAGGTGCGCAACAGCACTTAGTAAATCGGCCCTGCCTTTATCTAAAAAGTCTCTTGCTATGAGAATTGATCAGCTATCTTGGGCAGTAATGAGTTTCCAACGACTGTCAAAGCTAGCAGGGCCCCCTCAGGGCTGGTAAGGCTTTTTGAGCACTGAGTCTTTTTGCGTGGAATAGCTGGTCCTGTAATATATACATCCAAATTTCCCAGTGGCTATTTAAGGAGGAGATCAACAGTTCTTAAAAATGCCTCAGCTTTTTTACTTCAAAATATACTTTTTTTAAAGTTGCCATTGGCTAGACTGTACCTCCTTGCTGCTGGGTACTGGCACTTCAATATTTATTGTATCCCTGCTTTGGAACTAAATAAGTACTACCAATTCACATTGACAGAAAAACAGAACAAAAAACCTCAAACAAAAGAAACCCAATTTATTTTGCTTTTAAATAAGTTGGTGGTCAAGTTCCTAAGCATCAGACCATCTGATATTATTACGAGCACTGAAATGAACGCCTGTCATTTGAACACAGAGGTAACGTGTTCTCCTTAATAATATCCAGTTACTGGGACCTCACAATATTGATATCAAACCTTTCAAAATGCAAAAAGAAAAGCAAAATATATTCTTAGTTATGAGTTAGGTGAATTCAAATAAAATCAATTTCAGTGCATCAATGTATATAATTCGTTTTCCTCTCAAGGCTTATCAAATGGCATTTAGCCTGAATAAGTCTAGTAAGGCCAGGTCCTCGGCTGTGATATATTCTAGTAACTGAACTGCAGTAGGTGCTTAAGATCCTATTTTCAAGAGAAAAATGGCCTGGCTAAAAGGATAATTACTATGCTAAATATTACTTCTCTTCCTGCTTTCTACAAACAAAACTGGGTAGCAAAGTGATCAGTGTATAAAATGTGTCTGCATATGAGAAAACAGAACTGAAACACTGGTGATGATAGATATGCTTCGTGTTCGGTATGTAGTGTGAAAAGACATTAAAATACTGCAAATCGAAATGCTCAGCTAAAACGCTGTCTTTCATTTTATGAAGAGCCATAATACATTAGTCAGCTTTGCAGGGAATTACAAATGTGATTTAAAAGTTACACACTTCATCAGTACATAATAAGGTTTAAAAGTCAAAATAGAACTTCTTTTTTTCTTCTCATTTTACCGTGAACTCCCTACTTCGGCAGTTTTCCTTCCCAAAACTTTCCAGTTGACCTTCTTTAAGGTTAAACATTCTCCAGCATTTATGTGTGGGCTAGGAGGAATCTGCTCTGAGGAGTTCAAAGAATTTCCAGCATTGTTACTGCTTTGCTACAGATCAGCTGAGATGGATGAAAACTGTGTTGGAATTACTTGTGAAGGTCTGTTAAAGTTCAGCCTGAAGAGAAGTCAGTGATCACTGGTAAGTCAGGCATACACAGATGTGGATGGCTAGTTCATCTGCCCAGGCTCATTAAGCCTCACAATGATTGCGGATAGTTAGCAGGTTGTAGTATGATATTCGGAGCACCTGTCCTAGCACAGAAGAGAGTCTGTATTCAACTAAACTGCCTGGCTGTGACATACAGCTGAGGTGGGTGTCACTGCAGGGGCAATCAGGATCTCCATCCTTGGGAAACAGAACAGGTCTGATCCCTGTAAATGCCATTAACTTCAAGATTCTCTGGAGTCACACAGGCATCCAGCAATCAAACCCCATGTGACACATATTTTATTTATTGGAGCAATATGTTAACATTTTTATTATTTATTGAAGCTCATCTGTAACTAAGCATGTCTGCATAATAAAAGCCTCCTGCAATATGTTGTTAACAAGCAGAAACAAGCCTTTGAATATGTTATATGTAACCTTTACCTATAGTGCTTCATGCTGTTGAAAATAAAAGCTGAAACATGGATTAAATCATGCCAAAAATGACCCATGCATCTTGCAATTATTCATGAACCATTTATGATACTGGAGAGGAAATGGTCACTGAATACTAGAGGTCTGGTTTTGGGTAAGTCTATTCCACCAGGAGAAAGAGACTATAAGGCTGCTCAGATTTTTCACATTTATCTGTAACTTTCATGCCTTTCTCTCTGCCACGCTGCTTTCAATACTACTGACCAGATTTTGGCTGCTTGTGCTCAATAATGAGACAAAAGTGTGGGGGACAGTTGGGTTCCTGATACTTGTATTGTCCCAAAACACTTCCAAGCAGCAAACATTTGGGTAAGAAGTAGAGGAGTCACATTTTAGCCTGTTGATTGCAGGGTCAAAAGAGCCTTCTGCTGGTCTTTCCTCTGCCGTGCTTCCAGCCCCTGCTACCAGGGAAGTGCTTTTTTGCATATTTTCTCCAGAGAGCTGCAGTATAAGAACTACCCCTTCATGCAGCTGACCAGCAATCTGATTTCCATAGTTTTGTTGGGGTTGATGACTACTGATCTCTGGGAGTTGTTAAACAAAAAAGTTGGGCTACATTTACTAAAAAAAAAATCTACAAAACTTTCAACACAGTTGAGTTTGATAAGCAGCAATGACTCTACTCTGCCTTAAATTGCTGCAGGATGAGTCATTTGTCTTTGATACTCCAGAGTTTCTGAGATCCTTCCTTCCTTCTTTGCCTAATGTTTCATTTGGGCAATATGCTTAATCAATGTTTGCTGATGTTTATGGTCTAATGTGTACTGACAGCAGGTGCAGAAAAAGTAAATCCCCATCTGCATAAAAATCTTGCTGAAATTCAGAAGCATGCTGTTTCACTGTAATTTTCATAGACAGGTGATTTTTCATAGTACCTCCAGAAGGTTCCTCCCAACTCCCTGCTGTTACCTCTATTTTCTTTCCTGCTGCTATCACAAGTTACGGCTTTGTTTGTAGCCCTACATGAGGTGCCATTTTTAAGTATATCTGTTTGTTTGGTTTGATGGACTCTCCTTTGGATTCAGTTCAGGTACGTGCTTAGGTTCCATGGTTTGCATCATGACTTTGAATGTGCAGGTAGACAAGTGGCCTCCTTTGAGATGCTCTTGATGTTCACTGGGACAAGAGGATGTCATGACTAAGGCTTTAAAGCAGGGGTGGAGATCCTGCATCCTGGGGACCAGATCCTCTGACTGTTTTGTCTAGTTTCTGGCAAGATATGGTGATTGGTGTTAGCTTTTGGGGAGAATTTTTTTTATTTTTTTCATTGCTATTGCGTAGCAGTATATTAATGAGATATAGTTAGGTAAACTTCTGTACACTACTGCCAAAAGCTTTTGTTCTAAACCTTGGATCAGTGGTTTGAAGATTAGGGGCAAGCAGAAATTATAACAACTTTTTTCTAAAAATGGAGAAGTCTGTGTAGTTGCTTATTTTACTGGTTTTTAAGGGTCAACATTACTCTCCTGTCCCTTTTAATATACCTTCAGGAGGTGGGATGGCTTCCTTGCTTTGCTTTGCCTTGCTTTTTGTCTGAGGAAATAGAAAATGACATGGTTTGTATGAGCTAATTTATGGTCACAAACTGCTAGAACATGTCTTAATCTTCCTGCTAAATGATTTTGAATAATTTGTGTTAGTGTTCTTAGAGGTCGCCCAAGATCTGAGCCACATTATACAAGTACATAATCTTCCCTCAAAACTTTTAGCCTAAAGGGCAAAGAAAAAGGAAAATAAAAGGCACAGTCGTATTCACTGTGTTAAAGCACTACTGGAATCAAAAATAGAGAACTTGATCCCTAGCCAGGTACAATACACTGGACCATGTTATCACCTAATAGTCTATTTCTTAAAATTAAATAATCTAATATCCTTCAAGAAGGACCAGAAAAAGCAAAATATGAGGAGATATAAAAAAATGGCTTAACCGGAAAGCTACATAGGGACATACTTACAGATTTAGTAAACAAAGTAATGTGATATTGCATCATATGAGATATGAGGGAAAATGCCTATATAGAGCAGGAAAGCTCCATATTCCATGTTAAACAAACAAACAAAGCACCAAAACACAAAATAAAAACAATAACAAAACGGTACATTTCAAAACTAAATAGAATATGAGAAAGAACAATTACTGGTTAGGGGATTTTTTTTGGTTGGTTGGCTGGTTAGGGGATTTTTTTTTTTTTTTGGTTGGTTGGTTGGCTGAAGGGCTGGTTTTTTTAATAATTAACCGTATAATTCCATATACAGTCTTGAAAATCTTGAGCTATTTTATCTGATTTTCAGGTAAAAAAGCTAGGAAAAATTAGATAAGTTGAGCTACTGGTTCGAAGACATAAAATGAAAATCAGAAAATAATTAAACCAAGCCATGTGAGAATAATCTCAAAGCAAGCTGAAACTAAGCCAATAGTAACTCAGGCTCAGCTGTGCCTATACGACAAAGGCAAAATGCAATACAGCGGGGAAAACCTGTGGGAAGAAATGCATCAGAACATTATCCGTTACAGTATGCCAGAGAAAAATGAGACTCTGTGCTACTTGGTTTCTCAGAAAACCTTTTTGGGTAAAAATCAGCAACTAGCAAAACCAAATGCCTTGCTATCATTATTCTGCAACTGTTTCAAAGACATTGGTAACTAGAAGATGTCCAGGAGAAACGTGGGATTGAATGCCAGCGGTAACTGAGCCTTCCCTTGTAAATTAGCAGTCTTTGTCAGGACTCTGGTGAAAGAAAAGAAGTGGAAAGGTTATATTGCTAAGCAAGCTGGAGAGAAGACATTGAATAGCTGGGATTCTTTAAATGTTAAGAGAGTTGTCTCAGAGCACTCATAACATACTGGATGGTGATACATGGAAATTAACAGAAATGTGAATATAAAGTGTTTTCAGTCCTTTTGCACAAGCAGCCAGAAAATTGTCCCACTTAGCAAGAAAGCAGAGGGCTAACAGAGGGTGAAGACAATCACTAAGCTGGCCAAAATTAAAACGAGATGTATCTCTAAAAATAAATATTATGAAAGATATTAGGAGAGACAGATCGACAAGACAAAACTACTGTTAATAATTGATCAGTCTGTTGATTATACCTCAAAATGTGGAGGACTTTCTGACAGCAAAATAAACAAGAATATTTGTTACTCTACAGACAGATTTTGTAGTCTTAGCTAGGGAGCTGGAAGCCAGAATTTGTCTCAAAGAATATTAGTCTGAGGGTTCTACACAAGGTTTCATTTTTCTCATTTAACTTGTAAGGGAATGAAGTATTTTTTATGATGAAAGCCTATTCTATTCTAAACATCAGGGTTATAAAGTCTTACTAATTATATGATATGGGTCAGAATTTCCTGACTCCAGTTGCCACTATTAAGGTAATTGTATGCATAAAACTCTGCAAAAAAAATGAAAATCAGAAATCGGAGGCATTCAGTATAGTGTTCTCCTTGGGTTTGTTTTTAATACAGGTGAATTTTAAGGGAAACAGTCTTGCACAACTGAAAACATTATCTACATCTGTTATATCTAAACATTTAGCCTAAATATTTCATAAGTGGCATTTCTTTCAACATGTCCTATTGTTACCCTTGTTAGTTTCTCCTTTTATCTTTACTGTCAATATTGTTGATGTTAAAAGTTTTCTTGGTCCCATTCTCATTATTCTGGAATCATTAAATATGATGCTTGTGACATAATGGACTTTTCCACAGCAATCAACTGTGATGTCATAAAGCAAAAATGTTATGATTTTGAATAAAGAATAAATGATATGAAAATCAAAATTCAGGTTCCCTAAATAATGTAAGCTGAGAAAATATTAAAAACATTTATTTTTTTAGCTGTGATATTTTTGTTTTTCTAAGTAATTTCCATTAAATTAAATGCCAGTACTGGTGGCATATTATTCACACAGCCATTTGGGAAAAATGTGGCACAGCAGTGGGGGAGAAAATATGAGGAAGAATTTCTCTTAAGCTGTTTGTAACTAAAAGCACAAAATGTGCTAGTACAGATGAAAAGCTGCTATTCTGTTGTTTGATTCTTAAGTCTGACAGAGTCAATGCTTTTGCTAGAAGACACCCACTGAAATTCTCAAAAGGCCTGGCTTCAGTACAGCGGCATGTAAGAAACTCTAGTGCAACTCTTGTAAGCCGCAAGTTTTGAAATTTCCTGCTTGCAAAAGCATCCCTCTGAATGTGAACTGAAAATGGGTGCCCTTCATCGTGGCACAAGGCAGCCTGCACCTTGACCTTTCTCTGCAATCCCTTCTAATCTTCTGGATTGCTCTGGATTGCTCCAGGTTACAGAACACTGCGGATCAACCACACGTGCCCCAGCAGACCTAGCTCCTCTACGTACATACATTTCTTCCTTTTAGGGTCTCGTAACCACTCACACGGGACCCACAAACAACTTTTTCTGTTCAAAATATGACTTAATTTTAATAAGAAAAGAGGCTAACAGAAAATGGGCTTGTTAATTTAATAATTTTTCCTTTTATTGTCAGTCAGTATTGATCTTTTACTCTAGCTATAAACTCTGTGTGTCTTTCATTTTATTTGTCTCACATGTCTGCTCAGTTAACCTTTTGGCACCATCTATTAGAGGTGCTGAAATCTTGTTCTGCTGTGGTTTCTGAAGCTGGGTTAAACCAGTTTGGGTAGTTTAGCAGAATCAACATGTGTTACACCAAAGTCAATGGTCCTGAATGTTTGCTGATAGCCTGATACTTCTGCAATTGTTCCTTCCTGTCTTCGTTTCCTGATGAATCGGCAGCTGAAGTAATTCTAATGCACATGGTAAGCAGCTTAGTAAAAATAAAAGAGAATACATATTATTTAATTATTATAAATTATTACAAATCAGGCCTCTCTCTCTCGTACAGTTGTTCATGTCGTTTTCTGTCACCTTCCCAAGAAATATTGTCAGAGTGAATTAACAGGATATGGTTAATTTTGCTGCTTGCATTTAATTGCTTCCCAGAAAAAGCAAAGAAAATGAGGAGTTGGAACCAACTTTACAAAGCTGCTGCTTCATTAGTGGGTGCCACTGGTTTGTTTGTGTGCATGGAGCAGTGAGGGGGAATGAGGGAGTAGATCCAGTTGTGCATTTGGGAATTCATCCTTTTGATAATCACAGTCTGATACTGAAAATGCCAGAAGCTGAGAAGAGGTAGGAAGTAGAACTTTTCAGGAGGAATTGCCTCTGACTTTGGCCATTTCTTTTTGGCCCCTAGACATTTTTAACATGTATCTCTAGTTACCACTGCTCTGTAACTGGTAACTTATTCAAGGCTTGTTTAGGGGTTCCTCACCTGTGTAATGATAACGACTGCAGTCAGTCCAACCTGTTTGAGTTGTATAGATTACATTTGTATATGAAAGATGGGCATGACTGGTATTCTGGTTGTGGCTATTTATGCATATAAATTCAGTTCATCTTATACCTGAGATTTAAGTAATTCAATAAAACCTTGTCTACAGAAGGATCTTGCTGAAAAGTAGATGCTGCTTGTAACCTGAATAAGGCAACCAACATACATTTTCTTCTTCTTGGCTACAAACCTAATAACTGAATATATAATATGCTTAGGTTTCCTCAGTCCAGAAAAACCCAGAATTTCCTTGTTCAAGATTCTGGCATCAATTCTTTCCTAGTCCACAGTTATTTAACTCTTACCAGAAAACTACTGATATCAGGTAACAGTGATCTATTATCAATCACACATAATGTTGAAGTATCCACAAAATGTCTTATCCCTTTTGTGTTAAACATGATAGACAAACATAGCATATCAACTGCATTTTAAATGCAAGGCTGAGGCTTTACATAAATCTAATCTCATTCTGTTTCCAAAGGGCTATAAATCCTGTTGAGGTGACTTTCAGAGAAGGCCATCGAGAAAATTTAGACCCTGACTATCCCTTAGCATGCACCAGAACAGCAATGTACTTGCAAGTGCCATCAAGGATCCCACCTGTCCTTGCCCACATGGCTCCTGAACTTTCCTGCCATAAGGGTAGATTGGATTTGTTGGTGGCCTGATCTCAAGGTACCTTTATAGTAGATGGATGCTGGTAGCTAAACCAGAGGCACCTTACAGCAGCAATAAGTCCATGTGTATGCATGTGTGTATGTGTATAGAACAAAGCTGGCAAGATGCCAGATTTTAGCCTGTTTCCTCAAGATACTGTATAATATGATCTAGTGAGCTTTCAGTCCAAGTTTTTGATGAGAGACATCAGACAGACCAGGCAGGTGGTGCTGAGATAACTTCTAAGTGCAAGAGGGGGCCACGTGTTCTTTCTTTTTAGTGTATTGAAAACATGACAGAGATGGATTTTAATGTCTATGTTACACAAAATGGTGATCTCAGTTTAGTTCCTTGTGGCCAAAGCTATCAATCAGAACCAGCACTTTTGTTTGTAATTCCAGAAGTGAAATGGAGACCTAAAAGGAAATGACACTTTGGGGATTAGAGTTAAATAACATTCGTTCATCAGATTGCACTTATGCTATATGTCCTGTGGCTAGTGGCTATGGATAGAGTCAATCCAATGCAGTTAGCAAACATTAATTCAGTGTTTGAACAATGTTGTCAAAGAATAAGGATCACATATTTACCCTGGGCTAGTGCCAAAGATGTCAAGATTTGAAAGGTAGGTGTTACAGTGCCCTGCATCTTTTCTTACTAACCTCTCTATTATACCACACTAGTTTCAAAAGGAGAGGATGAAAAGCTACTGGCCAGTCTGGTGGTGAAAGAAAAATACACATCTGAAATATTGTGCACTGAAGTGCAATCTGTGTTCCACCAATTACACTAACTTGTGCTCTGCTGATTTAGTTGTGTTGCTTTCCCATACGGTGCCTAGTAAAGTAAGGTACTTCCCATAAACACCTCCTAGGTGCAAAGAAAACTCAGTAAAGGTAGCCAGTAACTAGCTGACAACCAGGCGTGTTTTCACCCTGTCTCTTCTCCAGATGTTGAGGTAGTAAGCAGGAAACAATTACCATTTGAGATCTACAGCCGCCCTCAAGAAGGAGCCAGAGAAGTAGGGCTCGCTTTCCTCTTTCTAACCTGTTTTTTCCTGAAGCATATCTGTTACTGTCACTCAGGAGAAGCCTCTTCTCTTGAAAGTCTGCCTCTATACAATAAAGCTAATGTCTAGGGCATTTCCCATGGAAGGAAGAAATTTGTATGCCAACTCTTGATCTGTGTCTAAGTTATGCCTGAAGAAAGTTGAAAGCAAAATGGCC
Source organism: Aptenodytes patagonicus (assembly GCF_965638725.1). Classification (NCBI taxonomy): domain Eukaryota; kingdom Metazoa; phylum Chordata; class Aves; order Sphenisciformes; family Spheniscidae; genus Aptenodytes; species Aptenodytes patagonicus. The sequence continues at coordinate 25,231,796 of NC_134982.1, forward strand.
ATTGGAGTGGCCAAAAGCTGCGTCTTCCTCGTCTCGGTAGGGTGTTCTAAATACCTAGCTGTGGAGCTAAGCTGTTTCTTTCTCTTCCTCACTCTCCTCGCGAGTCTTGAACTCCTTCTTGGTTAACAGCACAGCTTCAGCCATGGAGGTGAGGTGTGCCCCACTCACAGCAGGTAGAAGGAGACATTGTCGGGACAGGTACATTTTTCTCCCATCTGATTGAGGTGGTAATCTTGCTTTCTTGATTCCTGAATGAATGCTTTAGCCTTCCAGCTGTTTTATCAAAGAATCAGGGGAGAGGAGAAGTACTGCTGCTGCCTTTGGAAAGAAAGCTGCAATAACTCTATTCTATGGGAGCCTGAGCCTACCTGCACATTAAACAAGCTGAGAAAACATCTACGAAATTTGGGTCAATAGGAGACATAAGCTAGTTTTTAAATTCCAGTCAGGTTCATTTGAGAGAGGTGGAGGAACTAGGACTTGGGTAGAAACACTATATTCAAAAGCAAGATGCTTTGTTCACCAAAACTCTTTACCCACTGCCCTTCTCAGGTTGGAGCCAAGCCCCCCGTTCTGTAACACTTGCTTAAAACTTGCTATGCAAAAGCTGCCTGCCACTTACTCAAGCAGCAAATTCATAAAAAACTGTAATTCATTGTCAATAGTTTCTGCGTGCCACTTTGTCTTGCAGAAGACAAAGATTGTTCTTGCACACTATGGAACATGGATCATTTGTAAGCTTGAACTATAGCTACTACCCACTGCAGGTATAATTCAGCCTGCCATGCATAAAGCAGGGAAGTTGAATAATTATTGATCACACTTTATTTAAGAATTCAAATATGCAGTTGTTGTGGTTTAACCTCAGTCAGCAACTGAGCACCACACAGCCATTCACTCACTCCCCCCCCCGCCCCCGGTGGGATGGGGGAGAGAGTTGGAAGAGTAGAAGTGAGAAAAACTCATGGGCTGAGATAAAAACAGTTTAATAATTGAAATAAAATAATGATAACAAAAATAATAATAATGCAATAATAATAATAATAATAATAATAATAATAATAATAATGCAATAATAATAATGAAATACAAAGCAAGTGATGCACAGTGCAATTGCTCACCACCCGCCGACCGATGCCCAGCCAGTCCCCGAGCAGCGGTCACCCCTCCCCCAGCCAACTCCCCTCAGTTGATGTGCTGAGCATGACGTCACATGATATGGAATGTCCCTGTGGCCAGTTTGGGTCAGCTGTCCTGGCTGTGCCCCCTCCCAGCTTCTTGTGCACCTCCAGCCTTCTCAGTCGGTAGGGCATGGGAAGCTGAAAAGTCCTTGGCTGGTGTAAGCACTGCTCAGCAACAACTGAAACATCGGTGCGTTATCAACATTGTTCTCATCCTAAATCCAAACCACAGCACTGTATCAGCTACTAGGAAGGAAATTAACTCTATCCCTGCCGAAACCAGGACAGTATCCACCCCTTATTCTATACCATCTATGTCATGCCTAAGTCCCATATTTTCCAGTACATTTCCATTAATCACAACCCCTTTTCCTGGTTTTTTTTTTAATATATATATATATACACACAGATATCATTCCCTTAGTCTATGGGCCATCCCTCTAAAATGTTTGTTGAGTTCATTTAGTCCATGGCTTCAGGCTCCATCTGTGCTAATAATCTTCCAGGGCAGGAAAAATGGAGATGGTATGTGGTGTTGGATTGTTTCATGTTGAAGGCAGTTCTGGTACTATCATCGCTCTGCTTTGCTTGGTTTCATCAAAGTTTATTCTTCATTAATCTGGGTGATTCTTACTGTAATATCATTAGTGTGGCATATAATATTATGTAGCACTTAACATCACAGAATTCAGATCATTGGCTATTCTCACCCAAAATCAAATCCCCTTGAGGTACACATCGGACTTCCCCATCCTCCCGCATTATCCACCAAGTGCACCCAGGTCCTTGAGCAAAAGCAATCCCACGGATGGGTCTGCCTTTGCCTGAGGCAGGAATAACCCAGACTGTTTTCCCCAGCATATTTTTTATGTGCACTACAGGGGCTTTATCCCCTTCTACAGTATGTAAAAGTTCTGACTGGGCAGGGCCTGCTCGATTGGCAGATCCCCTCGTGTTGACTAACCAGGTGGCCTTTGCTAAATGTGTGTCCCAATGTTTGAATGTCCCGCCACCCATTGCTCTCAGCGTAGTCTTTAACAGTCCATTGTATCGTTCAATTTTCCCAGAGGATGGTGCATGACAGGGGATGTGACATACCCACTCAATGCCGTGCTCTTTGGCCCAGGTGTCTATGAGGTTGTTTCAGAAATGAGTCCCGTTGTCTGACTCAATTCTTTCAGGGGCGCCATGTTGCCATAGGACTTGCTTTTCAAGATCCAGGATAATGTTCTGGGCAGTGGCATGGGGCACGGGATATGTTTCCAGCCATCCGGTGGTTGCCTCCACCATTGTAAGCACATGGCGCTTGCCTTGGTGGGTTTGTGGGAGTGTGATATAATTGATCTGCCAGGCCTCCCCATATTTATATTTCAGCCATTGTCCTCCATACCAGAGAGGCTTTAACTGCTTGGCTTGCTTGATTGCAGCGCATGTTTCACATTCATGGATAACCTGAGCAATAGTGTCCATGGTCAAGTCCACCCCTCGATCACGAGCCCACCTGTATGTTGCATCTCTTCCTTGGTGACCTGAGGTGTCATGGGCCCACTGAGCTAGAAATAATTCACCCTTATGTTGCCAGTCCAGATCCACCTGAGACACTTAAATCTCAGCAGCCTGATCCACCTGCTGGTTGTATTGATGTCCTTCATTGGCCCAACTCTTGCATATGTCAGCATCTACATGACAGACTTTTACAACCAGGTTTTCTACCCAAGCAGCAATACCTTGCCACAATGCAGCAGCCCAGATGGGTTTGCCTCTGTGCTGCCAGTTGCTCTGCTTCCAACCACCCCCACAGGGCATTTGCCACCATCCATGAGTCAGTATAGAGATAGAGCACTGGCCACTTTTCTTGATCAGCAATGTCTAAAGCTAGCTGGATGGCCTTTACTTCTGCAAATTGGCTCGACTCACCTCCTTCAGCAGTTTCTACAACTTGTCGTATAGGACTCCATACAGCAGCTTTCTACCTCCGATGCTTTCCCACAAGACAGCAGGACCCATCAGTGAACAGAGCATATTGTTTCTCATTTTCTGGTAGTTCATTATACAGTGGGGCCTCCTCAGCACACGCCACCTCCTCCTCTGGCAATATTCCAAAATCTTTGCCTTCTGGCCAGTCCATGATCACTTCCAAGATTCCTGGGCGACTGGGGTTTCCTATTCAAGCCCGTTGTGTGATCAGTGCGACCCACTTACTCCATGTAGCATCAGTTGCATGATGTGTACAGGGGACCCTCCCTCTGAACATCCAGCCCAGCACCGGCAGTCGGGGTGCCAGGAGGAGCTGTGCTTCAGTGACGATCACTTCTGAAGCAGCTCGAACCCCTTCATATGCTGCCAATATCTCTTTCTTCAGTTGGAGTACAGCGGGCCTCAGATCCTCTGTATCCCCGACTCCAAAACCCTAGGGGTCGACCTCGAGTCTCCCCTGGTGCTTTCTGCCAGAGGCTCCAGGTAGGGCCATTCTCCCCGGCTGCGGTGTAGGGCACATTTTTTACATCTTGTCCCGCCCGGACTGGCCCAAGGGATACTGCATGAACTATCTCCTGTTTAATTTGCTCAAAAGCTTGTCGTTGCTCAGGGCCCCATTTGAAATCGTTCTTCTTTCGGGTCACTTGATACAGAGGGTTTACAATCAGACTGTAATTTGGAATATGCATTCTCCAAAAACCCACGACGCCTAAGAAAGCTTGTGTTTCCTTTTTGCTAGTTGGTGGAGACATGGTTGTTATTTTGTTAATCACATCCAATGGGATCTGATGACATCCATCTTGCCATTTTATTCCTAAAACCTGGATCTCCTGTGCAGGTCCCTTGACCTTACTTTGTTTTATGGCAAAACCAGCCTTCAGCAGGATTTGGACTATTTTCTTCCCTTTTTCAAAAACTTCTCCTGCTGTGTTGCCCCACACGACGATGTCATCAGTGTATTGTAGGTGTTCCGGAGCCTCACCCTGTTCCTGTGCAGTCTGGATCAGTCCATGGCAAATGGTGGGGCTGTGTTTCCACCCCTGGGGCAGTCGGTTCCAGGTGTAGTGGACGCCCCTCCAAGTGAAAGCAAACTGTGGCCTGCACTCCGCTGCCAAAGGGATTGAGAAAAATGCATTAGCGATATCAATTGTGGCATACCACTTGGCTGCCTTTGACTCCAGTTCATATTGAAGTTCTAACATGTCTGGCACAGCTAATTCCCTCAGGAACTGGATACCCTTCTCCATGGTGATCCACTTGCCCGGGCGACATATGACATCTTCCTTGCAGGGACACCTTTCCTTCACGCTTAACAAGAGTCGCCTCCAAAGGCTGAGGACTTGTGTCCCTTTTCCAATCGCTTTGTCAATGCCCCCTTCCCTAGAAAGGGATCCCAGCTGCTTGGCTTCATTACTGTCTAATTCCAGGCTACTGGCCCCATTATCCCAACATTGGAGCAGCCAGGTGACAATATGCTCACCTGGATGACGGCTGAAATCTTTTTGTATATCTCGCAGCTCACTCAGGGATAGAGGTCAGGTGGTTACTGCCTCTTTCATGAATTCTTCCTCTTCTTCCTCCCCGAGCAGTTGCTGGCTCTCCTCCTCCTGTTCTCGTGATGGCCCTTCTCCAGGGTAGTCTGCCTCGTCCACTTCTTCCTCCGGCTCCCTTTTAGAAGAAGTTTGTTCCTCCCTTACTAAACGAGCCGACTTCCGCTTCCAGCATTTCTTCTTGTGTACAGGGGTGACTGATACCGGCACAGGTTGGCTCTTTGGTTCAGCCACAGGGCATCACCAGGGTCTGAGTGGCTGCAGGGCCTGTCGCCGGGGTCGGAGAGGCTGCAGGGCCTTTCGCCGGGGTCAGAGTGGCCGCAGTGCATGTCGTTTTACCGTCAGATCCAAAGACCTTCTCTTCCCCTTGAGGGTGCTGAATAGTGTTGAACAGGGCTCAGTAGGCATGGGCCAGGCCCCAGCACATTGCAGTGGTCTGCATCTCTCTGGAGTCGCCAGGGTGACAGCATGCTTTTTCCAAATATTCTACTAACTTTTCAGGATTCTGCACTTGCTCAGGGGTGAAGTTCCAAAACACTGGGGGTGCCCATTGGCCTAAGTGCTTGCCCATCTTGTCCCACACACCCTCCCACTCACAACTGTCCAGCCTTGGGAGAGATCTCTGGATGATATTCTTAAATTGCTTATTAACCTTAGACAAAACCGAAACAATATTCCAAAGAAATACCAATAGAAGTATCTTAACTACCCAAGGACGTTCAAGATACTGAAAAGTTACTGTAATGAAGGAGGAAACATCATAGAAGAAGGTAGCGATGCTGCCATTCTGTATTTCCTCCATAGAAAAATTCTCAGAGGAAGAACTGTAATTGCTAGTTGTCTCCACAAAGTGGTATCCGAAGTACAGTAATGGCTTCATTAGGAAACTCACATACCAAATGAAGCCCAAGGTCGATGTTTTAAAAATAAACCTCCCAAGCGAAACATCACCAATCACTGCAGACCACAGCAAACTGCAAAAACCAACACCAATCTCTAACATGTACAGCAAAAAGAAGAGCACGATGCAGATTAGACAAATCAATATCGAGAACAGAGGAACCAACGTTGTGACCCACAACTGTTAACAAGTGTAAGTTCCTTAATACACTCCGGTTAATCTGTTATTATCTCAAACCCTTCGAGCCCCACGTTGGGCACCAAAAAGGACTGTTGTGGTTTAACCTCAGTCGGCAACTGAGTACCACACAGCCACTTGCTCACTCCCCCCTCTGCCCCTGGTGGGATGGGGGAGAGAATTGGAAGAGCACAAGTGAGAAAAACTCGTAGGTTGAGATAAAAACAGTTTAATAATTGAAATAAAATTATAATAACAACAATAATAATATAATAATAATAATATACAAAGCAAGTGATGCACAGTGCAATTGCTCACCACCCGCCGACCGATGCCCAGCCAGTCCCTGAGCAGCGGCCCCCCCGGCCAGGTTTCCCCAGTTGATGTACTGAGCATGACGTCCCATGGTATGGAATGTCCCTGTGGCCAGTTTGGGTCAGCTGTCCTGGCTGTGCCCCCTCCCAGCTTCTCGTGCACCTCCAGCCTTCTCAGTCGGTAGGGCATGGGAAGCTGAAAAGTCCTTGGCTGGTGTAAGCACTGCTCAGCAACAACTGAAACATCGGTGTGTTATCAACATTGTTCTCACCCTAAATCCAAAACCCAGCACTGTACCAGCTACTAGGAAGGAAATTAACTCTATCCTTGCCAAAACCAGGACAGCAGTGTAGGAATTATATATCACAGTGTTTCATTTCTACTAAAAACTGTATACTGTACCAGCATTTCTAGTGCTGTGTGATTCAATAGGCAAACTTAAGTGCATATTTCAAGGTAAACACCATCTCAATGCTTCTGGCACAATTTCTAACTACAGAAATATACACATATTATAGATGTGCACCTGGTGGCTGATACTTCGTTTTCCACAGTGAAGATGTTATTTTGTCTAGCTGGGCTTTGGCTTCTGAAGAAAGGAAGCACTGCACAGAGAGGTAACGTACCTGGAAAAGACAGGGCCACATACATCTCTCTATCTCAGGCAGTTAGACTAGGAAAGTGCTTACCCACCTCTGCAGTTCTGCACAGTCTCACACATAGTAAAATTCAGCACTTTTTAGTGATGGCATTGAATCCACTAGCTCCAGTTATGGTTTGGTCTAAGTGTCAAATTATGAGAGAAGCCAAAAAGTTCTACATTTGTCACAGTTCTCTGGAGTTAGCTATGAACAATTAGTTATGCCCGACAAGTCAATAAGTATTCTAGTGATTGTGGTTTCTGGAAAGTGGTTTCTGTAAATTCTTTGCATTTTTCTTTTTGAAGAGACTGAATAACTAGGATTTTGATTGTTGTTTCATATTTTTTACAGTTTAAATGCTCCTTAAGGAAGAAGAATTTACTTCCCTGCAGTAGGTACGCCAAATACCATGTTTCTGCTGAGCCTGCTGTGAATCAAATTAAACTCTGTGCATTGCATAGTCTGAACTAGTAACCTTCACTGCTTAATCTTCATATGGTCCTTCAATTCCTTTTGGCACAGAGGTTATTGAAGTGCAGGACTACAAGTATTTTGCCCCTTTGCATGATGCCAAAGGTTGGACTCGATGATCTTAAAGGTCTTTTCCAACTTAAATGATTCTTGATTCTATAACAAGTGTAAACACCTAGTACAGTCTATGTCATGAAATGGATGGTCATTTTCTGTCTAGAGAAGCATGTGGGCTTTTTGTAACAAATTTTGAAATATATTGCAGAAGAGGGCCACTCTGCTTTCTTCCAGTTATCATGCTTTTTCACTAGCACTGTTAAAACACACAAATGACTTATTAGAGCTAAAAATTACTTTCGTAAATATGAAGTGAGCTAGAAAGACATAGGCACTACAATGACCTGATCGAATAGCTCAAAACTTTTTAGTATTTCACTTGTCCCAGCTCTCTTGTCTGCCTTTTAAGCTTCTGGTAGCTGTATTGCATTGTACAGAATGCCACATCATAGTACAACAAAAGCACCATTTATGCCAGTAAAGCTGGTGAAATGAATTACAGTAATAGAAATAAATAAAAAAGCCATGAAATTATGTTAAAAAGCATACTTTTTTCCACTTAAACCCTTGGCCAAAAATCTTTGTTTTATCCAGAAAGCAGCTGACTCCTCTGCCCTTCTATACAGCCTCTTCCCTGCACAGCACTTATTTCTAAATGGTTTCAAACCAAAGGAGCAGGAAAAACCCCTCAGATTCTTCCTTCAGACCCAGATGTAAAGATACAAAAATAAAATTTTACCACTGCACTAAGCACTGAGCTGGCCAGAATGCCTCCCTCCTAGCAAGTCAGTCATGTTCATACATCATAAAAATCTGCAAACTCAAAGTTGACAAATGTTTGTCAAAACATTTTTATTGGTTACATCTGCTCAGGTTGAACAAAAATAACATAAAATTCTATGAACCTCAGTAGAAAAAGGGGTCATTTCTAAAATAATAACATTGACCAGAGTGTCTGATTTTTGTTTGGATGTAATTAAGTTTGACTCAGAAGCCCTTGCCTGCAAAACTGTTATTACAGAAAGAAACGGAATAGAAACTTCCAAGATTCGTGTGATAATTCTGGGTTTGTGTGGATGCAACTGTAGGACATATTTGGAAGAGACAGACAATTTAGCGCTGTATGGTTCTCAAAATATGAACGGCAACATGCTGAAAGTAGTAAAATTTTATTTTTTTCCTCCTCTGTGCTTGCTGCATGCAAAGAAGAGGAAAGGTGCAGCCACTGGTTAGAAATGCTCTTTTGCAGAGAAATGTTTTCTGATCTGCATGCCCTAGAGAAATCCTACTTGTTAAAAAACGAAACATTGTTGAAAAATAGGTAAACTTCTTTCTCTGGATTCACTGCTGTTCATTTTAGCTAGGTTGGATGTGCAACTGCCTTTCACTTGAGGAGGAGTTTGCCATAAATACCAGGTGGCAAGGTTCCTATGCTAAGATCACACTTTAAAACTGAGATGTTGCTATGCAATTTTCAGTATGAAATAACATGACAACTGTGAGCCTTCACTCTTTGTTTTCTTTTAGTCATTAGTAGTGTTAACGTTAGGAGTGTTAAAAATACTGCTTTGATACCACTGCCACTCCCAGCCTTTTGCTGAGGGTCGCTTGGGGGGTTAGGCTATGATTTAAAGTGTTATGCACTGTCTGTTACCACTTGAGTCAGTTTACTCCCGGCTGGCGGAGATCTGCCTCTAGGGTACCTTGACATTGTGAAGCGCTAGCAGGAATCGTTTGTGTTCTTGCAAAGCAGCCTGTTGGAATGGGAAGCTGCAAGGCTTAAGCATGATTCTGTGATGTTCGCCTTTTAAAACTTGGTTTTGGTCCTCAGCCCTTCCATGACACAAGCAGACAGGTATTAAGATACCCGTTTTTCTTTTCCAGGACGTACCTAAAGTTAACTCTGTAGTTCACTATAATTTTCCCTGAGTTTGATTAGCTGCAAGGAATGATAGATTAAAAACAGATAGTGCCAGGAAGTAAATGGCTTGACATCTACGTGAACAGATAGAAAAAAGTTGATACTTGAGACACCTGAGTCTTTGAAGATAAGGGGGTTCATAGCCATGTTGCTTTCCAATGGGCTATGGATAGTCTAGATGGAGTGGTGACACGGTGGTCAGGGAAAAAAAAAAAAAGCAACTACAAGGAAATGGTCAATATATGTGGGAATTTCAGAAGATTCTTCCTATTTCTGTTTTTCTTTTCCCCTTCTTCTTCCTTGTTCTGTCTCTTTTCCTTTTCTTGACTCTTATGCTATATCTGCAGTTACTTTCTTGGTACAAATGTAAAACCAGATGATTTCTGAGCATAATGTATCAAAATTCTTTATAGAAATGCAAATGTTTATATAGCATTTCTGAAACCCATTTGGCTTCCTACCAATGACAAAATAGACTCTTTTAAACATGAGTAGGCAGACATGAGAGACCCAGTCTGAAACATGGTCTGGCTACAGGCACTCTGTCTATCTCTGCAAATTTGTACCAAAATGGCCTGAAAAGGTCTAGCTTCCATAGATACAACATAGCACTTAACCTCCAAGTTTCTTTCCAGTTTATGAGGACACCCAGGTTTAAACCTTAAACTTTTTTCCTAGGGTATCAGAAATGACTGATTATCTCACCCTCTGCTTTGCAACACTGAGACATCCACAGAAGCCAGCAAGAAAGAAATGAAGAAAGTTTGCATACTTTATAAAGATTTATGACATATACCTATACCTTAATGTCATTGTACATACTACATGCAACCTACTTACAATTCTAGTTTTTATATTTTTCCTAAAGAACTTAATATTGCAGGAAAGTTGAACTGTCCACTCTTTTCAGTGACTATGCTAGGATCTCTTCTATCTGTCTAACACATCGCATGGAAATAGAGCCTATACCCATGGCAGTCCTTAGGTGTAATTCTGATATTAAGGCTACTGTGGGAGCTGATAGCAGTTCCCAGTTCCCAGGCCCAGGTATGTGCCCTGGCCCTGGCCCAGCTGTATGTTTGGGTGAGATCACTGTGTACACCCTTGTTTCTTCACACCCCAGAAATCTGCCACAGTTTCTGCTGGAAGGAATCCTGAGCACCTGGCCCAAAAAGAAGCTGGAGTGTAGTCATCCAAGTTCACAGACTGGATAGAGAACCGAAACCCTGAACCTAACTCTCAGCTCAGATGTAGCTATTTAGAAATGCAGAGAATAAATCCTGTGCTTCTCTGAGTCCTTGGGACCTGACAGCCAGCCAAAGAAAGGCGTGCTTGTTTCCAGATGGTTGACTGCCTTCCAGTCCTCTCCTGGACTTAGGCACTTCAAACTTTCATTTTAAATTTTGTTTCTTTTTTAAAAACTCCTTCATCAACTTGGGTTCTGTGGCAGAGTAAGTCATAATTTGTTTGAGATTTGCGCTTTCAAGTCGTACTATTTATTAATGTGATATGACATTGCATAGTTAAAAATCACTGGTCTAATCTACACATTTTACAGTATTCAGACTGAGTATTGTCCCAAAATATATGTTAATATTCACATGTACATATTCTGCATAAAACATAAATAAAGACAAACTACAAGCTGAGTGCACATTCGGATCTCTTGATTACATTTACGGGTTTTAAATACCACACTGGCTCATTTACGTAGCCAAAATAGTTTGGCAAATCAAAATGAAACAATTATTTCAAGTTAGACAAATGGTAATTATGTATATTTTAGTGTATTTACCCAACTACAGGTCCGGATAAATACTGTGACTCTTAAAAGAACATTTGTCACCTAAGAAATTATTGTTCCACTAGAAGCAATTATTTCATAGATAAAAACACTGATTATGCATTGAAAGTGTTTTGGGTTTGTTTGGTTTTTTTTACAGACATGCATAAATACTTCTATGAGCCTTCAGTAGTTTATGTTACTACGAACGGCAAAGTCTGTCACAGCAGGCATACCTATGTATGTATCTCACTTCCTCACGTTTGCAGGGAGACCTGTCGCAGGGGATGGAGGTGCAGTATCACAGCTGGCCAGCCTGAGTTCCTGCCAAAATCTTCCCACAGTACCAGTCTCCGGCACGCAGTCAGTGAAGGGCAGACACTCTCCACTTCTACCGACCCTCTGATCCCCAGTAAACTTTCTACCCTCAGTTTTCTACATGTTAGAAAAGTTAAAGGATTACTTTACATGACTTGTCTTACTTTAAATTTGTATTCATTTAATGAACTATGCTTTAGTTATACAACACTACAGCGTGTTTGCATTAACTGTGCTACATAAAATATAATGATGGGTTAATAGCAGGATAATTTCCCTATGGAAGATAATTATGGCTTTGACCCTCCTGGAGTCAGAATAAAATGCTGCAGGGGTAAGAGAACTTATTATTGTTAACTCCCTAAATCCTACCATAACAGCTGAACTGAAAAATAGCTTATGTGCTTTGAGTAAATTTTTCATTCAACAAATTATCATGACACAGAGTTGAGAGATATGTACTTATTATCCTTTCCAAGAATTCTTTAGCTTTTATGTCATTGACAATTATTTCTTTTTTTTTTTTTTTTTGACTGGATCAAGCATTTAATCATTTGATTTGTCTGGAATTTCATTTTCGAAGTCATTACTAAATCCATCAGGACCTAGAGCTGTGTTAGAGTGATTTAATATCCTTATAAAGTTCCCCTATATTTGCCAGCCATTCTAATTATCACATTAAATGCACTGCAATGACAGAAAAAATGTAACACATCAAAATGATTATAAATGGTTTTGAAAACTTGAAAACATTCTTTTTGAAAGAGGAAAGTGTGGCTGTTGAGAGAGCCTTTTAAACTGCTATTTAAGAAGTCATCGAACCTCTTTTTGCTCAGTTGTTGATTGCATTATTGGAAATAATTGCTTATTTTCATTTTAAAGGGATGGCTAAAACAGTTTACTCACCTTAGCATCTCATGCGTTTACTTGAGAATGTATTGTGTTGTATACCTACAACATTAAAAGGACTTTAAAATCACTAAATAAGCTAATTAATTTTGAATAGGTCAGAATCAAGGTTTCCTGGGTAATTGTACACAATCAGATGCATTATTAAAGTATTAAAAAACAGACTCATGTTACAGGTCACATGTCAAGTGCTCGTTGAGGGGGTATCTTTTTTATATTTCTTTATATCCCCTTGCCTCATGGGTGACCTCAGGCCTGACATACCTCATAAACCCCAGTCCTTACGATGGACACAGAATTATTAATTTTTGCCTGGTGTTTTCCGTGACATTCATTGCTGTAATGCAAGAGTGTTTCATAAATGATTTAATCTCTTATTGCAACAGTTCTGTGAGTGAAATAGATTTTATCTTTATTCAGGGTGAACGGGAGTTTCAGCTGCTAGAGACACACTGATTGGGTGAACTTGGCTGAAGATGCAACAGGCCCATTTTTCAAAGTGCTCAGTAAGACTTATTTAAAAATTTCCAGTGGATTTTTCCAATTAAATTTCTTTTTAACAGTTTTGATTGAAATTAAACTTTGTCTTTGAGAAAGAAATAAAAAAGAAAAAGAAAGAATATTCTTACATTTCTCCAGGATATTCTGATTCAATTTTTAATTTCACAATTATTTTATTTCCAGGTATCTTTAGAAAGTTGTATTTGAACGGTTTTGAAATACCTTCATGTAGTAAAGCATAGAAATAAAGCAAAGTATAGATTTTTATTGTTTAAGTGACACAAAGCGGTAAAGGAACACGAAGCGAGATGTATTTTAACTGCTGCTCGGGAACGTCTGTTCTTTTCCCCCAGCACGACTGCCCATGTTGCCCGGCTCCAAGAGTCACGACCAGAGAGCCTCAATGCCTGCCCGCTTTCGCTCTAGCGCACTGTTTCACAGCCCCCTTATCATTCAGGGCACATTTTCCAGCCACAACTGGGAGAAGAGGCACCTGGGCGGTTGTCTCATCCCCCGCCTCAGCCCGCCCAATTCCCGGATTACCGTCCCACAGAGCGTCGAACACGGGGCCGACTCTTTTTGAAAAGGCTGGATGTTGAGCATATCCTTAAAGATCACCATAAAGCACACGCACTCTGACAGAGGCAAGCTAAGGTTACCGGGGAAACCTCTGCTCGGATAGTTCCTAAATTCGGGGTGCTTTCCTATGCAGCCACGCTGCTGGCCCCTACAGCTTGCATTACAGAAAACCAACCCGCCCCGCCCGCCCCAAACCCTCGCTTTCTCCTGTCTCAGTCTTAATGGCTTCTTGCTGAGCTAGTTTGCCCGTCGCCGGCCTCCACGATGCCCTCTGCGCTTACTTGAATTCATATAGTAACCAAAACCAGTAGGGTACAAGGTGGGGGTGGTGGTGGGTGGGCAGCGGGCGGCAGTGGGGGTGGCCCCTGCGAGGGCAGGCTGGGGTTGTCCTGTGCCGGATGCGGTCGGTTGCAGCTGGTTGCAGCCGGCTTCACAACGGACACACGGTAGGATGCTGCAGACCACGCCAGCCGTGCTGCTGTGTCTGTGGGACAAAGTATTTTAAGAAAGGGCAAGAAAACACCATACGGGTAGAGGAGGAGGGAGGAAAAAGCATGAGAAACAGCGGGGACACTGGGATCACAGGAGGAGGAAAGGTGTTTTAGTATTTGCTTCTCTCCTCTCGGTTTCCCAGTTCCCAAATCAGTAATTAACTATTTATATTAACTGGCAATAAATTAAGTTAAATTACCCAAAGTCAGGTAATGTTTTGCCCATGACAGCAATTGGCAAGCGATCTCCCTGCCTGTATCTTGACCCACGAGCTTTCTCACTCATGTTCTCGCCCCTTTCACCCCCGTCCCGCTGTGGGGAGGGAGTGCCGGGCGGCAGGGTGGCTGCCGGCCGGGGCCAACCCACCACAAGCCCAAGCATGTTACCTTTTAAGTGAAAGAACCACCAGCAGGGAAGAAATGCACTCCTTACAGAAAGGATTTGCCACAGCTGTTTGGTCTCAACCCAATTGTAAGGTTTCACCCCAGTTGTTTTGACAGAAGCATGAACGGAGAGTGTGAGATTTTGCGATCACCTGCTGGTGCCAGTGCAGATTATGCCCAAGGGGGTCTCCACTCCCCTGTCCCTGTCTCCTACGGCCTGTAGCATTTTTGGCCCTGTACTCCTCTTTCTTCTTCCCTGAGATCCTGCTCTTCCTTCTTTCCAACAGTTTCTGCACATACTCATTGCACCTGCCACACTTCCACGTTCTGGCTCCAACCTACCTTCTGCTCTTCTCCTTCCTGTCCTGGTGTCTAATCTCCATTCTTCCCGTGCTCCTGCTCCTTTCACTTCCCTCCAGTTTGGATCTTCATGCTCTCTGCTACATGGATGCAGTAGCAAAGGCAATGAAAGCACAGGAAAGACAACCCACAACAATTTTCAGCATTTTGAAAAGCGGTGTCATTAAAAACCTCTCTCAGGCTTTGTGACTCTCTCTTATACATGGGTGAATATCAGGCTCATTTCAGACAAAGTTTGGGCGATTTATCTGTTATACACACAGATGTTTCTACTGGTCCTATACGAACTAAGATAGCTCTATCATCAAATTAGTCTAGATTCTCATAAGGATGGTGAAATCACATCCCTGACAGCAAGGTGATCCACCAAATTTTGGTTCTGTTCTAAAAGCACAAGAACTTTGTATTGAATGGCTGTAGAGAATTTTATAGTGATTAAACAGTGTATTTCCTCTGATGTGTTCTTGGAAATGGCTAATTTGTTTTGGTTGAAAATTCCACAAATGAAAAAAAAAAAAGGCAAAATAAAATAGCCACAACAAAAACAACAGAAAAAACATATAGTTGATCACGACCTCAGCTAAACTCTCGTCATAGAAAACTTCAGCTTGAATGAGTGCAATTTTGCACAATTATAAGCAGCCCAAGACAGAGTCTTAGGATACTGAAAGTGCTGGGCGCTGGGCCACTACCACATTTCAGTCTGGCATGAGAAGTGGATCATTCTTTCAATACGTGTCCCTAATTTTGATATACTTCTTAAATTGTTTGTATTGGCAAAGCTTACGCTGGGACAGTGATTCATACAGGCAGCTTTTCTATTAATGTGTATGATTATATGTTTTCAATCTGAATATTTTTACCATATCTCTGAGGTCTGGGAATCAGTGCATCCCCTATCATACTCATTAGTTACAACAGAGAAAAGCTATCACTGGAGAAGCATAATCTTTCCACACTTAATAAATGAAGACAAGTTTTCTTAAGCACTTCAAGTTTATTACATTGTTGCCATAAACAGGCTAGAAAGATGAAATGTCACATATGCAAAGATAATTTGGAGCACAAAAAACAGTATTTAGAGAGAGTTGCTTGGAAAAGATAAGAGATAATAGCATATTGAGAAAGTGCAAATTTGCTCTGTGCTGTTGCCATCAAAACTGCTGAATTATTACATCAACTGTAGAAAACTGCATTTATACATAAAAATCTTGCATTACTTCAAAATACTTTATTATTATCAAAATACATCATCATTATTATTAATCTCATTTTGAAGGTCTTACTCATTTTTGCCTGGGAGAAAAACTTGTTTCCTTAATACATTTGACAGGTTGGGTGGGTTTCCAGAATCTAGAATGATCTCCTTGGCTAGGAAGCTATCTGGCACTTGCCCTTTATCTTTTCCACAATTCCTATTGGCCAGATGAGCAACAATATGTCTATTATTTTCACAGCTAGCTGCCTCAAATTAGCTCCCTACAGAAAGTTAACCTGGTTTCAGATTTGTAAGTGGCCTTTAAGGATCCTTTGTATATGTTTAGGAATCTGACTTTAGGCATTTGCTTTTTTAAGTGTTGACCACTACTTCCAATCTGGAACATAAAAATGAGACATTTGAGTTTTAAAAGTGTGTTGTGGTTTAACCTCAGCTGGCAACTAAGCCCCACACAGCCACTTGCTCGCTCCCCCCCAGTGGGATGGGGGAGAGAATCGGAAGGGTAAAAGTGAGAAAACTCGTGGGTTGAGATAAAGACAGTTTAATAAGGAAAGCAAAAGCCGTGCACGGAAGCAAAGCAGAACAAGGAATTCATTCACTCCTTCCCATGGGCAGGCAGGTGTTCAGCCATCTCCAGGAAAGCAGGGCTCCATCACGCGAAACGGTGACTTGGGAAGACAAACGCCATCACTCTGAATGTCCACCCCCTTCCTTCTTCTTCCCCCAGCTTCATATGCTGAGCATGACGTCACATGGTATGGAATGTCCCTTTGGTCAGTTTGGGTCAGCTGTCCTGGCTGTGCCCCCTCCCAGCTTCTTGTGCACCTCCAGCCTTCTCAGTCGGTAGAGCATGGGAAGCTGAAAAGTCCTTGACTAGTGTAAGCACTGCTCAGCAACAACTGAAACATCGGTGTGTTATCAACTTCGTTGTCGTCCTAAATCCAAACCACAGCACTGTACCAGCTACTAGGAAGGAAATTAACTCTATCCCTGCTGGATAGAGTGCCGGACAAAGTGCAATGTTTGGATAAGTTGAGTTTCCTACATCCCTATTAAGTGGAGTTTTTAACTGGCAGTTACTGGTATAAATAGCACTGAAATTTTGGCAGTAAGTGAATCTAAGAATATGGATTTGTCAACTTCAGCTCCAAAAACACTACTTTAAAATACTTATTTTTAGACCTAACTGTCCTAGTATGAAACTGCCAATCAGACAAATACAACATAGAATAAAAGTTGAAAAATGTATGCTTTAGGTAGTATTTTCAGCTAAGTATACCAATGGTCACAGAACAGTACTATTGATGTAATTAGTCTATCAAGCCACAGATGAAATAAAGACCAAATTTTGATGTAGAATCTACTGAGTTTGTACTTACCCCTTATCTCATACTATGCATAAAGCCTGGGCAAAGATCTGCAAGATCTGGAACCCAAGCATCCCTCTTGACAGGAACAAGCTTCCTGAGATAAAGTAACGGAGAATTCAGTCATCTTCAGGAAACCTTCCTCTCACATAAGAGCTTATATCATAGTGAGGATGATGGTTACAACAATGAATTTCCGCCCTATTCAGTCTCCCCCCGGAAATACAGAACTCAGTTTTGATATATGGTAGGACCCAAATATAGTCAACAAAAAATAAGAATAATAGAATAAAGAAAACTAAATCCCTATGTCATATGATTTTACTTCAAAAATGGGAAGTAGGCCACAAAAGATGTCATTTTTGCTATTAAAATCTTACAGCAAAAAAAAAGTAAAGCAATACTTTGAAAAAAACAAAACTGTTTTCTAATTCCGGTAGACAGAGCAAGTAAAAATTAGCCTTCAAATATTTTACTTTACACATAAGGTATATACACTAAAAATTGAATGCATCTTCTTAAGCATGTAATGCCTTCCTAGCTTTAGAGTCAGGACATTTTAAGTTTGGGAGAAGATTACCCTAGGTATTAATGGGAGAGAGATCGGAGGGTGAAACTCAGAATATTAATCCTATTTACATGTACAATGGGGACTTAGCTTTTACTCTTTCTGTGAGCAAGAATGTCTGCACAAACAAAACTATAGCATGTACATACTGTGGCACCATTTTTAGGGCTCCCACACAATAGTTCATTTCTCAGAGAAAATCACAGCTTTTCCCCAAACACTGTGCCTGCTCTATTTAGGAACTGTGAGGCCTGGGAAGAGGGCAGGCAGGCAGGCAGAGCTTACAGAAACCTCGTAGGCTGCCTCAAACCTGTTTCTGCCTCAGTTGTTGCCATGGAGCTTTGGAGAGTTTGACAGTTCAGGGCAATCACTGGATCTCATATTCACTCCCCATTTTCATGTTGTTTTTCCAAGAGGCTCTGGCTAACATTTGCCGAGGAGGATTTCTCTCCACAAACTTTGCAGCCCATACTAACACTGTCAACTAGGGCCTTAACATTTAAGGAAAGGATGCTGTGTAGACAATTGAGGGCATCTGAACTTGTCCAGGGAAGTCCAATACACCCTGGAGCATGGAAAATCCAGCAGTTCTCAGGGTGCAGGTGTAAATTAGGTTTACTTTCTCTCTGTTCAGTTAAAGGTTAAAACATGGTTTGGGAATGCTGAAAATAGTGACCAGAATGCATCATAGGATGCAGCCATGCAGGTCTAGATTATATTTAGCAGTCCATAGCTGACTACGTGTCTCAGTGAGACCATGACGCTGGCTGCATAACCACAGTGCGGGAAGGGTCTCAGAGCTCCTCTCTTCTCCCCACTGTATCTGCAGCTGGAGCTTTGGTTATCTCGACTTTCCATCCTGAGTCTGGATCATCTCTACCTGTCTGTCTGTTCTGTGTAAGAGCTCATGACTGGGCACTAGGATACTGCATGATAAAATGAGAGCCTATCATCTCCTTCCTACTTCGACAGTTACAGCACTGTGAAGGAACAGTGATAACCTTTGTTAAAATGTGTTGTGAGAAGCAACAGTTTTTCCATAATTTTATAAGTGTTATAACATTGACTTTGAATTTTTTATGAAAAACAGACCTCATAAAGCAGAATGTGAATTTGGGAACAGAGCTCTCAGAACGAGTAACTTCCCTGTTATATGCCAGTTGGTAACAGGCCGGTGCCAAGCTCACACTGCTCTTCCCTGCTGCTGGCGCATTGCTATAGGTCTGTGATACACAGATGTTGTGAAGGTGAGGGAGAATTTGTAGAAGGCTCCTTGCTCAAGGGTTATTCATCAAGAAACCTAGCACCTCTGTCAGCAGACTTGTGCAAAAACTTTGCACAATGTGCTGGCAGTACACTTCCAAGTCTGAAGTCACATTAAGACGGTATCACTTCTACTTGTCCCTGCCAGCACGCAGCCTCACAACCTCCTTGAATCTGCCTGAAACTGAGGGCAGGGGTTTCTGATACTTAGTCAGAGTGGTATAACCCCACAGCAATGCCTTGAGGGAGACCTGAAAAGGGGGTTATGCTTTCCCGTCTTCCTGTACAACCTCCTGATGATCTGTGATATATAAAGGCCTGAAGAGTGTTGAGCAGAATTCTTGTTTTTTACCCTGAAGGTATCAGAAATGTAAATGTCAGAGTGTAGACATTTGCCAGAGGTTTCCTCTAAGCGTGATTTTCTGCAGGTCTCCTGACAGTGATTCATGCAGTGTTCATGCAGCTCCTCAAGTGCCAGTAATCAGGAAAAATGCCTTTAGCAATTACTCTGTTTAGTCCTGATCACATCTCTACCTGACAAGATGGTGGCACTACTTGGACTTGATAAAAGCACCTGCAGCAGGTGGAGGCCTACACTAGCTGTTTTTCCTCCCTTGGCAGAGACACCTTACATCTGGTAACGTATTCAATTAATAGATGATATGCTATATTTTTCTCAGGTTTATTACATGTTCCACTGACTTGAATGGGATATTTCTGTTCACACATATACCTATTGTTGCTAGCATTTATAACATAACATGGCCAGCCTGTTAAAGCCTTTTGAGAGGATCTGAAGCTAATCAGCATGTTCAAATGCCCTTGCTTCATGCTCCGCAAGTGCTATGGAAAGTAAAATGTGCTTCACATTCATTGTCAAAAAAGCTCTTTAATGGTGAGAGAGAGTCTCAGAATTGATTCTCCTGGGAAGGAATGAAGTGGGTTCTGCTTACTCTGAAGTAGGAAATTCATCTTACCCTAAGGTCTAAGGAGACCCTCAGAGATAAGAAGAAAGGACCTCCAAACCATGCTGTATGTTTAGTGGTGCCTGCTCCGGCCCAGAGATAAGAGTTGCCACTATGCATTGTTTTACCCACTTCCAACCTACCACTAGAGTTGGCATTAGTGGGTATTCCTGTCACTAACACCAGTGGGTTGTACCCCACCAAATAAAAGCTTTTGAATTCCTGATCTTGGATATTGCTAGAGAGCGAGTGTAGAGATAAAGCACATCAGGTAAAAATTTAATGTGGTCTTTATGGCACTGTAATATGTATTTTCAATAAATCCAGATTCCCAAGAAAAGACTCTCGATTCCAGAGTTTACTGGTAGAGCTGGGAGGAACACTCAAAAGTACAAGTTCCTGTTTGCCCATTTTCTGCTAGTACTTCAGGTAGACAGCTTTTTTTCCCAGAGGTAAGGCAGAAATATGAGTGAATGAACCACCTCTTACAGAAAGGAGTGCGCTAATGAAACATTTATACACCACCAGTGCAAAAGTCTGCAATTAAAAATCGAAAGGCCTATTCATACTACAATTTGCTCTCAGGATTGGCACTAATTGGCAATGCTGTTGGCAGTCTCAACAGGGAGGGCAAGAACTGAGTAAGCATGGAGACTTCCTCATCCAAAGAAGTGGTTCTTCCAGGTCAGGCTTAATGCGCATTTACTATGCAGACAGGGAAGCAGAGCACTGTTGTTGCCGGTACTGTAACTGTATTATTTGCAGAGCCTTGCATTTGCCAGGTCTGTCAGTCTTGTCTAGGGATTTTCTCAGGTGCTAACCCCACTCTATCAGTGTGTTTTGAAAACTGCTTCTTGCAGATGTTGACTTTTGCCTAAATATGCAGAATCAAAGGGGAAGAAGAATATTCTAAGCAATATAAAAAAGAATTTGATGGAACACTGCCTAGTTCAAAAAGACAATTATTTGAAGACAACTAATGTCATAAAACTGGTGCAATAGCCACTACAAAACTCTGCTTTTTGCATTTGACCCATTAAAGCTCTAACATGGGATATAGTTTGCCCTGCTAAAACCCTTGTTCCACCTCCTTTAATTTTGTCTTGAGTTGCATACTCTTTCCCTCTGACTTTTCTCTGGTTTATTCAATACACTGGGGCAATGTTCACTTTCTTTGGCTGTCATTTTTACCATGTATCTTCTCCTTTGATTCCTCACTATCATTTCTTGGTAAAGACCCTGATCCTTATCTTCAAGGCCCAATTACAAAACCAATCATTATCTTCTTATGTGTCTTTTCATGCTGTCTCATGTATAGCTATGATTTACTGACCATAATTCTACACCTCTTCATGCTTTTTTCCAGTGTTTCCCTTACACCTGGCAACCTTGTGCCAAACTTGTCAATAAATCTGTTAGCCAGTCATTCTTCCAGTCCTTCAAGACCACACAGAGTGTAAGCGTTTCCCAAGCATTAACAACCGGGTATATAACCAGGGAGTTTTGAGATGCATTTTATTTATTTTCTTGTATTTTGTTTTCAATTAGCTGACATGAGAGCACTGAGTAGTGCACACAGTGAACAGCTGTACCAAACCATAGGACTGTTTTCCTTAATTACAAATTATGTGAAGATTGTGTTTTACTTTCAATTTGTGCAGTGCTGACCACAGCGTGTGAAGAGGAGGTATGATCCTGCTGGAAGGAAAGGGAGGAAAGGGACAATTCCTTGCCTAAGGTGCGGAGGCAGGAGAGGGAAAGAGCAGCAGTGGGGTAGGAGTAGCCTGCTGCGGCTGTGCAGCGCAGAGTGGGTGACTGCTGTGTGTACTGGAGGAGGACAGAAAGGGAAGGTTGAGCAGATCAGGGGATGGCTGCTTGTAAATGTACAGGCAGAAAAAAGCGTGTGAACGGTGAATGTTCCCAAAGCTGAGACTGGCTCCTGCTGTAGCTGAGGTTGGACCACTCTGAGCTACACAGTTCTCTCCCTACTCTCCACCAAATCAATCCAATGCCTGACAAGAGGTGCTCAAAGCTTATTAAATATGGACATCTTAAAAAATGTTTTCAAAATGATCTTCTCAAGTCATGCCAGGTATTCAGTGTTTTGCCACAAAGTACATCACTGATTTGTGACAGTGAAGTGCAAGCAACAGCGCTTTTCCCAGGATGGAAAATGATGTAAACTTCTATCTTTGCTGCTTTTAGCTTTAGCTCCCTTTTAGCAACTATAGGCAGCATAGCACCCCTCTTCTGTTTGTGTAAGATAATGTTAGCAGAGCACGTGATCTGGCATAGTCTATAGGCCAGAGCAGAACAATACTGTCACTTGTCTTCTGTAACTCTGGGGTGATATAATAAATCTTGAGTGTCTTCTCAAATTTCAATTTATGGCATAAATTAGAGCAGTTTGGTGACTATTCTAATATATGTCTTGCTGTCCCCAGATTACAGGGGCTGTTCTGGCAGCTGATAATAACTGAAGTGTAGAAGCATTTTGGCAAAGCTCTATTTTTCCAGTCTCATCTCAAGCAGTAAGAGAAAGAAAAGGAAGTGACGAAGATCTGCAATGTTGCTTTTCACCACCTGGCAATTTTCTTACACATTGCGAATTCCCAGGTAGGAAATTAAGCCAGTCGTTCTGCTATGAGAATGACACTAAACCAGGGGCAGAATCTGACTGGGCAAGGTTTGGCTTTAAAATCTGAGGACTTGGGAATTATGAGTAAGTCCAGGTTTTGGAGATACAAGAGTTCGTGTGCAGAACCTGGAGTAGTAGGGAGGAACTCTTTTCTCCGATTAGTTAAAATTATTATAGTTAGGTTTGGACTAGTGTATGTGTATAATTCATTTAGCCAAAATTAGTTTTCTGCATATATTTCATGTTTCCTTATCATTAAATGTTGGTATAGGCAAATTTCTGGGTCAAATTGTGTCCCCAGTGACCAGTATCATCCTCTTCCCCAATAAATTAACTTCTAGGCATTTTAAGGGCCTGATCTAAGTACTGACAAAAAAACACAGAGAACATTGTGAGCACTATGAGCATTGTTACAACCTAATATCCAGCTTTAATAGCTTGTTCAAAGCAGAGAAGGACTGAGATTTGGAGAGTGCACCCTCAGCAAGTTTGCAGATGACACCAAGCTGAGCGGTGCGGTCGACATGCCAGAGGGACGGGATGCCATCCAGAGGGACCTGGACAAGCTCGAGAAGTGGGCCTGTGTGAACCTCAGGAGGTTCAACAAGGCCAAGTGCAAGGTCCTGCACCTGGGTCGGGACAACCCCTGGTATCAATACAGGCTGGGGGGTGAAGGGATTGAGAGCAGCCCTGCCGAGAAGGACTTGGGGGTACTGGTGGATGAAAAGCTGGACAGGAGCCAGCAACGTGCGCTTGCAGCGCAGAAGGCCAGTCGTGTCCTGGGCTGCATCAAAAGAAGGGTGGCCAGCAGGTTGAGGGAGGTGATTCTGCCCCTCTACTCTGCTCTGGTGAGACCCCACCTGGAGTCCTGAGTCCAGCTCTGGAGCCCTCAGCATAAGAAAGACACGGACCTGTTGGAGCAGGTCCAGAAGAGGGCCACGAAAATGATCAGGGGGATGGAACACCTCTCCTATCAAGAAAGGCTGAGAGAGTTGGGGTTGTTCAGCCTAGAGAAGAGAAGGCTTTGGGGAGACCTTATTGCAGCCTATCAGTACTTAAAGGGGGCTTACAAGAAAGATGGTGGCAAACTTTCTAGCAGGGCCTGTTGCGACAGGACAAGGGGGAATGGCTTTAAACTAAAGGGGGGTAGATTTAGGCTAGATATAAGGAAGAAATTCTTTACGCTGAGGGTGGTGAAGCACTGGCAGAGGTTGCCCAGAGAGGTGGTGGATGCCCCATCCCTGGAAACATTCAAAGTCAGGCTGGACGGGGCTCTGAGCAACCTGATCTAGTTGAAGATGTCCCTGCCCACGACAGGGGGGTTGGATGAGATGACCTTTAGAAGTCCCTTCCAACCCAAACTATTCTATGATTCTATGAATTTTATATAGTTATTTTTCCTTCCACTGTTAATCTGATAATCCATATAGTCATTATAACATTTTAAAAAAAAAGCTTTTTCCATTTACCATCTGGGAATACTGGGTAAACTGGTCAAATTACAAATCTGAAAAAGGGGAGACGTGCATTCTGGTTC
The DNA here is from genome assembly GCF_965638725.1 of Aptenodytes patagonicus. Classification (NCBI taxonomy): domain Eukaryota; kingdom Metazoa; phylum Chordata; class Aves; order Sphenisciformes; family Spheniscidae; genus Aptenodytes; species Aptenodytes patagonicus. The sequence continues at coordinate 25,255,869 of NC_134982.1, forward strand.
CTACTTTCAGTATCTATGTACTGTGTTAATTAGAGCACATCAATAACTGGTCTGTGCTCACATTTCTTTTTCTATGAAATGGAGATGATATCTACTCTATAGTGATGCTGTGGGACTTTATTCATTACCAAAGTGCTTAATCTGTTTTGATTCCACAACTGGATTAGCCCAGGGGACCCTGGGCTGTACAGGCATAAGCAAATAAGGCTCTGGTGTATATAGGTATATATTTTATATATAATACTAGTACATCAGATTAAGACCTATATTATCATTATAGACACCTCAGGACAAAAAAAGAATATTTTCAAAAGAGTATTTTAAAAGAATATTTTAAAAATTGACAGGGCAACTAGGTTTAAAAGCCATTTAGGTCCTTAAAGATGAAGGAGTTGTCTAGGAGGATTTGCAAGCGCTTTCAAGGTGCATAACTCCTGTGATCTGCTTTGGTTTCAATGCCTCTGAAAGCCTGGCCACAAATCCCAGTGTCAATGCCCGTTTCAAAGTCAAACACCCCAAAGGACTTTGTTTGCTGCAAGATGATAACTAGGCGGCTGTAGCCTTTTGAAAACGATACGAAGCTGGCAAAGCCGCTGCGATAAACCGCTGATAGCTCCTTTTTAAAGGAAGAGAGGGGCGTAGAAAACCCTATTGTCATGTGAAATACCTGCCCCTACTTAACCCCGCGGCATCGTCCTGGAGCGGAGCGGAGCGTGGCCCGCCGTCCCCCCGCCCCGCCGGGCGGTGCGCTCGCTGCGCTCGGCGGGGCGATCCCGGTCGGCCTCGGGCGCTGGCAGACCGCGCTGCCCTCTCCGCACCGCGGCATGCCGCCGGCCGCCTCCCTCGACCGGGGCAGGCGGCGGGACCGGGCTGCCGGGGGCAGGGACCGCCAGCCCGGGGCGCCGCGGCTTCGCCGCAGGAGGTAGCCCTGCCTCCGCTCGCGGCGAGGGGCAGCGTGAGGGATCCCCCGCCCCTCGCACCCTCCCCTCGCCCGCAGGCAGACCCAGCCCGCTGCTGCCCGCGCCGCCCTAAGACCGCTCCGCCACCGGAGCCGCCGGGTGCGGCGGCCCCTTCCCTTCCCTTCCCCTCCCCTCCCCTCCCCGCCCCGCCCCGTTACCTGCCACCCTCCCGCAGCTCTCCGCTCCGCTCCGCTCCGCCGCGCTGCGCCAGGCCCGCCCCCCCCGCGCCATTGGCTCCGCCCGGCCCGGCCCGGCCCCGCCCCGCCCGCAGGCACCACCCGCCGCCCGGGAGCGCGGTGGTCGCCCGGGCCCGGCTGCCGCCGCGACGCTGCGCTCTGCGGTGCGGGGGGACCGAGGTGCCGGCGGCGGGGCATGCGGGCGGCGCGGCTCTGAGCCCCCGGCCATGGCTGAGAAAGTTTCGGCGGCTCCGGAGCGGCCGCGGGGCGCCGGCCACGTCGGCTCCTCTTGCTCCGGCTCCTCCTCCGGCTCGGAAACTCTCTCCGAGGAGGGGGAGCCCGGCGGCGGCGGGGCGGCGGCGGCGGGGCGGCTGCGGCGGCGGCCGGGCGAGGAGCGCGCGAGCCCCGGCGGCCGGGCGGAGGACGACGCCTCGCTGGAGGAGCGGGATGAGGAGGTGCGCGGGGCCGGGGCGGCGACGCTTGCTTCTCCCGCCCGGAGGCACCGGGGGCGCGCCGGCAGCACCCGCCCGGGGCGGCCCGCCCGGAGTGGGAGGCGGAGGTGGCCCCCGCGGCGGGGAGCGGCTTCGTGCCCACCTGGGTGCAGCCCCTTCCCGTCATCTCCCCTGCTAAACCCGGGGCGTTTTTGTTTCTGCTGCCCCGGCTCTCGCCCTTTCTGGCTGCCGGTATTGAGGGTTGGGGGTTTTTGTATGGAGGGGGTATTTTTTGTTTTAAGAAGCCTTGTTTTTTTTTCTAGCGTGTCACCTTTAGCGTTGCTCTAAAGCAAACTCTTCAGTGTCAGACGGAAGTGATGGGCAAACCCCTAAACTACACTAATCCTCTTGGGAGAGCTAATCACAGGCTGTGGATTATGGAGGAGCTCTGTGGGTGATAGATCAGTAGCGCGATACGCGGATACGGGTGTTGTTCCCTCCCCTCCTGATAATAGCTGCAATACCTTCTAACGGCACTCTTAAAAACAAAACAAAACCCCCTCTATGCTACAGTAAATGACCCTTTTGTGTCTGAGACTGATTTTTTTTTTCTTTCTTTTTTTCTCCTTTTTGTTGAGTGGTTCGCACTCCTTAAAGGTGTTTCTTGCCGTGACCCCCAAACCAAGCGCATTGTTTTGTCTGGCTGCTGCTTTACTTTGTCTCTGTACATAATCTCTTGTATGCCTTAGTTGAGTGGCTGACTTGCCTTTTGGTGTGGTCAACTTTTTAATTTGCTCTTAGGTGGTGTTTCTTTATTCTGTGCCTTTATGTGGCTGGATGCGTAAAGCTTTTTTTTGGGAAACGCTGGCATTTTTAGAGGAATGTCTGTGAAGCGCTGGCTGAAGTTATTTGCAACTAGTTAAGCTGTGGTTGCCAGGAATGTTTCCTTCCGCAGTGATGGCTTGTTTATGTAGCTCCTGTTTTCCCCTTCGTTCCCTGATGCCTCCTCTGTTGAATTGATACAACTGTAGGACAGCATGGTGAATTGGATCTAAATATAACTTCCTCTATCCCTCCCCCCCCCTTTTTTTTTTCTTTAAATACTCAAACTTGGACCAGGTTCCTGGTCTGTTTCAACTGCATGAGCCCACAAAGGGTAGAATCTATTTACAGTGAAGTGCGTTTATGATAGTAGTACAATGAATGTGGATATATCCACATCATTTTCTTTTTTTTTTATAGAGTTGCTTTATTCATTGGGCTGCGTAGGAGCTCTGTAGCTGCTGTTAGCATGGTGCTCGCTGGTAGGTAATATATCCTGCTTCTCGGCAGGTCTTGTACGTGTGGGCTGGGGGCTGTGCTTACCACAGCTATGTGGTATCTAGTTGGTTTGGTGCTCAGTTGGTAAGCCTGCAAAATACTGTGTAGAAATACACAAAGGCTGTCTGTTCAGTTAGCTGAACTCACAGCTGCTGGCAGACCAGTTAACTTCTGGTTAAGGCTGGTTATTTCTATGTGTGCTTTGGAGGTGAATTACAGGCACCTTTTGAGATGAAAGTATAGGGAAGGTAATGTAGTGGGAAGTGTGGCTTAGAATATGCAACCTTCTTCCCTCCCCTTTATTCCCCTCTGCTAGATTCCGTCCTTATCTGAAACCAATCTTTTTGTCTGTGTTTTTTGTGCTTTGGTTTTGCCCATCCTTCCATTTTGGTGTAGCCAGTGCTTGCAGCTGAATTCCTGCCTACCTGCAGAGCCACCTGACAAATCCATCTGTATAATCATCATTTTTTTGTGCAAGGACACCACAATGCATTAGAGTGCAGAAATAAATGAATGCATATTAATTTAAAACTGAGAGACCATCTATGTTACTTGCACACTGAAACCTTTAAGGGTAGTGGAAAAAGGCAAGACTAAGGTCCGAGATGAATGTACAGATAATTTCAGACTTTCTTTACATGTTACCTGCCAAAAGTGTAACATGGAGAGAAGTGCTTGAAGATACCATTTTTACATTGACATCCCATCTAATTACTGTAAAATAATAAAAAATTTTATGTTCTCTGCAATGTTCTGTTTGAGTTCTTTTGGTTTTATGGATCCCCAGCGCTTGATCCTGCTCTTCCAGGTTTCATTTCTCCTCTTGCCCTGTCCTTGTTGCTGTTGCCAACATGGCAGAATTGAATCTGTTGTCACGGCTGTTCAGTATCCTTTAGACAGCAGTGAAACAGATTGTCCTGATACCTCTCTTGCTGCTACTTTAGCTGTCAGTAAATTCTTCAAAGCCATGACATAAAAAATATTTTCAAACTAAATCTGTAAATGGGTAATTAGAAAACATGCATATTTTCCCATATGTGTTACTACTTCTGGTGGTGTCCCAGTAGAACTATTTATTTTCCTGTGGCCTTGTGTATGACACAGTTGACAACTCTGATCTTGTCTCCTCCTAGACCTCTTCTTTAGACTAAACAATGCCAGTGCCTTTAATCTTCCCTTATAGAATGTGTTTCCAGACATCTGATCGTTCTCATTGCTGTCTTGTGGACTCTTTCCAGCTGGTCACATCTGTCTTGAAGCGTGACATCAAAAAACAGGATGCCGTACTCAGATTTAGGCCTTGCCAGAGCTGATTAGAACAGAAAGATTATTTCAGAGGTGTCTCAAGTGATGCTATTGTTTACATAGCCCAGACTGCTCTTTCACAGTTTGTGGTCCATTACGAGTTTTATGTCTTTCTGAAGAATGATGTGAACATTTCTACTCTACCAAAAAGAATGGTTTGTCTCCCCAGCTCAGTGAAGGAAACTTAATGCTGTCACTTAGAGTAGGGCTGCTTCTTTTATGTCCAGAAATTAAATAGTAGAAATGAAAGCTTGATAACTTGTCTTCTGAGTATCACATCTGAAAGAGTTAATTCCTGGAGGTGAATGGGGAAGGGAGCATCAAGGTGGGAAGAGAAGGTACATCACTCCTTTTTCTTTTTTTTTTTTCCTTCTTCTTCCTATTATCATTACTTCATCCTACTGTTCCATAAACTTCACCTTAAAAAAAAAAAAAATTACAAAATAACCAAAGAAAAGCAGTCTCTCATTTCATGTTAGCAAGAACAAATGATAGTTTGCAAGATTATGGCTATCATTTACTAAAGTGTTTTTGATGTCTTACTTTGAGATCTTAGACACATGAGAATTAAACATGGCTTTAACTTCATGTGGAAAGTACTTCGCTTCTGGAACATCACTGCATTGAAGTGCTGTGGATAGCAAACACCTGAAACTCAAATGAATTCAAGCAGATTATTTGCCTATGCTCTTGTGAGGCAAGTGGCTAACTGCTGACAGAAGCAGGCAGGATGGGATTGCATGGTGAAGGGCACTCAAGGCAAACAGTACATAGAAGATGGCTCACCGCTTTCCTAATGCAGCATGGTTGTTTAGTTTTTTAAGGATTATTTTGTATTCTCTTTAGAACTCTTCTTGTTGGAAAGAGTGTTTTCCAGACTGTCAAGGGAGGAGTCGAGGCTGGGCAACAGCGTGTTTTCTGTTGTAATCTGGCTGCTTCTACAGTCTGTGGGTAGTCAATACCAGGCTGGGATTATGGGGAAATGCAAAAAACCCCAGGATTCTCCCATTTTCCTTTCTGTTGCATTTCTGTTTTCTCTACGCTAGTCTTCCTTTTGGCAAAAAAAAAGTGACTGTGAACAGGAAACATGTTTTATGAGGTTTATTGAGGCAAATGGTACCAAATGTCATTGGCTGCATTAGTTTCTCTCATTCAAAGTGTTTTGCAGTCTTTCAGTCCATCATGGGATATGCTTTTTTTGATGGTGGCTTCCAAATCTTAGTCAGTGTTTTACGAGGGCAGGTGAGAGCTCACTTGGGTTAATCTTTTTTCTTAAAAAGAGGATGAAGGCAAGATATGGATTCCTTGCCTATATCAGTAATCTCAAGGATCTGAAGGTTAAATTCTTTGGCTCGGAGTTGTCTGACTTTTCCATCTCTGTCAGCTGACCTACTGAAAGAGCTTATCTTTCTACAAACCTTGTCACAGTGACTGGGAATATGCATTGCTTACCAGAGCAGACTAGCAAACCAGGGAGGATCAGCAGTCTTACAGAGTAATACTTTGTCCTATAGCACAGCTGTCTTGGTCTGAAATAGATCCAGAAGCTTCTGAACCTGCCAGTGTCTTTGGAATTACCATAGTGAGTCCTCTTCATTATTTTAGATGCTTTAAAAAAAAAAACCCAAAAACCAACCTCAAACAAAACAACCCACAAAAAAAAGGGGGGGAAATACGGTATTTTGTTCTCAAATAACTTCAGTTCTTGCTCTGTAAATTAAATGTTTGGCACTGAAGTGGCTATCAGAGTTGGTAAGAGTTGGTCTTGTGTTGAAAAGATGATAAGCAACATGAAATGACAGGATTTCTCACGAAAAATGTCCACTGACCTTTGAAGTTGATTATTCTACATTTTCTCCTACTCCCTAGTTGATGTGTATCATGTATTAAAAAAGATGCTTTACTGCACAGTGAGAAGTACAAAAGCTTTTTCTGTTGCTTCTAACTCCTTTGCCTGAATTTGCCTTCTTGCTGTTTATGTTCAATCTGTTGTGGCTTCAGTAGGACTGTATGGTGGGAATTAATTACTGGGAAGCTAAGATTCTGTCATGAAAGTACTTGTAGCAAGGTGAAGAGTTGCTCTAAAAGCTGTTCTTTCACACATTTGTCCTTAAGCATGTCCACTAGAGAGCTACAGTACCTCCAGTATTACAGACTGTCTGCCAGATCTTCACCCCAACAAAACTGTAGTGTAATTTGGGGGAGGGGTAGAAATCAAAATGCTTTGGGATAAAGTATGCAAAGAGTGTGTGAAGTGATGGCAGTGTTTACGTGTGCATTCATGTATAATGGAGATGGTGGCAGTTCTGTCAAAATGACAGTGACCTAACCAGTAGTAATGTTGTTGTTACCTTTCTCTTTCCCCTTCTGCTTGTCCTGCTGAAGCACTAACCATGGGACATGCTTAGACCATGTGGGAGATAAATTTTTCTTTTAATTGTTTCAGACTTTCTTGTCTCTGACAGTGACGGATCATTCCCTGTTGTAGCACACCGTGAATGTTACAGCTGCCTAAAGATGAATGGCCTAATTGCTAGAGTGTGATCCTTAGACCATATTAAGGAATAGTAACGCAGTCATAAAATGTATACTTCTGAGGGTTAAAATGATTGCAGTGGGATTGAATAAACACTTATCTAGCCCTGAGTAGCCACAAAACTGTTCTTGTGTCACATGAGCCAGAGAAACGGCATTGCTTTTGTTTTTTAGATATGTTTGTTATAAGTTACCTATAAAGCTAAATACTTTAAGTCTGTAGGGCTGTTTCAACAGTCATGTAAAACGCTTTCTTGATTTGCTTTTAGTATGAAAAAAAAAATGTTTGTCTCCTACTTTAAGCTTTCTGCATGCAGGATAGGCCTTTAAGGTGCATGCATGTGAGGAGAGACACATGGTTGAGGGCTTTATCTAATACAGCTATGTGCTGTTGCCTGAGGTTTTACATTAGCTGTGCAATGGTAATGTTTGCACCTCTTTGGAGCTTCTTTTCAAGACACTTGGTGAGTATGAATAAGCCTGTAACTACCGCATGTCCCTTCTTACTTGGAATAAGTGGGAGCTGAAGATGCAGATTCATACATTGAGTTGCATATCTGTTTTCATCTGCCGGAACTATTTAGATACTTAAAATCCTCCTGGAAGGAGGTGGGTGAGGATCTGATGATTACAGTCTTCAAACGAAAATTTGAATGCATTTGCAAAAATGATTCAGTGGGCCTTTTGCACCCTTTAAATTTTATAGGCAGGAGGACATAGTCCTGAGGCTAATCTTCAGGATCCCTTAGTATCTGTATGTTGAACTGTGAAATAAAATGTAGAGAAACGTCTTTTCTGAAAAGCTGCAGCTCTGTAGAGGGAGGACAGCCTAAGTCCAGCATAGTCCGCTGCCGTTGACAGCATTTTGGCAAGATGTAAGCTGCTTTGAATTGAATGTCAGTAAACATAACAATGGGGTGCTACTCTTGTACTATGAGGAAGCTCCATATGATGGGGCTGCTCTGCTAGCAGTAACAGCTTGTGTAAAGTTGAGTTTACAGAAAGGGATAAAAGAGTCCTGAGGCATAGAATATGAGCACTGTCAAGTGCAGTGCAGATGAGAAGATCCTCGAGCTAGCAAGGTAGCAGCTAGATAGCCTTTTACTGTGACAATCCATGTAATATGGTAACTTTCCTTTTGGTTTTGTTGTGTATTATGCACTCTCTCCACCTACCCCCGAAGCACAACTGTAGTCTCAAAGATTGCCATGCCGAAGCATTAATACATACCAATTACTTGGTTTCTGATCTTGCTATTTGGGTTACCTGGAGCTGGCAAACATTAACCAGCAATGCTCTTCTGTACAAGGCATGAGAAGAAGATATTTACCCTTATTTTAGAGGCAAAAATCTGAAATGCAGAATTTTGGGACTTACAAAAAGGGGTATAATGAATCTGAGAAAATCAGTAATGTGAACAAAGTCCTTAAAGTTTTCTGTTAAAGCTTCCTTAGACAGAATTGCTCTGACACCAGGCTGAAGGTTTTCTCTTATGCCCAACACAGGGATGCAGATGCTTGTTATTAAGAACTTCAGTGAGGCAGGCTCTGCCTGTTCTGCTGCTGGGTTGGGAAATGACCTGTTCAGGCTGTGACTCGAGAGAAATACCAGTCTTTTTAATAGTTTGGTAAGTGAAAGAGGAAAGGATGAAGAACAAATATTCTTCGTATTTTTTGTTTTGTTTCTGTTTTTTTTTGTTTGTTTGTTTTTGTACGGTACCAAGCATAGTGGCATTCTAGCTTGTGTTGGGAGCTTCTCAGTGTTATGGTATCACAGGCAGTACTGTGCATGCTATTGCTAAGCCCCTTTAAAAACACTGATGTGGGCTTCAAATACTCTGCAGTCCACCCCCTCAACCCCCAATTTTTACGATTTGTTGCTTCAGCCTTCAGATTTGTGTGTTTTCAGCTTTTCTCTTGCAGCTGTGGAGTTTAAAATTCTTCTTGAAACAAGGTTTTAATAGCTGGATGGTATTGGGTTTTAAGATGTATGACTGAGAGACTTGTGCTTAAAATGATGAAATGCTGGTAGCTCTTTGTGCAGTGATAGAGGGGAAGGAAAAAAGGTGCAGGTACTTGAGGACAAGCTAGCTGAAAAGGTGAAAAACGTGGGGGAGTGGTGGCAAACAAACTCCGCTTTGAAATCAAGCCAGACACCTGTCTTAGCTTTTGGTTTACTGAGCCAAGTGGAGTTTTACTTATCCTGTCCTAGCTGAAAGGGATGCTCTCATCAAACTTCCCAGCTGAAACACTGTCCTGCTCCAGCCAGGGAGCGGTGGGGTGAATACCTTGCCCTCCTGTACAAATGTAACTAAGCTGATGAATCTGTGCCTTTCAGAGGTGAATTACAAGTATGGCAAGGGTTAAAGCTCAACTGTTCTGCTGTATAAATAGCCTGGTAGCCCTTGCCGTGGGGTTTCCTTACTGAGTACCTCTACACTTCAAGTGGGAACCAGGGATGAATGCAATACTTTTTTCTTTCTTAACTAATATCACCTACAGTTTGAACTAGAAAGAGAAAATTGTTTTGCTCTTCTGATCAAACAGATCTGGAAGTGACTTTCAGGAGAAGCAAAAAAAGAAAGAAGCCATGTGCAAGCTACAAAAACCTCTTCCAAAATGATTAAGTGTGGATGGAAATAACTGATTATAGGATGGCAGCCTGTATAGCTAAGAAAGATGAATTCCCTGTTGCCTGGCAGAGAAACTTGTGTATTAGATGCATTTTGCAGTGTTTTATTGTAACAACTGTGTATATCGCAATATATCCTTTTAATTTTTATTTATTTTTAATTCCTAGAGGGTAGTGCTTATATACCGAGTGACAAACTTTCTTTGTGAGGCCATGCTGCCATGCTAGTGGGACTGTATAATTAATTGCACCTGGACTATTAATGATCCCATTGTTTTTAATAGCCTTGCAATCCTGAGGAAGAGAGCTGTGGGTGAATGGAGCAGATGAACTACTGCACTAAACTGCTACTTTGATTTTCATTGTTACCTCAGGAAACTTTTACTAGAACATAATAATGCTGTAGCTGTGGCTCGGTGGATGCTTTCATTGTAAAGCTGCTATTCAGGCCATATAACAAAAATGTCTCAGATGGTCTTTCATGCTGTGTTTCAGGTTTTGTGCATAGTACATGACAGGGAAGGGCAGGGCAAATTGTGCCTGATATGTTTTGTTCTGAGCTAGCTAACAGAATAGATTGTTTACAAAAAGTCTAAAGAAATTTTAGACTTTAGAAGTCTAAAAAACCTTTAGCTCAATTGAGTCTTTTTAGTTTTGATAAGTAGATGGGCTAATGTAAACCTTCTGAATGTGTTTTAACCTGTTATCAGTGGTTCCTTCCCCTTCCCATTTGTTCAGATACTGGTGGTGTTAACACATTACACCACTGGAGGACATGTTCCAAAGTTAAAGATGCCATTGATTTCCTCGGAGCAGCCCTGCAGCCAGCAGAGTACTGCATATTGAATTGGTAGTACATACTTTTAGTAAAAGTGGGTCAAAATTACAGACTGATTAGCTGAAACAGCAAGGAGGTAAACAAAAATAATTTATTGGTTATTGCAGAGCAGTGACAGTCATTGACTTTCTTGAGTTTCATTGAGTTCTTGAGTTTGCTGAACCACAGACCATGTATTGGAATTACAGCGTGGGCTCAGGGTTGCACTGAATTCTGCTGAGAGACCGTATATATGCTCACACTGAGTACGTGTTAAGGTAGTTAGTTGCATGGCATCTGGTCTTCTCAGAAAGAAGACATGAGTTAAAGAATATCAATAGTAGTTTACAATGCTATCACTTTTTGCTGAGTAATACCTTCCCTCCTGGCACCTGTTTTTGTGGTCTCCTCTGGTTTGCTTCCATCCAAACTCAGCATGCTTAGTTTTAAATTCTCATCAGAGGTAATAACTAGTGGCTGAAAATTGAAGCAACTGAAACTTCAAGGGTTACATTCAGACAGCAGTGGTCCTACAGTTAAAGTAGGAGAGTTAAGGTAGGGTAAGGGTGTGAAAGGAGGAGAGAGGTTCTGTTAAGGTATAATGATGTGCAGTAGGGGAAAACTTTCTCCATAGTGTTCAATAATCTTTATGCTTCTAAGTATGTTGCTATTAACATTATGTTAACAAGGCCACTAGACACAAAATGAAGGAAGAAGTATGTTAAAAATATGTAAAAAAACTTAAAGCCACACCATCAGGCACTTTAGGTGTAAGCTTGTTTGAGGGTGAGGAAAAGGAGTACATCTGAACTTTGGTATGCCGACAGGTAACCACTCAAACAGCTGGGAGGTGCAAGGCCTGCTGTTACAGCCCTGCATTACCTCACCTGCATGCTACCTAAGAGAGCAGCTGTGCAAAGAACTGTGGCGTTGTACCTTCTGCACAACAGACAAATAGCCTCACAACTATATGCGCCCTGGTGACTTACAAGCAGGTAGAGACAGGTTTTATAGCTGTAGGAGCTAAAGCACTTTTCATTGCAGGTCTACTTTCCCAATACAACGCTCATAAGTAGTGTTTTTTGGCATGGTAATTAAATTAGGAAAAAAGTAAATTGCAGAAACGGCAGATGACAAATGTAGATATATTAAGTCATAGATCTGTCACTGGAAAACAAAGACAGAATTGGAATTAGCAAACTAAATACCTCTGAGGACCTGGGCTCTCATCCAGGACAAGTTGGGAACGTTTTTCAAAGTAAGTGTGTGCTAGTGTGTCACCTGTAGCTAGTTGCAGTTACTGAAATTTTGCATGCTTTCTTGAATTTCTTTAAAACAAACAAAAAACCCTGCTATTGTTATAAACAAACTAATGCTAGTGACCTACCCATAATTACATTAATGCCTTTCCTTTAATTCTTTCCATATGGGAGCTTTAGATTGTGTTGCAGAAAAGTTATTTTGACACTAATACTTCTTGTGTGCAGCTTCTGGAAAAGGATCCTATGGTTGTCTGATGATGAGCCTGATATGAAGAAAGACTTTTCACAGAAATCTCGTTCCTACAAAATGAACAAGGCAGCAGAAAGAGCCTTGCCTACGTAAGCAAGTAGCACAATGGAAGGGGAATGGATTTGCGGGGTGAAACGGCTACTGTTGAGGGCAGTGTTCACGTTGTATGTGTTTCGGGGGAGCTGACTTCAGCTCTAGTCCGATCCCAGGGGGTGATGGCCTGGTACACTGCCAGTTGTACAGGAGCTTACCCAGCTCCTGTATGCTATCTGAACAAGCACAGACATTGCACCGTTATGGTGCGGGTATGCTTCAGGGCTTGTCAGGAGGGCGGTAGGAGTCTTGCTGGCTTGGGTGCTAATGGTGTTGCTCCCAGATCAGCCCAGTTTAGCCACCTGAAGTTCTTGGTGCCTTGCCAGGTTTTTCTAGTGTGTGTTGAGCTTCATACAGCTGTTGATTCATGAACTGTTTTTTCTAGATAAGCTTAAGTTGAGTGTGTCTGCAAGAGCTGCAGTTGCAGCTTTGGTTATACTGTAAACATAAAATCATTTCAGTTGAAATTTCTGGCTGGGTGTGGTGGTTTTCATTAGTTGTTAATCCCTCTGTTCCTCATTGATTATTGTTGAGGTAATGTGCTTTCATGAGAGAATTAACAGGTGGTTGGTGTGTTAATCCTTTCTGTTTAGATTTTAGTTTGGTAATCCACCTCCTAGATGTCTTGCCTGGCTAAGGCTGTGGTTTCCGTCTGCCTTAATTCTTCCTATATGCAGTTCTCCTTGGCAGCTTCTTCCCTATGTTGAGATATAGTCACTTCTAAACAGATTCTAAACAGATTTGCCTGTCTCCTAGGGGACAAAGCAATACCATTGCATATGACTGTAATCCTTAAAGATGTTATAAGTACATAAATAAGCATGGAAAAAGTAAGTAGTCTTCCCTGTACTTTAGGGGGTGTGGTCAAGTAGAATGGCTTGGCCTGTTTTTGTCTCTGATGGTACTGCTAACAGATGTATCCTGCAGTTTGGTATTGATAACGGTGCAATGTCTGTGCTTGTTCAGATAGCATCCAAATAAAGCCAGTTAAGCTGCTTAAATAAACCTGTGGGCAAAAGACATTCCCATAGCAATAGATATTTTTTTTTTTTACTCTAAAGCTAGGTTCCAAGGTTTAAGGACTCCACTGAAACCATGCAGTTTTGGTGCATGCGTGTAGGAGATATTTGGTGTTCAGTTAATGGGTTAATGATACTTACGTACCAGAAACCTTCAGAAGAAGCTTCTTGAATTTGTTTTAGATATTACGGAGCCTATATTGACAGAAGTTGTATGTAAAAATGTATAGCTGTATTCATTTCCTTTAGTGTTAGGATAACTATGACTCTTCTCTTCCTGCAAGATTTTTATAAGCATAAACAAACACATTTTTTTAAAGATCCAAATAATATAAGTAAAAGTGTGGGGGAATTAACTTTGAAGGCTTTTTCCTACAGACGTAGCACTTAAAATAATTCTGGTGACTACATTCACAGGTGAAGTGGTAGAAGGCCTTCTGAAGTCTCTGAGAGGTGTGCTATATCCTGCTGATCACTTCAGCACAGCTCCTGGGTGTTTGGAGTTGTAGCACACACTACACAACTAACCACTAAAGCACTTGGAGAGCTTTTATAATCAGACTTTATCAAAACTAGCACTGTCTGGTTTACTATATTGTACTCATCTTGCATTACTTGAGTGCTCTTACCCAGTGGCGATTATCCTGTAAGTGTTTTTATGTTGATGTGCAGACATGAAATGTAAGCCCATGTAAAATGTTATGAGGCAAACCATCTACATCCAGTGTTGGATGTAGATAACACAGCTGAGTCAAACCTTCGTTACTTGGCTGTTGGTTACAGATAGATGTAATGCTGGTGTTTTTTGAGGTTTTGTTGAATCTGGCTGAAGCTGTCAAAAAAATCAAGTTCTGTTTTTCCTTTCCGCTTCTCTGGCCTGCGCTGTTAGTGACTGAAGGGTGGCTTTGCAGAGTCTGGTCTTGATGGCTGCAGGCCCAGTTTGCTGAGAGTGTCTATAAACAAAAATAAAAATCTGTCTCACCTTGCAAAATGGTGAGCTGTCTGCCTTCCTCGGCTCTCTAAAGCTGGAATCCAGGTTTGGTGCTCATGCACACTTGTGTAAATCCATCGTATTTGGTGTGGTTCAGTAAGTGCATCTTTTCTCAGTGAAGTCCTTCTCGGATGTTCTTGTTTCCCTTCAGCAAGTACAGTTGTACTGGGTGTGGGTGCCCAGGTGCTGGCAGCGGGGGGCTGCAGGGGCATCCTCTGTGAGGAGAGGCTGGGGGTGCCCTGTGCCTCACAGCCGGCTCCAGTGGACCCACCACAGGGCACAGCTGAGCCCCTCAGCCAAGATGGTGGCACCTTCGGGAAAGTGTATTTAAGAAAGGGCAAAATGCTGGATGGCAGTGAGGAATGTAGAGGGGAAAAAAGTGTGAGAAACAGCCTTGTGAACAGCAAGGTGGGACAAGGAGGTGGGAGAGAAGGTACTCCAGGTGCCAGAGCAGAGATTCCCCTGGAGGAGACCACACTAGAACAAATATCCACCCTGCAGCCTGTGGAGGAGACCACACTGGACCAGATATACACTCTGCAGCCCGTGGAGGGCCCCATGCCGGGGCAGGTGGATGTTTGCTGAAGGAAGCTGCAGCCCATGGAGAGCCCATGCTGGAGCAGGTTTATCCTGAAGGACCGCAGCGTGTGGAGGGGATCTGTGCTGGAGCAGTTTGTGAAGGACTGTGCCCTGTGGGAAGGACTCACACTGGAGCAGGCGAAAAGTGTGAGGAGGGAGTGGCAGAGAGGAGCTGTTGCGGTCTGACTCCAGCCTTCATTCCTCATCCCCCTGCGCTGCTCAACGGGGAAGAGGTAGAGGGGTTGGGAATGAAGGAGTGAAGTTGAGCTTGGGAAAAGGGAAGGGGTGGTTTTAATTAGTCTTTGTTTCTCACTAGCCAACTCTATTTTAATTGGCAATAAACTAAATTAATTTCCCCCAAATTGAGCCTTTTTGCCCGTGACAGTAATTGGTAAGGGATCTCCCTGTCTTTATCTTGACCCACGAGCTTTTCCATCTTATTTTCTCCCCTGTCCTACTGAGGAGGGTGAGTGAGAGAGCTGCTGAGTGGGTGGCTGGCAGCTGGCCAAGGCCACCACAGTCCTTAATTTATGTATATAACGCATTTCAAAAACTTTCTAAATGGAAATTGTCTGAAAAATAGTTGTTACATGCATTTAGGTAGGTGTAGCTCCACGCACTTTTAGCTGACACAGGTTGGCATCCAGAACTCTGCTCAGTTTGCAAGTGAACTTTTTTTTCTTTCCTGAATGCAGCTTTATAAGCTCACAGTAGGTTTACAGTTAAGTGCATTTAACACTTCAAACATCACCTCTGGTAACTGATGCTGGGTTCTTGGCTTCTCAGCTATAAGCTTACGTTTTCTCTAAATGTGCCTGGTGGTCTTGCCATGTAACAATGCCTAGAAATTAATTGAAACTCATAGTAATATCTGCATACCTTATGAACAGTAAAAGTGAAACGAGGCATTGTCTTGTCTGTAGAGCTGTTGGGAGTGGCCGTTGATGTTGGTTTCCAAATGAACGCAGCTCTTCCATTGAAACACAGAGCGGGTCCATAAGGGCTGGGTTATTTGCAATAGGTATGCAGTCATGTCGCTGCTCCTTTAGGGGAGAGCTGTGCATGATTTCTTTATGCAACAGTGTTTTTAGAAGGCCACTTAAGTTATGCATAAAATGTTTCTAGCTCTTTTCCCCCTGAAGTTGCTGAATGTATATAGTGAAGTGGGTACTGCTGCTGCTGAGGTCTGTAGAGCTGAACGTAAGTGGGTTCAGGTATGGAGCTTTAACAGCTGTCGCTGTAGCGCTACAGGGTATGTATACCTGTCAGTTGTCATCTCATAAGAAGAAAAATCTGCAGTTTGAAAACTGGTAAGTGTAAGCAGTAACACTGATACTGATTTCATAATATAAAGTTACATTTGAACTGTGTGCATCTCCAAAGTGGGTTTACTGTGTGGAAAAGTAAGACCATTTGATTTTTATTTAGGAAGAACCTAAAATAAGTCTATGGATAAGATGCAATACTTAAATTAAAAGAGAGCTTGAAAAAATTAGATTATCTGACACTATCTACTCTCCCAGTTACTACTGCAGCCTCACTGCTGCCTGTTTGTTCATCTAGGTAGAGGTGTAACTTTGTTTTCTACTACAAGGGGACAAGATTAGGTTAGTAAATGGAGTCAGTTGAGAAGTCTTTAAAAATCAAATCAGTATTTGTAGTGTACCCTTTTATTTCAATAAATATTTTTGTAAAAATATGTGGAATTTGTGAAAGGTGGATGTTGTAAGTATCTTAAGAGTAGGAGTATGTGGCAGGGGAAGGTAGCATTAATCAAAACATTTTTTTAATAGTACTTTTAGCTTTATGAAGAAAGATTGCCAAGAAAAAGCCTTTTACCGTGTTAAAATTGAGGGTTTGCCTGTTCTGACGCTGGATTCACAGGTCTTCTAATTGCCAAAGTTTTAAAACCTTTTGGTCATCTTAAATCAATCAGTCTCTTTAATGAATAGTTGTATGTGAGTTTAGGTTTTGAGTTGCATGGAGGCTGGAATCATGCTGTTGTTTTATATGAAAGATTGAAAATTCCAGGCCTAATTGGATTAAGGTTTTTTTCCTAACAGGTGCGCTCTCAGGAAAGGCACAAGAAACCCATTGCTTTTTCCATTGTTCTGTTGATTATAAAATGGGCTGTCTGCACAAGGGTAGGGGCAGGTTTGAAATAATATTGCACTGCTAAGCTAAGGGACCTGCAGTGCGGGACCGATATTGAGGTTGTCTGTGGTGGTGTGCAGCACGCTGGCCTGAGATTGTCCAGTTTGATGGTTCAATTCCATGTTCCTGTGGTATGATGAATATATGCGGACATGCACCTGGAGTTGTGATTTGCTGCCTTCATTTTGTTACTCTGTGTGTGCCTGGCTTCAGCCTCGAGCGCTTACTAGCATGGCTGATTTATCAGCTGTGTTATAGCCCTGGTATAGGTTTAAGACTCTACACTGATTTTTGTAGAGATCGATTCCTGCCCACCATCGCCCCCCCCTGTATTTTTAGTTTATTTCCCCAAACTAGTTTTTGCTACTTTTCTATGAGTGGTGGTTCTTGCCTTAGCTCAGCCACCAATGCATGTTGCTTTAGAAAAATCATGTAAGGTCTTTTCTAAGCAATAAAATTCTTGTCACGAGGCTTCTATTTCAGAGGTGTGTGTTCAGTGAGCATCCGGCTAAAGTTGATGTCTTTGTTTAAATATTATACAGGTGAAGAGGTTTTGCAAGTAAAGTAAGAGGTAGCCTGGCTACTTAAAAACAGAGAAGAAAAAGAATAGTTGGCTTATTTGCGTTGGCCTAATTTAATGATTTCCGTGGAACACTGCTACTTTATCTGCAATGTCAGTAGTGAGTTCTTACCTATGTACCCATAAAGAAGATCTTTGAGCAGAGGAAATGCTGGAGCTAGCAGACATCTTGCTTTCAAACTGTTTAAAGCTGTGTGTCTGTGGATGCACCAGTGACCTGAAAAAAACAAACCATGGGAGTCTGAAGAGGGTTGTGGGTTTTGCTTGTTTTTTGTGTTTTTTTTTGTTAATTTTTAGAGCTATTTTGTGTGCTGTATAATTACTTTCCAGAATGTGGATTAGCATAACACCTCTGTATTAATAATTGCTCTGCTAAAGAGCTGCCAGGCATGCAAGTCTCTTATAGTGGCATTACACTTCTAGGGAGACCTTGTTCATTCTCCTGTAGTCCCACAGTCTGGATCAAAACACTTTCTCCTTTCTGTCTGGCAGTGGTTTTGTGGTATGTACACCATGGAGGAATGCATCAATTGTCTATATTCACTGTGCTACAGGAGGATGATGGATTTTGAATGTAAGTCAGTCACATTTTAGTACTTGGCAACAATACAGATATTGAAATCTATGCTGCTATTTTTTCCTCTGACAAGTTATGCTTTCGTTGAAAACAGGGCATAGGAGAGCATGGGAAACTACTGATCAAAATCTGTTGACAGCTGATAAATATTTTTCCTCAGTTAATGCAGCGGAGGAAGGCTCCTGAGGAATGGTCAGTTGATACTAATGTCCAAATGCAACATCCAAATTTTTTAGCATACTAGATGGAGTAACTGTCTTGTTACTGTAAGGACATAGTGTTCTTGGGAGTAAGAATGGCGTATGGTAAAAAAGCTTGTGCACTAAAAGTCCGCTGCATGAATGAAATTTGCTGACCCCAAATAGTGACATTGGTGGGCTGCTCCTGCAAGAACCTACTGAAGTAACTGTTGCTACTGCTGAGTACCAGCACTCTGGTACTGCTGCTATTCTGGGTTTCTGTTACTTTAAGATTATTTACTATTGTCACTGGTTTTTGACTGCAGGAGTTAAAATGGACAGATTTTTCCCTTTTCCCTTTGTATGTGACCTAACTGCAGGAATTCCCAGAATTCTCTTGCAAGGATTGTTGGCTGGACATCTGTGCAGTGGCCTCAAGACTGTCACAAGAAAGGGATAGTAGTTTGCACAATTTCATCTGTTCAAGCAATTTCTAGTTGAGGAGACACTTTGGTTCTTTGAGACGTTGGGCATCTGTCAATCTAACAGCTGAACTAAAGATTTTTCCAGGAACTTCTCTTTTGCGTTGCAAAGAGAATACCTGTAAAAAGAAAACAAACAAAAAAGGCAGCTTATAAAATTTGAGTTCTCAGCTTGATTACCTTGCCAAATTTAGTCTCACCATTTGAGAAGGTATATTGATGCCCACTGACTGACTTTGAGCTTTTGCTTTTCTTCCTTGTATGTCTGTTCTCTGCCTGCCCAAATATACTAGTTGTTTTCTTTTTTTGTTGTCTTTATTCAGTATCCTCAGATTAAGACTTACCCAGTATGTATGTCACCTGAGGTTTAGGATGGTGGTACTTGTCTCCTTTTATGCATGCTAAAGGGTAGCGTATGGCTGTGTGTGGAATGCATTTCAGCACATATGGTAAGTGTGCAAACTTCATGGTGGGGCCAAACTGCTATTTGTGCGAACTACTGCCATCTGTTCTACACCTAGTGCTAGCCTTTCTTCATAAAGCACTTAGTGATGCACCTAAGCAGATGGAACAGCTTCCTATGCGTTCATATGCATAGCTGACTAATGGAACAGTGATATTCCTGGAATAAAACTCTCTAATCTGTCTGCTTCTGGTGAAATGTGCAAAGTTGTCTCTTGCCTCACCACAGGTGAGAATTCTTAAAATGAAGAAGCATTTGAAATTAAAAAGCCTTGGGACAGGTTCCTACCCTATCATTACCTAAGAGACAACTGAGCCAAATTGCAGCGTTGTGGATTTGTCTCAATGATCAGGCCACTTTATCTGAGACGTTGTGGTTCACAGTGTCTATCCCTTGGTGAGATACTAATTGACAAGAAAATTGAAGATGGCACTGTGTTTCCAGGGTGGACAGGGTAGCTAGATTCAGAAAAGTGAAAGAAAAAGGAATTTCTTTAATCTCTCCTGTCTTTACAACAAACCTGTTGTGAATGCTGCTTAGAAATTCAAGTTCAGTTTTTGGAGGGCTCATGAACGCGTGTGAAAATCCTGGAGCTTGGAAACATGATTACTCTCTGCATAGCATCCCACTCTCTCATTTTTAAGACTTTTGCAGTGTGTATGCTGGTAGACAGAACCACTGTAGTGGAGCCTCTCCTGTACAGAAGAAGTTGAGCTATGGACAGTGTGTTGTTAGCGTACCCCCTGACACTAATGGTGGTAGCCCAGCATGTCCAGGCTGTGACCAGTAATTATAGCCTTAGAAGTGATGAAGTGTCTACTGGATATTCAGTTTCCCTGCATGTGTGTGTTGGAGAGTTGTGTGATAAACTTGCAGCAACCCAGGCCTTCTTCCCACTGACTTCCAGGATAGCTTTCCAAATGAAGGCAGAAAATGTTACATGTAGCCTCCTACTGATGTTCATCGCAGCCTGCTACAGATAAAGGCATAGATTTCTGTTCACCTTTTAGGCTTCTGGCTGATCAGAGGTGCCATGATCAGAAACTTCATTCAGACTTGGAACATCTAAGTTGAGATACAGGGATTTCAAGTCTGGGTGGGAGCATCTTGACTGCATGCTTTAGATCAGGTACAGACAGATTATGCAAGTACAGGCATTAGGTTGGTATTGGATCAGTGAAGGAGAAACTTTTTTAAATGCTGTATGGTCTTTAAACTGGAAGACTATCAACATGCATAGATGTGGCTGCTGAAAAGATTTGGTCCCATGTGGCCTTTATGAAGCAATTTATGCTAACAAGATTTTTAAGCCATAATTACTTTCCTTGTATATTGGGGGAGAGGAGGGTCAAGAAAGCATGGTTAGAATCCAATAATCTGGATTTTTCTAGACAAATGTTAGCAAAATAACTTCTTTAATATTTG
This sequence comes from Aptenodytes patagonicus, assembly GCF_965638725.1. Taxonomy (NCBI): domain Eukaryota; kingdom Metazoa; phylum Chordata; class Aves; order Sphenisciformes; family Spheniscidae; genus Aptenodytes; species Aptenodytes patagonicus. The sequence goes on from NC_134982.1 coordinate 25,276,097, forward strand.
TCTAGCTTAATTGGAATGCCATAGAAAATTGTATGATCTGCTATTCTTAGTTTTCGTTGTCTGTTTTGATGATACACTACATTAGATTGCTATTAAATATTCTAAGCCATTGTACTACTTGTCATATCGCATCTGCCTACGAGGAATTTGTTTGATCATTAAGTCACTGGGGGGGGGGGAAGATACAGCTCTGCGCACTTTTTTTTTTGAAGTAAATAATTCTGAAGCTGAAATGTTTCAAGGTATGCTGCTAGTGGCAGGCTTCTTAAACATAGCAGTGACAGCATTAAAATATTCTTCTTTTAAAACCCTAAGAGCAGGCATCAGCAAGACTTCAGCCTTGCGCCTTTAATTATCTGTTTAAACCTTGAATTTCCACAAATGCATGAAACTCAGCATTTTTTGGCTTTTTTTCCCCTTGCAATGTTACGCTGTTGCATATTATATTACTATAAAGTTAAAACTTGACGAAAAGGTTGCTAGATACTTCACTTGAGGATAAGTTGCTTGGAAAAGATGATGTGTATTTTTGGGTAGGTTTTGGGCACTGAGGAATGGTTTGGTCCAGAGTCTACAGTATATGTGAAATAATCCTGCAGACAAGTGTAAACAAATGGAAGTTAAGTGGATTGCCTGCATGATGGATTACACTATATGAACAAAGGCAGGAGGTCTGGGAGTTCATGTTAACAGCACGTATTTAAACTATATTTTTAAGATGTGCAAGTTTTGAGCTGCAACACATGAAAATTGGCTCCTCTTGATCTGACAAGTTGAAGTTCATGCTTTTTTGGTCTCTCTGCAGCAGCACGTGACATCAGAAATGTCATGACCACTTTGTTAACACATTTATCTTCTTCAGTTAGAAAAAAACATGGATAATTCTGGTGGTGCAGCCATACAAATGAGCTCCCCTTCTTGTTGATTAATGTCAAAAGGTAAATCGGTTATCCTGTTTCTCCTTGCATTGTATATGAACTCTTAATGATTTGTTAGCTATTATAGTGTTAGAATTAATGATTAAATGTGTTGCACACATGCCTGATATTTGATGTTAGGAAACGCTTGGTGTATGTTTTATATAAAACAAAGCCAAATCCACAAATATAAAGCTGTGTGTATTCAAAGTTAGATTAGGAGATTGTTTCCCTGGTGTTGGAAGTAGCATGCAGATATATGTTGTGATTTTTTTCTTCTTTCGATGATGATTTGTTAATAATCATTATGTGTATTTGTCATTCTAATGATGGGAGGCTTGAGAGGGGAGAGAAGACAATTAGAAAAACAACTCTACTGTTAAGAAAGACATTCAGTATGGTAAGACTGAGTATCCAGGAACAAGCAGAAGAAACCTCAAAACGCCCACGGTTTTGTAAAGTAATGCAGCTTAGTTGTCTTAGTGACTTCTAATTTCTTTTCTTTAAACCCGCACTATTCCACAGACATCTCCGTGCTTCACTGGCCTGGTTGCTGCTCCAAAGCAGTTAAATGTTGCGTGCATCTTTCTGTAACCTGTTTATGAATGTACTGAAAGGCTAACCATTTAATTTTTAAGCAAGGTGCAGGTCTGCCTTAACAAGCATAGAGCTGTTCTAAATTGAGACATTCCAATACCCTAAAAAATTAATGGTTCCAAATGCAGTAGAAAACTCTCACTTTTTAATCTAGCAGTAGCTAGGAACAGGAGGCTTAACTTAAAATTATATCCTCTTGACCACTATCTAGGAGAAAATATGGTCACAACACAGAAATAGAGAAAAGTACTGTGAATGCCTATATGTTATGCTGCGAGGCAACACTGGATCAGAAACCTTACAGAAAGAGATCAAGAACAACAAGGCTATGTAATATATAACATAGCTTTTCACTTACAGAATTGTATGTTATAAATAAGGTAAAGATGAACGCTAATCAAATAACTTACTCGGAACCCTTTTTGTGGGCCATGTAAGAGTTTGGTTTGTGGGTTGGTTCTTTTTCTTCCAATTTTTGAAGAATCATGTGTAAAAAGATGGTAGCAGAAAGCAAAATTTTTACAGAATGTTTTGACCTGCACTGTCTTTGCTGCTGATCTGGCAAGTGTAAATGGAAAATAAGTTCTCTGAGACCTCTCGGCTTTAAATTTATGTAGTCCAACTTGATTTGATTCTCCCCCTCCCCCCAAATGAATTTGTAACAGCAGATGTTTAGCTTTTGTAATTGAAATATATTGTCCCACACACCTTGTGAGTTGTTATTGTAGTAAAAATCTATTGGCACTTGATTACAGCACTAATGAAAGTCTTTGTCAGATAGCTTGTTTTACTTTCACTTTTTAAAAAATTTGAGTTCTCACATCGTGAAATATTTCAGTATAAATTACTATTTTTACTATAACTTTTACAGGGCTTGCAGTCTGATCTATATTGAATTCTGCATTTAAGACACTGCTTTTGGGATAGTGTATCAACGTTGCTTTTTAGATAGTTTTAGGATATTCCATTAACACAGTTATGTGAGTTGTTAAAGTAATGCAGAGTATCTGAATCTCTTAGCATAATACTCGTGGTTCACACTGCTGCTTACATCAATTATAATTTGCTGTACATGTTCAATACAGACTGTCTCAAGTGTTATTTAACACCTGAAGCTATTCCTTTAGTGTGTATCTTACTCCTGAACTTCGTTTTGTTCTGTACCGTTCCTCAGACTGGCCTGCGCTTGGTGATCCAGGCTGCCATGACATTGCACCCTCAGTGCTTTGGGTGCTTGTTAGTGACAGTGTGTAACCATCCATCTCTTCCTCCCTTGTTTTCAATAAGGAGGTGGGAAGAAGTGAGCGAGACTTGTGGAGCTATTAGATGTTTCCAGTTTTCATCTGCTCGGTTGTGCTTGGGATTACACCGGTTGAATGGAATGTTCCTCTTCTCTCACGGAAAGATGTTGCTCTTGGAAGCAAGCCTGGTGCTTATTAGTGCATGTAATTTCTTGTCATAATGCTAAACCATAAATGACTTTATAAATGACTTTATGAATGTGTCTTCCTGTCTGTATGTATCTTTTTCCAAATGAATGCATACTAGTATCAAAATACGGTATGGTGTTTTATGTTTCTTCTAACATGTTGTAGTCGTCTTAAAAAGATAGTACTTCAAGCATTTTCTGTCTTGGTAATGAACACTGAAAATAGTATTTATGTGCATTAGATAAACTTCATATACCACTGTCCACTTTAAGTCACTCCATCTTGTTTACAGAATCACAGATCAGAAAAAACCTATTCCTGTGCCTTAGGATATCATTGTCATGTTTTGGGGAAAATAATTACTGCAGTCACAGGTCAGATGCAGAAATTCATCTGCTGCATTGTGCTAAGGAGGTGTAGTCACAACGTTCTAACTCACTCTCCGAGGTGATATTGCACACTTATTAAATAGAAAGTTAGGCTTGTGCATTTTGAGATGAAAGAAAGTGATCCCTGTTTCTTTAATCATGTTTAGCAGATGTACAGTATAACACCTGATTATTGAATTGTCATAACACTGGACCTCTGTTTAGATCAACAGTTCTGCTGTCTCACATTCAAAAAATCCAAACATGTAGTCATTGGGATTAATGAAGAATAAACGCACAAAAAGACTCATTTTGATGGCAGGGATAATCAGAGGGAAAATCAACTGGCATTTTAATCTCTGTTGCCTCCAACTAAGACACTTGACAGTGTGGTCATGTGATTTAAAGATTTCTTAAATACAAAATTTACACACATGCACACACGCCCACCCAACCTTGGAAATGTTGAAATACAAAGTTTTTGCTTGGCTGACTTTGCTAGAAGATGCCCTCTGTAAGGAGTGCATACTGTGAGCTTGCAGAGTTTCAATTAGGAATGTTGATATTGAATCTGCAACATCCTTAATGAAAGGAAAGCTGCAGTAATTACTCACTGAATTGGAGTGGACTAAATGAAAAAGGAATGAGGCTAACTCCTGGCTATTATTTTGTGTAGGCCCTGTTGCACCGATGAAGCCTCCATGTTCTCTCCTGGAGTCTTTTCCCAAACTGATGATCTGTTGAGAAATGAAGCTGAGATGTTTGCAGCAGCAGACTCTTAATAATACTGTTAATGAGTATGTTTTCTGATTCAGGAGAGAATATCTTCTTCCAAAAAGCATCTGATGCACCTCTGCCCATGCAGTAGCCGAGCACTGGGGTTGTGTGTGGTAGGGTTGTGGCAGGTCTGGTTCTGCATTGCTTTGCTTGATACAGACAAGACACTGAAATCCTGGGTGTTCTGCTTGGTCCACAGGGCCGTTTCCCGATGTTGGGAGAAGGGGCTGTAACTGTTTCTGTGTGTGTTTGTAGCTGTTGCGTGTGTGCAATGTCCAGCTGAGCGTTCACTACGCCAGAGAGGGACTTCACAGAATCTGGTATTCTGAAGCATTTTGTGCGAGCCTTGAAGTCCTTTACATACGAAGTTCAATCTTAGTATAGTTTTTAACGTGTAAGCTATCAACTTAAATTATTCAGTGACTGGAAGTTTGCCAAAAAGGTTGGGCAGCCTGGCAGGGCTGAGGTCATAGTTTCTGAGATTAGTTTCTCTGCCACTAGAAGGGGAGTAGTCTTTGATCAAGCTGCAAGTGCGAAATGCCACGAGGGCATCTTCTGATAATGCGAAGGGCAAAGAAATCCTCCTTCTGAAGAACCCGTATAATTTGTGGCTGTGAGGGTGCGGCGTCAAATCAGAGCACAGGGCAGCCTGGTCACTGCAGCAGGACTGAAGGCCATGAATCCCCACTTTGCAACACTGCTGCTATGGCTTTGCCATGCTGTTTCCAGGTAGTAAACATTCAGAAGCTGTACCCCCAAATCTGCAGTGATTCAAACCTGAGATTTATAAACTAGTAAGTCTGTAGCTGACCTGTGCCAATACATGTGCTTGGATTATTTTTTTTTTTAATTTTCGGAATTTTGTACATACATGGAAGCACCTGTTCCCTTCCCCGGCTTTTGGCCACATGCAAAGACTTAGGAATGCTTCTGGTACTCTTTTTTTTCCATGTTGGAATATGGTTGCTCAGTAGTAAATGGTTGGGGTTGCTCAAAAGGTTTCATCTATATAATCTGCTAATGCCGTGTTTTGCAGGTAACTTGTATTTTATAAAAAACCCTCAACCCTGAGTAACATTCATAAATATATTCCTTCTAGCAAGCTGAATTGATCTGTGAACGTCTCATACCTCTTGCACAACTGAATTGTGCATGCAGCTTAAAAGCTTATATATAAAATTAACAGGTGGAATTGTTTCACCTTAGGGGTAATTATTTTTTCTGATAATTAGGGTGCAGGGCTAAACATTATCATGGCGATGCTTTAATCATGTACTGCAGCTCTTACTAGAAATTACAGGTGCCTAGTTGACACTGGAAATACTGAGTAGCTTGGGAAAGGTCGAAGAAACTTTTATTTTTAAGTTCTTTATTTAAAAAGCTGAATGAAATGTAGGAGCTTGTTGATGTAAACTTAAAAAAAAAAAAAAAATCTTTTCCGGGCTTTCAGGCATCTTTAGTTCTCTCTTATACAATTCAATTCAGTTATCTTCCTTTTTAATCAAATGTTCTGCTTTCAGGCTTAGGGGATGAGATCAAGGGATTGTACCAGACTAGAACTGTAATCTAGTGATAAAACCTTGTCAGCGTTGTGAATGAAACTGAACTTCTGGACCCACTTCATACTGTACCTGATTTCTTGTCTCTAACTCTTAATATAAATTTCACTGAAGGCATTCAGGGGTAGAACAAGTTGTTCATTTAATATAACTCTTGGAAAAAAATAATCTTTCTTACTTAATTCCAAGAATGAAGCTAAGGCTGCAGAGGGGAGTAATTGGCAATTATTGTTACTGCCATCATGGGGTGCTGTCACTTCCTTGGTTTAGACAAATTAAAATTGTGTCAGGAAACCAAGCATTCAGTTCAGTCATGTCTATCTCTTCCTACTGTGAAAAACCTGTGCAGAAACAAGTCTGATAGAGCTGGTCAGAAAATTGGTCTCTGGACACCCATTTGGTCATCCACCCGTTGCCGCAGACAACCGGTATAAGCAGTCTCCAATTAGCTTCCCTTGCCCATCATCAAGATTGGAGCAGACTAAATTTTGTGAACTAGCTTTTCAAATTTTTAATGGAATAGATTGTATACAAAATCTAAATCTTAATTGTAGAGATGTTGTATATGAAGTTTCTCAAGGAAGTAGTAAAAGGTGCCTTAGTAAAATTTATGCTGGTATTCAGAGCATTTTCAGGGCAGTTGATGTCTCATCTATAGGACCTAATTAAAAAACCAAAACCTACTATGATTTAATGTTGTTCTTCCTTTCACCACAATGCGCTGAAGAAGTTGCCTTTGTAAAATGAGTATTACTTTCATTTCTTTCTTGCTAGGCAGTGTTTGCCTAGTGCGTGGGAGATGGGGAATGGGAGAAAGAACAGATACTTTGCTGCAATGTGATGCTCTCCCGTCATGCTTAAGATGGAATAAGACCAGAGATAGTGATTCGCATTATCAGTGCAAATGGTTTTCTAGCATTAAAGAGAAAATAAGCCCTGAAAATGTTTGGTTTTTCCTTTTTAAATGAATTCTGTCTTATTGCTAATGAAATGAAAAAGATTTTGATTCCATCACTTGGTTATAGACTTGTTAAAGAAGGCGTGAAGAATTAAGTTCGTAATAAATTCTTTTAATCTATTTATTGCTTAATGACTCTGAGAGACTTACGATTAAGCATTTCCCTGGAACTGGAGAAAGTCCTGCTTTGATTCTTAAGTTTCCAATGTAGGTTTTACTGAAGTTGTCATTCAGATTAGCTCTTGGAAGCTCAACTACACCTAGACATTCTGGTCAAATTGTTTTGCCGTCTTTATCTGTAGTGATAAAATGGTGGTTGCTGTAGTAATAAAGATAATTTCTTAGTACTGTGCACATGTAAAAAGGCAAGCAGCGAAGCCTGATGTATATCCAGTGAGATAGGATAGGAGAGGCTGTTTCGAATGCCACCAATGGAAATATGTATGACTGTGCAAAATACCCCATGCTCTTTTGTGGACATGTACATGAGAAGGGGCCATGTTTTCATGAGATGCAGCTATGTGAAGGAACCATGGAAGTGTTACTACTTGTTAGGAGGTAGGCCTGGGCTGACCCTGTTAGCTTTGGCACCTGTAGCTTCAAGGAGGTAAAACTTAGATTTGGTGACTTAAGTTTGACTTAAGTATTAGTATAGGACATGAAAATGTTGGAGGTGCTTTGACCTTTTCTTCCCAGCAGTGTTGTCTCTTGCTATTTTAGTTTGTGTGTTTGGAAAGTGTACATAGTTGAAGAGGAGCAGTGCATGTCCAATATTAAATGCAGGAAATGGAAAGTGTTTCTATAGGACGACTTCTGTCAGTGGGTAATTTGTAAGGTGAAGCAGTTTGTTCTGTGTGAAGCTTTTAATGCTTTTCAGTACTTCGATGAATTTGAGTTAATTTGTGTAAATACTTCAGTCTTAATTATTTATTTTTACTTTATTTTAAATAAGTCTGCAATAGCAGTCTTGTTTTAGGTGAACATGGGGTGTTGGTTCTTAGGAGTTATTTACTCTTTCAGTTTTGTCTGATGTTCCAGTGCTGTGTTGGTTACAGAACTGTGTGTTAACTTTAGGTATTATTTGATTACCAGTTGTGTAACATTTGAGTTGTTGCTATGATTTCCTTCAGGTGTAGCAGATAAAAGATTTGACATGTTTTGCTGTTCAGATAAATAAAACTGAGGGGTTTGTCTGCTCTTTTGGAAGGAATATTAGTAAAATAGTTAACATCAGTCTCCTGTGTATTTAGAAGACTTAGCATGTATTAAGACTTGGCTGTATCCCCTCCTCTTGCCATTTTTCTAATGTGAAAGAACTCTAAGCCAAGCAAGGATTATCTATTGAATAATTGGATTCATCTTGTTAAAATTGAGGGGAAACTAAATGTGCTCTTTTCTGAAACATCTTACATGGGAGCAGAAACACAGGAGTGGAGTGATTTGGAGACCTGCTTACGTGTGACTTAAGACTCCCGTCTGGTGGGGGGAGTCTGATGTAAGTGCATGCTCCGTTTTGAATGGGGTCTCACCTGTCACCTGCCTCTCTCTTTATTCTTGAGATGAAATTCTGTGTCTGTGGGGCACGGAGCTAGTACTGACAGGTGGTTAAACTTCACACAAGCAGAATGAGGAAGTGGCCTGCCTGTGTGCAACTCCTGATGTAGTGAAGGTGAGCAGCCTTGCAGCTGTATCTTGGGATGCTTCTCTTGAGTGGTGAGCAAAGATGATGACCGTGAGTGAAGAGAAGGGGGGCTTTTAGTGTGGTGCTAGGTGGGGAAGGGAAGACACCAAAGCTGAAAAGTGAAAACATTGAACTTCTGCTCTACTGGAAAAGGAGAGAAGACAGATGAGAGAGGCCCCAAGGCTCTTAAAGTCTAAACGCTGAAGAAAACTTTAGTATTGAGAGAGAGCAGCAGAGGTATGCAAATAGGGATGTTTCTATATATTCCCTATGCTCTCTAAGCTGGAGAAAAGTGAGAACTTGCAAAAGGATTTTAAACGTTTGCTTCAGTGCCTGTTTAGTTGAAGGAGTAGATGGTAAACGAGATTGCTTCCTCCTTCATTCAAATTGCAGATATACCAACGCAATAGCCTGGTATATCCCCCAGGTGATATTGTGCCATACTGATTTGTTATACATTTGGTTTAGTTACTGTAAGAATTTCAGAATGTTTGGAAATCCTTTACAAAGGGCTAGATGATAGGACTTTATTTTGTTTAATTAAGACACCGCTATGGGCAAGGGGCATATTTTAATGTTGAGAGCTGTTGAAGTGATGTAGTAAAAAAGTAACTTTTTTTTTTCTTCCCCTGATCACCATTCTCTTCTCTTAGGCTGCTTTTATTTAACAGAGCAATTTTGGAATACGTGTCTTTAGTCCGAACATGTTCAGGTGTCTTTAAGTAACTTGCATTTTATGGGCTCCTGCAGCTGATTAATTTCTTTTGTTACAGGCTCTTATTCCAGCACTGGCCATACTTTTTTTTTTTTCCCTTCAGTGATTGACTGAATAGATTTCTAAAACCATCATGTTTTAATATAGCTAGCAAAAAATTAGTCCAAGTTATAACTTCATACTGAATCAAGCAAGACTATTTGTGATGCTTAGTTGGGTACAGTAGGTGGTCACATGCCAAAATACTCTTCAGTGCATACTGAAGAGTATTAAGGTTAAATGTAATCTTTTGAATTTTCAGCAGAGCTAAGTAACTTACAAGAAGTGCTTGGGGTAAATAATGCAGGATACAGAATTTTTCTAGGAAGATGAAATCATGGTGATTATTGTGCTCAGTGAAAATATTCATCTGTCTTTTACCTGGAAGGCACAATGCTCCTTAAATTACTGGAACTGAAAAAAACATGCAGCATGTATTTAGGGTTTTCTCCATGCATCCCTCAAGACTTATAAAATTAAGACAAAAGGTATTTGAATGACCAACATATAATCCATACATGATGGAGTTTCAAATTACCGAGGACCAGGAAAACATTTGGTTGCAATTTTGTAAAACAGTGATTCATGCCAGAAAATGATACGTTGATTCATACATGTAGATGTAATTTTTTGGCTTTAAACTATATTTATGTACATACTCCAAAGGATGGTTACAAGGTTTCCTGGGGTTTTGCAGTTAAAATGAAAATTGCAAAGGCCCCTTTAGAAATATTATCCTACATGAGCATTGTAAAGAGTGAAAATTGTAACTCCCCTTCCCATCCCTTCTAAATCTGGGATGTGATTGATGGTAGAAATTAGTCTGCATAAATTCTGTTCCTAGTAAAATGTTAGTGCTGATTATAGCTGAATACAGAGTCATTTCAAAAGCTTAGATACGGGAGTTTGAAGAATTCACCCTCAAAAGACATCCTTTTTTCCCGTTCCACAGAAATCACACTGTGGATTTCTGAATGGAAAAAGTGGGAGCAGTCTCCTGTGGAGTGGCCATACTCATTTTATTTCCCTTCTCTTCCCAGTTCAAAACTCTCCAGCAGGGCGGCTTTTTACCATCAAACATAAGGTGACCTCTGCCTCACTTGGATTGTAATCCAAAGATAACTGAGATTTTCTCCTGTGCAGGAGGATGCATCTAGTCTGAAAGTCAAATGATGCTTCTCTAATTGAATTGCAAAAGTTCAGTTCGAAGTAGATGCAGTTTTAGAGCGTGGCCCTCTTCCACAGGGTACTGCCTTGACTTGTCCTGTCCCTTCCCTCTCCTCCCAGGTTCATACGCTTTTGTGTTCTCCTGTGTCTGCACAGAAGACCCATAACAGGGATTATAGTGGGCAGTGAAACTTGCCATCTTTTTGGGGGCAGGTAAACTGAGAACAAGCTGGTGGGTAAATCCCTTGTGGGGATTTATGTGCTTGTGGGGATATATGTTCAGATGGTTATTTTAAATATATGTGATGGAGATGAAACAGTTCTCTCTTTTTATAAATAATATGGGAAAATGGATTTTTATTCTGACCAGCAAGTGTCAAATGGGTGTCTTGCATACAACTTTTGGAGAACAGTTCATGACTTTCTGAATGGCATTATTTAAACGCTGTCAGTTTAATTGGGAGATGGGGTAGTAACAGAAACCACCGCCTCCAAGACAGAACTTACGGGCCCTTTCGGGAAATTGGCCGTACCTTCTCTGGGGCTGACCTGTAGGCATATTCTGTATTTCCTCTTCCTGTCTGACAGCTGAGGCCATCTCCCGCGGACTGCAGCACGGGATCCTTGACTTCTATTTGCACGGCTACATTTGGCTGACAGTTGCAAGTGCTGCTCTGTGGACTCGCTGAAGAATTTCACATGCACTTTGTCTCAGTGCTTCTGCTGCAGAGTGCACTAGTGCACGTGTGCAGCTGTGTCCTAGCCAAGGCAAAAGTAGTTTGGGCAATCTTTTTGTAAGACTTAGTGCACAAGAATATATTGCAGAGTTATTTTATTGTTATTTTAGTACTGCAAGCAAGCTTGCTGTTTCCCTTAATGGGAGACAGATGTTTTACTTGAAATTTTTATGAAGAAGTTTGGTTTGGCAACTTTTTTGGTATAGTTGCAGATTAAAGCATGAGAAAATGATACCACCTGACCTGCTATGTAACAGAGAATACAGGGCTTTCTTTTCTTTTGCTTTGAATGGTTTTCCTTTTGAGTAATAACTCATCATTTTTTTGAAAAACAAGGATTTATTTTTTTCCAAGTTGATTATGTGAAGAATTAAAATCCTGCAAGCTGGTGCTGGATTGGTGCAAAGCAGTCTTTTTTCTTTTTTTTTTAAAGGAGAAAAAAAAAAATCAATCTTAAATAGACCACTAAATGCAGGCTGGCAATTTCTAGAAAATAAATCTCATCCAAATTGTGGAAGAATCAGATTTCAGGTTCTTAATCAAATGAGTTGCTGTGTTTCTTCATTGACTAAAAAATGCTCTTCTAGCACAACCTCCCTATGTCAGCGCTGTCTGGTGGGACATCAGTAACTTCTGTGCTTCTGTAAATTGTGTCCGAGCTGAACTTAGATACATGTTTTCTAATTATCTTTTTAAGTATTGAACAGTTTCCTGTTGCTTTAAGTAGATGATGATGAACGTTTCTCAGAGGAAGTAGGAGAGGAAGAGGAATCTCCTCACAGGATACTTGCTGCTCAAGATAGGAAGCCAATTTAAAGTCTTGAACTTAGACATTCCAACGTTTTATCTAATTAAAAATGTTTTTATTTGATATGCAGGAAAGCTGTGCTTCCCTTTCTCCTCCTAATCAGGAGAATTCTTTTTATGAAATTGATGTGAGCATGGAGGATAATTTCTTCTGTGCCTGGGGTAGGTGTTAGTCAAGCATGATTTCATGCTGTGCCTCCTGCCCAGACACTGTCCGGTTGCTTCTGCCACTCTGCAGTGGATGTTTGCTGGGACTGCTGGCAGCCGCTTTGGCTGCCTCTGGTGCCCGGCTGGACCGGCCCTGTGTTTGGCTTCCTCTGTGGTAGGCAACTCTCTTAGCGTGGCATGTTCATAATGTTTCAGCTTAGCATGACTGATCCCAAGTCTCTCTGGGAAACCAGGTTATTTTCCTGCATTAGCTGTTCCCTGCAAGGGATTAACTGTGTCTTCCTCTATAGAGCAATCCCTGCCTGCTTTGCCTCTGCTACTAGTCTTTTTGCTACTGTTTTCCTGTATTTTTTTATGAATAGCTAGGAAAAGGCATCTATGTGCTCACATTGTGATCTAGTACCAAATGGCATACCTTCTTCTGTGGTGTGGTATGCAGTGTTAACCATGTGAAGTGCTGAGAACTGTAGTGTCAGCAGCAGGTATCGATGGTGCTGCCGCTCAGGAAGGTGGATTGATGCTCTGAAGATGTGTTGCTGGTAAGGAGACAAACACTAAGTTGATGCATATGCTCGGGTCTCAGGTTTTCTTACCTTAAGTTTTGGATGTGCATTTCTTTGCCTGGGGGACTCTTTCCTTCTAAAGAGTTGGAGAAATTCATACCTTTCTGGCAATCGGGGGAAGATTCTGAATGTTGGGGGTTAGGATATCATTGGACCTGTGGAGCGGTCCTTTTGCCAGTAACATCCTTCTTTGCGTGTTCTTCATGGACTTGTGCGATCTCAGCTGAGGTGATCCTCACCAAGAAGAGCTGAGATGCCGGTTCCTCTTATCCAGTAGACTTTAGTTTAAAAAATAGAAGTAAAAAAATTAAATGGTACCAGATGTACCTTGGTCATTTGGCATTCTAGAGCTCAGCTCTGCAACGAAGGTTGGTGGATTTCTGAAACAAAGGCTGGCAGCTGCCAAAGTAGGATGTCTTTTCATCAGCATTTTTGGGTAAATGACGAGTGGCATAAGATTTGGAATAAAATTGAGAGCTTGTAATGCTGACTGCAGTTAATGTGATAGTACTGGTGACTGGGGTAATAACCTTGTTTAAACACAGGAAAGCTGAAGGAGCTGTAGGCACCTTAAGAACATGTCGTGGTTTAACCTCAGTTGGCAGCTGAGCACCACACAGCTGCTTGCTCACCCCCACCCCCTCCACCCCCCGCCACCCCGGTGGGATGGGGGAGAGAATTGGAAGAGCACAAGTGAGAAAAACTCGTGGGTTGAGATAAAAACAGTTTAATAATTGAAATAAAATAATAATGTAATAATAATAATATACAAAGCAAGTGATGTGCAGTGCAATTGCTTACCAACTGCCATCCGATGCCCAGCCAGTCCCCGAGCAGCGGTCCCGTCCCCCCCCCCCCGGCCAGGTTTCCCCCGTTTATATTCTGAGCATGATGTCACATGGTATGGAATGTCCCTGTGGCCAGTTTGGGTCAGCTGTCCCGGCTGTGCCCCCTCTCAGCTTCTTGTGCACCTCCAGCCTTCTCAGTTGGTGGAGCATGGGAAGCTGAAAAGTCCTTGACTAGTGTAAGCACTACCTAGCAACAACTAAAACATTGGTGTGTTATCAACATTATTCTCACACTAAATCCAAAACACAGCACTGTACCAGCTGCTAGGAAGGAAATTAACTCTATCTCTGCTGAAACCAGGGCAGAACATAACATGCAAAAATGTAGGGAAATAATTGTCACTTGTTGTTCAAGGATGCGCTTATGCCGACGTACTAATGCTTTGCACTGTTGGCGTTGAGTGGTTGTGTTCCTTGCTGTGTGGCTTCTTGGACTATCTCCGACTGGTTCTTGTCTGTCTACTGGGTTAATGGGGAAACAGTTCTTGGCTGCACAGTTACACACGTGAGCAGAGGTACCTTTAAAAAGTTCTTGCTTACTCTTTAGCTTCTTTGGAAGTCACAGTACAAATTCTGTGCCTGTAGCCCTTCTAAAAATCTTTAACATTTCAGAGAAGGCAAGTCCCATAATACTGTCATCCTCAAGCTGATTTCTGTAGGCTCCTTAGAGGAAACCTTCCAGCAGAATTTCAGGTAGATGGTAATAAAGCAGCACAGGGGGGGAGAATTCTACAGTGTTTTGAAAAATGCGAGTTTATCTTCCAGCAACATTGGAAGCCTTTTCTCTTTTTATTTTATATCCTGTTCTCAGGGATTGCTAGTTAATAATTTACATGTACTACAGTTACCAATTAAAGAAAAATTGAATTTGAAACAGCAGTAGGTTCAATTAAATATATTTGGGAATCAGTTATTTCTTCTGTTGCTCAGGAAGGGAGTTTAATTATTTAAAAAGTCCTTTCTTTATACATTTTTCTTTTACATGAGCAAAAAGTACCAATGGCTAATTACTGCTCCTGAGGAATTAAACATTTTCGGGCTCTAAAACTTGGGACTTAAAACAGGAAAAAAACCAAGCCAATTCAAGATGATATAAATGTTACTTAGTTGGTTTGAGTGCATGCATGAAGCTGATGCATGCTGATGCTTACAAAAATGCAGTCAAACATTGTCAGAAATCAAATCTTTAGTTTGAATGTGTGGTGTAGAATAGCATATTAGATTGTGTGTACAGCAAAATGAAGTAATTAGATATAAATGGAGAGGGTTGGAATTCTTTCTTAGTCACAAAGAATGGAAAGTGAATCTGTTCCTTCTAGAGTGCCTTGATTTCCCACCCCCCCTCCACCCCCCAGCAAGCACTCCCTACACTTACACACAAGAAAGTATGCATGAAGATGAAAGGTCCTTCATTACAAGGTATGCATATTACTGGAGTGGATTGGGTTTACTTTTTTCTATTGTTTTGTGTTCCATAATTGGCTGCATTAGTATGCCATATTAGTCACATTATAGCCATTTGCCACAGACTGTAGGAGAAAAGATACTTGTTTCTAAATGGAAACTTGCAGAATTTCCTGTTTTGGTGAGAAGATACATCTAGTTAACGTGCATTGCTATTGCTGATAGATGTCTCATAAAGCAATTGCTTCTTTTTTCCAGAAAAGCTATACTAAGCAGGGAGTGAACAGTATTAAAAACATTTTATCTGTTTGCTTTTAAAAGGACATGAGCTTCTCACCTATGGTAATATAACACAACAAAAACACAAAGTTGGCTGTGTTAGAACAGCACAAGAAGAGATCTAAGTTAAACTGTATTGATTCTTAGTGGGCTATAACGAGGTTGAGATGATTGTGAGCTCTTTCTCATAAGTCTGGCTTTTCTACTCGTAGGGACCTTTGATTTCTCCTTTCATGAACACAGCTTGATGCCAGCCTCATTGTGGGGTACCTTTCATAGCAAGAGCAATACTCTGAAGCGCTGCTGGTTGTACAGCAGTGCACAGAGTATAGCTGTCCAACAACAGAAGTCTGCTCGTTAGTCATGGCTTTCTTTATATCTTAAACTTTGATGCTTCCAGTTGAATGTTTGCTAATTGATTCCATAGGCTGGTGCAAGTAGCTTGATGGCTTGAGTAAATCTGTACGTGTCTGGCATGTGCTCCTTTGCTGTGGTTGGACTATTCTGGTTTGCAATTAGCCTTTTGAATGCCAATACTATATATATGGCTATCTAAATGTCCCGTTAAGTTTCAGCTGGACTGTAAGTAGCCTTCCCCTCCAGCTCCCTTCGTCTGAGCTTATGGATGGTGTTAGTCTGACTCAAGGTTGATTTGCATTCTTGAGCAAATAGCTCTGGAGAAGTCCCCCAGGGCAAGTTGAGAGATTTGCTCTCAATATTTAGTCATGTATAATAAACTTGCTTTTGAGGACTCAGAGTTTATGGACACTGTAGTCTCATAAAATCTAACTGGGGAATATTTCCTTTTTTTGGTAATTAGTGTCTTGATTAATTTGCTAGGTTGGTTTTTTGAGTAAAATTTTAAAAATATGTTAGTCCTAATCCTTCTGGTAAAAAAAAAAAAAAAAAATCAGGAGATTGAGAAAATTCGCACATGTAATTTTGAATATTTGAATTTTGCTGCATTCGTGGAAGGGAATTTCAAATACATTATTAAAGTAATATTTACACTTAAATTGCTGACAATTTTTTTGTTTAAAAAAACCCAAACAAATTGGCCTTCTGTGTTACAGGGTTGATGGGAAGTTGCAAGAAGGATCGGGATATAACATCAGAGATTTTGGTAAAAAAAAAATATGAAACTTTGCCCTGGAATACTGGCAGAGGACTTGTGCTTGAAATCAGTTTGACTTTCCAAATGTTATAAGAGGGCAAATTCATTTTCGACATTGATACCTGCATTTCCATGCAGTTTGCCATGTAATTAAATTGTTTTGATACATGAAGGTAAATCAGTTTTTTTTAAAGCAGTGGCTCAATGACTGCTCCATGACTTTCTCAGGTCATTGCAGGAGGAATGAATTTCTCTGGAATACTGCCTGCATCAAGCATTTAAGGGTAACTCCAAATGTGAAAATAAATTTGTAGCTGTTGTTTTCTCTGAAAGTGAGCTAAATGTCATTCCTATCTGAACACACTTAAGAAAGGCAATCTTCTCTACATAAGACCCTTACAGTACTCTGAAAGTGTTTCTTGAGCCTAGCTACCTAATGAATCGCCTCTGTGTGCTAGATGAAGAGTGAAGTCAATAATTTCATCCTGATGCGCTTTGCGTCCTTTGGACAACTGCAAAATGGTATCTGTATGTTCATATCCCCATGGTAGCTGTCAAATTGTGTGCTTGATTAAAAGCAAATATCAGTTGAATCACATAGTGTTGACTTGAGATCTCTCAACATAACTCTAAGTTCTGATTTTGGCACAGTTTGTTAACAAGTTAGAGAACAGAAACTGCTCTCTTATTGTGACTGGAGCTCAAGAGACTCAGGAAGCTGCATCTGATAAACTTGCATCATTCGTGTGACTTTTTAGTAGTAAATTCAAGGAAAAGTGTAGATTCTGCTACCCCGAGATGCAGACAAGCTAGTTGTCTGGTATGTTGAAGTTACCTGTATGTTTTGTAGGGCACACGAGCTGAACTTTCAGCTGTTGAAATTTAAGATGGATTTTTTTAACATGATACACTCTGAGTCTATTAAGAAATAAATTCACCTATAAAAGTGCAACTGGCTTCAGATTATTTTTATCCCAGTAGGTATTTTTTGTCTTGGCTGTAAACATGTCATGCTTTCTCCACGTGTTAGGCCTTGCTTTCCTTCTGAGGTAACCTTGGTAACTAATACTGTAGTTTTTCTGGAGAAAGCAGTTATGTGTCTTCAAATAACTCAAATTAGCTTGTCGTTAAACATGATTGTTGGTCGTTGTCTTTATGGGAAACTTCAATATTGCATGAAAGGAGAAAAATGAAATTATTGAACTTAGCCTATGTTATCTTTGTACCAGCTTTGCTTAATTTTTAGTGCATTAGTGAGTAAAAGGGGGCTTGCAAAGTCCTTTCCAAGTCCTAATGATTCAATGTGGGCACACTGGTGACTTGAAAAATTTATTTTTCTCATCACTTACATTCTGCGTCTCAGTGCTGTAAAATAAACAGATTACCTAAGGGTAGGTAGTGGGTCACTAGCTAACATCAAAAAGTAACATTCCTTACTAGCCTGAAGCAGCTTGTTTACAAGTAGTTGATATTTGAGTAAATAGTATGTAACCAAAGAGTTTAAAAAGCCTTTAGTTGGAAGGTCATAGTAGCTTTTAGTGTTTTCTTTGCTCAAACTAAGGATTTTTTTCCTGCTGACACGCTGACCTTTGCTTTGTGTGTTTCTTTATCCCCCTCCTCCCCCTGTGCCCCCTTTAAAAAAGAAAAAAAGAAAAAAAAAGAAAAGAAAAGCTGAGGTTATTGCAGGTACTACTTGGTTGACAGGACCCTGCTGTGAGGAGTAAGTAACTTAAGATGTTGCCATAGCTGTTTTAAAAGCCAGCTTGGTAAGAAGGTAATAATCAGCAGTGATGAAGAAGGTGTGCTTTCGGTTTCTGACATGAGGCAATGTTGACATTTTTAGTGGTTATTTCAGATTTGTCACGAATGTGTATTTAGAAGAACTACTTCAAGTTCTAAAACTACTACCATAACAGTCAGAAATGGGAGAGCCTGCATGGGAAGGTGCTTTTCCATGGTGTCTCCTCTCAGCTAAGCTTCAAAACAAAGCATTCATTATGCTGTGGTTTCCTGGTCACCTGCAAACTTTCCAGGATTTATTTGAACTCAGCCCAAGTCTCTGTCCTGAGCCATGTTTCCCTAGGAAGCGGGGTCTGTGACGGCTCTGTGGACAGAGGGGGGGGGGGTCCCTCAATGCTCCCGAGAGCCTTGGGAAGGTGGGCAGTGGTTGGGGAATGGGGGCTGGTGTAGTGCCCCCACCGGGCACAAGGCTTAACTTGAGGTGCGCTGCATTGCACACCGGGGAAATTGCCCTTGGGGAAATGGTTCACAGCAGCTTCAAACATTTCTCTGCTCACAGGGCTGTTTACATGCGCAGTTGCTCTGCTGGCTGGAAAACGGGACGGGCAGTTTTAGTTGAGTCAGTCTTGAGCGGAATCTGAGAGCTGCCTTTGTCGAGCCATGGTTGAGTGACGGTGGAGATCGTGGGAGCAGGAGGCTGGGCTGGATGACCTGAGGTGCCTTCCGGCCTGGTGTATTTTTTGTCTCTGTCACTTTCTGTTTTTCTGCTGCTCTACTGCTTTCATGCCGCATCAACCATGCTGCCTTCACATTTCCTTGACACAGGCAGGAAACATGGGTTTTCTTATGAGTAATAAGAAGAGGGCAGAGCTGGGGTAAAGAAATAATCCATGCAGAAACATTTTGGTGATTTCCCCCCCCTTTCCGCTTCTCAAGGTGGGGCAGGAAAAGATGACTTTTTCTAACAGACTTCATAATAACTAAAGTAGGACTGTCCTCGCAATGCACAAGAACACCTGATATCCCAACCTGTAATACCTGATCACCATTCAGAAAATGGAAATAAATTCCTTTTAAGTAATACAGCCATCATATGTAATTAATATGAATATAATATGAATAATAGCGTGCAACAGTAAAACAGTTAATTTTAAAGCCTAATGGTAAATGTTATTCTTTTGAAACTGTGGGAAGAAAATGGACTTTGTCCAAAAGGTATTTATAATTGTGGCGTATACAGACTTTAGAAAACTGAAACATTCTAAGTACATGTAAGGAAGACCTAATTGTGTTCTTTGTGGCTGTCACTTAAAAAGTTGGATGTAATTCCAGTCCTGTTTGTTAGTTAATGATGTAGGTATGTGAAAATCAACCAACTGTTTGTATAAAACATAGGAAAAACAGTGTGCTTGGTGCAAAACCGGCTGTGCCCATAAGCATGTAAGGTGTGCTCTGCCACTCCTGGGTTTGGGTGAGTGCACATAGGCTTGCCTTGTACTGGGATTCGTCTGTAAAGCAGGGTTGTGTTTCCAGGATTGAACTACACAAACTTATTTAACACAACTCATTGTGGTATCTGCTATGGCATCACCTATGTTTTTACTCAGGCTGACCCTGCTGCTGCTTGGTACCCATTCCACTGGATTCCCCATGCTTCCTCCAGGAGAGTGCCACCAGGGTGAATATTCCCGCTTTCACTGAAGAGTGGGGGCTCTGATTCCTTCCCTGTTTGCTGCTCAGCTCTTCAGCCTGCTCTGCAGAAAGTGTAGTAATAGTTTAAAATGAGCTTTCTCAGTTCTTCCTCTTCTTCTCTGCTTCCTCTCCTTAGTAGGATTTATAATCTCTGTTTTTTCTCGTAGATGCTAGAGAAGACAGACTCTATACTGCTGCTCTGTACGGCTGCTCTCTGGGGAATTGAGAGAGGATGGGGAGGTGCGTGGGTTTTTTTGGTTGGTTTTTAAAGTAACTGTCTGCTGTCTAAACAGAATGTGTCTTGTCATCCCTTCTGTTGCATTATGTGGCTTGTGACTTGTGACCCTGTGCTGGGAAAAAGTCTGTTGTGACTGAGGATTGTCATGTGCCTTGTCAGTAGCATCTTTGGGAAGTGGGAGTGCTGCTGTGACTGCATCTCCAACCTGGACCCGTGCGCGT
This sequence comes from Aptenodytes patagonicus, assembly GCF_965638725.1. NCBI lineage: Eukaryota > Metazoa > Chordata > Aves > Sphenisciformes > Spheniscidae > Aptenodytes > Aptenodytes patagonicus. The sequence goes on from NC_134982.1 coordinate 25,296,116, forward strand.
TCCTGTGCTGGCTTTGGGGCCCTAGCCATGTTCCTGGAGTGCAAAGCCCTGGGACAATGTATTGAGATCCTTTGTGCAGTGATCCTGTGGTCTCATTCCCTCTTTTCTTTCCTTGGGCAATGAGTGATTGAGATGATCAATAGCTGCCAAATGGCTTCTAATGCGATTCCTTTCCGTAGCATAAAGTAGAAAAGTACCTTCTGTCATTTGCTGCTCCTTGTGTCCCTTTTGGCTTTGACTATTTTTCTGGGAATTCCAGGATTTGCCAGGGTTCAGTCGCTGCTCCTTTGCAGTTTGATACCTCCCCAGTTAAGCACTGCATTGGCCCAGGTTTTGGCTGTCTTTTGATAAAGAAAGTTCATTCTTCCATGAGCTGGTGTTTTGGTTTAAAGCTGCCCCTGTGCGAGTCAACAGGGCTTGTCTCTGGAAAATTGTTTTAGCACTTCATATCTTTGTTCCTTCTTAGGAGGCTCTGTTACTTCAGATCCAACTTCTTCATGGAGAAAACTAATTTTATGAACAGTAAGCTTTTATCTGGGGAAAAGAAGGGATTTATTTATTTTGGGTAATGAAGAAGTGACCAGTTTATAAGAAAACAGTAAAGTCTGTTCCTTTCCTTAGCGTGTGTGGGTGTCCAGATGATAAAATGGAAATCTCGGATCACATTTGGTAAACTTGTGTGTGGATTGATTATGTAGGCAGAAATAGAAATTGGGTATAAATAGGCAAAGACAGCTTCATAATAATTTGTTTGTTGTTTTGGAGCAGTTTCTTGGTAGATGTTTGTAGTGGTTTCATACTCTGCTAGTCAACCCTAGTGTCACCAGTCCTGTCAGTGTTGCTATTGCAGTTTTATCTTTCAGTTTTCCTAAGTAAATCTGGTATGGTGCTTGTGGTTTTTTTCCTTTCCATGGTTACCAATCCAAGCACATCTGTTCCATTGGTGATTTTTTTTTCTCCCCCTCAGTTTATGTACACAAGACAAAACAGTTTGACACCAGAACTACAGGACTACTTATTTAAAAAACAACATGGCAAGTCATTTTTTGTTCTTCTCTTATTCTTCTGATTTCCAGGATTTTCCCCCAAAAAGGAAAAATAACTTCCTGTCCAGACTTGTGGCCATCCAGTGAAGTTTTTGTATTTATCTTCTTAGAGAAACGTTTTTAGCCAGAGAATATTTGTTAATTTTCAATCTCTATCTTTCTCTGCTGTCTTGCCTTCTAGATACTATGATCAAATCTTAATTAGAAATAATAAATTATACATAGACTGCCCAAAAAGCAGTAAACAAAAAAAAGGCAGCTTTAAGGTCCCCTTCCATATTTTGGCTCAGAGTCACAGTTTAAATCTTCGAAAATAACTACTCAAAAATTAAGTTTACATGATATAAATATATATTTCCCATTCAGGAAACAGAGTTCATAACATATTATCTGCAAAGTAGTATATCTACTTCCAAGTTAACTGTTTCAAAAAAGCTACACATTTGTTAGCTTTAGGCACTTCCACTGTATTTATGCTTAGTTGTCATTTTAAGGACATTAAAGAATGCCAATATCAAGAGCCACCAATTTCACTCAGAGCAAACAGTTCACTCTTCCTTTCCTGTCATCATTAGCTAGTCTTAATTTGTTTCAGAAGGGGCAAAATGGTCCTTATTAATTTGGTCAGTGCTCAGGGTCATGCTTGTCAGCTGAATAAACATGAAAAGAAAAATATATTTTATCTCCTAGTGGCTTTTCTTGGAATTTGAGAGGGGATGCTGCACTATTCATTCCAGAGCAAAATAGGTCACCTCTCCTGAAGTATCCTTTTCTTTCCCACAACTCCCATATTACTAACAAATCACGTACCTGAAAATTATGTTGAAAATTGAATTAAGCACTGGATTTCCTATTAGTTGTGCAACAAGCTTAAGTCTGCAAAAATAAAATAAGCTCTACCTTCTGAATTTGTCTTGTAATCAGGTACCACTGTTCCAGTTAATGAAAAGTTAAAATACTTCAAAGTGGTAAATTCCTGTGGCTTTTTAAATCTGATCTCACTCGCAGAAGTAAGTAAACCAAGAGATCAAAGAGAACTGTCGTACATTGATCTTTCTTTCTGAGCCTCTGCTTTTATAAATCCGTAATGTTATGGAGTAGCAAATGCAAAGCAAAATGTATCCCCTAGATGCACATTAGCTTCAATTGTGCTTGTAACAGCGGTTGGAAAACTGCTCTCTCTCTGTGATTCATTTGTCTTATGTGATCTGCAAAGGTGTGATTTTTTTAAAAATTTTTTTTTCTTCCTCTTAATCCGTGCTTGCTCGATATGTGTAGATAAGTATTTGAGGTTTTTATTTATTTATATATATATATATATATATAAATAAAAAAATAATTGGAAGCTTCCCTGCCCCCACCCCTCCCCTTGTTAACAGAAGAATTAAAAAAACCCTTTTTTTTTTAAGGAAAAATGGCAGAGAAGTGGAGTCTGAACCCTCATGCTTGATGAATGTCTGTTTTTACCCAGGATACATATAGGAAGGAGTAGGTAATGGGTGATTAACTGTAACTGGATTAAGCTGCAAGTGTGGCCATGTTTTCAAATAATGAGTAACATCACCATTTCCGTGATTAAAACTCAGAACAGATGATGGAATAGTAAAGATGTGCTAAAGGTCCTTGAACCTCATGCACAAATCTGGGCCATTTTTAGGGGGGCTTATGATGTAAATTATTTTTCTTCAGTGTATATGCAAATTAGCTGCTTCCAGGGGCTGTGTTCTTTGACTTTGATCTGAAACAAGTAAATATTGATTAAAGTAGAAGAAAAATGTTTTATGAAACTTCTGTGCTTAGTATAATTCTGTTTTATGCTGTACATCAATAAGGTGTAGTACAGACTCTTTTTGAAGACTTTTTTTAATAATAATTTCCGTGCTAATCTTGCTTCCATCTTTTGGTGTAAGACTTCAGAGTGTAATTTCTTGAGCAAAAGGTTGTCTTCGTAATTCTGATAGTGATGTGCAATTTTTTGTTTGCTTGAGGCTTCAATGTCAACTGGATTTTGAGTTTAAGATTATGTATTTGCAAGTGTTTAGATCTGTACCAGAATCCCTTCACCTTGGGCATTTCGGATTTTGTGCATTAGCTCTTAAAGCTTTGAAGGAGTAAACTAAAATTTTGAATGATGGTCAAAGAATGCCAGCTCTTTGCAGCATGAAAGGAGAGGGGTTTTGAAGGATGGAAGAAAATTGTGTGTGCAAGTTATAGCCTGATCTCTTCACTTTTCTCTTTTTTTGTCTGAAGTATTCCAGCATCTTTTCTTGTAAGGAACATTCCCCCCCACCCCCCTCTTTGATGCTCTATACCTGTGCAGGTGCTTGCCCTGCCCAATGTGGCTACACGTTTCAGTATGTGGGCTGTTAGCACAGAAGCCTACAGAAGTGGAGTCACCATTATAAATCATAAACCACCTATGATTCTATGATTTGTAACCCCAGCAATGCTGTCTACCCCAGTAACTCTTGCCCTAAGCTCAGGCGCTTTCAGTGGACCTGCTGTCCAAGAACATTGGCATAAGATCCTGACATATGATTCCTAGGTCTTTGCTTCTTTAATTTTTTGACCAAATTGGGCTGAAGCCAAATGGGAAAGCATGGGAAGAACTTTCCCTAGTCTGCCAGTGAAGGTCCTGATAATAAATGGGTAGTGGTGTTTTGAGATACTGATGCTTTAATGACCTGTTCTGCAAGCAGTCTCTGAGCACCGCGTTAAATCATCTGTAGTATGGACTTTTAAATACAAATTTCAGGAGCTCTGTCATCTGCATGATGTGGGCTTTCCTCTCAAATTTTTTGAGCAGGGATTGCTGTGAGCGGGTGACTTTCTGATTCACGTGGAAAGCAAACAGCTTAGGCCTGACTCATGAAAGAGCGTGCAGTTGTTAGCAAAAGAGAGCTTGTGGCTTCTCTGCTTTACCTTTTAAACAAGCTGGTGTTAAAGGTAGGATAGGAACTATTAGGGAATTCATTTTTGGTAATGCAAAAGAGGGAGCCATGGAAACCGTCCCCAGAAAGGCTTGACTCTGATGGGTAAATCTAGTGCTTCAAGACTGTAAACAGGAGATAAAATAATTGCAAGGAAAAGTGGGGTCTTGGTATTTACAGTTGATCTGTAAAATTTTTACATTTGCACTTTACAAATACAAGATAGCATACCGGTCTTCAGTTTTCCATGTTCGTGCCATGGCTTACCAACTGTAACTTGTTCTATGCTCACATGCTAACTAACCTTTATTTCTGATGTCTGAATATGTAGGGATAAACCATTGGCACTACTTAAGCTTGTATGATAGTGGAACTAACACAAGGTCATGTTAGTAGACCAGCATACTTGATCAATGTAATTTTTCTTTTCTTGACTGTAACGTGAAGTTGTAAAAACTCCTGAAGTCTACCGTACTTTTTGGTTAGTGGCGTCCTTAACAGTAAGGCTTGGTCTGTCCAGAAAGTTGTACTTTGTGTGCCTGACAGCAAATCTAAAATTGCTAGCTGAGCTATTTCTTAGTGAATGAAGCTCTGAATGCTGTGGTTTTGGAACGGATGTGAACCTAGGAGGGAGACTGATCCCAGAATATGCTCTCTAAATGCCAGGATGTCTTCAGCTAGCATGGAGGGGAAGAATGTGGTGATTCCTCTTCCCTAGAGATACTTCAGGGGGAACCCTCACGAAAGTGGTTTGTAGGTGGAAGGTAGGAGAAAAACACATGTAAGAATAAAGTTTAAGAAACAATTGTTTCTCCCAGGACCTTGCAGACTTTCCCCTGAGGTTTCTTTTGAGTTGGATTTAGCACTTCGGCAATGAAAGGACGAAAGGCATACCTTCAAGGTATGGGAAAGGAGCCTTGCTGAATTTTAAGGATCATCTTTTCATATTCCCAAGGGTACCAAAAACCCCTCATTTCTTTTGATAATATCCGTAAGTATTACCTTTCTCTTACTGTGATCTCTGGCTTTCCCTGATGCAATCTTCTGAAGACTTTTGGTGAGATCTCTGATGCTGAGGTAGGACCTGACAGCGATACAGGTGTCCCCCTTCTGTTTGCACCACATGCCTTTTCTCTGGGAGGGATGTGGACAGGTCCCACAAAGATCCGGTGGAGTAGATGCTTGACGTAGTCCAGAGCCTGGGGATGAGAGTGTGCCTCTCTTGGATCTGGATTTTTGACAGGCTGCTTACAGTGTAGATTTCTCCTGAAGTTAAATGTTGGTTTGAAATGAGAGGAGGAAGTGAGTGGATAGGTTGAGCACTTTATCCTTTGTTTCTTTCATTCCCTCAAGTCTTTACATCTGAGGGACGCAGCTGTCCAGTCAGTGTACTATCTGGGCTTGGTTTTCCTGCTCTGCTCTCAGTGAATTAGAAGGGCGGGAGGGGTCTGCCTTTCTCCAATAACCTTAATCCTGGTGGGCTGTTAAGTGCCTTGGTGAACATGTACAGGCTGAGCAACTAGTAAGATGTCACTCGTGTCCAATCTGCCATTTTTCATGACTCTTCTGTCTTGCCTGGGGAAGCTGGAATGCTTTCCTTCTCTGGAGTCAGATGGCTTTGCAAGACAGACATATCTGGAAGAGTGTGCTGCTGTTTGAGCAGTTGTCTTTCAGATTAATCAGGCAGAGGATAACCCTGTCAACTGAAGACAGTCTCAGGACCCTCAAGCTTGTGATTCAGCAAAGGTTATGGTGCTGTGTTTAATACAAATACTCTGATGATCAGGTGCTCTGAGATTTTTCTGTCAACATTTCCTCTCAACAGATGATTGTTTTTCTGACTGGATCGTCTGCTGACTTAGGGGACTGTTCTCTCAGTAGTGATGTTAACTCCACTTACTGCTGTTGTGAAGACACACATTGTCCATCTGCTGTCTGCAGGGACTGCAGCCCCACTGTGGTTCATGTTGAACATCTCAAGATATCATTCAGCAGTCTGTTCCTGAATATTCCTAGAACTTTAACTAAATGAATAGAATGGAAAAGAAATCTGAGATCAGATTTCTATTTTGTGCTTCATTGTATAAGTAGTTTACAGGCTGTGCATCAGGAGTTGTGAGGTTATTGTTCTAGAGATAAAACACCCGACAGCGCCACTCGTCTTAGGAGAGCAGTAAAGAGAAGCATACCTGCAATACAAACTAGAGAATAGTGAAGACTCAAATGGTAAAGTGAAAGTGGAAACAAATGTATTAAACATTGAGGTTTGCATTGCTTCATTTCTGGCTCTTTGCCTAACACTGGCCTCAGGCTGCTTCCTTTCTTGTATTTAGACCACTTCGAGTAAATTAATTGAATTTCTGTAGTCACAGAAAATAGCATCCTCCACAGAAGCACAGCAGGTACTTGTGAAGACATGTGCCAAAGAGCTTGGATGCAATAGAGGATCCTGACAGAAGCTGGGCTGCCTGAAAAGGGAGATAAACGGGCTTGAGTCAAGCAGGCTGGTAGGGATGGAATTGCCTCTTCTCTGCTGTCATTGCTTCCTCCCTGCTTCCTCCAGGCACCTGTGCAGTTTCTCCCCTCCCTGCCGTTTTGGGGAAGGTATGAGTATGGGAACTCTGAACCAGGAGCCTGAGCTAAGGTGTTAGGAACTTCTGAAGTTTACTATTTTTATTAAATGCTGTTACAGAGAAAATACTTGAATTAGTTTTGGCTTGCTGTTGAGCCAGGATTTCTGACAGTGCTGTATTTCTTAATGAGGCTATAATGTGTGATTGCAACTACAGCATGGTGGTAGCCTGGGAGAGATTTCTGTTCTTTCGCGTTCTTAAGCAGTCACTCCTGGAGAGCCCATTGTTTCATGTTACTCTTGCGTGATGACCTGGTATGCCGGCAATGTGAGACATGAAGCTGTAGGAAAGGCAGTTTAATTGTCAGCCTTTCTATGGGGCTTAAACAAATGTGGTGCAGCACTCTGGGTCTTGCCGCATGCATATGGTTCTACACCTTTGCATCTGCAAAAGTAGATTCAGCAGTAGTACTGCTGGGGAGAGGATGGCTTTGGGAATCTAGGTTGTCTGCCTAAATATAAAGGACAACATAGTGTGGTTACATTTCTTATTAAAAAGATATGCTAATTGTGCTAGTTCCTGTATGATTTTGTAAAATGAGAGCGTGCATGCAAATTAAATTTCCTTTGTTGGAAAACCTTGCCAAGGTTTCTCACTTTATTGTCTTTGGTCAGTGTAGTACATACTTGTTACAGGAAAGAATTCTGGATCCTGTATTCCCTGGACAGGCAGGAGCTCTAAGCACTGTGGAGGTGGTAGTCCTACAGAGTAGATCCCTAAGTGAAATTTGGATTCCTTGGTTTATGGGACAGTTGGGCTTTACAAAAGAGGCCCTGAAGTGTTTGGGATTGGTTCCATCCTGGGGAGGAATGTGCTGCAGAAACGTTGCGAGGAGTTACTCCCTGCTGAATAACTTCGGTAGGGCGTGCCGCTGATCGATTAGATGCTGGTAGTCTTCAGGAAAACCAAATACTAAAGCTGAAATGAAATTACATACTCTATTATTATTTTTTAACATACAAAATATGTTGTATTTTCCCCAAATGAGCCTTATCTTGGAAACGACTAACTAGTGTGTGTAAGTACAGAAACATTTAAGTCTTAGCCAAAGGAAGCTTAGTGAATTACCAAAGTACAAATAATTGTGGGGTAGCTTTGAGATTCAAAGTTGTTTGCTCTCCCGTCTGTATGCTACTTACTGAGGCTGACTGTTACCAATCATTTTCTGAAGCTGCTATGCAAATAAAGATGAGGTCAGTAAGAAACCAATTTGTGTATCCAAGTTACCCTGCTTTTCCTTAACAACTTTTGCTTTATCTTTACTCTAAACTCCAAGAGGGGAGTGCATCTCTCTCAGTGAAACAAGCAATTCTGAAGAATCATTACAGCTACTGATTCTGTCGGTGTCGGAGGAGAGGATCCTGTTGGCTGTTTTTAATCTTTTGGAAGTTTACTGGTAAAACATATAATACTGCTGGGGTCCTTCTGGGAAAGTATGCTCTTCAACATTGAGAGTTGCAGGAAAAACCTTTAGAAGTGTGTCCTCCTGTATTGGGAATGGGGTTTCTAAAAAAACTGAATGATTTCTAGAGAAAAATCAGCAGATAAGTTTTGGAAAAAATGCTGGAAAAAACCCCCTTGGTGGGTTGTGTTGGGTGTTTTTTTTTTTTTAATAAATATTGCTCCAATAGCCAAATGATAAAACTAGAACTTGAATTTCCTTGTTATTAGCCTTGCCTCTTTTACTGTGTTATAAGATGAAGTGAGCTGAAATACTCTCTTGATCCAAGCGAAGGGTAGGTTTCTTCAGGGTTACACTGACCTCAGTGCTGCAGAGTTTTTCTTGGGGGTTAAACCTGGGCTTTGGCTTAAGATGATTCAGTGTTTTTGTTTTTGTGAAATAGTTTTATTAAATAACTTTTACATTCAGTGTTAAAAATGTCCAGTTAACAGAGCCATTGAACATCACTAAAAAACTAGGTTAGCTCCCACAGTGGTACGCGGTTCTGCAAGTCATAAATTTCAAAGCTTTTAGCACTGCATGTTTTTCCTTGTGGACTCTTGTTAGTATGGCTTAGCAGGATTGTTTTATTTGCAATTTAGGCTATGGTTTGCTGGATTACAGTCTGCTATCTATCAAAATAAAAGAAATCAACTAAAATGAAGTGAAATTGTACTGTAGGTGATACAGATATATCCAAACGAGATGCTATTTGTGTATATGGATGAAACTAATGAAGTGTCCCTGATTTCATGTTAGATACTTCCAAACTGCTTCTCCCTATACTGGAGAGACCCTGAAAAATTAGATTGTGTGGCTTAAGAAAGAAGTTGTCTTGGGCCTTTTTTGTATGTATGGCATATGGTTGATACCAGCATGTCAACTGTTTGAATGGAAAATGATTGGTTTCCAGGCAGCTTTGACTCTGAATCTCATTATTTTATTAGACTTCTCATCCCTTACACTGGTTTTGAGTACTTTTGAATAAAATGTCCATTTTCAAGTCTGTGCTGTTACGTCTTTTAGGGACTTCAGATTTCTATAAACTGAAAAATTTCTGAATGTAACCCTGAGAATACAGGATGTGGTATGTTGCTCCCTTGAAGTGAGGGCAGAAAGCTGATTTACAAGTCAGTTAAAAGGTATACAGTCCATGCTGCAAACGCACGTAGCATGGGGAATAAAGAAGAGGAGTTAGAGATGTGTGCACGCTTGCAGGGCTACAACCTTATTGGCATCACAGAGATGTGGTGGGATGGCTCCAATGATTGGAGTGTTGGGATGGAGGGATACAGGCTCTTTAGGAAGGACAGGCAGGGGAGACGAGGAGGGGGTGTTCTCCTCTATGTCAATGACATAGCTGGAGTGCATGGAGCTCTGCCTGGGGATGGATGAGGAGCCAACAGAGAGCTCCTATGAAAAAAGGCTGAGAGAGTTGGGGTTGTTCAGCCTAGAGAAGAGAAGGCTTTGGGGAGACCTTATGGCACCCTATCAGTACTTAAAGGGGGCTTATAAAAAAGATGGCGGCAAACTTTCTAGCAGGGCCTGTTGCAACAGGACAAGGGGGAATGGCTTTAAACTAAAGGGGGGTAGTTTTAGGCTAGATATAAGGAAGAAATTTTTTACGCTGAGGGTGGTGAAGCACTGGCAGAGGTTGCCCAGAGAGGTGGTGGATGCCCCATCCCTGGAAACACTCAAGGTCAGGTTGGACGGGGCTCTGAGCGACCTGATCTAGTTGAAGATGTCCCTGCCCATGACAGGGGGGTTGGATGAGATGACCTTTAGAAGTCCCTTCCAACCCAAACTATTCTATGATTCTATGCTGCCTTACAGACATGAGGAATCCTAGCAGACCCTGGTAATGGAGGGGTATGTGTGGTGGTTGTCGTGTTGCAGACATTGTAGTGCGTCTGTGCTAAATTCTACACTCTAGACATTTTAATGAAACTTGCATTGAATTACTTATGAGATTAATGGTGAGATCAAAGTAATCAACTGCTACAACTTGGTATACAACTAATCCTTGTAATTTAGAGAGTTCTAAGTCATACTGAACTTTTAAGAAAGTGTGTATAAATCTCTGAGGTGATATGATCTATAAATGAAACTCTACAAGCCATACAAGTAAATCTTCTTTTACTGTTAATTTTAGGTTTCGTGTACGAGGGTGAAGAAACCAGAGCAGCTCTAAACTGTTCGTAAAGACAAATGCAGTTGTTCTTTTGATTTGGACGCTTTTTACATGCCTGTCTGTTTTGTGCTCTTCTACGAATACGCACTGATGTCTGTTCTTTCAGATACAATGTGATACATTCTGCTGTCATTTCCCTGCCTAATAGGACTTAATATAGGATTTTTTTTTTAATCTAAGTAGGGATCTTTCCTTCTCCTAGCCATCAGTGTCATTGTATTAAATAGCTACCCATTTAATTGGAAAAGATAAAAAGATGAGAATAGGTGAAGATAAGTCTACTTAATAAGTGTAGGTTTTACAGTGAGGATATTTAGAAAGTATAGACAGTTACTTGCTCATATTACACAAAGAATTAAACAGAGGGGTGGAGTATTTAAAATCATCTCTTATCACCTTTCTGGTTACATTCTCACATCGTCTTCATGGTTTTTCCTAATTGTAATACTTCTTAAAGTCTTCAGGATTAAAAAAAAAGAGTCTTCCTTGAGCCAGATAGTGTTAATAAACACTTCTGGTAGTGATAGACCTGGGTAAATTGTCTGAGACTCACAAATGGCAGCTGACAGAAGATGTGAAATTCAGTGGAGGCACTTAAAATTACAAACATGGCTCTTGATTATTGTCCTTAACTACAAATCTCTGCCAAATGCAAATTGGGTTGTGCTCCATCCTTCCCCAGATACGCTTGACCTTCTCATATTTTTTTTGCTAATTGAGTTGGTGAGACTAAAGGAGAGGCATTCCAATCTCTGAATTCTGTGTTAGATGTCTAGGTTAAAAATATAAAGCTATCAAATGCCTTACTCCAGTTCACTTTCAACACAGTTCAGGAAAAGGGTTTTTCATGGCAGCTATTGTTCGATAACTGCGCGTGGTATCTTTCTCAGCACTGAACAGGAAGATAGATCAAAAAGCCCTTGTCTGCAAGGTCTCTTGTGGCGAGGCTGCATTATTTAAAAACTTAGGAGCGTGTTAAAGGCAAACTCGGGGAAAACCTGCATTTTCTGGAACTGTATATGCTGCTCATTAATGTTAATTAAAAAAATATGAGGAGATATACCTACTGGTAATTATTACTGATTTGTGCTCAAGTACACACATGCACATCACTGGTACGTTGATCAAGTAAAGTGTTTCTTTTCTAAATCAGACTATAAATTAACAATGCAACCCCTTCACATAAATAATCTGTCTTTCATCTTGCATTGATTTATGGATCAACTTCAGGTCCATTACATGCTGAGAACCTTTTACTCCAAGCTCATTTCATCATGGGTTTCTCTTTTGTTTTGTACCTGCCTTGCATAGGTGTGTTGTGATTCCCTTTGATACGTTATTCCTAATGAAAGTGATGCTGGATTTGGAGCTTTATATGGCAAAGTGGATTCTTTAATATTTTAATGGTCTAAATAAGGAATAATAAATTGAGAATAACTTTTTTCTTACTGTGTGTAAAGATTGTCTCCTGTTCTAAAAATTGTGGTACTTGTGTATTACTGTAACTGGAATGCCCAGTTACATTTAACAGTGCTTGGTGGTGCTTATTAGAAAGCTGCATTACAAATGTGTTTTCCATGAGTCAGAGGAATAAGTTAATGAGTAGAAATTCTGTAAGTCACTGGGTAGGTCCCTCAACCGCTGCATTAGGGTCAAGAAGCTCTTGCTGCGCTTGGAGTGGTGGTTGTTCGCAGTGGCTTGTTACGGGGAGCTGGTCAGCGGAACGAGGAATGTTTTCACCTTGCATTTTTATTTTTAATTTCACTGTAACAGAGGGAAAAGTGAGACCTAATTGAGCATGGATGGAGCAGATAGACTTGAATAAACAATTAGTTTTCTGAGGCCTCCAATGCGATAGAATAAATGAAACCTTTATAGGTAGTCTAGGAGCTCATTGGTGAATGTGAATGGAAATAGATTTTATAAAGAGCTAAACTGCTTTCACTTCATTAGTATTCATGATATAACAACCCCCCCCCTCTTTCCAGAGATATATATTCTCCTCTGAATTATTTTTTTTCACAAGACGAATGATGGTGGTGTCAACAGCTGATGAAGATGAATAGGTCTTTCTTATGTATTTCAATTTTTTTTTTTGCAATTGAAAGTGACTTTGAAGGTTAGTTTACTAAATTTTCATCCTCCTAGTTAAAGAGCCAGGAAAAATCTTTCTTAAAAATCTGTGTATGAGCAGCAGCATTGGAAATGTTTGAAGTAAGGTGTGCATGTGGATGCCTGCACATACACGGAGTATAAATACATATTTCCATGCATTTGTCATGGCTTTCTTGTGCTGTAAAAAGGATCATTAAAATAATTATGGGTGAGAATTCTGCCTGCAGTGTCTAGAAATATCAAAGTTCTTTTCTGTTTGCTGTGTAGATAATTTCTGCTTTCATTGAGAAATTAAAGGAATACTCAGTGTGGCTAGTTTTGATATTTTTTGCTACAGCAGAGCATAGTGCGTAAGCATTGCTAGTGCTACTAATAGCTCTGCATGTGATAGTAAGAAAATGAATACAGCCATAGAATATTAAAGAACAAAAATCTGCCAAAAAAGAGGCTTTATACAAGGGAAAGTAAGAAAATACTACTTTGAGTCATGTGACTTTTTTTAGTGATGCACAATATTGATAACTTTAAACTTGTTGACAGTTGGTTCCTAGTGTTTCAGCTGAAAATTTGGTTGCCTTTGTTCTCTTCCACTTCATGGGAGTAGATGAATCGGTGAAAACAAAACAACCCCCCTGAAGTGTGTGCTTTGTGTTAGGAAGATGTGATTTTTGCAACGCACTCTGCCATGCCCTGTGAAGTTGTGTCTGCGTGGGGTCAAAGCAGGGGTCAGCCACCACTGCTCCTCAGCGTCCGTGGACCTGCTGGAAGGAGCAGGGCTGCTGAAGTGCTTGTGCCAATGCCTACACCTTGAACCTCCAGCGTCTTGTCATTCCTGAAATACTGTGCGTATGGGTGTTTTTTCTTTTTTAACACTGCAAGCATGCAGGTTTCCAGTTGTTGTCCCTTTGCCCCAGCAAAGGTGTTTCCCAGACCCTGGCAGCTGCCCACCAGGGTTGGCAGTTGGGTTGTGTCCCTGGCTTCCTCCCTAACTGAAGCAGGGGTGTTTGAGCAGCTAGGCTTTCTCTTGCTGCCTCCTGGCTACTCACTGAGCCTTCTGCAGCAGGCAGATGTGGCAGTAGTCACCGACAGCAAATTTCAACACTACGAAACACTTTTTCCTGCCAAGATGGCCAGCAGGATGAGGACAGGAAGGGAGTATCCTTCCTGCTGCATAGTGGTGGTGTGCACCGCTGCACATCTGGGCAGTGAAGGCTGTGTTTTCTTTTTTTGTCTTCTTTTGTCAGATCCCTTTTAAAACTGTGGAAGCAAAGGTGAAACGTGAGCCTGCTTCCTGATGCTCAGGCAGCGCTTGGCGGAGCTGTACCCCTACAGAAAGGGGGATTGTTTTCTAGACGGTACACTTAGAGCAGAGCTGAGTGGGTCGGACAGACCCCTCGAACCCTACCCTGTTTTCATGCTTTTTTGGATTAAACTATGAAACAAACTTCCCTATAGAATCTGCGATGTTGAGTCTGGTCCCTCTGCATCCTTCCTAGTAGGGCTGACCTGTTTGAGCTGCTGCAGCTTCACCCTGGCTAGCAGCCTGCGTGTGATGCTCTGACTTCTCTTGCTTTTTGAGAGCATTGATAGTTTTCCCTAGGTTGGAAATGAAGTGATTTTTTTTTTTGTCAGAGGCAAAGGCCTTTGTACATCATGTGCGTTCCTGAGAAGATACCTGTATGACTGTCAGATTAAAAAGAAAGTCTTGATGCTACCAGCAAGTAAAGTGCCCTATGTGATCCCCTTTAAACATGAGTTGAGCTATATCTGTATGTATTTACTTAGAACTATGTTCTGGTTTTTGGCTCTTGTTGTAGGGCCTTACAAGAGATCTGCAGAACCTGCTATTTGTTAAACTTTTTCTTAATTCATTGAAGCCGGGTGAGTAAATCCAGGGAGACTTGGGGCAGGCAGAGTTGTTAGAAGCAGTGTCTTCAGTACAAATACTGTTGCTTCCTTTGTTCCCTGGAAAGGGAGCAGTCTGTCTGTCCATCTGTGTGTACAGAGCCGGCACACAGGAGGCTTTCAAGAACTGAAGTAGTCGATCATGTTCTAACAAAACTGTTCCATCTTAACCAGGGTAAAGCAGTAATTGGCTCACAGCAGTGTGCATGCATATTTATAGGCCACTTCTTGGCCTTGTAGAATACTGTGAAGGCTGCGCTTCATTTTCTGCGCAATCATGTGTAAATACATTTGTGAAAAAGCAGTGGATGCAAGCTAATCTTTTTTAACATAGCTATAGCTGATTCTTCATATTCCTCTGAGTTGTATTTATTTATTTTTAATTGACCAGAGGTCAGATTTGTTTTCAAGAAAAATGCAACTGTTTTAAAGGCAAATTTGCATTTCTAGAATGGGTGTGAAGTGGGTAACAAAATAATGTGGATATATCTCTATTTGTCCTTAGCAGAAGTCTTAAAATATTTCTGTACCTTATGCTAGGGAAGAACATGCTATAGAAGAGCATCATGAACTTTGTTTGCTGATTCTGTTTGTTTATGCATCATCATATATTCAGCATAATAAAATAGACAATTTTGAACAGTGACTTTTGTTTTAAGCATTGTGTTTGTGTGTATATGTAGGATATAAAATCGTGCTTTGTGAACAGCAGAGCTTTACAATGGGTTTCTCCTCTTTACCTTGGTAAGGACACGTTTGCAGTGTCAGCTGCAGGTTGTGTTCATATGTAAATTGAGAGTTGCTGTATGAATGATTAGCAAATAATAATCTCACTGTAAACAAGATCTTTTCTGCCTCTTACCCTTTTCCTTCAACAGGGAGCCTGGGACCTGACTTACTTTCTGTCTGTGCAGTAGCTGACAGGCTGGAGTCACTGCTCTAATGAGGAAACTGGAGGTCATGGAAGGAAGTGAGATAGTCCCAGGCTTGAAGTATAGAACGGGAATGACAGGTGCCATTCAGCTGGAGAACTAGTGAGGTTTCTCAGCCCAAGCTGAGGGAGATCCTTCCCATGGAGGGGGGGTGGAAAGGCAATACTGAATTTAAGAAATGTGGGATGAATACTCATCTTCCTACTTGACCTATGGCAGGTGGTGGTGGGGGAAAAAAGTGTCTACTTGTTTCTGAGGAAGTGTGATAGGAAAGGGGGCAAGAAATGGGATCTTTCCTTGTCCAGTGAAATCTGTGTGGCCTGGTGAGACTTCTTTGTATCCACTCTTTGCCTACATTATCCCTGGCTTCTTGGAAGTGGTGCTAGTTTTTGGAGAACTGTTTCCTTTTATCTCTGCGTGGAATTAGGTTATTTGTGATTCTCTGTTCTGCAAAGCAGAGGCTGCTCTAAGAGCTGTGAATATTCAGAGTAATTGCACAGTTCTCTAAACCCTACTCAAAACTGAGGTGGGTTAATGTTGCTTGTGGGCAAAGGGAATGTAGAATATTCCAACCATCAGCTGATTTAATTGGAAATGCTAATGATCTTGTTCAGCTGTTGGGTTTAATTCAGGTTCACGTAGACTCCTGTGTACCCGCAGATTGCTCAGATTGTACCCCCAAGCAGGATCCTTCAAAAGTTGATGTTGTTGTAACCATCACACACATGAGTTACTGCAGGATATCTGCTGGAAATTTGTTTGCACCTCTGCTTGTGATGGTAGTGTAAGACAGACATCTTGGGCATCTACACCACTCCATTGTGGTGTCTCGTCTTCAAGTCTAATTTGGTTCTACTGAATTCTCGTCAAGCATCTGGAGTAACTAAAGTGCACTATGCTCTTAATTGGCTAAAATGTCTTTTTTAACAAATTCCAAGATGCCTTTGGCATCTTAGAAGATACAATCCTGTCCACCAATAAGATCATATTCAGTGTTGCTCTCTCTGTTAATGCGGCTAATCAAACCTCATGTATCTGTGCCAAATTTAATTAGACTTAGGGAGAATATTTAAGTGATAAGAACATACTTCTCCCCCATACCCAGTTGAAGTAAGTTTGTATAGTTTGCGTCAAAAAAAGTGCTTTGCTGGGCTATTGTGTTTCAGCATCTGTGCTTAAAATGCTCGCAAAGGAGCCAGATAGAGAGGCAGTGTGCTGTTAGGAACCCAGTGTAAATAATGTGAAGAAACAGATTTATGTTCCTAGCAGCCTGCTTCGCTACAAAGGGACAATCGCTGTTGAACTAGTGGTGGGTCTTAACTGGCCTCAGAAGCATGCTTGCTTCTGGCATGACTTACCTCTGGAGATGCAAGAGGCGGGAGGGGTTTGTTAGGTTTGTGAAGCCATGCTCTTCTTAAGCATTTAGCTTTATAAAGATGAGAGTTTTTGCTGAACAATTGAGTATCTCTTCACCATCAGGTAGGCTCCTATATTTTTGTCTGCATGGGACTGGAGCATGATGCTTTCCATTCTCACTTCTTTAAACATCTGGATAGGTATGATGCGATTTGGCATATTTGATGACAACATACTTATTAGTAGAATTTTTATTTTGGAACTTCTTTGGAACTAAGCAGTAAAAGTGTGCTGGATATTTTTAGCTCTCGGTGCACTATATGTGAGAGTTTTCAGGTGATATATCTCTTTTGGATTGGTGCCTGACTTGGGGAGGCTTAAAATGGGTGGCAGCACACAGCCTTTTTATGGAAACTTCAGGATTTAATGTGCATATACGACATGACCTGAGGTGGAGTGGAGTTATGCAGCATTGTCCTGGTTTCAGCTGGGATAGAGTTAATTTTCTTCCTAGTAGCTGGTACAGTGCTGTGTTTTGGATTTAGTGTGAGAATAATGTTGATAACACACCGATGTTTTTGTTGTTGCTAAGTAGTGCTTACACTAGTCAAGGACTTTTCAGCTTCCCATGCCCTACTGACTGAGAAGGCTGGGGGTGCACAAGAAGCTGGGAGGGGGCACAGCCAGGACAGCTGACCCAAACTGGCCACAGGGACATTCCATACCATGTGATGTCATGCTCAGTACATCAACTGGGGGGAGTTGGCTGGGGGAGGGGTGACCGCTGCTCAGGAACTGGCTGGGCATCAGTCGGTGGGTGGTGAGCAATTGCATTGTGCATCACTTGTTTTGTATATTCTATTATTATTATTATTATTATTATTATTATTATTTATTATCCTTTAATTTTCTGTCTTATTAAACTGTCTTTATCTCAACCCCTGAATCTTACTTCTTTTTTTTCCCTGATTCTCTCCCCCATCCCACTGGGGTGGGGGGTGTGTGAGCGAATGGCTGTGTGGTGTTTAGCTGCCTGCTGGGTTAAACCACAACAAGCGTTCAAGAGGAAGAAATTAAAATCGTAATAGAACATCTTTGTTCATATATTTAAGACTGAATACTTGAGCTGTGCTTCCCAGTTTCTGTGGGAAGTAGGTGTTACATTGCCTGTGGAGCTATTAGGGGAGGTTGGGGGTGAAGTATTTTGGACAAAACCGTAATGGGTGTTTCATGAAAAGGTGGAGCTGAGCAGATGAGTTCAGTTCTCATTTCAATTTAATTTTTATTGGAAAAAATCACCCTGTGTTGCAAGAAATCTCAGCAGCTCTGAATAGCTTAATTTCCTTATCCTGGTGTTATCAGTGTGATTGTGTTATCTTAGCTTCATTCACCTTCTTGTACCATGGATTTCCTCTCCTGAAATCCATTATTTCCTTTCTGGCTGCCCCACACCTCATTATATACTCGGCTCAAATTGTACTGGCATTAGGTCTTATTTTGAACCGGTTGTCATGTCCTTAATTTTCATAAGGACATGTGGGCTGATGTACTTGATGTGACTACTTGATGATATAATTATCAAGCAGAGAATTCATTCTAGCTGTAGAATAAATACACGATGGTAGACAGCTAGATTTAATGCTACTGAGGTTTTTAAAAACATGAAGATAATCCTTTCTGAGTAGGTGAGCTGTTAAAAGTCCATGGCTAGTACAGTATGAGAATAATTTTCTTTAGAGGAAGGTAGCTGATTCTATTCACACAGATAATTAATAGCTTCAAAATATGAAAAAAAATTGTTTGAGGACAAATTGATTCAGTCCTGATTCCCTGGAGGAAATTCCTGTGTAACTGGAGGAGCCTGTCACTCAAATTCCATCCATGTTTCTATAGGATCTTTATATCTATGTGTAGAAGTTTATGGTAAGGATATTTTGATGATTCTGTTCTATGCAATTTTTAAGCTGTTCTCCTCTAACGATACTGTCTGTTCCTGTTCGTAAGGTTCATGGGAAGGAGCCGGGGGAATAGCATTTTGTGAAAGCTGTTACCTCCGAAATTTTACAGTGCTTCTGTAGAAATTCATCATACCTACAATATAGGCAGATTTTTTTGTGAAATATGTGGAAAAATAGATTGGAAGAAATGCATTTTGTAGAACAGTACATTCTGCATAGCTTGGAGTTTGCTGTGTGTTTTCTGTCTTTCAAAGTGCCTTTGTTGGAAAGGAATTATTCAGTATTTAGTGTTGGGGGAGGGAGTGTTTTTACATAAGTTAACTATCCATGCATTGTGAATATTAACAGCAGAGACTGGTGGCGAGATGTGTACTGATTAAAAATCCCTCCCTAAGCAGCCTGTATACACTCAATGGCTAACTTTGTACGGTAGATACAGGACAATCAAATATACTTGTTTTCATATACTTTGTCTTAGCTGTTATGGGTCTTTGAAGTAGTGACTTTCTGAAGTAACTTCTCAAATTCTTTTATTCCCCTGCCCTGCAATTCCATAGACAGGTGGAAAAACTGCCCTCCGTTATCCCATTACTCCTTAAGTCACTAACAATTCTTTAAAAAGGCAGTGGAGAGAAGTGTATGCTTGCAGCCTGAGTGCAGTAGTAAGACAGTGGGCAGAGCATGTGATAGCCAGAACCTCAAAGTATAGCATGAATGTCTGCTTGTTGGAAACTGCCTCCAGGGATACAGCTATTGTATTTCTTGCAACTTGCTGTCAAGCAAGTTTCACCAAAAAAACAAGCTGCAACCAACCAAACCCTGGTTCTCCTTTTGTGCTTGTATGCCATCCAACATCAACACATGTTCGTATAGCTAGTAAGCATGAAGTAAATACCAATAGAGTGATGATTGTGGCTGGGCAAAACTATTTGATGTGCTGAGTAGAAGCAGCTTGAGTAAAAGTATTTAAAATATCTCTGGTAGAATTTCAACAACCCTAATTCCTCAAGATACTTGCTTGGATGTTGTCTTGTGGACAGCAATGTCCAATCTGTACGTGATAAGACATACAATGTGAACTTTCATAGTGTTCAGGTTCCCAGGAGTTCTTTCAAATAAGTATTAACGAGTTTGAATAGGTCTTGCTATTACTTACTTGAACTTGTCATAATCTTCTTACTGAACGATGGTAGTGTCATTTTGACTGAACTAATCACTTTGTGTGATTTGAGTATGTGCCATGTTACACCTCTTCAGAATCAGCTGTGTGTTCCAAGGAAGCAGGACCTAATAAAATGTTCTCTGTTGGTTTCACTTACTTGGACTTGAATGCTCTGCCAGGCAGGAGGGGAAGGCTGTTTTGTTGAAGACAGAAAGCCTCTTCATCTGCTGCATAGGCTTTTGCTTGAAGTAAGGTCTGAATGGGGGCTAGAAAGCCGCTCTGGGTCAAATCGGTTCATCTAGCTGTCTATTCTTTGCAAGTAGCACAAGAAGTTATTCGGGGGGGCTTGCAAACCTGGCTACTTTCTGCAGTCCACTTCTCTCATATTTTCCCAGCATCCAGAATTGTTATGTCAAGGCTGTTAAAGGATATATCCTTGTCTACTCTTCTCAGTCTACTATAACAGCTGTTACAGTGTACGGACGCCTCTCAAATACACACTGTATGTGCTATAGATCTTATTTTGCCCTTTGGAAGCAAAAGTGAGCCTTCTGACAGCTTCCAGAAATGCTTTGTTGATATATGTGTAGTTGTTTCAGTAAAGCAGGAGTTGGCCATCAATATGAAAATGTTAAATCTCATATTTCCATATTGTTTCTTTGTAGTGGTAGACCATATAATGTCTTTTGGTATAGTTGCTTCAGGTGATGAGATATGGTTCTCTACATCCAGCTGAAACCCAGCTGACAGGTCTGTATAAGTATCATCTACTATATTGAATTTGACCGTTCCTATATTAGAATGAACTTCTGCCCCCAAGAAACACTTAGTGAAACCTAATACTGCTATGATATTTTGGTCCTCAATTTGTCATATGCAAGAATGCTTATTTTTCTTTTGTTATCTCTATGTAATAGAATCACATTCTCCTTCAACAGAAACTGAGTTTCATCCTGTTGTGTTTAAAAATGCAAAACTTCAGAAATTGCATTTTATTCCCGTGTTTCTCATGTCAGAGGATGACATATGGACTTTCAAATTGAGGACATGTTGAAAAGTGTTGGTGGGAAGGATGTCTCCCCTCTTTCCCCTCCCTTTCTTTCCTCCCCAGTCCTGTTCCCAAGATCCTCCACATGTAGGACCTCAGGCATGGCCAGTTCATGTGGGGTCAAAATTACTTCTCTCCTGGCTGGTAGCTTCTGTCCCAGTGGCCAAGACCCAGTCCCTGACTGTGCGGGGTCTCCTTCTCTGTTTCATGCAAGTCCTTGAAGTTTGTGTTGTTGAGAACTTGTGTGCCCAAAGTTGGTGCTGAAATTGTATCAAACAAATTTTAGTTGTGGTAGAGTCACTTAGCAACAAGGAGGTACCTTTGCAAGAGACTGCTGGCAGGGCATTGCTGTTAAAATGATGAGCCTATGGGGGTTGATATTTAAACTGTCTTCGCTTTCAAAAATCATACTTTTCTGAAGCTGCTAGTTTGTACAGTGGAAAAGCATCTTAAATATGAATTGAAGAAGACCTGGACGGTACTGTGCTGCTCTGTACTATAGCCCCATCTTAAAGTTTCTTCTGAAACCCTGAAAGCTGTGGAAAAGGAGCACAGCTTAATTTGAAATATTGAATTTTGTAATCAGATTGCATGTCATGGAATGCACAAGTCTGTTCATTGTGGGAGTGACTTGAGCAACAGGTTATATACCTGGTTATAAGGGGGAAGGTGACAGGGTGGAAGACACTAATTCTGTTGTGTAGACTTAAGTGCTAACGTGCAGGGAGCTTAGTGCATTTGTTGTATTTTTTTTTTCTTGTTTAAAGTTTTGATGAACCTTATGCCAGGAAAAAGAGATTTAAAATGTGGTTGGTTACTTTGAAGCGTGAACCTGTTTTAAGAAACTGCATGAATTTTTGCCAATAACTCACCTAAAGCCTTGATTGGATCATGTCATTGTCAGATGCTTGGACTCATTTGGAGTGCAGCATTGAGCAATCATTGCTGTCCATCAGTCAGTGAGCAGTTCAAGTATTTGCTTAGACTTATGTGAAAGAGTCTCAAAATAATGTTTCTTAGTAGCCAGCTGTTGTCAGTCATTTCCTTTTTGACTAATTTGTAAATTCACGTTGAAGTATCGCAGCACTTGGAAATAGAAATATTTGTGACACACCTGGGTTTGTAAAAGATGAATGGTAACAATGGTTAATTAAATATTCTTTGTGAACCCAAAACCTCCCAATTTAGGAAATTGCTGAAGGCACAGGCTGTAGTTCATCAGTTACTTCAGTGTCTGTTGTGAACATGAATGAGTCTTAATATGCTGAAGAAGCAGATTCAGAAGGCACTGTGTTTCTTGATGCTTTAGAAGTGCATATTTGCAAACACTTCCAATAAGCTGCAGATTTGATTAAAAAAACAAACCCAAAACACTAACTTACCTGAAAAATTAAATACAAAAGAAACTCTAAACGTGGGATTTGAAATGCTTTGTAGGGCATACAGTACTTTGCTGTGGGATTAACTAAGCAAAAATGGGCTTCACTGTGCATCTTCATCAGTGACTATGGTGACCTTGGCTCCTTCCTTTCAGTGGACAGAGAGGATGAAGCAGTTGGATATTGCAGGTGATATGTAGATTGTCTGGCTGATAAGTACATGAACTATAAAAAACTAAAAGACTTTGTGCTTGGCTTCCTAAAAAGTTTTGGTAAAAATCAGGGTTTAAATGTTATAGAAAAACATTTGAGTGGCTTGCAAAATAGTGACACCATGCGACTGCACCAGTTTAAGGAGAAGGATGCTTGTAAAACTTTCTACTTGGCTTACTTTCATCCCTGCTCTTTCTTCCTTTGCCTGTATTTGCTCACTTGCTTTTCGTTTTGTTTTTGTGAATTTGATCAAATATTGAGACATTAAATGTATAGTCAAAACCAGAGGGTTAAAACTTTATGTAGGAATGACGACAGGAACAGAATTTGAAGAATGAAGAATAAGCATTTATGCTTATTTCAAACTCAGTGTAAATGAATGCCTGTTTTTTAAACAGGATAATTTAAATTTTTTTTTTTGCACTGGTGTTGATAAAATTTATCAGTGTTTCCCTAGGCTGGGCAGTGCTTTGCATTTTGTTGATAGTACAGTGCCATCTAGTGACTACTCGCATGAAGCTGGGGGGAAATTGCCAAGGCCAAATGGCGGCAAGAGCAGATTGCATAGGTTGCAAGGTCAGATGGTTCACGGCTGCAAAAAGACTGCTTTATGGAAGGTCGAGTAAGCTGAAGTCTGATCCCTTGTGCCTTGAGACGGGACCACTGCAAAAAATGCTGTGTGAGAGTGTGGTTGGAGGTGCTGTGAGCCATACAAGAGGAGGATGGCTTTCTTACACAGCTAGCCACAAATCTGGCACTTGCAAAATTTTCTATTTCAGTTAGGAATATAGTTACCCCAAGATCTTTGTAAACACTCTTTTTTTTTTTTCCCAAGTGCTGTCATAATCTTTAAGTAAAGGTAACTTAGATTTTTTTTCAATGAAGGTAAGCTTTTAAACAGTATATATACATATTTTTTTCCTCTGTTTCTTTGCAGCTTGATCACATATTGTCCCCCCCACCTATGCCTTTTCGAAAATCCAGTGGTCCTGAAGTCTCTTCTGGCCCTGGAAAGTCTTCTAAATTTAAGAGGCAGCTGAGTGAAGATGGGAGACAGCTCAGAAGAGGAAGCCTTGGAGGAGCTCTGACTGGTGAGTTTGGGGTGTGTGTAATGTCACCTGGAGGTTTAGCAGCTGTGGAGCTGATGGCACCTTGACCCCTGGCATTTGCCTTGTGGCCAAACTCTTTGGGGGAGGGGTGAGCTCCACCTGGAGTTTCCATAAAGTCTCTTCCACATGGATTCCCTGATTGTCAGTGAGCTGAGCTCACGTTTGAGACTCTACCTCCATGGGGTGCTGATAGGTGGCCAAGCACAGCCTGAAAATGGCCCATTTCTTGAAATTTTCAGGAGTATGGCATTTATCTTGCTGACTTAGTTTGGCGGCTTAAGGATTGTTTGAGATGTGCTCACGTGCATTCACCCATGGGATCACATACATCTTGTTTCCTCAAGGAGCAGATGTGCACAGATGGTCCCTTTAGACTTGATTTCATTAAAGAAAAAACAATTTGACCTTATTTATCTGGTGGAGTCCTCCCAGGGGAGGAGAGACATTACCAGCTAGCCACTGGCTGTGGAACACAGCTTGTCCTGTGTGGAGCCATGCAGAAGTAGCAGGATGCCTGAGGAGGGCTCAGGCCCACCCTGCCCTGACAGTGTCTGTGGAAGATGCCAGATGCTGAAATCGTGATGGTGTCCTGGGAGCTGTATGGCTGTGGCCGTTCACTGAAGAGTGATTGTTTTTGTGTGGAGTGAAATGAATGTGGAAGTGTTAGGACAGGTTAACTGGCATTTGCTTTGTGTATTTCAAGAAAAAGAATTTTTAAATTCACTAGAATTTGGCAATTAAATATATTCCTGAAGTGCACAATTTCTAACAGTTTGAAGAATTTGTTGTGAAAAACAGGATATTAAGTACTTGGTGAGAGGGACAATAGATTTCAGTGAATTTAGTGGAAGGGATAAATTTGAGACTCAGTGTCTTGTTTTATCTGTTCAAGGGATGTTGATTGATACCAAAATCAAACAGGTGAAATTCAGCTTAGAGAAAGTTGAAATGGCATTTACCTGAGATGTGACTGTCTTCTGTCTCTCAACTCTGTACATTGTTCAGAGGCGTTTTTGCTCGGGGATGAAAAATGGTGCCGCAGTGGACAGCGCTGACTCTTCTGCCATAAGTGTCTGGGAAGTGCTTTTAGAGTATTTGCTGTTCTCATTTCCTTCCCACTCCTCTCCCTGTCCTTTAGGCTGGAAGAAGCTCCAAGAAGCTATTGCAATACTTTTCTTTGTCTGTAATCAGTAGCTTAAAATCACCTACGACACTTCTAATGGGTGGCAAATAATATTTTTTTTTACCTAATTAACTTAAATTAAGTTGTCTCATACTTTCAGTGAAGGAAAGACAGATTCTACTATAGGAACTTCTTGTGTCACACCAGTACACAATCGTTGCTGTGAATTTTAGTGTCACTAGGGTAAGATTTGCTGTTTCCCTTTGTTGTGGTTTAACCTCAGTCGGCAACTGAGTACCACACAGCCACTCGCTCACTCCCCTCCCCCCCCAGTGGGATGGGGGAGAGAATTGGAAGAGCACAAGTGAGAAAAACTCGTGGGTTGAGATAAAAACAGTTTAATAATTGAAATAAAATTATAATAACAACAATAATAGTAATAATAATGTAATAATAATACACAAAGTAAGTGATGCACAATGCAATTGCTCACCACCCGCCGACCGATGCCCAGCCAGTCCCCGAGCAGCGGTCACTGCCCCTGGCCAGGTTTCCCCAGCTGATGTACTGAGCATGACGTCCCATGGTATGGAATGTCCCTGTGGCCAGTTGGGGTCAGCTGTCCTGGCTGTGCCCCCTCCCAGCTTCTTGTGCCCCTCCAGCCTTCTCAGTCGGTAGAGCATGGGAAGCTGAAAAGTCCTTGGCTAGTGTAAGCACTGCTCAGCAACAACTGAAACATTGGTGTGTTATCAACATTGTTCTTACCCTAAATCCAAACCACAGCACTGTACCAGCTACTAGGAAGGAAATTAACTCTATCCTTGCTGAAACCAGGACACCCTTGCAGCTTCATTTTTATCAAAAGTTGTATTATGAAAATTTCAGAAACAATATAAGAGTATTTGTGATCTGTATGGGCTTTTGTGAAAGATAAGTGACTTGCAGCACTTATCTGAAGTGTCAGTTTTGCTAACCATATCAGTGAACTCTCTGGCTTCTCTGGAGAGTTACTACTCTAAAAACTTGAAGTGTAGACCAATCTGGTGTTTTACTGAAACTAAAAATTGCCGGCATGCCACTTATTATTTCAGCAGGAGTTGGTGTGGGTTTTTAATTTTGTTTTTGTTTAACTTTAAAGTAGGGTGGTGGTCTTTCAAAATTGAACTTTCCTGTATAAGCCCTCCAGATAAAGAGGGAGAAGGCAGCCTAATCAAAAACAAATGAAGCAAATGTGCTCTGCTGCTCTAGTCTCTGGTCTTTATCTCTATGCTTGAATTATTGCTTGAGGCCTTTATAAAGGGAAATGGATATGCTTTTTGTCTGCTTGCAATATGTTGTGCAGGGTTTCATGTCAGGATTTGGGAATATAGTGTGCAATGATGTTAAACTGCTTTATTACTAATGCACTTTAAATGAACCTGAATACCCTAAGGCTTTGGTATCTTAAAATAGTTTAAAATGTCTTAACAGTTTTCATGATACTGATTAAATTAATCAAAGCCATTCTGATGACAGAAGGTTCTGAATAGTCTTTTGGAATTTTTCAAAAAAATTGATTTTAAAGAAACCGCTGCAGATAGAGAACTATTTCCTAGACTT
Source organism: Aptenodytes patagonicus (assembly GCF_965638725.1). NCBI lineage: Eukaryota > Metazoa > Chordata > Aves > Sphenisciformes > Spheniscidae > Aptenodytes > Aptenodytes patagonicus. Next base: position 25,322,256 of record NC_134982.1, read on the forward strand.
GTTTCAAATGCTCAGTAATCTGAGGTTAATCATTTCAGTGTTAACCTTGGAGTTGTATTTACCTACCTTTTTTTACATCTTAAGTTTTGGGGTTTTTTTAGTTTCTTTAATGCTTAAGAGCGGCTCACTGTTCTGGTTTGAAACTACAAGAATCACAATATCATTTAAAAAAAAAAAAAAGCGGGGATGGGGACGAGAAAGCCTTCCATTCAAATGAGTGAACTGACATGTCCTTGGTTTGGGTTTACTTCTATGCTCACACATCCCCTCCCTAATTTCTGTTTAAGTCTTAATGTTTCTGAAAAGATACTCATGGTCCATAATGGGAAAAAAAAAATCTTTGGAGACATGTTATTTGGAAAAATACTTGATCTTTAATATCACTTTACACTGATTACTGTCTTCCTTTTATTCTTACTTCTGTTTTGTTGCTTTTGATACTCTTTTAACTTAAGTTCTAGCTTAACAATGGGTATCAGTCCATTGGAAAATAGTTCAGAAAGGTATTTTTGAAATTGTTTAAGGTGCAGTCTCTACCTCTGTTGTTTAAAAATGTTAACCTTTGCTCAACTCCTAGAAATACATTAAGTGGGAGTAAGTAAAGCAAGAGAAAAGACTCCTAGCTTACAAATTTGCGGAGTATTCCTATGCTGATGCTTGTTGCTCACTCCAAATGTTAGCAAATAAGTGAATTGTGCTTTGTGTGTTACTTTCGCTTTCCCTTTGCTGTTAAAAACACAATATTATTGAGCCATAGAGCATAAGTAGTATTAAAGATAAAAACAAAAATAAAAATTGAATGTGTTTATATAAAACCGGATAGTTCAAATCCTGCAGGGATATACTAATAGAGGTAAATAGATAGGGTTTTTATCTCTGGGAATAGATCCCAAATAAATGAGTTTATTGGGCTTTACAAGAGGGAATAATATTATGCATGATATATGAGAAGAAATAAAATCTATATTGTTGCAATATATTGAATGAGACTTACAAAACCTGAAGGATTACAGTTACTGAGAACCTACTACTCTGAATTGGCTAAAGTAAATTACAAAACTCTTTATACAGGAATATGAGGAAAATTGAGAATGATGTACAAGGTCTTTCCAGTGGGAAATCAACACAAGGGAGAGGAGGTTTGGAAGCTTGGAGAGGTGGGATAGAAACTGAACTTACATTTTAAACAGCTTCAGGGAAACTGGAACCCAGACTCTTTTTCCTGAATTGCCTGGTTTTAAGCAGTCTAGCAACCATATTTTCATTGACAAGCAAAGAATGCTCTTCGGAGTTGAAGAAAATTAAATAAATGTTTTTGAGAATGAATCTACTGGAACCACTGATACTAAATAAAGTTTGGCCAATAAAAGAAATGCTTCCTGGAGACACTATGCTATTATATTTTGGACAAGTCGCTTCAGTCTAATTTTTGCGATGGTATTGCTTTCCTTAATCTTCATCCCCAAGGATGGGGAGGAGGAAGGCTTTTGGAGAAAGAGAGACTGAATTTGGAATGAAAAGACTTTATTGGGTGTGGCCTGCTATTAGTCTAGCAAATCTACTTTAATAGTTATTGTTGTGAAGTGCTAGCAGTACTGCTTAATAGAAAGACAGGATGAAAAATAGTATTTCATAGTGGGGGTTGCTAAACATAAGCATTCATGAGATAAAACAACTTCAGAGTAAAAGTATTTGAAAGTAATTTATGACCAGTTCCTCTTTTAATTTAAAATGTTGTGTTCCAAAGGGTTATGAATTTTTGGGTAGCAAAACCACTTATACAATAATCGGTGTTTGCCTTTCTCCTCTTCTGCTGCTTCTGCTTTCTAAGTCCTCTCCTGCTCCAGCTTCCCCCTTCCCTGCATGCAGGCATTCCCATAACAGCACTTGTGACATCCTTCACCTGGGAAGTAAACTGGAGCTTTAAATGTTCTGCTTGTGCCAAAGATGGTGTAAAACACAATCCTTGTGCAGTTTGTTCAACTGCGGAATAAGCCCTGTCGCAAAGCTGAGCTGTAGCTACTCGTTTAATAGCCCTAGGTCAAATAGAGAGGGAAAAGATCACTGCTTCAGAAGGATGCTGGTGTGCTCTGGGTGCAGGGGTGTCGGAGGAGTGCTGGGCAGACTGAGAGCAAAGCACGGTCAGGTGAGGTCAGCTCTGTTCTTCCTGGGACAGTAGACTTCTGTGCGTACATGTGTATTTGAATACCTCTCCCTCTAGCCTTAGGTTGCCTTCTTAAGGATTCCTAACAATGCACAGACTGGGGCTTTAAAACTTGTTTCCAATCAGGAGAAAAGATGTTTAATTAAAAAGCTGCTTTTCTGTGGTGGCTGGTTTTCTTGCTCTCCACAAACTTCAAAGGGCTGTCTACAGTCAGAGGGTTTTTGGCTTAAATTGTCTACAGATTTTAGTTTGCCGTGTTCAGAGGTGCTTAAATAGAATTCATGGCAGAAAGTAATGTGAAAGGCTAAGAAATTAAATGAGCTTTTACTGTGGAGGGGGTTAACCTGGCAAATCACTTGGACAAGAAAATTGAATTGGCCTTGCTTTCGTGTCCCATTGCTGCTCCTCAGTTCGCACTGCGGTGTGTGGTGCAGGTCTGTTCAGTCTCCGCAGCTGCTCTTGTGTAGCATTTGGAGATTGCTATCTCCCTTTCTACTTCTGAAAGGTATGAGGGCATATTGCTGGCAAGAGTTTGTGTTTTGCAGAACGCTGCAGCTAGCTCAGTTGTCTCTATACTGTATTGATAAGCTCCGCAGTTAGATATAAAGAAAACAACCCCCTCTTTGTTACCTATAGTTTGAACTTCTTATCTTGCCTCCTGTTATCAATAACTGCCTGGAAACAGACTTCTTGCTGGGCTAATTGTCTCTAATTGTGGTAGGGCTGTTATCTTGCTAACCTTAAATTGATCTTATACAAATACTGGTGACATAACACATACAGATTTCATTTTATAGCGTCTTTAATTCAAAGATCCTAAAGCACTTTACATTAATGAAGTTACCTCATGATCTAGTGATGTATATATTTTTTCTTTTCTAATATTTCTGCTTTGATCAGCTTTCCACCTCTAAGTCATCAGTCATCCAAATAAGCTCAGCAACTATTGCTATTCCCATATAACTAATCTGTGGTTGACTTGGAACGAATTTGGGGATTCTCAGTCTGGTTTTTGCATCAGAGATTCATCACTCTACTAACACTAAGTAGCAGAAAGATCAACAGCTTTATGGGTCATGTAGAACAAGCTGTTCTCTTATCCATGGGTTGGCATGTGCTGGCCAGGACTTGGAAGGGGAAGTTGTCACCGTTCATACAGGGGAGCAGTTGACAGTGGTAGAAATCCAGAGTTTTCACAAACATTATGCTGTATAATTTTATTTTCATGAATATTGTTGAAAATGCAGATTAGCTCATTAAGCCTTACAATGCCTAATATTTGATACAACTTGGTGGATGGGGAAAGTTGGGCATAAAATCAGGTGACTCGTACCTGGAAACCTCTTTGGAAATGGCACCAAAGGTACAACTGCTTATCATAACCATGATGTGATTATTTTAGTGGCGACATTTTTAAAAGATTACTTTTATTAATGATGGCCAATTGGTGGAGATAAGGGGAAATGTTCCCTATTGCCTCTGTACAATATCAAAATTGTTTACCGACTTCCAGTTATGGGACTAATTAATTATGCATGCACCACTCCATAAAAAGCCCTGTGATTTCATAGCTGTTTCTGGGGATACAGCTTGGTGGGCTCTGTTGGCCCGTCTCTGGCTCCAGAAGTCGGGGTGCTGTGGGATGCGGGGGAAGGATCGCTGCCAGCACCGAAGCTCTATCAGACGTGCCTTTTTGTAGAAAGTAAAATTTCCTGCATTTTATTCCCCTTACGTATCAGAGCAGAAGTATGTTTCAAAATTGCTTTCATCTTTGTGATGCATGACAGGACTGGATGTGCTCAGTTCAGAAAGTCTTTTCAGCCGCAGCTGCCTGAGGGCTCTCCCCGACAGCAGCAGAGGGAGGGTAGCAGCCCAGCACCGGTGCTAACACCACTTGGTTCCTGGGTACAAAAGATGGGAAGGTTCAACAGCCAGGTGTGCATGGGCACAGGCACAACATGCTTCATTCAGTAGCACTGCCTCTCCAGAGCATGTCCTGGAGTCTTTTCACTGCCTCCCTCAAAGGCTTCCTTAGAGCACCGTACCACGTGTTAAACTTCTTCCAGAATTAGTAGAAAGAGATAGAAGCAAGCTATTTTATAATTACACACCTGAGAAAATGTTTTTTAAGGCATGCACTATAAAGCTGTCTTATACAGATAAAGTAAATATATTCTGCTATGAAATGCGCATTTTTAAATGGTTCTTGGTGCACTGGTGGTTGAGATGACATTAGGTTGTATTTGTCATTGTCAGTTACCTTCATCATTTTAAGGCTTCAATTAACCTGCATAGTTGAGTTGATAATTTTACTTCCCTGTGCGCCTAGCAAGGTAATTTCCATATTCTTTGACATGTCTGGAGTCTGCATCATGTAATAGTCTGAGATGAGAACAGAAGATACTGTATTCCTGTCTCATTATTTTGCCTTTAACTCCTCGATTGCTGCTTAATCGTGCTTGTATCATCAGAACATGAGAAGTTGATTGTTGTTGAGATGAAAGCAAACTGTAGCAGTAGAGTGCCTAATTAGCAGATACATTTGCAAGTTGCCTGTTTTGAAGGGTGGAGAAGTAGAGTTTAACCCTCTTTGGGATGCTTATAAAAGCAGCTTGAAAGTTGAGTCATTTGTCATAGTGGAAAAATAAAATGTGGAGAAAATGAATATGCATATTAAATTTCTGAAGTTTGAGTTGTAGCTCCTTAAGAAATACCCCAAGAGCTGTTGAATTAGCTGGCTCAAGTATGCTTAGCAGTGTAACTGTAGAAGTGCACATGAAAGAACTTGCCTGGACTTAGTTAAATGCTTGGTTTTAATCAGCTGATTACCTAAATCTGAGCTCTGTGAGGCTGCAGTCTTATTGTTGCTAGTACCTAAGCTCGTTAGTGCAAAACTATCTCTGCAGTGTATTAATAAATAAATTATAATTGCACATCAGGACTGCATTATCCATACTCCTAGAGGCTTAAGTCTTCCTTTTTCACCTGTGGACCTCTTGAGTGGATGTTGTGAAGCCAATGGTCTGACCATGTGTGGAGGGAAATTGTACCTCCTTGCTCCAAGATGGATGCTTTAACATAAGTTGAATGTATAGCTTGAGAAATCTTTGAGAAGAGGGAAAAGCACTTTCTATGCTTAATCCTTAGAATGAAGGTTGAAGACTTAAATGGAAAAGTTTATAGAAGTTTTCCAGTGAAAACAGGGGCAAACTTCTCTATTAGGAAACTTTTCACCTTTTGAAAAAATGACTATAAGCACATAGTTACAAATCACTTCTTTAATTACATGGCGTAGCAATGTATACCTGAAACAAAAATAGGGGTCATAGAGAAAGTAGTGTGTTGACACATCACTTCATGCTTGTCACTCGTAATAAAGTCACTGGGCATTTTCTTCATAGTACAATGGAAGCCGTTTGTTTTGTATCTTATCATAATTTCTGTGAAGCAGGTAGCAAAAAAAATAAATTGAGATGGGAGAGTTGGGAGCTAAGAATATTGGCAGCTGGCTGAAGTACCTGTTCATGAAGTGGTTGAACTGAGCAACAGTGAATTTTCTGAAGTTCTTAAAATTAGAGCATGTGTATTCTAGGCACAACTTGGTTGCAAGTTTGCCAGTATTTAGAGTTGCAGATAAGAGTTATCTCTGAGCTCTTGGTGTGCAGGATTCTTGTTTTTGCAAAATTGACTGTATATCAGAAGGAGCAATACAACTGTCTCATCATCACTTAGATGTAGTGTGGTTTAATGTGCTTTTGGCAGCATCATGCGTTCAGTCTGAACCTTAAATTTATTATCAGAGTTTCAGAACTGGACCTTCAAATTTTTCTACAACAGGTGTAAACTGGGGAAAAAAGGGTGAAAGGGAAGCAGGAATATCTGTGTATTAGGGTTGTCTTGTAGAATGGACAGTCAGTCTGTAAGTTTTGGAGCTACATGTTAGAAGTATGGGAAAAAGGCTCTATCTGTTGGTAAGAGAAGGAAGCAGCAGAATGTGCCCATCTCTGAGCCCACTGATAAATAAGATATCTCCAACTTATTATTTTGCTGATAGTTGGAAGGTGGGGAAGTAGAGTTGTAAATGATAACTTCAGGCTGTAGGGTTTTTTATCATCTAGATAGCAGTGTCACTGGCTGGCTATCACTGCTACTGTGGTAGACATTTTTGGTATGGAAAATGTAAAAAAAAAAGTCCCCCACCGCCCAAAAAAACTCACCCCAAAACCCAAATACCGCACTCACCCCCGAAATCTAAATACAACTAGAGAGATTTGCTGGTGATCCCAAATGCCTTTCAAATATTTTATTGCTGTCATACTACTTCAGTAATAGATTGCAAATCATCAAAATATAAATGTAACTTCAGTGAGTATCTGTTAGCAGAGGAACTTTGAGTAATTTCCATATGAGCAAAATTCTGTATTGTCTTTTAAGTGTCTTTCAGTGACAGAAATTTGTTCCAAGCATGGAAATTAAATTTATTTCTCGGAGGAAAGCTAACTGTATGTGACAACTTACTCTTGTTAATTGACTTATAAACAGTCTTGATTCTGAGTCCCTTTGTAGTTAGAGGCTTTTTTTTTTAATATATGTTTAGATCTGTATCCAAAATCTGCATCCTACTAGTTTCTGGTCCAAAACTGGATGTGTCCTTTCCCAGTTCCAGTTTTGCCAGGACTGATGAAGTTTTAAGACAGATCTATTGGGTTTTTTTTTTAATATCATAATCTCAACCCAAAGTTTTGCCTTTGGTGAGCCACGTCTATTTCATGGGGTCACGTCCCACCTACAAGAAGGGGAGAGTGACTAAGGTCCGCAAATCCCCTCGGTGTAGATTAAGGTGAGATAACACTCAAGGTCCAAACATGAACATCAACTTTAATGGAACGGACACTCTATGAGCACCAACCCTCTGTGTATTAATATGTTGCACAAGCTAAGTGGCTTTATGAGAATCATAGAATCATTGAGGTTGGAAAAGACCTCTAAGATCATCGAGTCCAACCGTCGACCCAACACCACCATGTCCACTAAACCATGTCCCTAAGTGCTGCATCTACACGTCTTTTAAATACTTCCAGGGATGGTGACTCAACCACTTCCCTGGGCAGCCTGTTCCAATGTTTAACCACTCTTTCAGGAAAGAAATTTTTCCTAACATTCAATCTAAACCTCCGCTGGCGCAACCTGAGGCCATTTCCTCTCGTCCTATCGCTAGTTACTTGGGAGAAGAGACCGACACCCACCTCGCTACAACCTCCTTTCAGGTAGTTGTAGAGAGCGATGAGGTCTCCCCTCAGCCTCCTTTTCTCCAGGCTAAACAACCCCAGTTCCCTCAGCCGCTCCTCATAAGACTTGGTCTCCAGACCCCTCACCAGCCTTGTTGCCCTTCTCTGGACAGACTCCAGCACCTCAACGTCCTTCTTGTAGTGAGGGGCCCAAAACTGAACACAGTATTCGAGGTGCGGCCTCACCAGTGCCGAGTACAGGGGCACGATCACTTCCCTGCTCCTGCTGGCCACACTATTTCTGAAACAGGCCAGGATGCCATTGACCTTCTTGGCCGCCTGGGCACACTGCCGGCTCATGTTCAGCCGGCTGTCAACCAGCACCCCCAGGTCCTTTTCCGACAGGCAGCTTTCCAGCCACTCTTCCCCAAGCCTGTAGCGCTGCATGGGGTTGTTGTGGCCGAAGTGCAGGACCCGGCACTTGGCCTTGTTGAACCTCATACAGTTGGCCTGGGCCCATCGATCCAGCCTGTCCAGGTCCCTCTGCAGAGCCTTCCTACCCTCGAGCAGATCAACGCTCCCACCCAACTTGGTGTCGTCTGCAAACTTACTGAGGGTGCACTCAATCCCCTCATCCAGATCATCGATGAAGATATTAAACAGAACGGGCCCCAGTACTGAGCCCTGGGGAACACCGCTCGTGACCGGCCGCCAACTGGATGTAACTCCATTCACCACAACTCTCTGGGCCCGGCCGTCCAGCCAGTTTTTGACCCAGCGCAGAGTACACCTGTCTAAGCCCTGAGCCGCCAGCTTCTCTAGGAGAATGCTGTGGGAAACAGTGTCAAAGGCCTTACTGAAGTCCAGGTAGACCACATCCACAGCCTTTCCCTCATCCACTAGGCGGGTCAGAAGTTGAGGTAGGCCTTGTGTTACTTAGCAGCATCAAGGGCAAAGGAAGAGAGGGAGCGAGAGTTGGGGGGGGGGGGGAGGTGGGGAGAGAGATCACCAATCCTGGATCCAGCATCAGACCTGCCAACGGGGGGTGTCAGTGTGGAGAGCGTCCCAGAAGGCTTGTGTGCACCCCTATTTATTGGCCCCAGTCCAAGGCTTCTAGAATCTTCTCTCACCCTGGTTTCAGGAGTGGTTGAGAATCAATCAGTCAAGGAGGGTGACACTGGGCCCCTCCCTGTGGCTGGCTTCTGGAGCTTTCTCTGGGGGCATTGTCTGCACTCACAGCACAGTCACTTGGGCCTTGTCCCTTACACATACATGACCAGATACCACTTCTTCATCTAATTTTAGAAAGTGAAACCAAGATAGAGCATTTTAAGGAGATTTTGTAGTGCATCAAAAAGTGAAAAATCTATAATGAGTGTAATAGGATTTTTTTATAAGGCCTTCTTGTACAGTAACAAAAGAAATTATAACTGAGTCAGTTGTAACTATAGGCTTAACTGAGTAATGTTATGCTCAGTGGACAGATTGGTTGAAAGAAAAATTTCACCTCTTGCATCAGACTGGGAAATTGGCATTGTCCATTAACTTCAACCATGTGCAGCTGAGTAACATGCAAAACATGCTAATTTTCTTAAGTTGTGGGCAATAAATGAGGCATGAATAAAATGGTAACTTTTTTGCATGCTAGTAGTCATTTGAAATTTAAATGAAGTGTGATGCAGCCACAGTAAAATAAGGCAAAATGTTGAAAAGTTTCCTAATGATGGGTTTAAATCCATCCACTATTCTTTTACTTTCCAATTACTGCTAATGGGAGTTATGGGCTTTAATCCCACCCCCCTGCTGATGTGAGAATAGAATCTAAAATTTACATCCTCCACATCATTTCCTACAGCTGGGCTGTCTGCAACAGTTAAATTTGAAGCAATAAAGCAGAGTGCCCTAACCTGATGGTAAAATACTAATGTGGGAGGCTCTTTGCCTTTTACCTGGCAGGTTTCTGAAGCTGTAGGGAGGCTTCACATATCTGTGGGAGTGAAAGTGATGGTATGTTGCCTCCAGCTTTGGTTTCCACTTCCCGCTGCCCTGGCCGTTTGCATGTGGCTGTGGATGCTCTGCGATGTGCTGGGGCTGCCACTGCTGCTGGGGAGCCGAGGTGGCAGGGAGGTGGCTTCAGTCTTTCATCCATTCGCAGTGAGATCTGTCAATGAACTGTTCTGTTTTTCTGGGAGAAAAGCAGATGGGGCAGGAAGAGGGAGGAGTACCCAACTGTGTTTCATTTCAGTACATTTCTATGACCAGAGCGATCTGCAGTAGGGTCCAGTTTTGTCTTCCACCTGGCTTGCCTCTGTTGCTCTGAGGTAGCTCAGGCTCATAAGGCTCCCCAAAGAGACATGTGGAGTGAGCAACCACTTGAAACTGTGCTTGGCGAATCTGACTTTACCACAGATGTCAGTTCTTGAGATAAGATCAGTTATTTTTCTACTTAAAAGTAGTGAGGGAGAAGCATCTAGCTTTCTGAATTGTTTTTAAATAATCTGCACTTATGTCATAAATATGTAATTGATTTATCAAAACAATTAAGTGATATTCTTGGCCCTTGCCTTAAAGATGTCAGGATGGCAAGGGGCTATTTTGAAGGCTGCTATTTCACAGCAGCTAATACAAACATATCGATGCTTGCTTCAGTTCACTCTGTGGTACGCTGTAATTGTATGCCCAGCTTCCACTTTGGACTAACTGTGTCCATAGTTACTGTCAGCCCAAATCTAGACGCTTCCATTTTAGCAAAGTACGTATCTGTCTTCTATTTACAGTTGTGTAATGGAGAACTGCTTTTAATATTTTCATTAAAAAATATTTCCATCAAAAACTTTCAAGATGCTTCCCCTGTATTTATCTTTACATTTTGACTAATTACGAAACAGACTTCCCAGCAGTGCAGTCTACACTGTCCTAAGTAATTTTGTAAAGGCAAAAACATATTTGGATGCCAGAAGGTTTTCTCCATCATATGCAATTGTTAAAACATCAGACTGCTGAAGATTTGAGACAAGTAATTTCCAAATTATAATTGAAAACGGAAGATGTGTAAGTATTAGATTTAAGCTCGTTTAGTAATTCTCAGCCATCCCATTGGGATATGGATTTGAGAGGGAGAGAGAAAGGAGAGTAATACTTTAGCAGTAGGAAAGGTTTTTAAAATTAGAATAAAGCAAAGCCCACCTTCTGTGACGGATCTTTGAGGAAGTGTATGTGGTTTTTTCGTCTCTTTTGACCTTATACAGTAAGACATACAACAAGTATGCACACACTGGATGCAATAGAAGTAAGAATTAACAAAGGTTCCATTTGGACTTTCTACAAATATCCATTATAAAGGAAGCTAGACATATGAGAGGCAAGTTCAAGGGAAAGATGACACTGAACTCCAGTGATATATTCCCTATGTTCACCAATGATTATGTAATACCATTAAATAATGCTGTTATTACCATTACATAATCAACTTAAGTCACCTTTTCATCGAAATGTGTTTTGATAAATGTGCTGGACTAATGAGGAGTGCATTCAGATGTGGGAAGAGATGCCATTGGTAACAGTCAGTGTTGTGACTTTAGGCTGTCTTGACAGTTTCTGACACAGAAAGGGTAGCAGAGATGCCAACAAAGCCTCTGCGGAAGGCATGGGAGGAAGTCAAAGACCATCTTGGGACTGAATGGGACAGCAGTAGGGGACCTGTGTCAGTAGATGACTCATCTGTATCAATAGCTGATGAAGATAATATGAAAATTACTACCGGTGTGGCAATGGTGTGTTAGATGGAGATTACCCTGGACACTGGCAGTCTTTATGTGCTGTATATGGGCTAAAATGCCAAATTAAGATGGAAGGGATGAGGTGGAGTTGAGGTGAAGTCTTTCTCTCTGTTCCCCACGAGTCAGTTCACTCAAAAAGGAGAGTCACTGCTTGGAGCATTAAACTTGAAGGCAGAAATGAATGCAGTGTGAAAATCAATAATGCATTTCAGCTCAAGTTTTATGTGCAATACTGATATTTAAGTCGCGTAATGGCGAGGAAAAGTGTGGATATGTGTAAATTCAAGGAGTTATTAAAGAAAATGTAAAAGGGGGAAAATGCATACAATTATGAAACTGTAGCAGGAAAAGTGTAGGAGTACTATAGAGGCAAGAAAAAGGAGGAGTGGATAGTCTGAGGGCATTACTGAATTTTTTTAAGTGGAGGAATCCAGGGAGAGTTGCTGACTAACTCATTGTGGGCAGGGACTGCTTTATTGTGTGGTGGTTTAACGCAGTGGCACCCTAATCCCTCAAAGAAAGCGGACTGAGTTTTGGAAGAAATTTTTTTTCTAGAAGAAATGCTGATGTTCCATTTGCTTTTGGAAATGAAAAAGCCTCATTGCATTCCTGTAAAGTATGTCCAACTTTTCTGATTTTAAGAAGCATAGTATTAAAAGTACTTGGCATTCTTGTTGATAACAGCTAATCTCCTGGTAGTACCTCTCTGCATAAAGGTTAGTGTTATTCCCAGATAAATCTCTTATCTGTTACCACCTTTTTGCATAAGCCGTGGCTATTTTTGCTTCTATAGAAAGCATATCTATTATATGCCATGTCTGTGTTTAAAAGCATATATGGATGTACTACGGAAAGAAGAACTGGAGTCCTAGACAGTCTGCTACACTTGCCTTAATTTCAGTATGTTGTGAAATCTGCGGTGCCCTAAAGGCTTCTGTTTGGGGTAAGGATGGGAGGAGAGGTCATTCCAGCATCACACATGCTCACATTTTCATTGGTAATTTTGATCATGTCGACTGCCTAATTAGCTACTCCACAGGCCCTCCAACGCTATTTTAAATATTTCTAGAGGTTAATCATGCAAGAGAAATAATGGAATATTAAGTGAATTCTTACAGCGGAGACACTGGCCCTGGTGCTGAGTTAATCTGCTCTGCTTTCTTGTCAGTCAGGCAAAATCTTACAGTCGAAGGAAGCGCTAAGTACAAGATTTTGTTGTCATAAAGAGTAGCATTGCCTCTCCTCTAGCATCTGTACCAAAATATCTTAGATTTTCTTTCAGATGTTTGAGCAAGATAAAAACTGAATAAAACATAGATGCCTGTAAAGGACAAAGAATAAAGGGGGCTATTAGAGATGTTTTGTGTCAGCATAGGCCTGTACATGGTAAGGTACAGAGTGCTCTACTCTGCTGAGTGACTGACATGAATAAGAATCACAATATTAGCTCTCCATGTTTTGGGTCTGACTCCCATTTAAAACAAAAAGTAAGTACAAGCATTAATAATAGCATTTATTTCTCATATGCCTTTCTCCTCCAAGACTTCATTGACTTGTTATTTAAACCTTTTTGGCTTGGGATCCAAACCTAAGCAGAACTAGATTAATTTGTGGACAAAATACAAATGATTGCCTTCAATTTTTTTTTTCTTGGGAAGCTCAGTGGGATTCATCTGAAATGAAAATTAGTGCAGTCTGGGAGAGGCCTAATGTCTGACAATGGATTTCGAGACTAGTTTCAAACCTCTACTAGAAAGTGCATTGGTTAACCAGAGAGTGATGCTCTTCCCAATTTTAGAACAAGCTTTATTAAAACAGACCTATTTCTTGCTTGCATTCTCCTTTGTTCTAAGATCAGAGGAAAACTCTTGTCACTTTTAAAGTGTTGATTCATATGATGATAAAATGCACTCAGAGTATGCTATAGTGATCAAGTTGCAAATTGTTTAACCTCATTTTCCTGGTGGCTTCTAGAGTGGGTTAATACAGAGTTTCTAAGAGGGATTTGTGTAATGTATATCTACTTGACAAAATAGGTGTTGCCAAAGCATTCTACTGGTGTTACCATCAGTGATATGATGTCTTCTTTGGAGCTGTCTTGGCTTTGCTGGAATTTTAGGAGCCTTCTTGCAGAATTTCATTACAGTGTTTGTAGTCTGCATTCTAGCCTGAGAGGTTTCTGTAATCGGGGACCCAGCACTAGGAAATGTCTGGTTTCACCCCAAGAACCTCATCTTACCGTTGACTCTGAGGAGTCAAAAAGCAAGTAAAGAAAATGCATAGACCTCTTTTGATGTGGAAAGCATTAAAGAGATAAAACATACCTGTTTAAATGCAAGGTGTGTATAACTTAGGGTTTTTTTCCACATTTTAATTCTTTTTTTTCCTGCCTGGACGAGAAGGAATTAACCTTTTGAGGTGATAGATATAAGCTGTAACTGACTGCATCTGTCACTGGCATATTCCAGGATTGACATCAATGGAATATCAAAGAGGTGGACATTGCAATCAATGCCTTAAGCTTTTTATGGCATCCTTTTAGTTGAGGATGGTGGGAGCCTATGTAAAAAGGTAACCAGAATTTGATAGCAACAGGCAGAGAGAACAGATGGGAAATTAATAGTTTTTCCAGTTCTGGAAAATGTTATCCTGGATAATTGGGAAAGAAACCACAGCTTTCTTGTACATTTTTCTTCTAGTCTCGGGCAAGCGGTTAGCAAATTGGGTGAAAAATGTCTATGGGTTCCCCTTTACCAGTGTAACAAAGAACAATAGCACATTTTCAAGACTAATTGGGAAGCATTAAAAAGACTATCCTGTGCTGCTGCTTGGGAACTCTAGCTCCCAAGACAGTCAGTTTCCAGAGACCTTAGCAACTCTCTGTGGATCTGCTGTTAAAAATAAGGTTATGACGCTGAGGCCTTTGATTTCCTGGCAAATCTGTGCCCATCTTCCAGGGTGCAAATCCTGTGTCAATAGTCACGCACATACCCACTCCATAGTTCTCTGAGGTGACAAGATCAATGAGGTGGGAATTAGTAATTTCAGGAAACAAATGTTTAGGACATGTGGTTTGGAAAGTGGGTTTTCATTTGAGCTGTTCAAAATCTTGCATTGTGTTTTTGAACGTAGATTTGATAAAAAAAAATCTTTTTTGAATTGTTGCTTTGCATCAGCTTGTTGATCTTCTAAGAGAAGTCAATTGCTTTAGTAGTGTGATTGTCTCGCTTTTGCGTAGTTTTCAGAGATAACTAAGAACTTAAGGTGGACATTCTTGCTAAAACTGTGTTATAGCCTCTTGTCCTGTTTCTTGACAGTGGCTGCAAGTAAGCAGAAAGGAACAGTATCATTACATGATTGTCCTCTTAATATAATTCCCTGAGTATTCTCCCTGCTGCTCATTTGCAGTGCAGGGGCTTCCTGAGCCATAGATGCCTTCTGCCTAATTAGTACCTGTGGAGAGACAATCCTGACCGAGGAGCAGTGCTTTGATCGGGGGTCTGACCTTCCGTTGCACTGGGCCCGAGCTTGCCTGGCCACAGCAAAATGACACTGCTAGGCAGTGAGTGAGCACAGCAACCACCAAGGAGGGGTGTATCAACTGCTCCCTGAGAGCCCGATGCCAGCTCTCCTGAGGAATGGCTGGCCTGTGCCTTGGTGATCTCCCCTTACTTGAGACACCAGGTGAGGATACTTTCTTGGGAATTGAGTGATACCTATTAGGTAGATTGTAAGGAATTTTGGAATAGAAGCAGAATAGTCCCCACTCACAGGGTGGTGTAATTGTTATCCACATAGTAAGTGCCTTATTCCATAAACCTCACTTTGTATCGGACTTGGAACCTTATTCCTTCAAGGGGGAGATAGCGGCTTTTTTATGTTTTTTTTTTTTAATTTTTTACTTTTGGCTAGCCTTCAGAATTTAGGTTTCTTTGGTTCAGACCAACCATTCTGGAAGTTTGCATCTGTTGTTGCATTAATTGTGTTTCTAGGTAGGAAAAAGGTACAGTTGTGCAAATATTGAAAAAATGAATTTGCCTAAGAGAAGTGCAGCTTGTGGAAGGGTGATGTGAAGGGCTAGCAACTGAATAGTAGGAATTCTGTTTTGATGGAATCCCCTCTGGTCAGGGCTATAGTGAAAGCAACAAATGTTTTAGAATGGTAAGAGTATTATAGTAAACTCTGTCCATTGCATTGCCTCATCTGCAACATCTAATACTTTAACACGTTCTTTCTTAACTTGACAGGCAAATACCTGCTTCCCAATGCAACTGGACAGCAGCTGTGGCAACCTGCAGAAACCTCTAATCTTGTTCGCATGCGCTACCAAGCGCTTGGGCAGTCAGCGCCTTCACTTACTGCTAGTTTGGTGAGTAATTTTTTTCAAAGCTAGGAGTGTACCAAAGAAATCTATTGCATCTCTATATCTATTGTTGGGGGGATGGGGATCAAACCAGAGTTTATTTCCAGATCAACCTCTCCTCCTTAAGCTTCATTTTTAAAGTACCTAATGCATTCCTGCATACAACATTACTTAGTATGTTGAGCGCAGCTGAATAATGTTTGTCGTAGCAGTAACTCTGAATTGGGTTACTGGATTTTGCATAAAGTCAGAGCTGAATGTTGCATTAATATAGCTGTTTGCATTTAAATGGTTTCTTTCCTAAAAAAAAAAAAAAGCATGCTTTTTAAGACAGCAATGGAAGGTAACTGTCCTTTCTCCTGAGTATTCTTTTCTATTAATGTCTTTGTTTCCACTTTCTGCAGGACTCTGTCCTCAGGAGAACATGGGTGTATGAAGCATAAGCTTAATTAAGTCTTTTGGATAAAATGATAAGGGAACGGAAAGGGGAAGAGATGCCTCATACACTTGAACTTTCAGCTTTTTGTTTTCAAGCATCCATTATATTGCTTTGTCCTTCTGTATATTAAGATCTTAAGAAGTGTTGAAATTTAATGCAGGACCCTGTATACTAACCTATACTTTCCTTCAAAGAATTACTTTAATGAATATATTTCATGTTGTATAAAAAAGCAGAAAAGTTTTATTAATATTTTACCCCCCTCTTCCGTGTTTTGGCTGGTTATTAAAACTTTGCTGATCCATGTCAACTTTCTAGGGGAAACTTGCTTTTTTTTTTTTTTTACACAATGTTCAGGTTAAAGAAGGCTATGATCAGACAGTGTTGAGCAGATACCACCATACCAGTTTTTCATTTCATATATTGATATGTAGATGGCTGGTTTCTCCATGAATCTATCTGAAATAGTATTTCACTTCAAGTGCAACGAATCTGCACTTACAAGTGTAATCATGGTTTCTGTTTAGTGGTGGCGTTGTTTGTGGCTCTTTGGGGCAGATGTGGTTTATTGGACTCCATGGTTATTACAAACACTTGATTCTATTGGAAGTTTTAGGCTTTCAGCCCTAATATTTTCCAGGGAACTAAGTATCAACCTGTGTATTTTTTGTTTTCTAGTTTGTTAGGAGAAACATAGTTCATTGTGAAGGAAGCATTTGAATTATCTATAGTTGAAATGAAAAGGAAAGTAGACAAATGGTCAGAAATTAATTTAAATAGCATCAAAACTGTACATTTTTTCCTTTTCTGTAGTTGGGAATTAAAAAAAATTATTCTAATGAACTAAATTAACTAAACGTAAAAAGTGCTGTGTTGCTATTTGTTTCTGTTTGCACAACTATTAAGTGTCATGCTACTAGCAACACTGTGCTTTTGTTTTGGTGTAATGCTTAAACTGTAGGAAGAGGAAGATTCAGCAGCATTTTGACAAAAAGTATTTTAATGGTCATAAAACAACAGACTAATGAAAAATTCAGCGAGCCATGCTTCCTTAAGGGCCTTTCACTCATCACCAATCAAGTTTTATGGCATACTTGTCTGCCACAGACTTCTTCCTTCCAGTCTCTCCGCATCTTTTATCTGTGCCTGACTGCAGCTTCTTTCATGCTGGTGCAAAAGCAGGCGAAAGCCTTCTATGCAGATCCGAGCAGATTGTGCACAGGGTGGAGATGCACGTTCCTCAGAAGTATTTGTTTCTTATCTGGAACTGCCGATCAGACTTGCCTCCTAAGGAGGTTAACCGTTACATTGTCACACAGGCAAAGCTCTTCTCAAGCCTCCTTTGACAAATACTTTAGTGTCAGACTTCTGAAAGACTCTGGCCTTTGCTTAAGAGGGGCCATAAGTTAGGAGTCACTCCACCTCCTCCCCTTTTTTTGTTTTGGTCTCGGTGCTGTGCTTTGACAGAGTTGAGTTTGGGAGACCTATTTTTACGTTCTAGTAATGGGAGCTTTTAATTATATTTAGGAAAGAGTTTGACCTTATGTAGAAGAGATTTGTATGAAGAATTTCCATGTACCTGTTCACAGTCTGAGTTGAAATGGTTTTAAATGTAATGTCTCACTCATCTGAAAAATTATTAGCCTGTTATTGACCGATCATTCTCGCTGGGGTTGATACCCAGCTGATGTGGACCTGACTTTGAGCAGTGATTATATGCCAGTATAGACAAGAATGACAAGCGAGCAGCTCAAAGATACATACTAGTGTTAAGTGGAATTGCAAACGGGGTACAAAAGACTTGCTTTTCCCGTTTTCTGTCAATAATTTGTAAAAACTTCCCTAGATTACTTACTGTGTTACAGATGTAAATCCTTTCTGTGGGAAATTATAGATTGAGTTATAGAATATTGATTAAAAATAGGCTGCAGGTGTTGCTTTAGATTGAGTTCAATAGCTATGTGTGATTCACTCCTGTAATACAGGTAGTTGGACTATAAATTAAAAATACAGTTTCCATATAGAACCATATAAGTGGGTTAAAAATGAGTATGGGGAAGGCTGATTTTCAGATGAACAGGCAGTATATTGGATTTGCTGGGGGCTCTTAATTCAGAGGTAGCTAGGTGATAGTCTTGTTACTCTTCTACTTCTGGCAGGAGCATGTTGAGCCATCCACAATGGACAGATTCTGTGGTCTGACGAAGATGGCAGACGAAGGGAATCTGCAGAGAGTATTAACGCGGACTTAGAAACATTAAGAAAATGATACAGAATGTCTTCAACACTAAATAGAAAGTGAAGCTGAGGTGTGGAGCAGTTCTGCTGTAGGATATTGCGGGTCAAGTGTTGGTCTGATCAGTCTCTTCCTCTCTGTAGTCAGTGGAGAATAATACACGCTCCTGGAAGGCAATTCAGAGTGTGTGTCTCAGTGCTGAGTTTTTCAGGAGTGTAGGGAAACTGCGGTAGAGCTAGCTTATCTGACTCTCCTTGCCCTATAGGCTGACTGTCATCTTGCCTGATTTCAGGCATCTATTTCAGGGTAGGATGAATTGGCCCCTGAAACTGCTTCTCTTCTGCTGAAGTGGTTTTGGGAGTTAACTTAGAGTTGCTGCCTTATTCAGTGTCCAAAGTTTGGGAGTAATTCTCCTGTCCTCTCCCAGCCCCCCTGCCACTCCACAAGTGTTTACAAATACCATTACTACTTGCTGTTTTGACTTGTCTATTTTTGTTACTGCTAGCAGAATTTTGGGAAAATAGTTCAAAATAAACGGAAATAAAGCTATTTTTGTTAATATTTCATTGTAATAAGCTGATGTGCTTAAAATTATGATAATGAGTCTGAAAGTGTCTGAGCAATTACTTACCACTTTATAGGCAGAAAGATATTTTGTCTCTGAGTGGCATGGATTGAATAAAGTTCCCAATTATAACTTCTTCTGCATAGCTGCATACATAAAACCAGTAGAAACCTGAACATAAGGTGCCTTTATGATACACGATGATAAATGTGTAGATGAAAGGAAAAGAATTTGTCCAAATTAATTGGGTAAAACTTCTGTAGATTTGCTTTGTCTTCACCATGGATTAATATCAAACTCCTGTGCTGTTTTTTGGGGTTTTTTTTGTTTGTGGGGTTTTTTTAATGAAAAAGTGATCTGCTACTTTAAGGAGCATGAAGTCTTTAATTTTGTTTTTCTGTTTTATATAAATTAAAAAAAAAAAAAAAACAACAACCCACAACAAAGACTTCTCACAGTCCAGAGAGCTTTTTAAGACAGCATATTTAATGACTACTGAATGGTAACTTGCTCTTTGAAATATCCACTTACTAAAAATACAGTATAAACAAGATCCTCAAATGAAACATGTACATTGTAATACACTTGGCTTTTAAATTCAGTCAAGACTGGTTGTGTAACTTCAGCTTTATGGCAAGTACTGAGCATAGGTTGGCTGTTCCTTCTGTTGTGGAAGATGAATATTCATGGTATGAAGTAAAGCAAACTCTGAAAAGCATGTAGTTTCTTCTTGGAAACTTGAAAGATGTCAGTGAAATGACTGAATTTTTACTTGGTTTAATAATGGAACATCTTTGACTACTTGTAAATAGTATCTAGTAACTTATCAACACTGGAAAAAGGGTAAAACTGGCCTTTATGAATGGCTTATGCCCTTTCCTAGTAAGCAGTGAAGGGATGGTTTGTCTAGGTACAACTAGAAGCATTTGCTACTTTTTAGCATACTATTTACCTCTTTAGTTTTTTCAAGATTTACCGCTTGATTTTTTTTTCCCCCCAACTTTCTCCCACCCACCCCCACTGCCAAAATATTGTTACCTTCCCCAAAACAACAGAAAGCTGAATTTGCAAGCATCTGTACTTTGGTATACTTGCTTTTTATTGCCACTTTATCAGTGTTAATTTGTAAGAATGGTCTTACGGAAGCTGGAGGGTGGTAATTACATAAAGTGCTGTCTTATAAGATGGATTGCTGAAAGGAAACAAATAAGAAATGTTCAGTGTGTATGAAAAGCAGTTCTACTTTTTCAGAAAGGGCTTTGCCTCCTGCTTTCTTTTAAATAGTATAATACTGAAAATTAGTAAGTGTCTTTGTTAAATATGCCATTAACTTCAGCTAAATTGACATAACGTTGACAGTTATCATGAGAACTGTTTCAAAACTAATTATGCTAATTAGAATGTAACTACCAGTAATTGCATGTATTCAAACAGCACACCAACACCCTTTTGTGTGTTTTATTTCCCAGATGCAAGACAGCCATTTGTTGCCTAAGAAACTGCAAAATTATAAGTTAGATAATAAACGATTGCAAACAAATAAAATACATTCTTTAGAAATACTAATTGGTTAGATAAGTGAATGACAGTATCAATTGTGCTTGGGCAAACCACATAATTAAAAAAAAGCCTTTATTTAAATGTTCTAGAATTGTAGGGAATTTTTCAAATCATTAATTGTTTGTATTCAGTTTTATCTAATGAATATCAGGCGTAGCTGAATTTAATTTTAAATAAACTTATTAGAGAGCAAGAGGAACCTGCATCTGAAACTTGGGTTGCTTTAAATTTTAGCTCTTTCTGTCCAGGAATTGAGGTCTTCAATGCCTGAGATTCTTGGTTGTGTCTGTGAGCAGCTATTTGATACTCTGCGAGTTAATGAGCATGTACAAGGATGGCACTTGTGAGAAACACAAAGAAGATATAATAGGAATTGCCTAAGTAGCTAATCTTAAGTCTGTCTCTAAAGCCTCCCCCAAATATTTAGCTAGATTTCAGAAATACTGAGTCTCAACTGAGGAAGTTATTTGAATGCTAAGGCATTGTATAGATTTGAATGCTATATTCTTGTTTGACTTAAAACCAGCTCAACATCTGAGACTAATCACTGAAAATCTTTTTAAAATGGAAAGTATTTATTTCTATGAAATGCTAAAATTGCCAAGTAATGGTAGCAGGTTTCCCGTGCTTCAATTGCTTCTATCTCTTAGGACTAGAGAGTTGTTCTCCCTTGTGTATTTTATTTCAGTAACTCCTTACCCATGAATATGTATTTGCATTCATATTTTTTGTCTGTATTTGCCTTCTAACAAATTCTTAATTGCAGTTCTAATTCAGTAGTTAGTTCTAATTTAGTGGTAGAGAGAGGGAAATAAACATCCATCTTGATAAGAACTCCTTTATACTCAGTATTTGTACACAGCAAAAGGCTGGAGTAGACCTGGTCCAGAGCCATGAAACTGTAATACTTTCTGACAAACTGATGACTGAGCACTCTGTTTCACAAATATAGAAATATCTCTATTTGTCTATATTATTTTTAAAATATTCACTGCACATTTGGGTTTAAAACACATTTGTAGATTCAATTGCTTGACAAAGTTCTAGATGTTTGACTCCTTTCCTAAATTGTCTGATTAAAAGTAATGGCTTTATTAATTCTGGTATTTGTCTTGGTGGATGAAATATGGAAGTGGTGATGGCCAGGGTTAACTCTCCTCCCATAGAGAGTTTTCAATTTCTCAGAATCGAGAACACATCTTGTGCTGCAGAGTATCACTAGTTAAACAATAATGGGAAAAGTAGGTAAAATAATGATCTCTCATAGAAGACTGACCTAGGTTAAAAAGTTGCAAGCATATCCAACATATCTTCCAAACATCACCACAAAGTGGGTAAGTAGGTCTCCTCCCAACAGCCTCAGTTAGCTTCTGGCTGACAGGATATATTTGAGCATATTCTAGAACTGAAAGGAAAAGATGTTACTCTAAGTTCTTTGCACAGTTTATTAGAGCTGAATGTAGGTATAATCCTCTTCTGTATCCTATTAATGGTACAAAACCAGTAGAGATCAAATATGTGTAGGAGCTAGCAATACATCCCTATTTTGCACATGAACGACATGCTTCTATTTTTTCCAGGCATCCCATATAACGATCTTCCTCCCTCATGAGACTTTGCCCGAGCAGTGAAAAGGCTCACGAGGACCAGTTTCTACTTCTAGATAATGAAGAAGCTAGGGTTGTTAAAATTATCTTCCTTAGCCTGTGTTGTCAGCTGAGCATGCCCTACTCTTTTAGATTGTCATTTGGTCTGCAGGACCTGCACAGTCGAGATCAGTAAGCTCGGTTAAATGTAGTGCTTCACCCCTAGAACTGAAGCTTCTGACTGTATATTAGTAACGACTCTCAATAAGGGCTTATTCTGCTTGTGTGCTGTGGTGTTGAGTTCTCTGTGTGTGGTGTTAGTGATGGTTATCTTAATGTCAGCTAGACTTGTGTTGCCGGTATCTCTTAAAAGGGAAAAAGTGGAAAGTGTTACAAAAGTGAGGCTATGAACTTTCATGCTCATAAAATTAGCTACATGAGAAACAAGGGAGTAACGGTGGTTTGGCAATGAACTATACAACCAGCAGAAATCAATGTGTAATCATTTATAGTGTTTGAAGATTAGATGCATTTCTGGGAATACAAGCATTCTCAGCTTGTTGTTGGACTTTGCTTAGAAGATAACTGGATAAAATGTGATTAACAAGGAATAAGACTCAGCAATATAGTGGTCGACTTTCCTGGCCTTAAATCAAAAACTTCTGCAACCCCTTAAAGGATATAGAGGGGTGGAAATGGCAGGGGGATAAAGAGTATAAAAAGGACATGGAGAGCAGGAAGAACAGAGACTGGAAAAATGACTGGCACAGGGATGGATTTAGGAAAATTTAGCTATAATGCTAAATATCCTGGTCCCTATCAAAAAAGTAGGTGAAAATTGACTGCTGTCATTTAGTTGTCTAGCCAGTTAACATGTTAACTCAAATGCTGATTCATCTATAGTTCTTAACATTTAATGAGAAAATATTTAATAATAAGTTGCAAGAAGGTTCTCCTTAGCTTGAGAAGTGTGTGCTGATGTACAAATCTGCTGTTGATGTGATCTGACTTCCACTCTCAGAAGTATGTGATAAAATTTTAAACTAATGTCACTCACAGCTCTGACTTTAAAACAAATGAGATAGTAGGCATGGAGGGGAATATCATTATAAGTGTAGGAAAATTGTTGTATACATGTCTGTCTGTATTCAGGACCTGAAGGCATAGTAAGAGGTGTTGATAACCTCAAAGTGAGTGCTCCCTGTGTTGCCTAGGTGGGTAGCAGTAGGTTAGGGTGTTATTTGGAATTCTTACAGGGCAGTTACAACCTCTCTGACTATCCTTAGCAGTCTGAGGAATTTGGTACCTATCCATAATTAGGATGAGATTATTAATTAAAAAAAAAATGCTGTAGAGGATAAGGTACTGTTCCACTGATATGAATTTTAAAAGTGAAACTATATACTGTCAAGAAATTTAATCTTGGGCATTGTATAAGTGTTTTTCCTGATGCTGCTTGAGAGTAATTATCACTATAGAAAACTTGATTTCTGCTGTGGCAGTTTCAGTTAACAGAAATGTAAAAAATCAAACTCTTTGAACTTCCTAGTGAAGTTTGGCCTAAAATTAAAATGGTGGACTTTGCTTGGGAGCTGATAATGTATATTCCTTTCTGCTCAGTTTTTTGCTGTGGGGCAGTATCCTTGTATTAATGGATAGCTAGATAGGGCATGTTTTTAAATTGATGGAGTAACATTTTTGTTTTCCTCTCTGTATGTCAACATGTTCTCATGCCTGTGGTACTTGCAAAGTGATTGTAATGTAGCAGAGGATGAAAGCAGACAGTGTGGGAACAATAACTCTCATCCCTCAAGCTGAAGTACTCCCCTGGTTCTGATGATGGCTATAACTCTCAGAACAAAGAAACTCAAACTGAATTGAAAGACACTGCTGACTTACAGACACTGGAGTGGGGAGGGGAAATGTAGTTTATCCAGATCTCTCTGGTGGGAATGGAAGTTCCTCCTCTTTGATTTTTCTTAGTTCCGAACAAGCAAAGATGTATAGCAAGGATTCTTCTGCAGGCATTTTTCAATTTGAGAACATGCTGCAGAGCCTACTTTTGTGGTGGATGATGCAGTTACCTCTAATCTCTTTATGTTTCTAGGTTTAAAAGCAGATGTAGTTGTACTGACTTAAAACTTTGTGAGTTGACTGCCACAGTTTGGTCTTGGCACGTGATGCTGGGTATTTTTACCTCTGGGTTTTAGTCAGACTTTCTTCTACGTTCATGTGGAATCAGATGTCTTATTGTAAATCACGCTTTTGTCCTGTGGAAGCAGGTGGGAATGTGGACTTCGATATTTTTTTTACCTTACATTACCTCTTAATATTCTTGCAAGCCCTCCCTTGGGCTGATATAACAGTGATTTAAATTGTTCTTACTTCACTGGTGAGACGCAGTCACCATGTTTCTTCCACTCTTCTGTACGCTGTCACAGTGGACTGATGATTTTTAGCATCAACTCTGCTTTCATCTCAGAAAAGCCGGAAAATGTTCTACTTGCTTTTTTTATCACAGTATGCCCTATTGTGGTACACATGTCTATATCCAGTTCCATCATATTTTTAATAAAGCGATAGTACAGTAAGATCATGGCATCTATTAAGAATTTTCTTTCATCGTGTTGTGGAGATAGATAAACCTAGGTAAGTGCTCAAGTCGACCTAGTGTCACTTCAGTAAAAGATGTAATAATCAGCAGGAGATCGGTTAACTGCTGCTCTCTCATGAATACATTTAACCTCTTGATCATTGCTGAATATCTGCAATTACATGGTGCAGTGGAAGATGTGGTCAGTTAAATTCAGAAATGATGATTGGTTTTGTAATGCACGGAATAACTTGATACTAATAACTTGATTACTTGGCTGATCACAGATTTCTAATTCTCTGTGTTAGGTTATCTATTAAAAAAAGGATGAAAGTTGGTAGTAATAAACAAAGTTGAATTATGAGATTGCCTGCTGTAAATAAGGGAGGAAAGAGAGCGAGCTCAAGTTAACTAAGAAAACTAACCTACAACTAAAGTGGAGTTGGATCTCGGTGTATTTAATTAATTATGTGGCCAGTAAAAGCATATACTGAACAAACTTCCCTAGCATGATGCTGCTTTTCCAGAAACCTGTAACTGTGAATAAATTTTTTTTGGTATGCTTGTTACACATGCTCTTCTTATCAAATATATCGGACAAATTAAAACTAGCGATCAGTAGGAGAGCATTCCCTTTTATTCCAAACTTCTGTAGTTTGTCTGGTTTGTAATGGATCTTAGGTCCATGGGGAGTCAAGAGTTGGACAAGGTGAACTACCTTCTGAATTAATTTGAATGTGAAATGCTTAACTGCTGCTCTCTAATGAAGGAGGGTGCTCTTGTGAAGAAGAATGACCATGTGGTGGGAAGCATTGAATCTTATAGTGGAAGGAACAGCCAAAACACATTAAGAAGAATTATACATCTCTAAGGGAAAGTACATTAATGTGTTATCTCATTGAGAAAATATTGTAAGTGTTGAGATCAAATGCTTCTAAAAAGGAAAATGGGGCAATCAAAATAAAGGAGACTAGATGCATTATTGTTCAGAGTGACTTAAAAATAAAACTTAAACCCTTCTAAAGGTTAATAATTGTGGTTGGAATGCAGCTTGCCTATTACTGTTTTCACATAAGAACGAAACTTCTAAGTATTTAGGAGGGATTATTCAGAATGTAATTGCTATTGTTGTTGTTTTGCCATGAGAATTTTTTAAGAAGTTGCTTCCTTTTCCATGAGAATTTTTTAAGAAGTTGCTTCCTTTTCCATATACAGAATCTTAAAATAGTCTGAGCTGATTGTTAGAAAATGCCTCAACTTGGAGGATTCTTTTTATTTCTTTGTTCTCTGAAAACATAGCTAGATATGTGGAACTGCAAGCTTTCAGATTTAAAATGGCATAACTCCTGTATGTTTGTTGTTTGGCATTCCTCGGGGAAATACTGAGACAAGTAGTTCAGCAACTTTTTTAAAAAGGAAGAACATTTTGGTATATATGTAATTTCTCAGTTCCTGTTGAAAAGAGATCCATGAGAGAAACAGACTATACTTATGATGCGCCTGTGCTGTCAGAAATAAATTTCTTTTATGCTATTGTATAATTATGGAAAACTTGGAAAATCGGAGGGCTTGCTGTCTTGGTTGGATTGGTGATTCATCTATGCTTTTTGCTGCAGTAAGAAACAATATTTGATGCAAAAGGCAAAATCACTGAAGTTGAAATGTCTGTTGTAACTAATAGTCTCCTATATGTTCTGTCATTGAAAGGGAGCGTGACTACTTATTTAAAACTTATTTAAAAAATAAGTTTGCTTCTGCAACGATTATTTTTCTTCTGATATTTTCATGACTGATTTATTACCCTTCTAAGCCCTCTGAATGGCTAAACCAGAAATGGGTTGGTGCAAGTAGGATTTTGTCCAGCAGGTGGCATGAAAACCCAGTGTGTACCTATGCTGTCCATGGAACGTGCATTCTTTTCTCATGGCTCCTCTTACATGTATAATTGAGACTGTTGGCAAGGTATATGTGCTTTAGTATGAAAAAAGAGTTTATTTTCAAGAACCTTAAGATATAATTAGAAAACCAATAGTATTTTCTTTCTTTAAGAAACAACCACAGTCAACTGTACTTCTTTATGTGTAAGAAATGGTTGCACCCGTACACTGACCCGTGGCTTGCCACATCTGTAGATTTATCAACTATGGAAGAGGAGAATTAAGAGTTTTGCTAACTAAGGAATCTTGAATTTCTCCCTGCTTGTGATGTGTATTCTGAGTAATATACAGTGGCTCAGAATAGTAAAATCTCTTAACGCATTGCTGGACCTAGTAGCTGGAGTGCTCTCTTGGATACACAGCAAACCAGCCTGGCTTATCTGAACGTGTTTTTGTGTAATATGGTGAAGGGGAACAAAAATTGAATAGGACTCTATCAATCCATGCAGTGTATATTGCCCGAAAGTCTTTACTTCTGAAATACAAAAGAGATGTAAAAGGAGAAATGTGCTTCGCTCTGTGTGCGGGAGTAGGATCGTAATACTGAAGGGGGATACAGGAAAATATTGCTAAGAGCTCACAATTTTGTTGTCAGGCCAGCAATGCCTTCTCAGTGCTGTAGCTGGGGACTCACAGGAAGCAGTGCCTTGAAAACATCTGGCTGGTGAAGCATGTCTTTTTTCTTTTCCTGAGGGGTACTGGTTATCATGTTGAGCCCTGAATGGGAGTTGTTGGTTTCACATGGAGCATTTATTACATACTTTTTCTAAGCCCTTAAAAGGGACATTAGGCAGATGTATGCAGGGGCATAAATGGCTATGTAGATGAAATACTGTAACTTTTACACTTTGAATATTAAAATGTGTATTGTTTACAGTGTCTAAAATTGTATATGAATTATTATGCCTTATTAGAATGACGATGTTATGGATGTTACTTGATTCTGCTGAATGAATTAGTTTCTCAGAATTGCAATGTATGTTAATAATTATTAATGAATTGTCTTTATAAATCTCATAATTTTAAACAAGGCACCTTTAGCTCCTAACACTCTAAAATGGGAGAATTGCTTTCCCCGTTTCCTGAAGTAATGTGTGAGTTCATATGGTATCACTGCATAGCTTCTATGGGTAAATGAGATCTTGGAAAATAAGCTATGAGAACCAAGTGGTGGATTTTCATTACCCTGTTAAAATAGTTTGTGATAAAGCAGGCCTATATTCCCTCACTGAATACCTTAAATATGCTTTCCTGTTAATATTGAAACGAACAAGTCTTCCTGTGGTTGTATAAGAGGAAATTCTTGCTGTATATATTGTAGAGCTACAGTTCTGTCCACTAGTCTGTGGACAGAACTATACAGACTAAGAAGGTATCTGCTTCTTTGGGTGGATTACAGCTGCCCTTATCTCAGTGACAGCATTAAGTGTGGCTCTGTCAATTTTGGCTGCTAATTTTGATGAAATGTCTCATTTCCAATGCTGTAGCCAATTTCAGTGACACTTCACAGAGCAACAGAGCTGTCAGAACTTGAAGGAACAAGAGGCAGATGGATAGTGTGTTTCCACAGCCTTTTCCTCAGAAAACATTGAAAGTATTGCATTAAAGAAAACTCTTGGGGAATGTAACAGTAGGTAGTGATACTATAAGTTTCTGATTTATGTAAGATGGCTAGGTGTTGATCTGTATAAAACTTTTTAAAGATTATAATCATTTTGATTCACTTGCACAATGATTTTTCAAACTGATACAAGAAGTATGTGCACATCTTCCAGCTCCCAATATTATATATGGCTTTGGCTTTCATGCTTCTTGTAACTTGATGATGATCTGGTATCCATTATGATTTCTAATGAAATCCCTTTGTCCCACAGCACTGCAGAGTGACAGTATGGAAGGTTTGGTGTGGATGTATATGCACAGGAGCGTTGAAAAGTTTTGGGTGATATAGTTGGTTTTACAGATTTTTTTTTTTTTTGTGTGGAAGAGGCAAATGTAGTGTGTCTGTATAGGGTGTTTGAAATTCAGTGTAAAACATTGTGGGTAAATTCCTTTAGGAACTGAAACTATTTTCAGAATGCTACAGAACAGAAATGTGATCTCTGTGTTATGATTTCTTACTCATATGCACAGTATGATTATTCTGGTGTGGTACACAAAGGTGGCTCAATTTCTCTTATGACCATTCAGAAAGACAACCTTGGGCTCCTTTGTGGAGTTGTAATGTCATCTTCCCTTAACAGTTTATGCTGTAATATATGCTTAAAAGTAACTTCAAAAGGCTTCAATATACAGTTTTTGTGTTTGAAAACTGAGAACTATGGCGTGTCTTCAGAAGAAATAAAGTGAGATTCACCTCTGGGAGATGGTCAAAGATGTTGCCAGAATTTGATTCATATTTCATTTGTAGTGGATAGGAAGCTATACTGCCATAGGCTCTGAAGGGCTTTAGAGAGTCAGCTCTGAAGTGTCATTCCTAGAAGACTTGATATTCTTCTTGGTTTGCAAGTCTCTGTGGTTGCATGGATGAAATAAACCTCCTTTGTGATCAAGAACATACATGTGACAAACTTTCTTTGTTTGAGAAGAGGTTTCTGTATGTCTGTGTTTTCTGTTTTGTTTTAAACCTGATGTTTGCCTTTAGATTGCAAGGAGAAAGAGACACTATTTCTTTGGATGGTGAGCAGGTTATAATGAATACTACTGAATGTATTTCTTGGAGCTACAGTCTGAACCACTACTTGCAGCACCAAATACCCCTGTAGAATAGAAAGCTTTTAGCTATTCCTGTGTGCAGTGAGGAAGATGAACTATTGGGTTACTGAAGCTTGGATATCAGGAATCTCTACTACTTTTATGTGAGCCTTTGCGTTTGTGGTGAGACAGGAATACTATATTTTGAATGGTCCATCATTGCTATGCATTGTATAAACTGTGTTAAGAATCTGCTAGGCTGTTTGTGCTTCACTCTGAGATCAGATTAAAAGTCCTTTGCTATGAAGACAAGCTCATTGAACTTGAAGGCTCCAGGTAGATTTGAACTTGATGCAGCCTTGGGATTTCAGTTTTAAAATAAAAAGCCTTTTTGCAATATGCCAGTATGGTTCATACTCTGATGTTTGTTTTCCTTTTGTTAAATTCTGTAGCTAGCCTTGTCCAGTTTTCCTTCACAACTTTTTTAACATGCCCGTACTCCGCCTGATTAGGTTAAGCTTGTTGCACTGAGAAACCTGAAAAAGGGAGGTATGGAAATGTATGCATAGTACATGTTTAAGAAGCATTTCTGAGTTACAAAAATTATTTAAGCTTTTTCATTCTAGAATCCAAAGTCGTCTTACAAGGTATGAAAGCTTTGAAATTTGAAACAAGATTAAACTAGGACTGTGCAGTGTTACTAGGACTGTGCAGTGTTGCCGAGAGAAACAGTAGTTTGGTACGTAAACTGCAATTGAGCCTTTTAGGACAGTAACCCTTAACACCCAGTAAAGCAGCTCAGCTGGTAGCTGCTGTTTGGCAGAAGTAAACCAATGAAAAAGTATGTGTTGGCAATTGTTCGGCTGTTTTGGTGGTGTAGTAAGATAGTTGCTGCCTGGGAGTTGGTGGGATACCAGTTACAAGGAATATAAATTTCTTTACTCTGATTTGGTCTCCTCTTCAATGCTGTCAGGTAGGGTTTTTTTGGGTTTGTTTTCTTTTTTGGTGGGTGTGAGGGTGAAAAGAGAACCACATTGTTCTCCCACCTTTCTTCAGTGGTGTACCTCAGCTTTTAAAAAAGTTATTACTATCTCCTATATCTTCTTTTTTTATTAGTCATATTATTAGTCTTATCCAGCATCATGTGTTGCCACAACTCTGCTGGCAGGAGACCTATAGAAATTGGAAACTGGTTCTTAAAGCTTGAACTTGAATGATCAGAATGATAAAATAGTAATTGTGGATTGACTTGCGGTGATGCGAAGACAGCAATATATGGAAAAAACGTGGATGAAGATCTTTAACTTGGCTACAGAGGTTAGGTCTGGTTTGATGCACGAATTTTTGTGTGTGTGTGTGCTGCATGCACATACGTGTGGTTGGCAAGCTAACTTGCACTGCCTTTGTTTGCCATTTTCACATGTGCAAAAGCAGTGTTTGCATGAGTTGGTTTTGAAACTGTTACAACTACAACATCCAACAGGGCACACTCTGGTATGCTCTAGTTGTTTCTCCCTTCTCTAACGTGCTTAGAGAAGGGCTGCATAGGAATTAGTGTTAAATATGTCTGTATTTTTCCATTCCTGTACTTGTAAAAACAGGTATCTGTAGTTATAGTGTGTCCGCTTACCTGGACTTCTGAAAATATGGCACAATATTTTAATTTTTCTAATAACAGTCACTTGAATAGCTTATCAGTGGACAAAAATACAATGAAAATCTCCCTTTTTACCAGTGCTGAGGAAAAACAGTTCGTATTCTTTTGGACTGCAAGTTATCAGAATGTAAGGCAATTATTGCATCGCTTGTTATCTATTCTAAGCATTAGATTTTTCACATTTGGGAAGAAAATAATTATTTAAAAAACTCAATGATGGTGATTTGATGCTGTAAAATATTTAAGGCGTAGGAAATAGCCCTGACAGAATTAGAGGGCAGAGTACAAGTGAGTTGTTCTATGATGCATAATAAATATGATTTATCATATGCTGCCACCATGTGTATTATGAAAGTGGCAGCCACACATGGGATACGTGTATACATAAAATTTAAATTAAATCTGCATTGTAAAACTGAGGTTACATATTCATATGTATTTTCACATGCTCAGGTTTTAGCTTTTTATTGGGTGATTTCAGTAATCACAGTGACTTCTAAATTCTCTTTGTTCTGTCAGTCAATATTCTTTTCTAAGTGAAGCAGTATGATTAATGCAAAAAAAATAAGTTGAATGAGGAAATAAACGTTCTGAATTTGTGTAATTGTCCTGAAACTATCTGCTACCATGTTTCTTTTCCGCTTTAAACAAACATGTACTTAGGGTTATGTATCTAAATTAATTCTGAAACATCCTTCCCATTTAACCAGGTCAAATGCTGCATTTATAGGGGAGAAAGATTTTTGGAAGAAGTTGAGGTTATTTATTGTCTGTCTTAAAATAATTTTGCCTTCCCTGACGGGGAAAAAAAGTGGTTTCCTTCTTCATATTCTGTATACATGTGCTATTTTGTGGTGCGGGTACAACTGAAGTGTGCCTCTGCTACAAGTGATGTGAAGGAGTATGTGAGGCAGTTTGCTATTTCATATGTATGTAAGGATAGTATTGTTTAAACATGCCTTTGGAACATTTTTACTCCATTATTTTTCTTCTAAACCACAACTTTTTCAATACCACGGTCTTGTCTGCCATTGTTTTGATAGTTAATATTACTGAAATAATAAGCTGAAAAGAAATTAAAGCCTCCAGACAAAAATAGCAGGCTTTATGCTATTTTAAACACACAGATGCACCTTTAGTAATATCTGAAAAAATTCATAGATTGGGAGAAAATTCAGTTGATGCTTGCCTTGTGTTAGTTGCAAACCTCTGCCTTTCAGTACCTTCTGATTATGCCTTTATAAATTGCAGCATAAGCTTAGGAAAATGCCACTTTTAGAATTGGCAGTGAAAGCACTTTTCATTGAAAGGTAGTTTTGTACTTTTCTACTTGGGATTAATCTAATCATCCACTGGAAGGCAGTCTTCTCTTTGTTTCATTCTCCTGCCTTCCAGTATTATTTAGGTAGCTGCACCACTGATTAGCTTCTTGCAAAACAAAGTAATACTTGCACCTTGTTTGTGTGTAGTTGGAAAGTTTCTTCATGCAAGTGACATCTTTGCTTCTGCTTATAATTCGTTGTGTAAATTGTCCATGTACACAATTATAACTTCCGTGATATTTGAGGTGATTTGTTAGGTTGTGGATCTTTTGCATCTGTGCCTGTCAGTGATACATTACTTGGTGGTATGACTTTTGTGCTGTTGTTCAAGGAATGAATTAATAGAATTTTTCATGCTTTATAGACCTCTCAGCTAAATGGGATAGAACACTTTTAATTAATACATCTACATTAGTCAGTTATGTATATAGTTAGGTATGCTAAAATGATTGTTGGAACAAAACCAACTACACTTCAGTATTATTTACTTTTAAAGGAACTGATAAATTGTGCATTGGGAGGTTTTGTATTTCAGTGATTAAAATAAAACTTGTGTAAATATGTATTTAAATTAGGTATATAAATGCAAACAGCCTTGCATCTGAAACCTGTGGTGTGTCACGAGAGGCAAATGGTAAGGTTTTGCCTCTCACCTTTGAAATTTGACAGTCTTTGGCTATTGCCTCAAATTAATTTTTGCTGTCCTCACTGGAAGCATAACAGCAGCATTTAAATTGTGATTCATTTGCCTGTGTTGTCTTTGGAAACAAAGAAATACAAAAAAGATAGGATATGAGGGCACATGGATGAGACTGATTGGGAGAAAGTTTTAAAGTGTTAACAAAGAAGAAAGAAAAGATGACATTTTGAAGTGGAAATGAGAAAAGAGGAGTATTGGGAGGAACCCAAAGGAGATACCTGTATATCCTTAATGTAACTCTGTTTTCCCTTTGTTTCACAGAGGTGAGGGATCTAGTCACTTTTCATTTTGATTCTGTAAAGTGAAAAAGTTTTCACCAGGTTCAGCATGCTGTTTAAAGAGATGTTATACTTCAAAAATAAATTAATTCAGGAGAGTTGAGTAGCCTTTGTTACAGAGGAGGTCAGACATGACGGTCGGAACACTCCCTTCTGGCCTACGAACCTATAAATCTATCAGTGTGTTTGATTTTCTTGTCTCCCTCTTGTGGAACTGGAGTTTTGGTCAGTAGGAGCTTCTCGTTTCTGAACTGAAATACAGCTCTGATCCTGTAACTGAAATTGGTAATGGCTAAGTTTAAGCCATTGACCTGATGTTACGGATGCATTTGGAGCTGGAGACACTGAGAGACAGGGAAGGGGAAACATGTCCAGTTAATGTCACTTGTGTAACTCTGATAAAAATTGACTTTTTAAAAATAATATAATTGGAGGTCTCAGAGAAAGATAGCTCAGCAAGAGTGCTGAAATTTTATTTTTCTTTTATTGTAAAAAGTGTAAAACAATGTTAATCATTTCAGTCACATGAAGGAAAGCGGGGGGCGGGGGGAGAAATACAGCAGCCTTTTCTTTCTCTGTTCTTCAGATAAGCTGCTATTGCTCAGCATTATCCTTTCAGCAATCCTTCATTTTTTGTTCTAAATGCTTTTGCCCCTAGCAAGTTTTACTACTATGGAATGTACGTGGACCACTTCTCAAAATGATGCAATCTGACAGGAAATCAATATTTTTTTCAGACTAGATTTGAGGGTGTGATTGTCACAATCCTCATCTTAGACTATTAATGGGTGAGTACTAACCCTGATTTTTATCTCTATATCCTTTAGTAGAAAACATACCTTTCTCTTCCTTCCTGCTGGTTGCTCTCTAGAAGTGGTTTGAGGTGCATTGTTTTCAGTGGAAAAAGAATACATATATATTAGAATTGGGTATCTGCAGATATACCTGTATTTTCTAAGTAAAGCATGGATATTCCTACAGATGGATTCTGCTGTTACGTGTTGTGGTATCTTCCTTAGAATTAGACTTTCGAAACTGAAAAGTTCCTTAAAGCCATCTAATCAGGATGTTAGCTCTAGGTAAAGCAACTGCTCTGTTGTTGAAGTAATAAGTTTAATTATACAAAGAAAAGCTGAAATAGAATTGGTGCTGTTTCTTAAATGTTTACAGTAGGAATACTAGTCCTCTTTGTGTTCAACTTTTGTCTACAGTTTCTGGCAGCCTGTTTTAGGTTTTACGCTTTTGGTTTTGTAAAGAGGGAAGCATGCTTTGCCTTCAAATTTTATAGTCTGAAGACTTCCTAATTTTAAGTAAGATCAGATGAGGATTCCTAGCTGGAAAATATATAGGCATATTTGCAGGACTGTTTTTGTTGATATTTAGTATTTGACAAGACTTCCCCTTGTAAATCTACAGATGTATGCAGTGATTGCTTTTGAACATAAAATGCAATCAATTTTACTCAGTTACTGGGTTCTTAAATCTCAAAAGCTATTTTTAATGACATAGCCTAATCAGTTGATACTGTGGCTAATGGTGTGATGACAGCTTTTGGAAAAAAATCCATTATTTGTTTAACCAGCAGCTTAGCTGGTAAGAAAAGTCCAATATCTTTTTCCTCCTTAGAATCTGTGTTTTCAGAGGTAACCTTTTCAGATTCAGCACATAGTTTTTGACAGAGAGGAGTTTTCCTTGCTTCAGTCAGGTCAGCTGCGCTGATGCGAGGCACTTGGGTGACATGCCCAAGGTCACAGCCTGGCCTGCTGGCTGCGGTTTTCTGCACCCCTGAGGCAGTCCGTCCTCTCTCTCTGGTTTCTGAGCTGCTTCAGATGGGAAATCCTGTAGGTGTAATTTCTTAAAGTGATATTAATAGTATGTTATTACTGTTGCATTTCTCAAGTAAACGAAAACTTTACTATTCATCTCTTGCCTGCCTTGAATTGAAAGAAAATGAGGCGGAGCAAGGTAAACAAGCTGAAACAGACTGTGAAATTACACACGATGAGAATGCTATTTTCTGACTGCTTATCCTAATGCCATGGGTTAACACTCCACCTAATGACTGCATTTAAGCAATTTTTACCTCAGCGTATTTTGATCCGGTGCTAATAGCGCCGTGAGAGACACCGGCCCGCGACGCGGCGCTCCGGGGCGGGCTGGCAGCCTGGTGGTGCCGGTGAGAGGGCCGGTCCGGCGGCGGCGGGAAGCGGGGACGGCCCGCTCCGTCCTTTTCTCCTCAGGGCCGGGCCGGACCTGGCTGCGCCATGGGGCGACCGGCGGACCCGACCCCCCCGGCCGAGCTGGGGCTGGGGCACCTCGGTGCCGGACGAGGGCCCGGGGCGGTGTCGCGGCGGACCGGACCGGACCGGACCGGCTCGGCCGTGCCCTCGTGCCCGGGGTTGCCCCGTCGGCGTGCGCCGAAGTTGCCGGGGTGCACAACTCGCCCGGTCACGTGCCCCGGCGGCGCCAATCGGCGCAGCCGTGATGTCAGCGTTCAGCAGCTGCGGGGATGCGGAGCGGCGCGCGGGGTCCGGGCAGTCCGGCATGGCCAGGCGCCGCGCGGCGTGAGGGCGGCGGAGCGGCGCCATGGACGAGCCGGGCATCCTGCGGAGACGGGGGCTGCAGGTAGGGGCGGGCGGGCGGTGCCCGCGGGGGGCGGCCCCCGTCTCCCCGCAGTTTCGAAGTTGCCCGTGAGGCGCAGAGGCGTGCCGGCGGGCCCGGCGCCGGGGGGACACCTGTGGGCGGGAGGGGCGCGGCGGGGTCCGGGCTTCGAAACAGCGCGACCGTTGGCCCCAGCGGGCGGGCGGCGGGGGCGGGCGGCGGCGGCCGCTGAGGAGTTCTCCGCAGCCCGCGCCCGGGCGCTTCCCCGGGGAGCCGGCGAGGCAGGAGCAGCGGCAGCGGTGCGGGCTTGTTCACCCCGTTAGCAGTGCTCTAGGGATGGGGAAGGACGGCCATTGCCTGGGGGAGAAAGTTTCGCCTGCTTACGGCTTTCTGCGCGTTTGCGGCATACTTTGTAGAACGGCGAGACGGGAGCGTTGCCGTTTTCAGTCAGCTTTTGGCTGACTTTTCCGCTGGCGTTCATAAACTCAAGAAAATGACGTATCCCAGATGGAGTGTGGGTTATGGCAAAATGTTGGTACCGTATGTTGTTTGAACTCAAGACGCGAGCGGTATACTCTTTTTGGATAATGTATTAAACGCGCAAATATTTTTTTTTTTTTGGCGGAAAGTGTATTAATAAAGAGCACGTCGCAACAATCGAGTATAGGGTGTAGTTACTTTTTTACTATTTCACCAAAATGGAGCACCACCTCAAACTACATCATTCTGGCCCATTGTTTAGAAAGCCCCTTTGCTCAAGTCGCTCTCAGCGATGAATGTACTTCCTTTCTTTTGTTTTCCTTTACATCCGCAATGTTTTAATGGGAGGAGGGTGAAGAGGAAAGCCTCTTTACGTTTGGGATCGTTATTCTTCAGTACTGTAAAACCGCTTATAATGTTTAAAATGCACTGAACTTGCACAGTTCTGAACTTATCAGAATGATGCCCTTTCTGATCAGTGCCTTTCAACTTGGTGCTGATCAAGTGTGACAATTTCTATTAGATGGATGAAGACCTGTATAACCTATAGCCCATGTTGTTATGTAGCTTAGAGAACAACTCTGGGGCCTCTTAGTCTTTTAAGAATCTGTTAGCTTTTCTTTAACTTTTTGTGTGATAGCATTTGCCTGTGGAAAGTGAATAACTTCCATAAACAGATTCTGAGATTTTATTTAGTCCTAAATCTTTTCTACTAATTGATTGTAAAGTGGGAAGGAGAATCTCTGCTGCAGGTTGGGACTGCTGATGACAGCTTTTAAAGGAGAGGATTTAAAAGTTTCAAGAGGTAGATCTTCACAGTGAAACCGGATTTCCTCCTGCTAAACCTGCTGTAATCCACTGAGTAGTGTAAACCGGATTTCTGCCTTTTGACAAGAATTGAACAGCAGTCCGTTCTGATTAAGGGGTAACTTAAGCCTTAATGTGAAAGCCTGTTGTTGAGTTCTGCAAACATTATTTTTCAGGTGTTTTTTTTGTTTGTTTTATCTTCTGTAACTTTAACAAAATAATTTTGAATGAATACCAACAATATTTCACAGAATACTTGCTTCCTCCTGCATATGCTTACATGGTCACTTAAGAATATTAAAAGCTATATAGTGAATAATCCCAGTACCAGAAAGACCAATTCACACTTGCACTGCATGCAGTAATAAATTGTTTTTAAAGATGTGTACCTATGACTGTCATTAGAATCTAGTCCTAGGGTGGAGGAAAATAGCCAATGGTCAGAAGTGTTCAAGTTGACATGCTGTCATCCAGAGAAAGGTGGAGGGGGAGAAATCCTATTTACACTCAAGCTGTATTCATTAGACCCTTAACTGAATCTGTCTTCATATTGTCCTCTTGCTCCCCTGTTGTCCGTGCAACTAGCCTAGAGACTAGTATGATGAATTTGTGAGCTGGAAAGCAGATGATATGACATGTGACAAGGAGTGTAGCCCCTGTTTAATTCTTGTTAGTAAATACTGATTAGATGAAGTCTCTGAGTTGTCTGCTTGGCGGACACTTGCTTTTTATAGTATATCCCAAAGTAATGAGCTGGTTATTTTATAGTAGTAGTATATGTAGTGTATGTTCTTACTAAAAAAGCTAAATAGTTCTCCTGCCATTATGTTGTTCTGTGGGAGTAATCCATGTATCTTTTGTCCCCTCTTCTTTTTTGTATGTTATTGATACTTTCCTTTAAAGGCTATTGAGAATATTCTGAAAGGGATTTAAAAAAAAAAAGGAAAGGTTCTGGGTTAAGACTGTTCCAAAATACCTGTGATGTTCAATGAAAGGTCAGCTAACTTTACTTCATATGACTTTGTCAGTTCTTTTGGTTAGAAGTAGAAATTATAAAAGCAGGAAAATCTGCTTAAAAGCTGTGTGCTTCCTAAGGTGAAGGTGCATTTAAATTAAACCAGTTTTATAATGGGAAACAGCACATACTTAAATTAAAAGCCAAATTGGTGCAACTGCTGGCTTTTTCAGTTTGTACACAATTTGCTTCAAAGCTTGATTTACAGGACACACAAACCACTTCCTTTTAGATGGGAACCTGATGTAGTTGTGTTTAATGCCATACACCATCATGCTGTGTTTAAAAAAAGCCAGGAAGCAGCTTGAATTGAATCTCAAAATATAAGCCTTAAGTAAATATGTAGACTTGTTTTGGGTTGATATGTGGAAGGTTTTTCTGGTGCTCAGGCTTCTAAGAGAGAAACTGAGCCTTTAATTTCTCGCATCCTGAATACATACACATATTTCATCTTACTACAACCTCTTCCTTTATGTCCAGTTACTTATATTGGTTGTATTCATATAAAAATAAAAGCTTCTGAATCTGTAGTATGTGTTCTTTTTGGTGAGCAGATTCTGAAGCTTTAATTACAAAGTACACATCTTATTTGTAATAAACATCAGGAGAGAATTGACCATTTCTTTCAACTTTTAAAAATGCTAAGTATAATTTAGTGTTGATTGAAATAGGTATCTCTTGAAAATAAGTTTAAAAAAAAAAAAAAGAACAGCTAACTGCTTCTTGCTTGTTTTTCATCACAGTTCTTGATTGCATTCTGCTAACAGCTTGTGTTTCATCTTCCATGAATTTGTCTAGTAGGTGTTCGTCTGAGCAGTGTGTTTTATACTGCCTTAAACCAAAGACTCCAAACCCACTTGATGGTGGGTATAGGTAACAATATTTCCTTCAATCTGTAAGAAGGATGTGGGAATGTGGGAGAAATCTTTTTGCCAGATGCAGCCAGCTTCAGTCATGCTTCCAGAGCTGATGAAGCTTTCTCTTTGTCGAACAGATGTGCTGGATGCTTTGGGCCTTCCCTTTTCCTTTTGCTAATTTCAGTTCTGCCTCTAAGTGGCTAGTAAGCAGTGTCTTGTAAATCTTGGAGTAATTACATGAGCTTTTTTAATTAGACTTGCAGAGGATTAGACCAACAGCAGAGAAATCAGCTACACATGAAACCTCCCAAATGTCAAAGAAAATGCTGTTTGTTTTCTTGTCTCTAGGTATATTTTTTTGTAAATGCTGGAAGATTTTCACAGGGATCTAAGGCTTTTTTAAATTCAGGATGACTGCATTGCATTAAGTTTGCAGAGATATGATCATAACCAACATGGAAAATTCCAACTGAAAATCTTCTAATACTGTACTTCACGTGTTGATTGGGGGGGATGAGGTAAAAAGAATTTAATTGCAAAATTCAGACTCATTGCTGTAGAAGTGGAAGCAGGCAGTGTAAATGAAAATGTGGTGTAAATGGAGTGTTGCTATTTTGGCGGAACTGAGGAGTCAGTTTATACTAATTCCACATATTTCTAGAAAAGATGGCAAGGGGCATAGTCATTATGTAGCCTTGACTATTACTTTCCTCCATCTCCAGTACAGGAAAATAGGCAAACATTTTGAAGTTTGGTACATAAAACCTTTGCAAAAAGTAAAACCTTACAGATTTTTCCAAGTCCTTGCTTACTGGCTCACCTAAAAATGCGTTCTGAGAAATCAGACAGAAAGGAAATAATTTCCAAGGAAAAATGGCCTTATTTGTGGCTCCTGAACAGGTGTGATTTCTTTGGGGTAGGAGGCTTCATGAAAATAATTCTTTCTGAAATACTGAAAATTGATGTGTGAAGTAGAAGGGTCAGCTGGGTAGCCATACTCTACAGGGAGAAGAAAGGAAATAGGGACACTGTAACTGTCTCTTCTGTGGTTGTAGTTCATGCTTGGGAATGTATTCTTGGGGTGGTCTGCCAAGGGAAAAATGATGATAAAAGCTGGAGAATAATTAATTAGACTTTGGCCTCTGTTGCAAACTGAAGAGAAAGGATAGAAAAGTCAGCCTTACAGATGAGGTTCTGGAAAGGTTCTTAATTTTCACTGATTTGAATGCTGTGTACAACAGTGTTCTCCCTCCCACTAGGCAGGAGGGACCTGATCCATTTTCTCTGCTGGTGTTTCTGTACTGGTGGCAATGGATTTACAGTATGAAAGAGGAGTTGTGTAGTTGTGAATTAGGTCTGATAACGTGTCTCTGCCTCTCGATGAGTGTGTGGAAGAAAAAGTCTGTGGAGGGTGTGGAACCAGAGAAGAATTAAAAAAAAAAAAGTTTTTACAATTTTCAGTTTCCAGTAGATTTGGATTATTCAATTGAGAAGATGATGAAGTTATATATCTTCCAGTGTTAGGTAGGAATAGCTGTGTGACTGCACGCTGCATTCATCCTCTGGTTA
The DNA here is from genome assembly GCF_965638725.1 of Aptenodytes patagonicus. NCBI lineage: Eukaryota > Metazoa > Chordata > Aves > Sphenisciformes > Spheniscidae > Aptenodytes > Aptenodytes patagonicus. The sequence continues at coordinate 25,362,686 of NC_134982.1, forward strand.
GTAGTTGTGTCCAGTCCTGTCTAATATATTATTTCTTCAGGGGCTGCATCAGCAAAGTAATGCTCAGAACTACTTAAATTATGACACTTGCTCTTTCATTTTATGAGGTGTTTGCATGAGCAGCATGCATAGATGTAAAATGTAAAACAAAACAAATTTTGTATATTCTTGGTAAATCACTAATTTTTTTCTGGATAGAGCCATCTTTATTTTTGCCATTCTAGGCACTGTTGTAAGAGACAGGGCATTTTAAACCTATTTTTGTTGTAGGGGGAGGGATGTGCAGGTTAGAGTAGATGTTTTCTTTGCTTAAATAATGATAGGCAGTGATAGCTGCCTTCAGAAAGCAAAGGACCAGCCTTCTGAGAGAAGAGACACTGATATAAAGAACACTTTTCCTGTCCTCATTAGCTGTCACTTCTGCAGGCCTAATGGAGTGTACAATCTCTTGATCAGTTAATTCACCTCTATTTTCCAGGCATTCATTCATTGTTACATGTTTGTCAGGTCCTCTAAAAGGCTTTGTCAGACATATATTTTGCTATTATTTGAGCTGTGAAAGCTTTTCTGAAAGGGTTAACCTTTTCTTCTGTCTTTGCTTCTCTTGGTGTTATGGTCACTTCATTTCAGGGTCTAAAATCAAAAATGAGGGTGGTAAAAAAAAGCCCCCCGCTGCATTCAGAGCTAAAATACTTGGCACGCTGCCAAACTTGGTGTCTGCAGCCCATATCACACTTCTCACTAATGCCTTCTGATAATTGCAGTAACATTTCTTGATAATGTCTACAATATGTCACAAAGCTGACTGACTGTTTTGTATTAGGTTTGGAAGGCAAAGCATAAACTTAACGTTCCTTCATGTCAAATCTGTCAGTGAGCTCAGAGGTGGAATCTGTAATGATTTGAACTGAGCTTGGTTGTGTTCTAAGAGTCATAAAGAAAACCAGCTTTGGAGTCCTCTGTGCACTCGTTAGCTCCTGTTTCTGAGTCACTTGGCTTATCCCCAAAATCTGTGGTTTGGTTTTTTTTTTTCCCCTTTGCCTGCTTAGTTAGTAATAATAGGAATAGTATCTGCATGAAGGATAGTAACTTGCAATTGAAACAGTTTGGGTTTTTGTTTTCAATTCCATGGGTGGTTCTTGGTTTGACAAATGGTTTTGTTAGCATCGGGTTTTACTCACTTTGTCACAACTAATGAAACTACTAGTTTTTCGTGTTTTCTTTTTGAAATTTTTTGTAAGATGCTTCATTTGAGTTTGTTGCAGTTTTGTCTGTGATGCCGTTTTATTTGTCAGGTTTAACATAATGATTTGAGATTTGTTTTCAACTACTGATACACTACATTTGCTTTAAAAGTGTTAAGTTTTCGATTTCTTAAAATAGGGGTTTTATTAAAATTGTCCATAGGCTTTGAGATGCTATTAATTCCTTTTCCTATTGGATTGAAGCAATAAACTTACTTGTAGCAGTGACGATTATCCATCTGAACCTTAAAAATACATAAAAATCCATAAATGATTGTTATGATCACAAAGCAAAATATTCAAAACTGCAATTTCATAATTTGCTTTAATTTTGTTTTCTTGGCTTTACTTTTTCCCTCTTACATATAGCACTAACTTCTGCAACCGTAACTCTATTCTCTATACAATCCTTGCTTCATTTGATGTAAACCAAAACAACATTTTTTTCCTGGTAACAACTCATGTCCTCTTTAATCTTACTCAATTACTTGGTCTCAGCTTCTACTCTTGTGTTCCTCTTGGATTCCCCCGCCTCTTCATTCAAGTCCCCCTTGATTTCAGTTCTCAAGTTTAGCACTCCACAGTGGCATGCAGCAACTGGGATTAGTGATAGAAAGGATAATTGCAGTCAGTGTCTGTGCCCTTGAGAAGAAGCAAGCTTTTCAGAGATTTTAGGTGCTAAACTCCGAGTTTCTACAGAGTTGTAGAAAGGAGTATGTTTGGAGTACTTTGTCCTTTTTGAAATTCCTTAGGTTTTTATATATAGTTGGCTTAGTTTTATAGGGGTATTAAATAACACTTCTCTGACACCTGCGTATCCTCCCTAACCATGACACTGTATAAAAGCAAGGGAACAATTGCATTAAAAAGTATCAAGAGATTGGGTTTTTTTAAGCTTTACTGTCAGAAATAGGAGATCAAATTTAGCAGCACTGTACCAAAAATGTCATCCTTGTGTAGGTGTTGTAAAAGAAAAAAATTCAAGTGATCAAATATTAAGAAAATGCTTAAGTAATCAAAGCCACAATCTTAAAGAAACTAATAGGTGGTACTTAGTTAAAAGATGGAGCTTGCAACATTATTGGTAACCAGTAGTTCCTGTTACCAAACAATTTGTTTTCCTGAATTTCATTTTCAGCTATCTGGAACCTTGTAGTTTTTTAGAATACCTAGCTTGTACAGTGCATTAAAGTGCATCTGTTGTACGGACATAAATGTCATGTTACAATTCTTCTGATAGTATTCTAGCCCTAGAAAGCTAGAACTTCAAGCGTGCATATGTTTTTGCGTATGTTTTGTGTATTTGAATATTCTTGGTGTTCTCTACAGATAAATGATGCTATGTCAAATACAGAAATGTATCTGAAGATGCTTTTCAACTAATGCAGATTCCTCTCCTGTCCCACAATATAACTTTCTCTTCCTATGTGAAAAGCAAGGGAGATGTGGTAAAAAGTGTATAAGTGTGTGCTTGCATTTAACTTCTGTTTTGAGTTCTTTTGACGTGAAAGGTTTTTCTACTGTATTTTACCTCTTTGCCTTAAATTATGCCACAAGAAGAAGGATGCCATTTCAGTTGCTCTAAAAAAGCCTAGTTGTACGCAAGTTCTGCGGGTACATTAGGGAATTCAGCAGTCAGAATTTGTGTGCAGAAGAACCTGAAAATAATCCCTATCCTCTTATGTTTTCTGAATACAACACTGACGGGCACAGCTGGAAAATTTAGGTTATAAGTGGAAAATTGATTTTAGGACTCTGGTGCCCCTTGTGAAGACAGCTTCCTAGTTTTAAATCACTCCAATTTTTCAAGATTTTAGTAAATGTAGAGAAGTGCAAGAAAGGAAGGAGTAATACAAATGAAAAATTAGGAAGAGCAAATGTTTATGACCAGGGTAAAAGCTATATTTTATGGTACTCTGATTCTTTATTAGTTCATGTGCTGTTCCCTTTTTCGGTTCTTCAAGACACAACAGTGTTTTTGTGTTTAAACATAAAAGATAATCACAGTTTATTTGGTGTAAGCCAAGTAGTGATCAAGCAATTTGTGTTATTAGACTGTATCTGTGACTGTGTGACAATGATAAATAGCAGATTTTAACATTTCAAGCATGAAGCTGAACAGCATTTTCTTATTTTGTCACTTTTGCTCTGAATATTTGCTCTTGTCTGTAAGCTACAGTTCAAAATTGTTCTTAGGACAAGGTGGCCAAAATCTACAATTTTCTTGGATTGGTTTGCAACAGAGAAGATCTAATGTAAGGCATATCACGTTTATCACTAAGTAGGAGGTCTTACTGTGTTTGCATGCTTTCCTTTGCAGTAGTGATAAGAGATTTAACTCTAACAAAGCTCTTTGTATGAGATGCCTGCAAAGACCTCATTGTGTTTCTCTCTGATCTTCTGAAGATAGCAGTCCCTACCTTAATTCTAGAACGTGCCTGCTAAACTGGTGTAACATCTTGATTGACTGTTAACTTGGTTCAGTTTCATTTCTCAAATAGCACTTGGTTGACTTTCTTGTCTATGCTCTTAGGACCCTGCATAGATCTTCATCTTTCAGCATAGATTTCTTTCATGAGTCTTTGGATTTTGGTTTATGTTGCTTGCTATTTGCTCTGCCAGTAATGCCAACCTTCTTGGTCTGCTGTTTGTCTTTTGTCTTTCTTACATTCTCTTTGAGGTCACAACAAAACCCTATTCTTACTGAGACTGCAGCTGAGGACTTGCTTTTTGAGGTTTTAAGATAGAATTATGACAAAACAACCACCTTTTTTTGTGCACACATTTTATTTTCTCCCCTTCAGTTCCCATGTATTTATTTGTGTGTGTTTAGGACTGTCTTTTTAATGGTTTCTGTAGCACCTTACGCTCCTTGCTTTGTTTTAACAGTAAGAATGGAACATTCCAGTTAGTTCTTTAGCACTGCTCCAAAATATAGTAGTGTATGCTTTTTGATTGCCTGTTTCCCCCTCAAGACACCTTCAATTATTTCAATATCATTTCTCTCTGATGTGGAGTCTATCTGACAAATCAATACCAACCTCTTCCGATGCCGAACCCAGTAAAGCTCGTTAGGCTTATAGGTATGTGAAGTGTGTGTTCCTGTCTTCAGGCTCTAAGGAGATGCAAGGAGAAGATTCAGGCACTTTTAAATTGATGCGTTTCCACAAAGGAGCTATTCTAGAAAAAAGATTATATTTAAAGCACCTATTTTTCATGTGTATTCTCTCTAGCATCACTGAGGAAATGCGGTAATCAATGAGAATCCTGTCAGATATTAATTCTTGCCTTTTTCTCCTTCAAAATGCCCCAGTGGTCTTTGTTCAAATACTGTAATGATTATCTGTGTTCCACAGGATGCAGTCGGGGAGAAGAGGGCAGTGCCATAACTAGCAGTGCTAATGGGAGCGTATCCAGCACACTAATGCGTTAAACCGCCAAGCAATTTGAGCAAACCTATTAGTTACACGTTTTTGTTATGCAAAATTTAACATCTATGGCTGTGCTGCAAGAATGGGATATAGAGAGCTACCTCAGATTAATTTTTCCTTTGCCAGTAGTTTCTGTTGCTGAACAGATTAATTGGTGCAAGATACAGTCCTGGCCTTTGATTTCTGTTCTCTTTGGGAGACAGCTTTCAAGGGTTTGTTTTCTTACTGTTTACAATTGAAGCTACACATGTACATTGTTTTTATTGACTTGATTTCTGGCCTTGGCTGTAAGGATTGCCAAATGTACCATAATGCAGCGTTCTTTGTCAAATAACTGACAACACATTACTTTTTTCTTTTTCAAAAATTCCATAACTAGAAAGAAATCTTTCTTACTTATTATGCTTTGGGTGTGCTGTGAGATGGCTCTCTAACAGAGTTCTCCTGGTCAGCCTGTAGAGCTCGGTACAGAGCCTAGTTAAGTATTACATTGAAGATCTAAATTTAAGGCAGTGGAGATCAGCAAGAAAGGAACATCTTACTAGTTAAAAAAACCCTAAACCAGCCAACCCCTATCCCCCCAATAAACCCCAAAACATTTTACACTTGCTTGACTCTAAAGCTGAGAGGGAAGAACTGTGTGTTAGAATTTGTAACTTGGTCCTGCCTCCACACTTGGCACACTGAATTGCCTACTGTCTGAAGATCTTGGTCTGTTCTACAACAATAAGTGATTTGAATTCAGAGTACTTTGAAGTCATGGAGACTACAATGAGAGAAAATACTGTATTGTTACTTCTCACACCAGTGCAAGGCTTGCATACATTTTTGTCTTATACCATATTGTCAGAATGGTAAGTTCCAAGCTTCTGAACCAATGCTAAAGTTGTCTGGCTCTGCCTAAATTAATCCTCTTAGTTTTGTCGCAAATCTGTTACGTTCTTGCATGTCAGCTTGAGTAATCTGATTTTTCCACACTGTATATACTTCAAGTGTTGGTGAGTTTTCAGTGTCATTTCATGTAAGCAGAGTATGTTTTGTTTTTTGTTTTTTTATTTAAATCAATGTTGTTGTAATGGTTTTCATTCTTCCTTCTAGTTTTGTGAAATTTTTTTGGAAACAGAATGCATACAATCTCCCTCTCTCCCTGCACATCCTAGGTACCTCTTTCTGCCTATGTAGAACCAAATTGTTTTAATGCCTTAAATTAAGCTTTATGGGAAAAGGGCTCCCAGTGCCTGTAAAGGCAATACTCCTTTTTCCTTTTTCATAGTAGTGAAAAGCTGATTAAGCAACCTGCAGCTGTAACACTGAAAACTTGAAACTAACTTACCTTTTGAGTCTCCCTAGATCTTTGTTTTCCTCCTTCCCAGTGTCTTGTTATCATTGAAAGAGGGATAACATTTTATTATCTCTGTGGTAAGTTGAGGCACAAAGAAATTTATTTGTTCGAGACTGCAAGGCTACTGGTGACCTTGAATTTCCTGATTGTCTCTCATTAACCATAGACTCATAACCTTAGAACAGGCCATTTTGTTTTGTATCAGCTATAACGTAATACAGAGATGTCAAAGTTTTATCTTCTAATACAGTTCAAGAACTTACAGTGCTAAGTATGAAATGACTGTAATACCTAGACAGACCTTATCTAAGCACCAATCATTTTCATCAAACATCTATCTGATAGAGGTGGTCTTGGTAGTGTTCAGAGATCTGTTCAACAGGTAACCAGTGCCAGGAAGCTGTGCGTATGAAGAAATGTTATTGCTTATGTAGTATGCTGACTTTCTGAATTCTGTCATATAATTAATAAAATAATAACTGGATAATATGGTGAATTAGTGTTGTAATGATACTATTTAAGTTTTTAGTAATGTGGAATGACTGGGTTCTGTATCCATCCCACAATCTTTACGACTTCCTTTGCTACATCCTAAGGACTTTGTCTTTTGACTTTTTATTGTATTGGAATAAAAGGAAAAAGTTTATCAATCTTTGGAGCATTTCAAAATTATGCGATGTTGTGGTTTGATTTTTTTCCTTCCTTTTTTGTATTTTGTCTCACTAGAGCTTTGTCTTTTAAAATATTATTTGTGTGTTAGCACAGTCCCATGTTTCACTTACAAAATGTTGAATGGCATTCTTCATGATTTTTTGGAACTGTTTCAAGATAAAATTCTGGTAAAATTGACTAATTTCACAATGCATTTTTATTTTGATAGACTGACATATTCTATCAGCATGCTATTTCAAAACATTTCCGACCAGTTATTTTTAGCATGAATAATGAAGAACAAATCTTTTATCAGAGAGGGAAAAGGGGGAAAGTCTTTGTATTCACTAATTACCTTGGAAAAATAAGACTTATATTGTCATACAGTATCAAAGGGAAAGGCTTTCCCTTAAACTTGATTTTTTTTTTTAAGGAAAATTTGGGCAATTCTGTGTCACTGCAAAGTGCTAAGCTGAACTTTTTATGAAACGCTGTTATGATTCCATGTCTGTCTTTGATTTCTTCATAAAGTATGTTCTCTTTACAGGAGCACTGTAGCTACCTAGGATATCAGTGTGGGTAACTGCTTCCCTGGGCAGCCTATTCCAATGTTTGACAACCCTTTCGGTGAAGAAATTTTTCCTAATATCCAATCTAAACGTCTCCTGGTGCGACTTGAGGCTGTTTCCTCTCGTCGTATCACTTGCTACTTGGGAAAAGAGACCGACACCCACCTCGCTACAACCTCCTTTCAGGTAGTTGTAGAGAGCGGTGAGGTCTCCCCTCAGCCTCCTTTTCTGCAGGCTAAACAACCCCAGTTCCCTCAGCCGCTCCTCATAAGACTTGTTCTCCAGACCCTTCACCAGCTTCGTTGCCCTTCTCTGGACACGCTCCAGCACCTCAACGTCCTTCTTGTAGTGAGGGGCCCAAACCTGAACACAGTATTCGAGGTGCGGCCTCACCAGTGCCGAGTACAGGGGCACGATCACTTCCCTGCTCCTGCTGGCCACACTATTTCTGAAACAGGCCAGGATGCCATTGGCCTTCTTGGCCACCTGGGCACACTGCCGGCTCCTGTTCAGCCGGCTGTCAACCAGCACCCCCAGGTCCTTTTCCGCCAGGCAGCTTTCCAGCCACTCTCCCCCAAGCCTGTAGCGTTGCATGGGGTTGTTGTGGCCGAAGTGCAGGACCCGGCACTTGTCCTTGTTGAATCTCATACAGTTGGCCTGGGCCCATCGATCCAGCCTGTCCAGGTCCCTCTGCAGAGCCTTCCTACCCTCGAGCAGATCAACACTCCCGCCCAACTTGGTGTTGTCTGCAAACTTACTGAGGGTGCACTCGATCCCCTCATCCAGATCATTGATGAAGATATTAAACAGAACTGGCCCCAGTACTGAGCCCTGGGGAACACCGCTCGTGACCGGCCGCCAACTGGATGTAACTCCATTCACCACAACTCTCTGGGCCCGGCCGTCCAGCCAGTTTTTTACCCAGAGAAGAGTACGCCCATCCAAGCCATGAGCAGCCAGTTTCTCCAGGAGAATGCTGTGGGAAACAGTGTCAAAGGCCTTACTGAAGTCCAGGTAGACCACATCCACAGCCTTGCCCTCATCCACTAAGCAGGTCATCTTGTCGTAGAAGGAGATCAGGTTAGTCAAGCAGGACTTGACTTTCCTAAAGCATGCTGGCTGGGCCTGATCACCTGGTTGTCCTCTACCGCGTGCTGTGTGATGGCACTAAAGATGCTCTATAACCTTCCCTGGCACTGAGGTCAGGCTGACAGGCCTGTAGTTCCCTGGATCTGCCTTCCAGCCCTTCTTGTAGCTGTCATGACTGCTACTAGGAAGTGTCTAAATATACTGACCAAGAGCTCTGTTTCCACTCTAAAAGGTACATGTGTGGTGGTTTTTTTTGAGAACTACAGGTTATGGAGAGGGACAGTGAAAGGACTGAGGCTCAAACTTCCAGAATAGAATACTGCTTTCACATTTCTTTGCCTTACTGTCCAATTCAGTAGGATTATGAAGGTTTTTTTAGATCTTTATATATATTTACTTATTTTGTGCATATATAAAAATGCTAAGTCACCTTGATCTGTTCTGGTCATTATCATCAACAGAGGCAGCAATTGTACTTTGGTATTGGGAATAAAAAATATGAACTAGTTCAGCTTCTGTTTCCCAGTCTCCTTTTACCTATTTATCAGATGTGCCTCTAACACACTTAGATGACAGAGAGAAGGGACTTAATTCGTGACCTGTGCTTTGAAATTAAGACTTCAGGTGCAGGTGTACAGCACTGTGTTATGCCTTCTTATGCTGGATGCAGCATAGCACTGTGGCCTCTTACTGAGTTTGTGACATTGCACTCCGAGCACAGTTGGTTAGGTAATTGAGTGGAACAGCTGCATCTAGTATGAGACACTACAGAGCAGGAGGTAGATTGTGGTGTGTAAAAATGTTTAAGGTATGGTCTTAATAGTGACCAGCAGGCCTTGGCCATGGGCTTCGCTGCAGCTTTTGCTAGATGCAAATGCTGAGATGCTCAGGCTGGAGTGTAGGGCACTGAAGGATGTGGCAGGGACTTAAATCTTGGGTGCAGATGTATCTTGAGGAGATAGCACAGGGCTGATCTTGGAGGAGGAAGGTCATGGTTTGGGGATATGTGCGGAGGTGTTCTTCAGTATGACACTTAATAATGTAAAAACATTGAAATAGACCTGCTGGCATTAGGATTTGTCTGGCTTGATGTGGATGGAGTTGTTGCTGTGCATTTTTTTTCTCAAGTGCTAAACAGTTGCAAAGCTGTCAGGGGCCAGTTGTGGTGTTTATTGGTGAATTCATCACCTCTGTATAGAATTGCTGCCACTGTTCCTTCTGATCTTGGTCTGGCAGCTAATAAAAACAGAGAGGGAAAAAAAGACAGGACAGTGGCCACTTCAATCTCAAGGTAGATATCTCTTCAGGTAAGAGCGCATGCTTGTGTCACTTGATATTCTCACTTGCTTGTCTCTTAATAGTGCTGTTTTCACGAG